>NW_023416324.1:58787577-59464243 GCF_014108235.1 Myotis myotis
GTTAATTTATAATACTTTTACCTTTTATTGATGAATCCCACAGAAAGTCTACAGAGGCTATGGTGGACTTCATGAAGATTCTCCTTCAAGAATGATGGATGCATTCCTTCAGAGGTATATAGTGCTAGGGGCAGACAGCCCTCAACTCTAGTAGGCCTTTAGGGTATTGCCTTGTCTGAGATGATGCACTATTTCCTATGCAGCCTATATCTAGTGACTAATTCCTGTAAGAGATAAAAGGCTCAGTCTCCTCCCCAAGAACCTTATGTTTGGAGCTCATCGTGGGGTCAGCTGAGGCCTTTGTTGAGACTACACTGTAGACTAGCTGCTTCATTGCTCAATCCTCCTGCCTTTCCTTCCCTTCCAAAGGTAAGGGACCCCAAAGCATATACAAACAAACCAATATTTATCTCAGAATCTGCTTTTCAGGGATACCTACCTGTGACCTAGGCACACCTAGTTTTTTTTCCTTACTCATCAAGTATGAGTTTGTCATTCAGTAACTAAGTGTGCACTTTAAATATGGCAAAGAGTTCACGAAATTCTGAACTGGCCCACAAGAATGTGATTTCCATTGGGTTAGAAGACATAATTAATAAAGTTTAATAATTTTTAAGGGTTGTTTTTAATATATTCTACCTCAAATCTTATATAATAAAAGCCTAATATGCTAAGTGTCCCATCATCTTGTCAGCCTTTCAACCAATCAAAGTGTAATATGCCAATAATATGCTAAGGCCCTTCAACCGCTCGCTATGATGTGCACTGACCACCAGGGGGCAGACACTCTGACTGGTAGGTTAGCTTGCTGCTGGATTCTGGCCAATTTGGACTGAGTGAGATGAGCTGGACACACCCTGGAGCCCTCCCGCAGTCCCTCCATAGCTGGTCAACCTCCTGTGTCCCTCCCTGGCCCTGATCATGCACCGGTGGGGTCCCTTGGCCTGGCCTGTGCTCTCTCACAATCCGGGACCCCTTGGGGGATGTTGGAGAGCTGGTTTTGGCCCAACAGCAGAACAACTGGTCACTATGACATGCACTGACCACTAAGGGACAGACACTCAATGCAGGAGCTGGCCCCTGATGGTCAGTGTGCTCCCACAGGGGGAGCGCCGCTCAACCAGAAGCTGGACTCATGGCTGGCAAGTGCAGCAGTAATGGCAGGAGCCTCTCCCACCTCCACAGCAATGCTAAGGATATCTGACTGCCTGCGGGCCTAAGCTGTCAGTTGGACATCAACTGAGGGCTCCGGTTTGTGCAAGGGCACAGGCTGGGCTGAGGGGCCCCCCAAGTGCATGATTTTTTTGCACCGGGCCGCTAATTTAACTATATAGATGAAAATAACACAGCTAATGTTCACTGTAGTATACCAAAAGCAGTCAATGAGATTTTACCAAATAAAATCCTAAAGTTATAGTTGTTTATGATGTTTTCCTTTATAGTGAGATTATTCACTAATAATTGAGTCATACTAATAAAGGACAAATCTCTGCAAAAATAATAATTTAAACTTAATATTTGAATTGAATGTTAAAACATAATTTTGCTCATATAAATTAGAATCTCCTGTAAATTCTTAATGATTAAAATATTTGAAAAGCAAAGATAAATAAATGCAAATATATTCATTTATAACATTTATTAATATGCATGCAGACCATATAAATGTTTGCAGTAATATGTAGTTACTGTGAAGTATCTTGCCTTTTTCAAAACAATATGTAACATTGAAACTTATAGTGGATAATGAAATAGTGCAAACTAAAAGCATATAAATCACCAAACAACCCTAATGAAATTAACACAGGTTTATACTGTGTTTTTTTTTCAAAAATGTTACTACTGTTCATGCCATACTGTATATGTACCTAAATGAATATATAAAAGCCTAATATGCTAAGTGTCTGACTGGTCAACCATTTGACCAGTCGCTACGCTCCAACAGGTAGGTTAGCTTGCTGCTGGGGTCCAGCCAATCGGGACTGGGCAAGATGGGCCAGCCACATCCTGGAGCCCTCCCGTGCTCTCTCCCCAGACACAGTCGTGCACCAGTGGGGTCCCAAAGCCTGGCCTGCACCCTCTTGCAATCTCGGGCCCCTCGGGGGATGTCAGAGAGCTGGTTTCAGCCCGATCCAGGGGATCCATGCACCGGGCCTCTAATAAAATTATAATAATGTACATTAATACCACTTAGATTCATAGTTTAAACCTTAACCTATAAGGACACTCATACATTTACTTACTATTGTTATATTCTTACTTAACCAAATACATCCACAAGATGTATTTATTATAACAGAGACATAAAAAAGAATTTCTATTTCTCTAGATTATTTCCTTCCTTTTGGTCAAAGTATTCACAACACTTAAAAATAATGTTACAATTTGCTTTCTTTTGAGGACCTAAAAATTTCATTCTTAAGTTGCTTTAAGGTACTCTAAATGTAATTTTTATATTTTGATAGAGAGGAAAATTACCTTGAGACAGTCACCTATTAGTTTTCTGCCTTAAGTAAGTGGATTATGGACTTTAAATCTAAACCTGAACATATCTCAAAAAGGTGCTCAAGTTTAACTATCTTGTCCTATATATATGGAAGGCTCTTTGACAAAAATTGGATCTCCCTAATACCCATATGGATTCAAATATTGCAGAAAGGAAATGGATTGTAAATTTTGGCAACTGAACCTAGCTATACTTCCATATGTATACTATACCAACCACAGAATTTGGAATGCAAACTCTTGTTACAAACCATTTTTTACTAATTAGAAGCGTCTTCATTTTTCACCTTCACAAGTAAAGTTGCAAGAAGCCCAGTGTTCGCCTGGCTTGTCTCAAATTCCTATTTGGCAGGCAATTGAAAATTAACTCCCAAAGAGCTGTCATATGCCTATAGTCTCCAACTTGGCACAGCTACTAGCTTTGACCTCAGGGAATTTTCATGTGTAAGTCTTCCTGTGGTTTACCTCTGAGAGTTCTCTCTAAATTGAAAGAGAAAGAGGAATGGATAAAACAACAGCCCAACAAGCCAGGTTTATTTTAAATGGTACACAAAAAACAGTTCTCTAGCCGGACCTAACTGCTCCAACAAGGTCTCAGATAATTACTCTTATAAAGTAATTCAGGAAGAGCAAGGCCAATTAGCTCAACAATTAAATGTGTGCTAACAGTACAACACATATTAATCAGGATTAACATCCATAAATGTTTCTAAGGATATGAGATCAATCAAAGTGTAAGAAATATAGATCTTGGTGACTATGCCCCTAATTATCATCAAACGCCACCTACTGTCATGGGATCTGGTCATTTCCTGTTTATATTTCAGCCACCATGGAAAATCTATTTAACCTGCCTCTTTTTAAATAAGCCTGGATGACTGAACCAACATAAAGGAAATCTAAAATTCAGGCTTTAACTAGTTTAAGCTATTATTATGTATTTCTAGATGTCATCTAAATCTCAATATTTGAACTATGTAATATGTTCTTTTTATGAATTCTTCTGGAGTATTTTCGCTTGTTGCTGATTTGGTAGGAGTTTCTGGTCTCATGGTAGAGTGATGGAGAGCCTGAATCTGGTAAGTTCTGTGCTTCAAGTCCCAGCTCTGTCATCTACTAACTAATTTTGGAAAACTGGCTTAAATAACCATTTGTATGATCCATTTGCAATTGGCCCTCAGATTTTTTCCCTGCTCTGCCCTTATTCACTTCTTTATTACAGGGAACTCCATTCCCCAGCATTCTCTAGAACAGAATAAGAGTGTGGTATTCCTCTGTCTTGCCCTCTGCCTCATGTAAAGTTTTGGCAGATTCTGTGCCTTGATGTGCTACTTGGATAGTCACTCACTCTTTGGGCACACACAGGGAAATCCCACTGTGGGCCTACTAGTATCTTCTTCAAGGTGGTTCCAGATACAGCAAGTTACTATCTCTCTGTGTACCTCTAGAGTTAGAAACAGCTTCTTATTCTCCCATTATTTATGTAATCAATTTCCTATATTAAATTTTATTTAATTCCTAAATTAAAATTTTCTGAGGCATAGCAAGAGATTCCTGTTTCTCTGATTGGACCCTCATTAGTAAAATGGAGTCAATGATAATAATGGACCTACAGAGTGATTTTTAGAATTATTTAATGCAGTTACTCTCAGCTTCATGGGGCCTCAGAATCACTTGGGGAGCTTATTACAGTGCAGATTTCAAGGCCTCACCCTCAGAGTTTCTGATTCTTTAGGTATAAAGTGGGGTTCAAGAATTTGCATTTCTGCTTTCTCAGGTGATTGGGAGCTGTTACCCTACAGACCACACTTTGAGAACCACTGTAGTATAAACTGTTTTATAAAATTCTAAAAATTAATGCTGACATTCATCAGAATTAACACCCACAAATGTTTCTATAGACATCATATTAATCAAAGTGTTGTTTAAACTTCATTCATACATTGGTCAAACCAGTCTGCTAACACCCCTGAAACAAGATAAATTGAATAGATGATTGCTCTCAATAACATGGAACTTGGGTTTTATGTTGGAAGAAACTGAGCTTTAGAGGTATGAAGTATCTTTCCTAACTGGGTGGCCATCTAATACATCATGACTAAAAGCTTAGGCTTTCTGATGACATACCTTATTTTCATTCTACTCTACTATTGTGCCTATGTAGGCATCATTATTGATAAACACCAATATGTTAGTTGCAGTCCTTTGAACAGCATATTAAAGAAGGGATGTGTTCATATGTTAGTGTGGACCTGAAGGACATGGAATTGAAGTTTGCCTGCCAGGATGAATAATCCATTAGAAATAGAGAAGAAAATATTTCTTGAAATGGAAAAACCTTTAACAGAAAAATATTTTATGGAACTATCTTTAAAGGATTTCTCTTCCCAAGAGTGATAAAAAATGATAGTAGAGGATTAGGAGAATTAATAATAATGATGATAGCCATTTTTTAGTGCATACTCATGCCAAGCATTGTATGTGTAGTATTTCATATAATCCTCCCTATAACCCTATGAGGGAGGAATTACTATTCTGATCTTACAAGTTGAAAAGTGAGGCTCAGAGGGTCTCGAGGTCATACTGTGGTAGAAACTTTGTTTAAACAAACACATAACACTACCTTGTGCTAGATACCACCATTCTAAGCCCTTTACAAATACAAAGTAAGTTAAGCCTTAGAGCAGGGTTATGACCTATGTATTATTATCCTTTTATTATCCCCAGTTTACAGAGATATTCTGAGCAAGTGCTTGATCAATGTTATGTTGCTTGGTAAGTAGTGGGGCTGGAAGGGACATTCGCCTGTTTGATTCAAGTGCAGATGCTCTAAAAAATCTAAACTTAACTTCATTCCTCAACTTCAAAAGTCTATATATGCAATGAAAGGCTAGTAGTTACTGAAGGAGATGAATGATTTGAACAGTTTTGGTAGGTAAAAGAGAAAATACTTAGAAATTAAACAATAACAAAGAGATCCTATATAGTTGCACCTTGATCTTCATGCCATAATAATAACAACAATAATAAATCATGATCACGTGCTTATAATATTTTAGGGACTTTGAAAGTCTTTTTTTATTTTTCTCAATTCACACAATAATCTAGAGTAGATACTGCTCTCACTATTTTCCAAATGAGAGAATTGAGACAAAGGGGGAATAAGTAGATTGCCCAAGGTCACAAAGCTAGTAGCAGTTGGTAGATTTGTGCCTAAACTCAGGCAATGTGACTCCTAAACTGACATTCCTAATCCCTAACCTACATGACCATGACCATGAACCCTGAAAATAGCCATAAAGAGAATAATGTTTTGTAATTCAAGTACTAATTAGCATAATATTTGCATCTATTCAGGATCTTAACAGAATCATCATCCTTTTGTATTAGAAGTTTTTTTCCAACTAGCCACAACTCTGGTAATAATACATACACACCAGTACACACACACACACACACACACACTATATATATATATATTATGACCACCTGACGTTTGCAGGCAAATTAGCTGTACACTGCATCGTATGGGATATGGAAGCCTAAGGCCTGTTCGAACACCTTTGCTGTCTGCAGTTACCAAGAAAAAAGGTCTCCAGTTCGCACAGGAACACAAGGATCGGACAGTTGAGCATTGGAAAAAAGTCATGTGGTCCGATGAATTATGTTTCCAGTTGCATCATGCAGATGGCAGAGTGAGAATTTGGTGAAAACAGCATGAAAGCATGCACCCCACATGCATGAGTACAACCCTTCAAGCTGGTGGAGGCAGTGTTATGGTTTGGGGCATGATTTCCTGGCATGATTTGGGCCCTTTAATTTGTGTGGAAGAACGTCTGAAGAGCACAACATACTTAAGTATCATTGCTGATCAAGTTCATCCTATCATGTTGATGACGTATCCCAATAGAGATGGCTTCTTCCAACAAGACAATGCGCCATGCCACGGTGCTCGTATTGTGCAGGAGTGGTTTCAAAAACATGAGGGAGACTTTACCTTGCTTAGGTGGCCCCCACAATCACACAGATCTCAATTCAATTGAGCATTTGTGGGACGAAGTTAAAAGAGCCATCAGGCAGCAGGTTCCACAACCATCAAATCTCACAGAACTGGACAGTGCTATTCATCAGGCATGGTCTCAGATTCCTCACATCACCTTTCAACATCTGTGGAGTCAATGCCAAGAAGAATTGCCTCAGTATTGAAGGCAAAAGGTGGCCCAACGAAGTACTGATGGGTGGTCATAATAATCTCATCACTCACGTTCAAATATATCCCACATTCAAAGGCTGTTAAATCACATTGTTTACCCATATCTTCAGAAAAAAATCACTTCTACTGTTGTGGTAAACAACCTGCTTCCCTATTTATAATGGCCTGGCCCTCTAGCAAACTTCAGAGCAAAATTATAGCTAATTTGTCTACAAACGTCAGGTGGTCATAACAATCTGGCCACTCAGTGTGTATATATATATATACATATGTATATATGTATATATGTATATATATGTATATATGTATATATGTGTAATATATGTATATACTAGAGGCCCAATGCACAAAGATTTGTGCAAGAATGGGCCTTCTTTCCACCAGCTGCTGGCACTGCCTTTGCTCCAGCCAGAGCCACCTTTCTGCCTTCCCACGCTGCCCAGAGGCCGGGAGCGGCTGGGGCAGTGCGGAAGCCTGAGTTGTAGCCATGGCGACAAAGCAAGCATCCCGCCCCGCCCCCAGCCACTTGGCACCTGCATATGCAAATTAACCCACCAGCTTTGTTGGGTTAATTTGCATACTTACTCTTGATTGGCTGGTGGGCATCACGAAGGTATGGTCAATTTGCATATTTCTCTTAGTGTAGATATATATATATATATATATATATATATATATATATATACATACACACACACACACATACATACATGCATATACATACACATGTATGCTAGCACAACCTTTCAGGAACATTTTTTTCTAATTTCTATATATATATATAGTGACCATAATAAGAGTAAGAAAAAAGCTATCACTAATTAATTGCACTTTGTTAAAGGTATTGTGCAAATTCTTCATTTCTACTTACATATGATTCCTTTTCTGGTCTAAATATTGCCGGGAGCCAGTCCATCCTTGCTGTTTCAAAGGACCTGGCATATATGGCATACTGTTCTTAATATGTTTGCTCACCATGGCACTATGTGTTTTAACCAAGGTCTCCTCTCTGAGAAAGGTTGTTTCCCCAAGTAGGGATTTTCCCCTGAAGTTAGGGAGGGAATAAAACCCCTCAACTAAGTGCCAGGCGGGTAATTAATCACTTTAACTATGAATAATCATGCTTAAGCTACATAATCTTTACTCCCTGGAATGGAGATAGAAACGCCCTAACCTTTGTAATAGAGATTGATAGGATTGAATCAACTGGTATAAATACAGATGTAACAAGACAGCGAGAGACAGAACTTAGAACACAGAACTTAGAACACAGAACTTAGGACACAGAACTTAGAATACAGAACTTAGAACACAGAACTAAGAGAACAGAACCAAGAGAGACAGAACCTAGGCACAGAACCTACACAGAACCTACAGACAGAAGAACTTCGCTGGAGAGAACATGGCAAAAGATCCTGGACTGAACCTGACTACAGAAATTGGCAAGAGAACCTGACTAGAACCTGGTGACTGAACCTGGCTGGAGAACCTGGACAGAACCTGGCTGGAGAACCTAGCGAGGGAACATGGCTACAGAACCTGGCTGGAGAACCTGGAGAACCTAGCAAGAGAACATGGACACAGAACCTGGCTGGAGATCCTAGCCAGAACTTCGCTGGAGATCCAGACCAGAACTTGGCTGGAGATCCTGGCTGGGGATCCTGGCTAGGCTGCTGATCAACTGAACGCTGTCTCCGTGTCATTCCTTCTTCGCCAACTCCGTCCACACCTTTGGGGACCCCTGGACCTGCTGGGTTGGACCCCGGCAAAATATATGTTGTTTTGGATATGCAGTAAGTGCAACTTTTATTGCAAGTCTAACAATAGCTCTGAATGTACAGTGCCAGTACATACATGAAAACAGAACTATGTTAGCTCCTCTGGCTTCCTGAAGTCAGTATTGCAGTGGAGATGGGGATTAGCCATTGAACAGGTCTCCCTTCCAGGCTCTTCATTATCTCCAATACACATTAAGATTTTCTGAAAATTCTGTTCCAGATGAAAAAGAAAAATAAGAAAGCCATTAAGAGAAAAGACTGAGAAAAGAAGCTGAAGGTTAAAATGATAAGAGAACTGGTGAAGGAAAAGACCATGCAATTAACTCTGCCACTCAAGAACACAGAGCATTCTGGGAGTAGAGGACATCAAATAATCATGAAATGAAAATAATGAAATTAACTAAAACTTTTATTTTTTTGCCACCGAGTGACAAAAAATTTGTTTTAGACCAAAATTCATAATCATGGAACTTTGGGTGGAAATGTTAAAGATGTATAGGGAATACGTTCTTTATTTCTACCTGTGTAATCTCACTTATTGTTACTTTCTTTTGTGCAAGTAAACTTGACATTGAAAAACAGGCTCAACAAACTTTTTACAGAGTAAGAATTTTTTCAACATAAAAATACAATAATCCAACAACACAACAAGACTGATGAAGTGTCCACAGACACGAATCACTCCTCCTCTTTGCTTTTAGGACTTACGACTTCCCCAGTGTCTGCTCCTCCCCAGGCAGTCAGATTTCATGCCCATTTTAGTGTGGAATCTGATCCCTGAACATATTAAAATGTTGCTTCATTCTGCTAACATTTCTTCTTAATTGCTCATGTGTCTTACATGACATAAATTTATCAGTGCTTATCATGAATTTCTAGCCTGGGATGAAAAATTACCTTTAACAAGTCTTTCATTTCATTTCCTCAAATTGCATCTTGATGGGCTGAGACAGTTGGGCAAAGTAATTTCCATTATCTGATTATCGTAACATTTATTTTTATTAAAAACAAACAAATTAGCAGTTCAGCGTTTCATATATTCTCAGAGATGAAATCCTGTGCAGACTCGGAGGCCTTGTGCGTGGCACAGAAAGGGCCCAGGTGGACACTACGTTCGACCAGTTAAAGCAGTTTCCAGGGCTGTGTTTTTGAATCTTGAAAGTATGGCCTTAGTGAAACATTCTGACACTGGGAATTTGAAGTCTCCTTGTACGGTGACTGCCAGAAAGTTTAAAACGTTAAATAATCTCTCAAACTTGCCCTAGAAATTCAAGTTGGCTTATTAAAGTTTTTCCCCCCTTGTTTGAACAACTTCTTTGTTTCACTAACGGCAAATCTCCTGTGTTTTGTCACGTTGTTATTGAACAAGTTTAATGATTTGCTGAGGACCTCATCTAGAGGCATTACCAAGCAGCTCGAGATTAGAAACGTATGGTGGTAGAGGCTCTCCTAGAATAAATGGAAATATTTTATTCAGCTACCGAGAAGGGTCTCCAGAGATCAAATTAGAAGCTGGCTGTGAAGGGAGATGTTTAGGCATGCTCTGGAATTATTTATCAGCATTTTCTGCTTGTGTGAGAATAAGCAGACATTAAGTTTAAATTAAACAAAGGGGGAAGGAAAACAAGTTTTTTCAGTAATTTGACTGCTAATGATATTTCTGAATTATTCTCAGCTTAATAGTTTAAGTAATTTGCAATGATAATAATTGTTCCTGCTAAAGCTCCAATAGTGTCGATTTTTTTTCCCTTTTGCCAAGATTAACCCCCTTTAAAACCTTTAATGGTCATGTAATTGCAAATTTATTGTGGGCTTTGTTAATTTTTAAATGTGTTTTCTTCTTGACATTTCTTTTAATTTAATTTAATTTTATTACATTCATCAACTATATGAGAAACTAACTTAAAAGTCCATTAAAAAGGAATAAATGTTCTTTATGTTGCACTTGTTTATCTTTATTTATAATGAGCCTGAGTTTTTAGATAGACTAAAGGCAGCTTAATTATTACTTTCAACATTAATGTGCTTTTCTCATACACTCGTTCAAAATGAGTATGCTTTTAGGGTTTTTGGAAAGAAGTAAACTGTTAACGTTGGGTTGCAATTGTACCTTAAATAATTAAACAAAACAGACCACATCCCAAATTAACACACAAGCCTGTATTTTAAATAACATCTAGGTGCTGAAGTTGTAGTAAAAGCAATTAAACTTTGTTCTTAAGAGAAAATGGCATGCTATCACAAATAATTGGTAATTGAAAATATTTTCATGTGAGATTTGGCAGGTTAATGAAGCTAGAAACTAAAACCCTAGGTGCTATGGCTGCTTTTCATATTGCAGGAATAGAAATATATAGCTCAACATTTTCTCAACCAGTAAATTGTCTTTCTTGTGTCGGGAACTAAGTCACCATATCAATCATCTGCATAGAAATGACCAGGACTACTACAGCTCCCCTCCATACTCACTGTTTTGAAAGTAAAATGCCTGATGAAAATTACACTGTCCCTAGAAATTCAAGTTGCATATTTCAATGTTCTGGGTTTATATTAATCTTTTTAAAAGAATTTGGTTATCTGTTCTAGAATAATTTCTATTAAGTTATTCCATGGTGATTTAGAATTAAATTGTACCACAAATGTTAAAAAGAGTAAAAAAGAGAAAGAAAAAAAGCGAGATAAGGTGAACTGAGGACTCAATAAAAGCAGAGTCTTTTCCTGCCCAGAGGAAAAACATTCTTAAAATTTGAAATATATAAAATGAACTCCTTGTTTGTATGATTTGAGAAAGAGATATCATTTGGTACACTTTTTTTCTTAATCTGAAACTTTGCAAACATTAATGACTTTTATACACTTTGGAGTGGCATTCTCTACCCTTTGCTAATACTCAGTGCTTGGGAATCAAGAATTATAAGACGAGATATTAAAAACAGTCCACAAAGCAATAGAACACTGTGAATTAAAGAAATAAAAAATACTGAGCTACTGACATAAAGGCAGAGAATAAGTCAATGGACATTAGTAATCAACATTTAGTAAGTTCCTTAATATTAGTTTCTTTAAAAATATTCTTAGTATTTACATGTATATATTCTTGTTTTTACCTCAATTGCTTAATTTTCTGAAATTCCAGAGATATATTTTTATAACTATTGTCTAGTAATGCCAAAGTCACTCAGATACCCCCACAAAACACATATTTGTGATATGTATTTTTCATACCTATATAGTTGATATCTTATCTCTTTCAAACTTATAAACAATTGCTTTGCAGCATTTTCACAGGTAGTAACAACTACTTACAAATATGTTCTTCCTATTTCTTTAATAACCTATTATGTGGCTTTCCTCTTTGTCTCTTTCTTTATCAGCTCCTGATGCTCTAAATTGGGTACAGAAATTCTGAAAAGGTAAATTTTCATCACTCATTATGTAATTGGTGAACTATTATGTGCACCATCATTAAGGGGACAGTATTGGTGAAGAATGGGCTTGAAAAGCCATTGCAGCACCAGGGTTCTGGATAAAGTTTTGAAAGGGAAGTTTACTGCTTTTAACTAATGTATGTTTATTGTGAATCCTTAGAGGTGAGGTACTCTTCTACATGCAATCTTTCTAATGCATATATATCCGTGTCTAATTTATGACTTACCGATGCTCTCTTCTTTATCTAGATTCCTTGGTCCAACACTTCAACATTTCTTTAATTTATTTCCAATATTTTTTCATTCTTTGCCTCACATCTCAGGAGACTTTATCATATCTTCTTGGGAAAAAACCTCCCTATTTTAATTCAACTGTCCATACATGTGTCTGGGATGCTGAGGATTGAGGAGCGAGGAGGCATAGGAATCACAGGAATCATCTGATTTGTTCTATTCTAATTAAATTGTCTTCAGATTCTTGTGGTCCCTCCTTTCTTATTTTATTCAACTTAAATCTTCCCCACTCTCCTCAAATATTTGGGCCCATGATCTCAACACTTACTTTGACAGATAAATAAGTTCCTACTCCACAGAAATCAGTCGCATTACCAAACTCCAAACCTTCCTTTCTCCTTTCCTCCTATTTTAAAAGAGGCCATGTCCTCCCTTGTATTGAAAGATAAACTCTGCATCTGCTCCAGATACCCATCAGTAAGCCTTCTCGGGAAACTGAAACCCTTCTCTCATTCTATTGGCTTCTAACCTTTGTTCTCCATATATATACTGAAGATCGTATCTTAAAAATAAAGAAGCAAATAATATTCTGCCTTTACTTCAAGTTCCCCCAGTAAATTATTCTCTTGTACAAATAATTGTACATGGTTCTCATCTACATGCTGCTCCTTCTTCCTTGCCTCCCATTCACTCCTCCAGATACTGTCACATTATCAACACTCCACCATATGAACGTTCTCACCAAAATCACCAATGATGCGTTTATGCTACATTTTGTGGATATTTCTCAGTCCTCATCCTACTCCATTCCTCAGCACTATTTGACAGCATGGACTACTCCTTCCTTGTTCCAGTAACCTCTTTTAGCTGTCTTCCTAATAACATATTTCAGAAGTTGACACACTATGGCCCACAGGCCAAAGGTAGTCCTTCACTTATTTTTGTAAATATATCTTATTGGAGCACAATGATACTCATTTGTTTATTCATTTGTCTATGACTGCCTTTAGAGTTGAATAGTTGGGACAAATACCTTATCACAAAGCTTAAATATTTATTTTCTTACCTTTTGCAGAAAAATTTTGTCAATCTCTGTTATATTATATGTCACTTTTTTATAAAGCAATCTATTTAGCTATTGGAAATTGATCTCCTTTCTAGGATTTATTTTCTTACTAGATCTTTTAAATGTCAATGTTTATCCAGGTTACAACCTGGGTCTTATATTTTTCTTAATCTATACAGTCTATTTGAAATATTCCATCTGTATGTATGGAATCTTCACATACTAGCTGGTCTCTATGTTGTTAACTTCCAAATGTGTACATCCAGCTCAAATATCTCTACTGAGCCTCAGAAACATATATCCTACTGCAATATCCTTCTACTTAATTATCGTCTAAGTTTGTAAAAGTTAACAAACACAAAATTGAACATACACTCTAAGTCGCTTCTCAAATCTGCTTCTCCTTTGTCTTCAGTCTTACTAACAGGCTCCACACATTAGTTGAGTCATAAAGTGAAGTTTCATAATGGCCTCTTGCCTTTTTAGGGCTAATATATCAGACTGTCCTACTTTTCACCATACTTCAAGTCCTCTCCATTTCTACTATGGATCACCTCAAAAACCAGTTAATGTTCTCTCAATCAATTGTCAACCTCAGCAATGTTTATGGCTCAACATGCACTCTCTTCCCCCCCCCCCCCCCGATTTCTACCCACATCCTCCTCCTTCTTCCTGCCCCACTTCAATGGGTTAACTCCTGATTCAGGCTTCTGTTTTTGTCCTCAAAGATTTCATTGTCCCACAAATCTCTGCAGACTACCTTACTATCTCTTTTTATGTTTCCCAATTTCTCCCTGATTCCTCTTGTCAAACTTATTTACATTTCAATCCCTTTACTATATTCAAAGTCTGTGACTGATAGTGTGTTGACCTTCATTGTGGTCTATTAAGCAAGTTGCACAATATATAACTCAAAGTAAGAACACAATAAGCTTAACTGAATGAATGAGTTATAAGGTTTCATCAACTGGAGAGTCATCCATACCTCATATGCTATCTGAAACAGTTGATGGATTTTTAATTAATTTAATATTATGAGTAACCGTTATTTAAATTATTGCCTTCAATTCTTAAAATATAAAACTCTATGTATCTTCAGGTATTACTCAATGGCCAATTTTGAATGTGCAGTACTGGTCTGTGTCTTTTACAGAAGAAATACCTTTATCCATGGATCCTTCTTTCTTTGTCAAGGCTTGTATACAGGGCTTTTGCCCACACAAAAGAATAATTAGTTGTTTTGCAAGGCGCTGCTGGGCCGTATAATGCTGTGACCAAAAATGTCACCAATTATAAATGTGAAAGAAGTACATTTGCATTTTGAAAAAGGCAGTGTGGCTGTGTTTAGTCATTATGTTTTATATTTTGTGTTTATTTTTACATTTCATAAAGGAAATGTATTTTTATGAATGTTATAAGTGTAATCAATTGACAAATTAATATATAGTACAACCTAAAATATAAAAGATATTTATTAAATATAATGTACTAATTAAGATTAAGAATGAACAATAATGGAATTCTCATCTACATAGGTAACATATATTGTCAAATTATTACTTGTCATCTGAATGTGTTTTCTCAAAGCAGGAAGCATTCTGAGCCACAGACCCATTATTCTGCACTATAAAAATGGGAGCCATTTCAAATTACAGATACGTAAGACAAAACATCTTTGTTTTTTCCAATTTTTATAGTTTATCCAATTTACATGATGAAATTTAAAACCTGGAGAAAGAGGAACATGTAATAAAAATTGGAGCAGACTCCTAATGGTAACCCAGTGAATAGATCTCCTGCATAAGTTCTTATGGATAGTGATTCTCCACCTACTAAGGGAGATAGAGTGAAGCATTCCTTGGCAAATTATACTCTCTTCTGTGCTGCTGCCAAAATGAAATACTTGAACAAGTGCAATTCCACATCCTATGCTTGATGCAAGTCTAATGTCACTATATTTGGAATGAAACATTGCTCAAAAACTGGTAACAAAAATGTTTTTGTTTTGATCAGGTCTCAACTGTTTCTCTTCTCCCTCATTTCTTGCAAATAATATATCTCAGATTCTTAAGAGAAGACTCTAGAGAATTG
This sequence comes from Myotis myotis, assembly GCF_014108235.1. Lineage (NCBI taxonomy): Eukaryota > Metazoa > Chordata > Mammalia > Chiroptera > Vespertilionidae > Myotis > Myotis myotis. Next base: position 58,802,893 of record NW_023416324.1, read on the forward strand.
TTTTCCATTTCCATTGTGAGTAACCAGGTTAGAGGTAACTGTTAAGAAAAAGCCCCAAGCCCTAAAACATATTTTGCCATTATTGTTTTAATTCCTAGGTGGCATTTCAGGAAATGTTTTGTGTCCTAATGACAGAAAAAAGAAAACAAAAATTCATTATACTAACCTCACATTTCTGCAGTAGTGTACCAAAGCATTAGAAGGATATAGGCACAGTGTAGCAAGAGATGGCTGCAAAGCAATGATGTCCGCCTATGTATGACAACACTTGAACTGCTGCCAGGCTGACTTTTCTAGTACACTGATGGTATCACACCCGTTTTCACATGAGGAAACACCTTCCTCTTTCCCGTCATACAGAACCAAAATGCTGCTGTTGGCCTTCCAGAGCTCCTAAGCTCTTCCCTAACACTCCATGCTTGGGTAACGTGCTCTTCACCCCCATGGAACTAACTCTTCAGTGTCCCAAGAACTGAGGTCATGAATTTTAGGCATAAGAGGCTACTAAGGATGGGAAATTTAAAAAGCAGTAAATGTGATACCTAACCATAATTTAAAAAGCATACACTTAGGAAACAGGGAAATTTGAGTGTAATCCCAAGTCAACCATTTAGTAGGATTAATCCTTTCTAAAGACAACAGCATAACACTGGAGATGACAATACTTAAATGAGGCAGACTACGTAAGCTTTCCAATCCCCTCTTCCATTTCCACAATAGGGTACTACAAATGTTAAACAATCTCTTTCCCAGTTGTGCACAATCATATATAAATAAAAATCTGCCTGGAAGCTCTTGGGAGAGTTTTATTTCCCTTATTTTAGAGGAAGATATCACTGGCTGCCCCTGATCCCCTTTATTCTTGCCTTGAACATGGATACAGTATCTGGGTAAAAGCAGCCATATTTTGAGCCAGAGAGAGCATACTGAGGATGGGGGCAACATAGAGCAACAGAAACAAACAGCACTTATTATATTATTGAATAGCCACAATAGCTCTGAATGGCTTATCTCCAAACTTCAAGTAGATGAGAAAAAAAAAAGCACCTTATTATTTAATGACCAAAATTCATCGTCAGTTACTAGTAGCCAAAGCATTCTTAACTGACATATTACATATCAACCTAAATATTCTACATTCAAGGAACCCTTAGCATCATAGTAAATTTTTTACAGTACTCTTAGGCCAAAAGAAACATGTAACATGTTCTATTTATAAACTAGTTAGATCTAAAAACATATATATACATATATATATATATATATATATATATTAATAAAAGGGTAATATGCTAATTATACCGGGAGACCTTCCAGGAGACCTTCTGGATGTCCTTCCAGACAAAGCCATGGTGGCGGGGCCAAGGCAGAGGCAATTAAGGGCAATCAGGCCAGGAGGGGAGTGAACTTGGGGATGATCAGGACAGCTGGGGGGGGGGGACAGTTGGGGGCAAGCAGGCCAGCAGGGGGGACCAGTTGGGGGTAAGCAGGCCAGCGGGGGGGGAGGGTGTAGTTGGGAGCGAGCAGGGGTGATCAAGCAGGCAAGCAGGTGAGCGGTTAGGAGCCAGTGGTCCCAGATTGTGAGAAGGATGTCCAACTGCCATTTTAGGACCAATCCCACAGGCCCTAAACGACAGTCGGACATCCCCTGAGGGGTTCCAGGCTGGAGAGGGTGCAGGCCAGGCTGAGGGACACCCCCCATGCATGAAAGATTGTAGATACTGCCACCATATTTCCTATTCCACATGGAATTTTGTGTGGGTTGTTTTTTTTGTTTGTTTTTTTTGTTTTTTTGTGTGTGGGGGTTGTTTTTTTGTTTTTTGTTTTTTGTTTTGTTTTTTTTCAGAGCCATTGGAAGTCCAGCTTCACAGAGATATGTCAGTGAAAGATATAATGTTCTTGTAGCAGTCTACTGTCAAAACTGTGAGCTATCGTTAGATACTGATTTGTATAGTTACCAACTAATGTCACTGTATTGCCATCAAGAATTATCTCCCTTTGTCTTTCTGAGTTTGGTTTGATGCACTCTTTGGAAACCAGAGCCCTAACTTTCAGAAATGTTGTGATCATTCAATGAGATCATGTAAATAATAAGTGCCACTAGCTGGCATATAATAGTAATAGGTGAGTAATAAATTGGAGACATTAGTAGTAGTATAGTTCTCATCAAGTTTTGGACCTACTTTCATGAATGTCTCCCTGCACACAAACAATTCCTCTGAGAATAAGAAATATTCTGTTCCTTGTTCTGCTTTATTATGAACAAATTCATGCACGGGTGGGGTCCCTCAGGCTGGCTGGTGATTGGGGCCAATTGTGCCCATATCATCCAGTCCCAATTGGAGCTGTTTGGCCAGGTGGAAGGGACTGTGGGAAGTTGGCCAGACACAGAAGTTTGGCTGTGGGAGCACACTGACCACCAGGGGGAAGCTCTTGCATTGAGCATCTGCACCCTGGTGGTCAGTGCACATCACAGCAACCAGTCAACCAGTCATTTGGTCGTTCAGTAGTGCAGTCGCATATATATATCTATATATCTATATATATCTATAGATAGATAGATAGATAGATAGATAGATAGATAGATAGATAGATAGATAACATTGAATAGGAGCATAATACTTGATGGATTCCACTCCACACACAAACATACATTTCAATGTAAAAGTAAAAGCAAATTCTGGAAGATAAAGATCTAATATGGCAATCAAAATAGTTACAATACAACAAAGGCACTATTGCCCTAAACTAATTCACCACTTATAATTTCATCATAATACCATATTCATGAGTGTCTCCTGTTTGCCTAACACATGTTGGAGGGCAAGTTACAGAAATGTGTAAATGTAAAGAATAATCTTTGACTTTGATGTGCCCATACACAGGTATTTACTATCTCATGGTTGGACTTGCAGTTCTGCAATTATTCCCTTCTTTGATTACTCTCCTAGAATTCTAAATGGTGCTTTAATTACTCCTTTCCTTGTTTGTGTCCTTCACAATTAAATTTGAGTGTGTGCCCCAGTACAGTACAACCTCAGGGGCCCTATCCACTCTCCATTCAGTGTGAATAATGTTCCCTTCAACCTTGGTTTGTTGCACTTAAGTTTGATGACCAATCTCTTTCTCAGATGGTGGGCTTTTTCTAGCATCAGGAACCGGAGGCCAAGCCATTGTTTTTTCAAGCTAAATTCTTGCTGTTGTCAACTGGACAAGATGTCTCAGTTGTCCAAATACATCAAGTTTAATGACTCCAGGAAATAACAGTCTAACTCACCAGAAAGTATTCAAAGTCACATATTGGATACTTAATGTGAACTTAAGGTCAATTTCTTTGGAGGCATGAGATGTAGAGAAACATGTCTCTACTTGTCAAAGTCACTGTTTGCTTGGAGAACTTCAAGGCATTTTATGATGCAATAAAAGATAAATGAAACCATTTTCAAAGAAGCTTGGGAACCTCTGCTTCAAAGACTGGCTAAAAAAATTGTGCCAGGCAACAAAGCTATTGGTTTCTGGGGAGCAAAAGCATCAAGGGGCCTAACCCAGGGGGTATATAGCAATGAGAAAAAGATTGGTCCTTTTCAATGAGAAAGTAATGGGTAAACAATGAAGCCCAAAGTAGTGACCAAAAAGGAAGGGTGATTATACTGGTAAACTGCAAACCTGCTCTCATCCATGTTGCAAGTACCTATAGACCATGAGGTAAATAGGATAGAAACAGACATTCAATCCCCTTTGCAGAATTTTTAATACAAATAATAACCACTGGCCAGTGTGGCTCATTTGGTTGAGTGTTTTCCCATGCACCAACAAGGCACCTGGTCAGGTGCCTGGGCAGTGGGTTTGATCCCCAGTAGGGGTCATGCAGAAGGCAGACAATTGACGTTTCTCTTTCTCCCTTTCTCTTCCTCTCTCTCTAAAATCAATAAAAGCATATTCCTAAAATATACAAATAATAAAACTCCATATTAACCTTCACTTCCTAATTTTCTTAGGCAAATTACTCTCTCACTTGAAATTAATAGGTTATATGGGCATAGCAAGTAAATCAAGTAGCTAAAAATAGGTGTTATTTAATTCTTTGTTCTGTTTTATCTTTTAGATCTCGCTATTCTGCCATTCCTTCCTTCTTTCTATAACATTATTCCTTCCCCATAATTTAGGGGGGGGAAAGGCTGACAACTGAAGGATTAAACTATTACACTGAATTTGTGTAACTTGCAAATCCTGCCACTCAGAAGGAATATCATGCATAACTCTTTGCACACTCAAGTTTCTCAAGATACTTGTCTCCATGACTTGCATACGCAAAGCTAAGATTTATTTATTTAATTATCATATTGAATTTTCAAAGTACAGTATTTGATACTGGGCCAAATAACACATTAACTGTTTTTTTTCTTTTTAAATTTTCTGCAATTAGAATGAAGTGTGACATGTTGATTAAAATTCACATGAAGAAGAGCTAGTGAACAGTAAGCCCAATCAATAGCTTAGAAACCCTGGATACCGTGTGAATTAAACTCATTCTATGATCAGGCTGACCCTTTGTCTTCTATTTCCTCATCTGTGAGTTGGTGAAATAACCTCTTTCATTTACCGCTTTAAAGTAGAGAATTAATGAGATAAAATTTGTAGTCAGATCAAAGTGTACTACATAAGTACTGTAATTTTCTAGGAAAATATTATGGGTATTTGTATTATATACAGTAATGAAAATGGAAATTATTTACTCTGGGGACCCAGGCTGCATTATTGTTAAATTATTTGCATCCTGATAAATGATTTGCATGCTAATGAGCATGTATTACCAGAACAGCCTTTCCAAAGGTTGCTCTATAGTTTTCCTATCAAGTATATATGATACTATGCAACAGAAAGATGTAAAACCTCAAAAATTGTGAAATTATCCCTTGTTTCCTTTGCAATATGTTTTTAGAGGATTATAGAGTGTTCTGTTTTAAATTTTCCAGCTTACTGCTAATGAGTTCTTCCTAACTCTATGAGATTTTTCATATATATATATTATGTATATATCTACACTAATAAAAGACAACCATGCAAATTGACTGTACCTTCATTACACCTTAAGCCATGCCCACCAGCCAATCAGAGCAACTATATGCAAATTAACCCAACCAAGATGGTGGCCAGCAGCCATGGAGCTGGAGCAAGCAGGAGGCTTGGTTGCCCCAATGATGGAGGCAGCCAAGCTTCCCACCTGCGTCGGCTGGCTCTGAGCTCCACTCAAAGCAACAAAGTTTCAATTATAGAAGATAAATAAACCCCAGATACCTGCTTTCAGCCAGCCGTGGCCACGGAGCTGGAGCAAGCAGGAGGCTTGGGTTGCCCCTGGCGATGGAGGAAGCCAAGCTTCCCTCCTGCCCACCTTGGCCAGCTCTGAGCTACTCTCAAGGCTACAAAGTTTCAATTATAGAAGGTAAATAAATCCCAGAATAAAAAAAGAAAAAAAGGAGAGGCTGGGAGCTTCCATCACTGGGGGGGCTTGACCAGCCTGAAAACAGCCCTCAGCCCCTCACCTAGACTGGCCAGGCACCCCAGTGGGGACCCTCCACCCTAAAGGGGGTGTGGCCAGTCTGAAAACAGCCTTCAGCCCCTCACCCAGGCTGACCAAGCCTCCATAGGGTGAGGGTCCCCACTGTGGGGGGGGGGGGCTTGACCAGCCTGCAAACAGACATCAGCCCCTCACCCAGGCTGGCGAGGCGCCCCAGTGGGGACCCCCACCCTGAAGGGGGTGTGACCAGCTGCAAACAGCCATCATCCTCTCATCCAGTCTGGCCAGGCACCCCAGTGGGGACCCCCACCCTGAAAATACCCATCAGCCCCTCACCCAGGCTGGCCAGGCACCCCAACGGGAACCCCACCCTGATCCAGGACACCCTTCAGGGCAAACCAGCTGGCCCCCACCCATGCACCAGGCCTCTATCCTATATAATAAAAGGGTAATATGCAAACTGACCCTAACAGCAGAATGACTGGGAGTGACTGGTCACTATGACACACACTGACCACCAGGGGGCAGATGCTCAATGCAAGAGCTGCCCCCTGGTGGTCAGTGCACTCCCACAGGGGGAGCTCTGCTCAACCACAAGCCAGGCTGATGGCTGCCAGTACAGAAATCCCCCGAGGGCTGCCAGGCTGCCAGAGGGATGTCTGACTGCCAGCTTGGGCCTGATCCCCTAGGGAGTGGGCCTAAGCCAGCAGGTGGACATCCTCTGAGGGGTCCCAGACTGCAAGAGGGCATAGGCCGGGCTGAGGGACTCTCCCCCCCCCCACCCCTCCCAAGTGCACAAATTTTTGTGCACTGGGCCTCTAGTATATATAGAGAGACATATCTATGTTTTTGTGTTTGCTTTTTTTTTTTTTTTTTTTTTTTTTTTTAATTCTCCCAAGCTTATGCTGCAGTCCCCTTCCTTAGTGTGAGCTAAAGGTCTTTTGTATCTATTGTTGGAATGACATAAAATCTTGTTACCCTGGCCAGTTTGGCTCAATTGATAGAGTGTCAGCCTGCTGATTGAAGGGTCCCAGGTTTGATTTTGGCCAAGGGCACATGCCCAGGTTGCAGGCTGGATCCCAGTAGGGGGAGTGTAGGAGGCAGCCGATCAATGATTCTCTCTCATCATTGATAATTTTTTTCTCTCTCTCCAGCTCCTTTCCTCTCTGAAATCCATAAAGAAATATATTTTTAAAAAACCTCAGTCTGCTGATAGAAGATAAATATTCTGAGTCAGGATTCTTTTCCCACTCCAATATTTTGCATTTGATTTTTTATTCGGCTGCCACCACAAAGGAAAAGCAGAAAACCCTTCTTTAGATTGCAAATCAGGTTTTGCCTATTTGAGTGAATTGTAATTCTTCTGTTCTCCTCTTGAGTAATATTCACTATTCTGATCTCCCCAGAGATGTATTCCCAACATCTACCTGGATTAAGCTACTGTACTGAGGTCACACATTTGATCTGAGATTCTGCAGTTAGATATTGCAAAAAAATAAAATAAAATAAGTCAATCATCTCAAGGGTGTTCTTATACTAGCTAAAATATAACTTGAAAGGTTTCTGGGGAAAGGGTTAGTTCCCAAGGGGAAAGTCTGTTTCCCTACACTTGCTTGTTGGAGGATGAATATGCTAATTGGAAAACTAGAATTCTGGGGATTTGCAAGTAGAACAGGTGAAAATGTAACTGGTGATAATTAAAGGCTAATTATCTTCAACCCACAATTGGCCACAGGAGGTTTTTCTGAGCCACATAAAAAGAGATTTGAGAGAGAGAGAGGGAGAGAACAGAAAAATAAAAAAATATACACATTCTTTTATACATTTGTGCTATTAAATATAAGTGGAGATTGAACCTGTGTAGTCAGTGATGGTTGATGCCTGCTTCACCATCCTTATCATCGTTCCTCCTGAATCCGTCTAAGGATTACATTTTACAGCAGCATTAATAGGACCTATCTACTTTTAAAGTGCACCATTTAATAGAAAATAGATACTCCTCTGATATCCTGAAGCAAAAAAAAATTTCTAACCTGCAAAGTTACTGTATGAACTCTTATGGAAGCTCAGGGATGTAAACTGTTTCCATGGATTTCTGTTTTAATAATGTTTGTGCATCATCAAAAGAATCAGGTCCTTTTCTGGCTGATTTGGGATTTATTTAGATACTCTATTTTTAAAAAATATATATTTTATTGATTTTTTTTACAGAGAGTAAGGGAGAGGGATAGAGAGTTAAAAACATCGATGAGAGAGAAACATCGATCAGCTGCCTCCTTCACACCCCCTACTGGGGATGTGCCCGAAACCAAGGTACAAGACCTTGACCAGAATTGAACCTGGGACCCTTCAGTCTGCAGGCTGGTGCTCTATCCACTGAGCCAAACCGGTTAGGGCTAGATACTCTATTTTCAGAGAGATTCCAGAAAGCTATCTCCAGGAAGTTCAGAGTTGTGTTAGGTGAAATAAGTAGAGAATAGACCAAGAGAAATGTGTTGGTAGAATAGTCATTCCAGGAGCAATGAGTAGGTGAATGTTTCTCCAGTAATGGGGGGGCACATGATATACCCCTTACACTGCTGCTTCCTCCTCAGCATCTAAGTTGGCCAATAACCTGTTTATCCTCTCCCCTGGAACTTATTTCCTCACTCATACAACCCTGTTAAACTAACATGGTCATATATAAACCTGTACCTACCCTGCCTAAAGCTGAGTGATCCAGAATTGAGCACCGATCTAAGTAGGGACTATCAGGGAGCTCCTGCAGGATTTCTAAAAAAGAATCTGAGTGACAGAGGTAATCTCTCTCAGGTGACAAAAAAATGTACGGGATAAAAGTCAGAAGCTGTCAGCCACTGTTTTCCACTATGTGGAAAGAGCTGGTCTACAGTAGGAGAGAATGAAACTAACAGGAAGAAGGTAATAAGCACTAGAGAAGGAAACAGCTTGTTCCTTCTTCATTCCCTAGTTGGGGGGATTCCAAATGCATCTCTGATCTCTGTGATTTGGTTACTCAATTTACCTTTTCGACTAAAGTAATTCAATTTAGAATTTTGACATTAAAACTGCAAGTTTTCTAAATGAAGGCAATGTAATGTTAACCAAGATATGTTTTTGGTGTGTTGTTGTTGCTAATCCACATGCCTCCTGCCACCGGCAGAGAACAGAGAATCTCCTTTTGGCTAAGCCCTTGTTAGAGGGAAGGTAAATTGTACCAAATGAGTTTGGAGAGATCCATGAGCAGTAGGGATTTATTTCTTGCCACCCTGGTGATTTTTGAGATGTCACTACAGCTTTCAGAGAAGGCCTCTGGCAAATAATCTGGCAGTTCTTAGTGAAATTGAGTGAGCACTATCCAACAGACTCATTCCTGGGCATGTATACCAGATACACAAGCATGCTAATGAATGCATTACTTGTGGTTGCAAAAAACTGGCCACAGCCCAGTTGTCTGTCACTGGGGGAATGGATAAGTTTAATTAGAACCATTTGGAATTGCTAATATATGACCATTTTTTTTTACTATCATAAGATATCAGTTTCATACAGCCTAATCTATTACAGTATGGTGGATATATACCATGAAGGAGATAAGAAAAAAAGCAAACTGGATATTCCTACAGCAACAGAGAGATACACCTTAAAACTTAAAAATATATTGATGCAAGATGAGATTTATAGCATAATACTATTTACATATATTTAAATATTCAAGAATACAGTATATATCTTACCAGGATAGACATTTATAAGGATACATATCAAACACAGTTAATGGGCCTCTTTATTAAGGGGAAGAAATAGGAATGTGAAAATAGGAAGGAAGAGAAAAAGCAATTATACACAAGAAATGCTTTGGATGTACCATTGATTATGCGCCACGGGCTAGAGAATAACAAACCCAGTAGTTCTTTGCACCTGAGGAATAATAACAGTAGGAGAGTAAGAAAGAGAAGGAGAAAAAAAGGAAAGGCACCTATACCAACATGAATCTTCAGCAAAAAGCAGAAAAGGAGAAGTGTGTCTAGGGCCCAGTGGTCGATAAACTGGGGCTCATGAGCCACATGCGACTCTTTGGCCCCTTGAGCGTGGCTCTTCCACAAAATACCGACTTCTGTGCATGGGCCACGAAGTTTCAATCACACTGTACATGCGTGCCCACACGTGGTATTTTGTGGAAGAGCCACACTCAAGGGGCCAAAGAGCCGCATGTGGCTCATGAGTTGCAGTTTGCCGACCACTGGTCTAGGTAAAGAGGACCTGAAACATTTCCCAAGTCTTCCATAGCTCCATAAAAAACATCTATAGTTTTTCTGAATGTTATAGTTTCTAGTAAGCCTGATGAGACCAAAATAGCTGAGAGAGGGATACCAGACAAGACGACATCTCTTTGGGGTGACTGGATGTTGAAGTGAATGTTGTCAGTGCATGTGGGATGGATCATAGAAGCTAGAACCAACTTCAACTGTGGAATAAAGTAGGTGATGCTATAGGAAATGAGACCAAGGATCAAAGACCTGACAGCATGATTTACCTCTCCGCAGAGCCTAGAAGAAGGCAAAGGTTGCTATAGTCAATAAGTTTCCTGCATTCTCACCATCCATGTTTCATCCTAATCATGTGCATTATATCCAGACTCTAATTTGGACATAATATGAGGAGCAGTGAGAGAAAAACATCATTTTTTACTAAAAATCAGAAATAACTAACACTAATTTGAGTTTGCTTGGTGGAAACTTGGGTGAGTTGGAAATAGGGGCTCAATGTATAAGTTACACTGAGTAATAAAAATACAATGAAAGTTCAATTATGCACGTCTATATTTTTGACTAAAATTTGTACATAATGTATGTAGATGCACATCAGTTACTCACTGCCTATAACTCATTTTAACTATTAAATTATCTGTCTATTATTTCATCTTCAATATAGCATGTAAGTTTTGGCTCTGTATACATTATTTTTGCACAGAGAGATATTACAGGCATGCTAGAAACAAAGTTGGAGGTTAATAGACATGCCTCTGGTATCTCAAAGTAAACAACACATTCATTAGAAACTGATCTGTCAAAAAAAAAAGATAATTATTATTCTTGGCTGGCTCTCCATGCAGACATTTTTTTAGCTTTTTTTTTTTTTTTTTTTTGAGTATACTTTGCAGCTGGAGACCAGTACCTTTGCAAAGGTGTGTAATGCATTAAAGACAAAGGGCCTCCTCTTACTTAATGACATTGCTCTAACTGGATCTAACTAACGCAGTATCCGAAAGAGCCAGCAATGTCACCCCATTACATTTCACAGCCTGTCTCTACCTTTCACAAAATTTTCTCAGGAGCATTCTTCTGCAGGATAGTGGTTCTGGGCCAAAGGATTCAGCTAAGGAAAAATTCAGTGCCAAGTGGAAAGTTTGGCTCTTCAAGCGCAGCATTTGAAAAAGATTTGAATAGACAAACAAAGAAACATCCTTAGGAGAACATAGGTGGCTTGTAAAATTCCACTCAGGAGTGGAATCCATTTCAATCAAAATTCAAAACTAAACTCTATTAAATAAATCACCTGGCATCAGAGATGTTCTGGCTGAAATAATTTTAGAGGGCTTGGAGCTCAGTTCCACTCAGATTCAGGAGTAGCACCACATGGCTTTGCAATATCCAAGGACTTGGCCAAGCACACTCTGGATTGAACATTGGTAGTTATAAAAAGAAGACAATAAGAGGAAAACTAATACCAAAAGCTGCTTTTTATTTGTATTTTACTAGGAGCTGAGCCCTTAACCACATTACTTCTGTCAATCTTTCCAGCACCTTTAATCCCCAAGTTACAGATAAGCAAATTATACCTTCAATAGGTCAAGTCAGTTGGCAATATTATTACTAAACAGGCTGCCTGAGTCAGTAAACCTGAGCTATTAATCACTTGGGACTACAGACATTCACATTGGGTGGTTCCTTGGTCGGTAATGATGTTAACAGGGAAGAAAGGGGCACTGAGGAAAGAAAAAGTTTCCTTGGAAGGGAAATGGAGGGTCATAGGATTTTAATTCAGGACCTGCTATGTATGAGGTGACACTGAAATTACCAGATGGACCTGTGTAAGCACTTGGACCCATGGAACTGGAATGTGATAAATAGATCAGAGGTAGCAAGATATAAAGTTCAGAGCAACAATAACATATAGGAGATGGTTGAAGCCAATGAAGGGAAATAAGATAAGAAAGAGGAAAGTTAATAAATCCTCAGAAATCATTAGCATGCAAAGAATGTTTGCAGGAAGGGAAGTAAGTAGGAGGAGAAAAATTGCAGACACCTGGGAACAAGAGGTTCTGTAAGCATCCTGAGGGCAGGGATTCGGCCCTCCGTCCCCCGCCCCCCTGCCCTTTGTTCAGGCTCAAGTGCTACAGGCAGGAAACTGGTCTTTGTACTTGAAATACTCAGGGAACTTATACAAATAGTGTCATTCAAATATCCTTATAACACTCATTTCCCAACCTAAATTCAACATAATATGCATGCTTAATTTTTCTCAAAATAATTTAAGAAAGGGAGATTTAATTATACAATTTTATGTGACTAAAAAATACTAAATATCTCAAACTTGCTTAAATATTTTTAAACTACTATTTTAAAAGGATATAATTATCAACATCCTATAATTAAAAAAACACTAAATATTTAAGAATTTTTTTACTAAAAATTAATTTCCTAATGAGATCAATAGTGGAGTTAAAGAATTTCTTTTTATTTTCTTTCTTTCTTTTTCTTTCTTTCTTTCTTTCTTTCTTTCTTTCTTTTTTCTTTCTTTTCTTCCTTCCTTCCTCCTTCCTTCCTTCCTTCCTTCCTTCCTTCCTTCCTTCCTTCCTTCCTCCCTCTCTCTCTCTCTTTCTTTCTTTCTTTTTTTCTTTCTTTCTGGGCTAGGGAAGGACAGTCCAGACAAGTGAGCAGTATGAGTGGGAGCAAACAGGGTTCGCTCAGGGACATGAGAAGTGCAGTGTGACTGGACTGCTGGGTGGGAAGTGAGGGTACTCTGGGAGATGAGGCCTGTTGGTAAAAACAGTTAGATCTGACTTTGGTTCAGCAACCTTGGTACTTAGGTACTGGCTATGAAAGAATTCAGAGTCAAGATTCAAACTGTAAGAGCAAGTTGATTTAGAAAGTCACAGAGGAAGAAAAAGTGAGCTATAGAAGAAATGACTTCAAGAAACAAGTTACACTGGAAAAAGAAATGCTCTTGAATCTTAAGAGAAAGAGAGGCAATGAAAATGGGCCTGGGGGAAGGGATGGGCAAAGGCTAGGGAGTGGCCCATTGAGTGAGCCACCAAAGATTTTCTAAAGAAGTAAAAGACTTGAGAATTGCATTAATTTTTAGCCTTAGATTTGCTTACTTTCACACGCCTACATGTTAGAATGTTTTCATTAATTTTTCAGTTGGGCCTATGATTTATGAAGCAATTAATATGAATTTGTGTCTCAGTAACAACTGTTTCAAAAAAGAAAACCACAATCATCACTTGGTTGTGTTGGCTGACAAACCTGGAGTAATTAATCTTTGTTTTCATTGAATGTCTTATTAAATTAATTTTCAAAAATATGTGCAAATTACAGTTTTAAAAAAAGCTCTTATCTCTGACAGTGAAATATAATGAAATGTGCTCAAAATTAAATAACTGTCAAGATTTGAAAAAATGAATATTTTTTAACCCCCCAAAATCCAGGGGACTCGGAGTTTTCCAAATGAATAGAGGTAGGCGTGTTAATGATCATGTATTTGGTCACATGCTCACTGTTCACCTGACACTGTTCATGGCACTACAGGAGGGAATATGTCAGTCTTTGAAAATAGACAGTCCTGGGTTGGAGTCTCATTTGATACTTTCCAACAGTGTGACTTTGAACAAGTTATTTTAATTCTCTGAGTTCTTGTTTTCTTAATAAAATGGGACTACTTAGATGTCCATTGCAAGGTCATTATAGCTCTGTGATGGCATAAACTATATATGTCTTGTTCAACATTACATATCTGACTCCCAGCATAGTAGGAGTTTAAAATACTTGTTTTATTAGTTTGGTAAATATGTAGAGTAGCATGACTATGCTGCCTCCCACACAGAAGGTACCCATCAAATGCTACTTCCCTTTCTTTCTTCCAGCTAATTATTTGCACCAGTCAGTCTCTCCCCAAATATTTCTGTCATTGGAAAAAATGTGCATTTTAAGCTTGAATTGTCAGAATAATCTAAATTCCCTAATAGCCCTCTTTGTCTTTGGAAGTACTACATCTCCTACATTAAAAAAATATTATCATTAGTTATAATTTAATGCACTAATATAAAGCTACCCAAATATTGTTCCCAACTCTCTCATAGTAGTAGGAATTATTTTTTTTATTTTCATTGTTTCACATGACATCCATAAATTCAGAGTTTAATTATCATAATAGAATTGAGTTTTACTAGTGTTTTGGTTAAATAGATGACAAGGCGTGACAGGCATACAGCCTTTGGTTGACAAGCATAACATATGCCTCCCCCACTGTAAATTCTACTTATGGTTCTGGTGTCAGCAGCAAGTGGTGTAATGAAATATGCACTGATTGTTATTGAAATTAGGACAACCAGCAAGAAAGATCCCAAAGAAACTTTATTACATTAAAACCATTGTAAAATTGAAGCAGTGACATTATTCAACTTAGCTTTGCTTAGAACTATTGATTTTTGATTTTTGTACAGAGAAGTCCTTTTGGGCTAAAGCTCTATACAGAAAATCAATTTGTTTAAAATGCTTCCTTTTATGCATAATAGCTTACTCATCAAGGACCGAAATTCTGCATGTGAATAACACTTTGGTCTCCTTCTTACCAATCACTGGAAACACTATGTAACTTATAATTGGAAATTATGGAAAAAACCTATAGGCCATAATCTTCCCACAAAATAATCAAATTTCAATAATGATCCAGGAAAACACTGAAAGGTGAACCTCAGTATGAGTATCGATGCCTTCGAATTAACTTTTAAAATGTTTTTCTATTCATTGTGCACTGAAATTTTGTCCAAGTATAGATGAATGCAAGCCGTAGCTACCCACTAGAAGCATTTTTGGTTCCATGTACAAACTTCAGAAATATGATTAGAAGTATTGAATTCAATTTTATTTCCAAATGTGTCACTAACTAGCAACCAGATTTTTTAATTAGGCCAGTTATTTAACCTCTTTGAATCGAATTTTGTTTATAAAATTGAAAAGTCCCTTTTAAGTCTAAAATGCTTTAATTAAATCAAGAATTATGTAAACAGATACTAATTGGAAACTATATTATTTAAATGTTGGAAATAATAAAAGGAAAAATGTTATATTAGAACTTCTAAGACAAGGCAGTAAAATGAGAACTGAGGCATTCACACCCAGATATTTTAAATATATACTGTTTCTTGTGAATTCAAGACTATTATTTTATAAATCTTATAAATCAACTTAAAAATATAAGATCATAAATACTATTTTCCATGTGGTCTAATAAAGAATGTATTAATTAAATAAACCAAAAGAGATTTGTAAACAATTTCCAGAATAATAATTTCCTAATGCAGTATATGCAACTCAAGTCATTATTTTGTGTACCTTAAACTCCCACAGTGCTGTATCAATTATATCTCAATAAAACTGAAATTAAAAAAATGTTTCTGGCCCTAACCGGTTTTGCTCAGTGGATAGAGCATCAGCTTGCGGACTCAAGGGTCCCAGGTTCGATTCCGGTCAAGGGCATGTACCTTGGTTACAGGCACATCCCCAGTGGGGAGTGTGAAGGAGGCAGCTGATCGATGTTTCCAACTTTCTATCCCTCTCCCTTCCTCTCTGTAAAAAATCAATAAAATATATTAAAAAAAAATAAAAATAAAAAAATAAAAAAATAAAAAAAATGTTTCTGTGTCAGTCTGGTACCTGTCTTATATAAAATCTAACCTATTAAAACTTTCTCGGGGAAACCAAGATGGCAGCATAGGCAAACACCTGAAATTGCTGCCTCACACAACTACTTCAAAAATACAACTAAAAGACAAAATGGACATCATCCAGAACCACAGGAAGGCTGGCTGAGTGGAAATTCTACAACAAGAAGAAAAGAGAAAAACACACTGAGACTCAGAGGAGGTGCGGAAGTAAAGTGCAGAGGTACGGAGGTGCACGCGGAAAGGCCTGGCAACTGAGGACACGGTTGTCTTTTTCAATCTAGAGGGAGACACATGCTCCCGCTCTGAACTTCAGTTCCAGGCGAGTCTCTGGGGACCCAGACACACATGGGGAGAAACAGACTGTCTGGCAGTGGGTGGAACTCGATGGGCGGCTTTATCTCAGAGGTGTTTGCAGTGATTACCGTGGGACACTGAGACCCAGGGCCTCTTAGGGCAGGACTGAGGATCAGCCATAGCTGCTTGCTCCAGTGTACCCAGTGGTCAGAGTGGGACCATCCAGATTACAACTCCTCAGATCCACAAGGGACACACTAAGGGGGCAGATTCAATGAGCACCAAAGCCCCACTGAAGCAAGGCTTGCCCCAGAAGGGTGTCTCCAGTACAGAAGTTCTCCCACTGCATCAACAGTTGACTCTCACAGCCAGTTGGCCTGGAGGTCAATTCCTCTCAGTGATACCAACTACAATCAAGGCTTAACTACAACAAGACTGTGTACACAGCCCACAAAGGGGTGCACCAAGAGTGTCCACCTCAGGTAATTGGGGAGGCTGAGCTACTGGGCCCTATAGGACACCGAGCACAGAAAGCCACTCTATCAACACAGGAAAGCAGCCAAAATGCGGAGACAAAGAAACAGGTCACAAATGACAGAAATGGAGGAAAGCAAACTACTGGATGTAGAGTTCAAAACCATGGTTATAAGGTTTTTCAAGAATTTTCTAGAAACCGCCAATAAATTTAGTGAGACTCTCGAGGATATGAAAAGGGACCAACTAGAAATTAAGCATACACTGACTGAAATAAAGAATAATATATAGAGATCCAACAGTAGACTAGAGGACCCCAAGAATCAAGTCAAAGATTTAAAATACGAAGAAGCAAAAAACACCCAACCAGAAAAGCAAAAAGAAAAAAGAATCCAAAAATATGAAGATAGTGTAAGGAGCCTCTGGGACAACTTCAAGCGTACCAACATTCGAATTATAGGGGTGCCAGAAGAAGAGAGAGAGCAAGCTATTGAAAACCTATTTGAAGAAATAATGACAGAAAACTTCCCCTACCTGGTGAAAGAAATAGACTTACAAGCCCAAGAAGTGCAAAGAACCCCAAACAAGAGGAAACCAAAGAGGACCACACCAAGACACATCATAATTAAAATGCCAAGAGCAAAAGACAAAGAGAGAATCTTAAAAGCAGCAAGAGAAAAGCAGTTAGTTACTTACAGGGGAGTACCCATACTACTGTCAGCTGATTTCTCAATAGAAACCATGCAGGCCAGAAGGAAGTGGCAAGAAATATTCAAAATGATGAACAGCAAGAACCTACAACCAAGATTACTTTACCCAGCAAAGCTATCATTCAGAATTGAAGGTCAGATAAAGAGCTTCACAAATAAGGAAAAGCTAAAGGAGTTCATCACCACCAAACCAGTATTATATGAAATGCTGAAAGGTATTATTTAAGAAGAGGAGGAAGAAGAAAAAGGTAAAGATAAAAATTATGAACAAGTACATATCTATCAACAAGTGAATCTAAGAATCAAGTGAATAAAAAAATATGATGAACAGAATAAACTGGTGAATATAATAGAATCAGGGGCATAGAAAGGGAGTGGACTGACAATTCTCAGGTGGAAGGGGTGTGGGGGGTGCAGGAAGAGACTGGACAAAAATTGTACACCTATGGATGAGGACAGTGGGGATGGAGGGTAAGGGCAGAGGGTGGGGTGGGAACTGGGTGGAGGGGAGCTATGGGGGAAAAAAAGAGGAACAACTGTAATAATCTGAACAATAAAGATTTAATTTAAAAAATAAAACAAACAAACAAACAAAAACACTTTCTCTAATATGTCACACAAATTATATCCCAACTCTAAAGGAGATAAAATATTTCCACACACGGATATAAAATAAACTTGTTAATATTATGCATGAGTATTACATTTTGCCTATGATCTGCTTCCATTCAATTTCCTTACAGCTAATTTCAGAATAATTTCCCATAAAGATTTAATTGGGAGTGTCTTTTCACTACAGATCTAATTATTTCCTACTATACCATGAACAGGACACACTTCTGTCCTCATATACCCTAAAGAATTTCAATTAATTGTAGCTACTGTGAAACATTAAGAAAGTAATTCCTACCCATTGTGCAATATGCCTAATTTATATATAGCTAAGGAAATGTGATCCAACATAATCATATTTTACTGGAGGCCAAATAAAGGACATAAATGTGTTATTAAAAGGTAAATCTTATATGATTGAAATTTGTTTTTCCTCCAGCACAGTTTATTCAAAAGTTGTAAGAAACAAGGCTTATTCCATTTTTTTATGCATAAGGGGGAACGACTAATCTTTTAACTCTAGCAAATAATAGATGCATTTTAATAAGGTTTTTTAAAATCTAAAATTAGCATAACAAAAATGATGTTAGACATTTTATCAGTTAGTATACATAATCATTTATTAATGAGAAATTACACTTTTAAATATTTATAATTTTCTAAGTAATACATTCTCAGAAAACAAATTAACATAGTCTAATAACTTAGTCTTCTTTGATTGATACTTACTGAAATCTGCTGCATTTTCAAAAACAATTGAATCAGTACATAGAATAATGAATGAGGATATGGTCTCTGGATTAAGATTAACCTACTTCACTTGCTACAGGAATTTGGGTAAAGTTCTAATATTCAGACTCTTAATATCTTCTTCTGTAAAATTCACATCAAAATAATACTTTCTTCATTTCCCTCACCAGGTTTATTGTAATGATTAAAATGATAATGCATGTAAACTTGTTAGAAAAGTGCCTACAACTTAACATGAGGCCGATAGTAAGTAGGTTTCACTCCACATTCATCAATCATAGGATTCTCTCGTTTGGAGGGAGATTTGTACAAAGTAAACATCAAGGCATTAGTCTTTGATTGGTTCAAGGTAGAGTGGATTTAAAAGACATGAAGTGATCACCAAGCCATTCTCTATGGTCCTAATACGACAAGTCCCATCTATCTCCCATCTGCCCTCTTTGTCAATGGTGACTGGTGTTTGAACCAGACTCTCCGGGTACACCTGGCTGACATGCTTAGCAGTGAAATTCCTGTTCACTCATTGTTTAGATGGACAGCATCTCCATGTGTTTTATTCATTATTACCTGGTCCCAAAGGATTTCATTTCTATGCTTAACACACCTCTCCAGCAGGAAATTCTTCTCTGCAGTTAACCAAGTTCTTCTGATATAATTCAAGATCATTTGGTCTCCTGTTTAAAATGGATAAGTTGTTCGGCATTCTTGGTATTAGAAGCCTTTCTACATGTAAACACCTATAGTAAAAATGTGACAGAAAGCTTATGCAGTTTAGCCTTGTGTAATTTGGCATTGCTAAAACACAAAAGGAATCTGACTTAATAATTTACAAAACCAAAAAATGATATTCAACCAGTATCCCCAAATCTTTTTATTTAGTTTTAACTTACATACAATTTAAATTCCTTTGTCTTCAAGGTAAGCCTATTTTCTCTTGTTTTGTTCTGAATAAATAAATAGAACAACTACTCATTGTTTTGCCAGTAGTTTTTGTCCTTCTGTAAGTTATTCCTCTTTTCTCAAAATCCTTATGATCCTTGCATTATAAAGAGTTACATGCCATGTTTAAATTTCTGTCTTCATAACAGCTCAAATAATATTTAAGTAAGTCTGGATGCACTATACCTATTTAATAAAAGCACTGCAAGCAGTTAATATCTCTGTTCTTTTTCATCATGTTTTACTAGTTGTTATTATATATTGAAAATTATTTATATACAGATACCTGCCTAATACTATGTGATATACTAGTACACTTCATTTTGAATAGATATTAATAGCAACTCTTATTTTATTTTCACATTCATGTTTCCTTATATCATTGCAGATTTATTGTGTAACATGTTATTAGCTTGATTATTTCATTCTCATAGCTTAAACATATTTCTTGATGTGTTATGATATATTTTCACTGGAATCTATTCTTTATCCTAGTGTTGAAAAAGAGAACATATATGTTTCTGTATAGACACATGAAGTTTCCTTGTAGCTCCAACCTTTGCTAGGTTTTCAGAAATCATCAGGACTCATTTCCACATAATTAGTCTCCCTTCACTCCTGACATTTGTTAATTCTACCCACACCCACCATACACCACATTGTCCTGGATTTCTTGTAGTTGTCTTTATTTTCTGGAGGCTTGTCTACATTGTTTCTTTCTCTGAGTAAACAGAAGACCAAATTGATCAATATCTGTCTCTGAAATTTGTCCTTTCAATTGAGTATTGTACTTACTCTATCACTTGGGATTGGAATTGACATCACCAATAAGGTGATAATCTGGCTGGATCAACATCAACCTAGAAAAACAGAAATGCTCACCCTTCCTTTTAACTCTCTTATGCTAATCTTAACCCAAAAAGCATCACCATTCGAAAATTAACTTTCCAAGCAAAGCCCTCAGGATAACTTTCTCTTCTTTCCTATACTTTACGAACAAATCCACTTACATGCTAGATGCTGTTTTGTTGCTGCTATTTATTATTAATGCCTATATGGGTTAGTTATGTTTTTTGTTTGTTTGTTTTTGGCTAGTAATCTCTGCATTCCTAGTGTAAACATAGGCTTTGACCTTCCATCTAAGCAAGGATACAATGTGCATTAAAAATGTTAAGCAGGAGGAACCAAGATGGCGGCATGGGTGCACACTTGTACTTGCTGTCTCCTACAACCACATCAAAACTACAATTAAAAGACAAGATGGATATCATCCAGAACCATGGGAATGCTGGATGAGTGGAAATTCTACAACTAGAAGGAAAGAGAAAAGTGCATTGAAGCTGGTAGGAGGTGCAGAGGTGTGGAGTGCAGAGGTATGGAAATGGGCTGCAACTGGGTACACTTGTCTTTTTTAATCAGGAGGGAGATACAAGCTCCCAACTGCTCTGAACTCCAGTTCTGGGTGAGACTCTGGGAACCCAGATTCATACGGGGAGAAACTGGACTGTCTGGCATCAGGCCAGAACACTAGGGCAGCTTTCTCGCAGAGGTGCTTGCAGTGATCATTGTTCCTGCACGGGGCCACGGGACACAGATCCCGGACCTCTCTGAGGCAGACAGACTGGCAGCCATTGCAGTTTTCTCCGCCCTGATGATTCCCTGAGATCCCACCCCACTCAATTTACAACCCCACCCAAGCTGTGAGTAGAGGCTTTTGCATATGAATGGCCTGTTCTTTTGCAATTTAAAACCCAACAAACTGCAGCTGGGTCAAAGAGCACCAAAGCCTCCAAAAGCAGGCCTAGACAGCAGCCTGCATTGCTTCACAGTTAGGGCTCATCTGGGCACTTCCAAACCCCAAAGAGGAGGAATCCGCAGATCGCTCTGTAGCTCCTGCTGGGTGGCCTCAGGCAGTGGCTGACTTTGCACCTCCTTGGAGATCCAAGGGCCAGTGTACCCAGTGGTCAGAGTAGACCATACCAGAGTACAACTCTACACATCCATAAGCGACACACTCAAGGGGCAGACTCAGTGAGTACCAAAGCCCCAGGGAAACAAGTCCTACTCCAGGAGTGTGTCTTCAGTACAGCAGTTCTCCCATTGTAGACACAGCTGGTCCTCACAGCCAATTGGCCTGGTGGTCAATTCCTCTCATTGATACCAACAGCAATCAAGATTAACTACAACAAGACTGTGTACACAGCCCACAAAGGGGTTCACCAAGAATGTCAACCTCAGGTAATTAGGGAGGCTGAGCCACTGTGCCCTGTAGGACACCTAGCACACAAAGCCACTCTATCAACACAGGGAAGCAGCCAAAATGTGGAGACAAAGAAACAGGTCACAAACAAAAGAAAAGGAAGAAAGCAAACTACTTAACATAGACTTCAAAACCATGGTTATAAGGTTACTCAGAATCTTTCAGAAACCTCTGAGAAATTTAATGAGACCCTCAAGGATATGAAAAGGGACCAATTAGAAATTAAGCATACACTTAATGAAATAAAGAATAATATACAGAGATCCAACACTAGACTATAGGACCCCAAGAATCAAGTCAAAGATTTGAAATACGAAGAAGCAAAAAATACCCAACCAGAAAAGCAAAAAGCAAAAAGAATCCAAAAATATGAAGATAGTGTAAGGAGCCTCTGGGACAACTTCAAGCATAACAACATCTGAATTATGGGGGTGCCAGAAGAAGAGAGAGAGCAAGCTATTGAAAACCTATTTGAAGAAATAATGACAGAAAACTTCCCCTACCTGGTGAAAGAAATAGACTTACAAGTCCAGGAAGCTCAAAGAACCCCAAACAAGAGGAAACCAAAGAGGACCACACCAAGACACATCAAAATTAAAATGCCAAGGGCAAAAGACAAAGAGAGAATCTTAAAAGCAGCAAGAGAAAAGCAGTTAGTTACTTACAGGGGAGTACCCATACAACTGTCAGGTGATTTCTCAACAGAAACCATGCAGGCCAGGAGGAAGTGGCAAGATATATTCAAAATGATGGATAGCAAGAGCCTACAACCAAGATTACTCTACTCAGCAAAGCTATCATTTAGACTTGAAGGTTAGAAAAAGAGCTTCACAGATAAAGAAAAGCTAAAGGAGTTCATCACCACCAAACCAGTATTATATGAAATGCTGAAGAGTATTCTTTTAGAAGGGGAAGAAGAAGAAAAAGGTAAAGATAAAAAATATGAACAACTCCCCCTCTCACCACTCCTGTTCAACATAGTACTGGAAGTGTTAGCCATTGCAATTCAGCAAGAAGAAGAAATAAAAGGCATCCAAATTGGAAAAGAGGAAGTAAAACTGTCCTTATTTGCAGACGACATGATATTATACATACAAAACCCTAGAGACTCCATCAAAAAGCTACTAGACTTAATACATGAATTTGGCAATGTAGCAGGATACAAAATTAACCCCAAGAAATCTGAGGCATTTCTATACACCAATAGTGAACTTTCAGAAAGAGAGATTATAAAAACAATCCCGTTTACCATCGCACCAAAAAAATTAAGCTACCTAGGAATAAACTTAACTAAAGAGGTAAAAGACCTCTACTCAGAAAACTACAGGACATTGAAAAAAGATATAGAGGAAGACATAAACAGATGGAAGAACATACCGTGTTCATGGATTGGTAGAATCAACATCATTAAAATGTCCATACTACCCAAAGCAATCTATAAATTCAACGCACTTCCCATTAAAATACCAACGGCATACTTCAGAGATCTAGAACGAACTCTCCAAAAATTCATCTGGAATAAAAAAAGACCCCGAATAGCTGCAGCAATCCTGAAAAAGAACAAAGTAGGTGGGATCTCAATACCAGATATCAAGTTGTATTACAAAGCCACTGTTCTCAAAACTGCCTGGCACTGGCACAAGAATAGGCATATAGATCAATGGAATAGAATAGAGAGCCCAGAAATCGGCCCGAACCAATATGCTCAATTAATATTTGACAAAGGAGGCAAGAACATACAATGGAGCCAAGATAGTCTCTTCAATAAATGGTGTTGGGAAAATTGGACAGATATATGCAAGAAAATGAAACTAGAGCACCAACTTACACCATACACAAAAATAAACTCAAAATGGATAAAGGACTTAAATGTACGACAGGAAACCATAAAAATTCTAGAAGAATCCAAAGGCAACAAAATCTCAGACATATGCCGAAGCAATTTCTTCACTGATACAGCTCCTAGGGCACTTGAAACTAAAGAGAAAATGAACAAATGGGACTACATCAAAATAAAAAGCTTCTGCACAGCTAAAGAAACCATCAACAAAACAACGAGAAAACCCACTGTGTGGGAAAACATATTTGCCAATGTCATATCCGATAAGGGCCTAATCTCCAAAATTTATAGGGAACTCATACAACTTAACAAAAGGAAGATAAACAATCCAATCAAAAAATGGGGAAAGGACCTAAATAGACACCTTTCAAAAGAGGACATTCAGAAAGCCAAGAGACATATGAAAACATGCTCAAAGTCACTAATCATCCGAGAGATGCAAATCAAAACAACAATGAGGTACCATCTCACACCTGTCAGACTGGCTATCATCAACAAACGACAAGTGCTGGAGAGGCTGTGGAGAAAAAGGAACACTTGTGCACTGCTGGTGGGAATGCAGACTGGTGCAGCCACTATGGAAGACAGTATGGAGTTTCCTAGGAAAGTTGAAAATGGAACTCCCATTTGACCCTGTGATCCCACTTCTAGGAATATATCCCAAGAAACCAGAAACACCAATCAGAAAGGATATATGCATCCCTATGTTCATAGCAGCACAATTCACCATAGCTAAGATCTGGAAACAGCCTAAGTGCCCATCAATAGATGAATGGATTAGAAAACTGTGGTATATCTATACAATGGAATACTATGCTGCTCTAAAAAGGAAGGAACTCCTACCATTTGCAACGTCATGGATGGAACTGGAAAGCATTATGCTAAGTGAAATAAGCCAGTCAATGAAGGAAAAATACCACATGATCTCACTCATTCATGGATAATAGAGACCATTATAAACTTTTGAACAATAATAGATACAGAGGCAGAGCTACCTCAAACAGATTGTCAAACTGCAGCGGGAAGGCCGGGGAGGTTTGGGGGGCAGGAGGTAGGGGGGTAATTGATCAACTAAAGGACTTGTATGCATGCATATAAGCATAACCAATGGACATAAGACACTGGGGGATAGGGGAGGCTAGGGGACTGTCTAGGGCGTGGGGATAAAATGGACACATATGTAATACCCTTTGTAATACTTTAAGCAATTAAAAAAAAGAAAATAAAAAAAAATATGAACAACAAAGTGACAACAAATACATCTTTCAACAAGTGAAGTCTCTTCAATAAATGGTGTTGGGAAAATTGGACAGATACATGCAAAAAAAATGAAACTAGACCATCAACTTACACCATACACAAAAATGAACTCAAAATAGATAAAGGACTTAAATGTAAGACGAGAAACCATAAAAATACTAGAGGAATCCAAAGGCAACAAAATCTCAGACATATGCCAAAGCAGTTTCTTCACCGTTACAGCTCCTAGGGTATTGGAAACTAAAGAGAAAATAAACAAATTGGACTACATCAATGTTAAAAGCTTCTGCACAGCAAAAGAAACCATCAAAAAAACAACAAGAAAACCCACTGCATAGGAGAACATATTTGCCAATGTTATCACCGATAACTGTTTAAATCTCCAACATTTATAGGGAACTCATACAACTTAACAAAAGGAAGATAAACAATCCAATCAAAAAATGGGCAAAGGACCTAAATAGACACTTTTCAAAAGAGGACATTCAGAAAGCTAAGAGACATATGAAAACATGCTCAACGTCACTAATCATCCGAGGGATGCAAATCAAAACAACAATGAGGTATCATCTCACACCTGTCAGACTGGCTATCATCAACAAATCAACAAACGACAAGAGCTGGAGAGGATGCAGAGAAAAGGGAACACTGGTGCACTGTTGGTGGGAATGCAGACTGGTGCAGCCACTATGGAAGACAGTATGGAGTTTCCTAGGAAAGTTGAAAATGGAACTCCCATTTGACCCTGTGATCCCACTTCTAGGAATATATCCCAAGAAACCAGAAACACCAATCAGAAAAGACATATGCATCCCTATGTTCATAGCAGCACAATTTACCATAGCGAAGATCTGGAAACAGCCAAAGTGCCCATCAGCAGATGAATGGATTAGAAAACTGTGGTACATCTACACGATGGAATACTATGCTGCTGTAAAAAAGAAGGAATTCTTACCATTTGCAACAGCATGGATGGAACTGGAGAGCATTATGCTAAGTGAAATAAGCCAGGCAATGAAAGAAAAATACCACATGATCTCGCTCATTTATGGATAATAAAGACCATTATTAACTGATGAACAAAAATAGATACAGAGGCAGAGCAGCATTGAACAGACTGTCAAACTACAGCGGGAAGGCCGGGGAGGGCTGCCGGGCGGGAGGGGGGGTAAGAGATCAACTGAAGGACTTGTAAGCATGCATATAAGCATAACCAGTGGACACAAGAAACTGAGGAGTATGGGAGGTTAGGGGAAGGTAAAGGAGAAAAAAAAAAGGAGACATATAGAATACTCTTTGTAATACTTTAAGCAATAAAACAATTTTTAAAAAATCTGATGAACAGAAGAAACTGGTAAATATAATAGAATCAGGGGCATAGAAAGGGAGTGGACTGACAATTCTCAGGGGGAAGAGGTTCTGGGGGGTGAGGGAAGAGACTGGCCAAAAATCATACACCTATGGACAAGGAGAGTGTGGGAGGGGGGTGTAAGGGCATGGGGTGGGGTGGGAAGTGGGTGGAAGTGGGCTATGGGGGGGAAAAAGAGGAACAACTGTAATAATCTGAACAATAAAGATTTATTTTTTTAAAAAGAAAAAATGTTAAGCAATTTACAGAGCTACCCTAAAAGTCTTAACTTTCCAATTATTTTTTTGTGCCCAATTAAATGTGTGTGTGTGTGTGTGTGTATAAATTTAAAATTTTATTTATTTATTTATCTATTTTGTTGTTGTTGTTGTTAATCCTTTCCTGAGGATATTCTTCCATTGATTTTCAAGGAGAGTGGAAGAGAGAGGGGAAAACAGAAACATTGATGTGAGAGAAAAACATTGATTGGTTGCCTCTCGAATGAGCCCCAACCAGGGCCTAGACTTGGGAGAAGGTTGCAACCAAGGTATGTGGCCTTAACTGGAATTGAACCCAGGACCCTTCAGTCCATAGGCCGACGCTCTATCCACTGAGCCAAACTGGCCAGGGCAGTACCTATATTTTTTAAAATCTGATTCATCAACCTAAAATTATGTCGTTTAGCTACTGAGACTGACAAATGTCATCAGGGCAACTAACTTCCCCACCATTTTTCCACTACTTTGAATTGTCTCTACCTTACATAATTTCTAACTTTATTTTTTATCCCAATGTACACATTTGTTTTAATCTCAGTCCTACAGTTCTGTTCTCACCACACACATTGGTTGACTGAGGTTATACATTGGTAGATTCTTCATGACATTTTGTGGACACAGTATTTTCTGAGTTTTTGCAGGTTTAATACTTTTTTATATCTATACTAGAGGCCCAGTGCATGAAATTCATGTATGGAGGGGAGGGGTTCCCTCAGCCCAGCCTGCACCCACTCCAATTGGGGACCCAGTGGTTGTACACCCCTCTTACATACTGGGACCTCTGGCTCCTAACCACTCTGCCTGCTTGCCTGCCTGATTGCCCCTAACCTCTCTGCCTGACTGTCGTATCACCCCTAATCTTGCTGCCTGCCTGATCACCCCTAACTGCCTCTGCCTGACTTCCTGATCGCCCCTAACTGTCCTCCTCTACCGGTCTGATCTTGCCCCCAACTGCCCTTCCCTGCCTGCCTGATTGCCCCTAACTGCCCTCCTCTACTGGCCTGATCTCGCTCCCAACTGACCTCCCCTGCAGGCCTGATCTCGCCCCTAACTGCCCTCTTCTGCCAGCTAATTTGGTTCTGATTGGTCAGTTTCTATGACAGTCAGCATCAAAAGCTCTGCCTCCTAGGCAGCCATTGGCTCCTTACATTCACCAGGTTTGGTTCTGATTGGTCAGTTTCTATGCCAGTCAGCATCTCTGTGCCTATAAATGGGGCCTCACCAGAAAGGCATGGCTGATTAGCAGCCCCGGTGTTGGCCTGGAGAGAAATGGAGGTGGCTGTTGGCCAGGCCAGGAGAGATAGAGAGTCAAGTTCTGATCAATGGCTGCCATAGAAGCTACAGATCTGACCCTGCCTCTCTCTCTGCAGGCCTCTCTCTGGGCCTGATCCCCTAGGCAGTCACTGCTGGGTCAGGCCTCTCAGTGGCCCCAGTCAGTGCTGCCACCGCAACCCAGTCTGGTCAGGTCATTGTGACCCTGGCTCTTTATTATATAGACTAGAGGCTCGGTGCACAAAAATTAGTGCACTCGGGGGGGGGGGGGGTCCCTCAGCCTGGCCTATGCCTTCTTGCAGTCTGGGGCCCCTCGGAGGATGTCCACCTGCTGGCTTAGGCCTGCTCCATGGGGGATTGGGCCCAAGCTGGCAGTCAGGCATCCCTCTGGCAGCCCGGCAGCCCTTGGGAGATGTCTACTTGCCAGCAGGGAGCAGGCCTAAGCTGCAGTCGGACATCCTTAGCACTGCTGAGGAGGCGGGAGAGGCTCCCACCACCACCGCTGTACTGGCAGCCGTCAGCCTGGCTTGTGGCTGAGCAGAGCTACCCCTGTGGAAGTGCACTGACCACCAGGGGGCAGTTCTTGCATTGAGTGTCTGCCCCCTGTTGGTCAGTGTGTGTCATAGTGACCAGTCATTCCCAGTCTTTCTGCTGTTAGGGTCAGTTTGCATATTACCCTTTTATTATATAGGATAGAGGCCTGGTGCATGGGTGGGGACCGGTTGGTTTGCCTGAAGGGTGTCCCGGCTCAGGGTGGGAGTCCCCGCTGGGGTGCCTGGCCAGCCTGGGTGAGGGGCTGATGGCTATTTTCAGGCTGGTCAAGCCCCCCCCCCCAGTGGGGACCCTCACCCCAAGGAGGTTTGGTCAGCCTGGGTGAGGGGCTGATGGCTGTTTTCAGGCTGGCCATACCCCCTTTAGGGTGGGGGTCCCCAATGGGGTGCCTGGCCAGTCTGGGTGAGGGGCTCAGGGCCGTTTTCAGGCTGGCCAAGCCCCCCCGGCGACGGAAGCTCCCAGCCTCTCCACCTCTCCTTTTTTTCTTTTTTATTCTGGGATTTATTTACCTTCTATAATTGAAACTTTGTAGCCTTGAGAGTAGCTCAGAGCCGGCCAGGGTGGGTGGGAGGGAAGCCTCCTGCTTGCTCCAGCTCCGTGGCCACGGCTGGCTGAAAGCAGGTATCTGGGGTTTATTTACCTTCTATAATTGAAACTTTGTTGCTTTGAGTGGAGCTCAGAGCTGGCCGCAGCAGGTGGGAAGGCTTGGCTGCCTCCACCATTGGGGCAACCAAGCCTCCTGCTTGCTCCAGCTCCGTGGCTGCCGGCTGCCATCTTGGTTGGGTTAATTTGCATATAGTTGCTCTGATTGGCTGGTGGGCATGGCTTAAGGAGTAGCAATGGCACGGTCAATTTGCATGTTTGTCTTTTATTAGTGTAGATAACATATATACTTGAGGGCAACTTGTCAGGTCAAAATCCTTTGCTCATATATTCTTGGTCATTTTACTCTGTTTTCTACTGCATTAAGTGTTCCCTTATAGAAATATCAAGTCAACATATTTTTTTATCCTTAAAAGTTACTTGACAAATATTTTCAAATGATATATCTACAAAGGGTAAATATTACTAATATATAAAGAACTTCTACAACTCAACAAAAACACAGCTTGATTAAAAATGGGCAAAGCACTTAAGTAGCTACTTCATCAGAAAAGAAATACAAAAGGCCAATAAACCCATGAAAAGATGTTCAACATCACGGATCATCTGATGAATGCAAATCAAAACTACAATGGATGGAACTTCACACTATTAGAATGGCTATTTTTAAAAACAAAGCAATAGTAAACAACAAGTGTTAGGAAGAGTATGGAGAAATTGAAACCTTTAAAAATTGTTGGTAAGAATGTAAAATGGTATAACTGCTATATAAAACAATATAGTGGTTTCTCAAAAATTAAAAAATAGAATTACCCTACAATTCAACTTTGGGTATATACCTAAAGAATTGAAAGCCAAGACTCAAACAGATATTTATATATCCATTTCATAGCAACAGAATTCATAATAGTGAAATGGTGGAAGCAACTCAAGTGTTCATGGACAGATAAATGAATAAATAAGATATACGTATAATGGGATACTATTTGGTCTTAAAAAGGAAGGAAATTCTGACAACATGGATAAACATCATACAAGATGGATGAACATTGAAGATACTAACCTAAGTGCAATAAGCCAATCATAAAAGGACAAATACTGTATGATTTCACTTACATGAGGTACCTAGAGTAGTCAAAATCATAGAGATAGAAAGTAGAATGATAATTGCCAGAGGCACATGGAAGGAGTAAATGGGGAGTCATTGCTTGATTTGGTCACAGTTTCAATTTGTAAGATAAAACATTCTGGAAATGGATGGTGGTGGTGACAATAAGAACGTACTAAATGCCACTGAACTGCTCCCTTTAATAATGGTTAAAACAGTGAATTTCATGTTATGTACATGTTTCCACAATAAAAAAAATATATGCCTACTTTTTAAAGATATACTGGTAAAAGTTTTAAATGGACACTTAGTTTTTAAATTAAATAATGTACTGGAAGTAATTGACACCAAAATATTGAATTTATTTGAAAAAGTAACTTACAATCATTTGACAACAGAAAAGAAGATAAATTATTTGATATATTCATACAATGTAATACCATACCACTCAGCAATACCACAACATGAATAAACCTCCAAAATATTATGTTGAGTGAAAACCTGCCACAAAGTAGTATATGCTTTGTAATCTCATTATATGAATTATTGTATGGTGATAGAAATTAGGAAAAGTGGTGATTGTAGATAATAATAACTAGAAAGGAGCATGCCAAAATTTTAGGTGGTAATATTCTATGTCTTGATTGGGTCAGTCTAGGGCAGTGGTCGGCAAACTCATTAGTCAACAGGGCCAAATATCAACAGTACAACAATTGAAATTTCTTTTGAGAGCCAATTTTTTTAAACTTAAACTATATAGGTAGGTACATTGTTATTAACTTAATTAGGGTACTCCTAAGGCTTAGGAAGAGCCACACTCAAGGGGCCAAAGAGCCTCATATGGCTCGAGAGCCGCAGTTTGCCGACCACGGGCTAGGGCATGCACTGTCAAAACCATCAAATAGTACACATAAATTGCAGTATCTGTATTTTTTAGGGTGTGAAAATTTTCACTTTCATTCTGATTATGTTAGGCACACAACAAGTTATGATCTTTTGCTGTTTTTGCTCAAAAGACTTTTTAAATCTTAGAAATCCAGTTGCTATTTTAAGGTATATCCTTGTTAAGATCCAACTTTAGTCATGTTCTCCAAAAGGTAATATGTTCATGTATTATATAGGTACAATTCTTCTTTTATCTAAAAATAAAGCTTTCATGAACTGCATATATAAATATATGATCTGTTCCTTTTTTATATGGTTTCTTCTTCAGAGGCTTTGAAAATATCTATGATGTCTTTTATTATCGCTTCTTATTTTTTCCAGCTCTTTTTAATTATTTTAAACACACAAACTCCTCCAATCTGACACATACCACCATTATTCCACTGAGATAGCTTTAAATAAGCATATAATAACTTAAACATCCTGAATAACTTTAACTTCCTGAATATTTTACTTCATTATCTTTTTTTCCTCTCACATATCTGGCTTTCCTTTCTCTCTACCTCTTCAGGCTGATCTTTCTCTATCCAGTGATGAAATCTAGAGAAAACTCAAGATTTTCCTTAGTCCTATTTTTTTATTCTCATTCCTTATACTCTTCCTACACAATTTCATCTGCACATATTTTTATTTTCCACTTATATTTAGATGACTCCAAAATACTTCCAACATAGACCTCCACTTTGAACTGTGGATCTGTACCTCCAACTGTATTGTTACAATCTCTATGTAGATACATCAAGGGCATCTTAAAATTCATATTTACAAAATGAAGCGAAAGATGGGCTTTTCCCACAATATTCATTATTGCAATTAATAACTTCATCTTCCATCAAATTATGGAAAAACCCTAGGAATCAGTCTTGATTTTTACATAACCCTCTCACCATATCAAATTTATTATGAAGACTTGTTGATTTTATTTATATATTTCTAAAGTCTATTTATTTCTCTTTATAACCATAGCAACTACATAACCATAGCAACTACTATAGTTCAAACTCATCATCTCTATCCAGCCTTAGCTACAATTGCCTCCTAACTGCACCACATTACACATATCCATTCTTGTTTCTTTCAAATCTATTTTCCACCGCAGCCATAATTTTTTCTAAATACAATTCTGATTATGTCACACATCTATCAATTAATCTTATTTGGTCTTGAAGTAAAGTAGGAAATCCTGCGAGGCACTGAATAGCTGGTTCCCAATGTACTTGTCTAACCTCATCTCCGATCGGAACCAAGCAGCGATGTTTTGTTTGGATTTCTTGCATGATTCATCCTACATTCTGCCACAGAGACTGTTAAAATGTTTTTTTCTTTGAATACAATGCTTTCTCTCTCTATTTAGTTCACCCTCTGCTCACTTTTATTTCTCATAATAAATCATGATTCTTTGAGAGAAGAATCTGTAACCATCTTACTCTAGTCAGAATCTACTAATACCTATTTCATTGTGCCATGAAATTCTGCTGTGAGCATCACATAAGTCATTTTATGATTGTTTCAGTGTGATCATTATAATAATGCGTGGTCCAGCCACCAAAGTTTATGCCATTTTTGAGTGGAGACTATATTAGTTTTGCTTATAATTTGCTCTTTGGTGCCTAACACAGTACTTGGTATTTAATAGGCACTTAATAAATAAACGTTAAATAAATAAATAAAGTAATTCAGAATATTATAAATTGGAACCAGATTGTGAAGGATGTTCAACACAAGGCTAAGGGATTGATAAGTAGTTTGGTGAGTGAGCAATGGAAACCCAGTGGAGGGTTTTGATCAAGGGAATGCATGAAGGGACATTTCCTCAGAAAGAGCAATGTGCTAATGTTTGCGTGGGGCTGGAGAACTGGGGTCGGTTAGACACTAATAGAGTCGAGCTACAAAATACCAGAGGTGCAACATGAAAAGAGAGTTGTTGCCCTGGTTGGGTGGGTGCAGGAGGCAACCAATTGATGTGTCTCTCTCATATCGATGGTTTTCTTTCTCTGTCTTTCCTTATCCCTTCCATTCTCTCTAAAAATCAAGGGAGCCCTAGCCAGTTTGGCTCAGTAGATAGAGCATCACCTGCAGACTGCAGGGTCCAAAGTTTGATTCCAGTCGAGGGCACATGCCCGGATTGTGGGCTCCATCCCCAGTGGGGGGGCTCTCTCATCATTCTCTCATCATTGATGTTTCTCTCTCTCTCTCTACCTCTCCCTTCCTCTCTGAAATCATTATATATATATATATATATATATATATATATATATATATATATATATTCAATGGAAAATATATCCTAGGGTTAAGATTAACAAAAGAGAAGAGAGAGAGAGAGAGAGAGAGAGAGAGAGAGAGAGAGAGAGAGAGAGAGATGGAAAATATTGAAAATTCTAAAAGAATGAAGGTGGAGCAAAAGGCATTCATTTTTCCCTTGTTTATTAATTAGAGTATTGACAAATCCTTAATTTCCTCCCCTGAATATTGATTATTGCCTACACTATGCCTTTTGTTAAAATTAGTTAACATGAGTAATTTTTTTTATATTTTATTGATTTTTTACAGAGAGGAAGGGAGAGAGATAGAGAGTTAGAAACATCGATGAGAGAGAAACATCGATCAGCTGCCTCCTGCACATCTCCTACTGGAGATGTGCTCGCAACCAAGGTACATGCCCTTGACCAGAATCGAACTTGGGAGCTTTCAGTCCACAGGCCGACGCTCTATCCACTGAGCCAAACTGGTTTCTGCAGTTAACATGAGTATTTAACATGTCTGTTACATTATAATCAAGAAAAGCAAATGTTAACCCTATCTAACATGAATGTGCCCTTTATATTAAAACATTTATTTGTTATTTTATGTGTTTCTTTAATTGATTGTACAGATCAACCACTGTAAATATTTATCTTGTTTAGGGTCACATTTACTAATTAAATTAATTTTGATGGTAAAACAGTTTATATTTGTGATATATTATGTATTTGAAGGCCCTTAACATGAATAAAGGTGAATTTAAAACAGTTTCAAAATTATTGGCCAATTAATCTCAAA
Source organism: Myotis myotis (assembly GCF_014108235.1). Lineage (NCBI taxonomy): Eukaryota > Metazoa > Chordata > Mammalia > Chiroptera > Vespertilionidae > Myotis > Myotis myotis. Next base: position 58,836,647 of record NW_023416324.1, read on the forward strand.
AGCAGCTTCTTTCAATGAAGTGCTAAGAACCTAGAATGTCATTTTATCAACTAGACAGTCAATTATATCATTAAACACATTGCTATCAGAACTCTTTTTAGAACATGCTTAAAGATTGCTTCCATTATAGGCTTTGCCTCAACATTCATATTCCCCCTAACCAGTGTATTCTTTTTTAAAAAATATATTTTATTGATTTTTCACAGAGAGGAAGGGAGAAGGATAGAGAGTTAGAAACATCGATGAGAGAGAAACTCCTGCACACCGCCTACTGGGGATGTGCCCGCAACCAAGGTACATGCCCTTGACCGGAATCGAACCTGGGACCCTTCAGTCCGCAAGCCGACGCTCTATCCACTGAGCCAAACCAGTCAGGGCAACCAGTGTATTCTTGATTATGAAATGAAGATACAGTGTGGTTGCATATATACTCAATAAACAAATAAGGTTAATGACAGCTTGTACTAAAATGCGAATAAAATACAGGCATATGTCAAATGAGGTGGCAAATACACCTTGATTAAAAAAAAAAAAAGCTAAAACTACTAGCATTAAGGATACTTTACACAATCAAGAGAATATAATTCATTTATTCATTCAATAAATATTTTCCAGACACCATACTAGACACTTGGGATAAATCAGTAGGGAAAAATAAAAGCAGAAAATTCCTGATTTGGCGTTTATATTTTAACAGATGAGATTGACCACCCCCTACACACACACACATGCACACACATGCACACATGAACAAAATGTATACTATTCTAGGAGGTCAAAAATTTTGTAGAAAAAAATGAAGAGCAGGAAAAGGATAATCAAAAGGGCAAGCAAGAAAGTGGAGGCTGAAATTTTGAATTCATTGGTAAAGTAAACCGCAGTGAGAAGGTGACATGTAAAGTAAACTCTTAAATGAAGTGAGAGATTTACCATCGGGATATTCAGACAGAGGGCAAAGGCTCTAGGGCTCCTGTAGCATTCACCAAGAACAAGGAGGCAGGATACCTGAAGAGGAGGGAGTCAGGAGAGTAGCAGGTGGGAGGGTCAGAGAGGTATGGGACAAGATCAGGGAGACCTTTGTTTGAACTGTCATTTACCTGCTTGCACTTTTATGTCATCAGGAAGCAGCCATTGGATTTTTCTTTTTCTTTCTATGTCACATAACCTACTTACCTCTTATTTCTAAACAATTATACCATTTTGATTGCTGGCTTATACCCATAATATTCTTTATTTTCATGTCTACTATGAGTACATTTTAAACCTTGATTAATTTTGACAATATTTTCTTTAAATACTGTGGTCTTTGGTCTAAGATATATGCTGCTTTCTTAAACAGAGTTTTGTAGACCATTGCAGTTCAGTCTATGACTGTAATGTCACATATCCAAAGACAATGTATTTTGAATGTCCCCCATATGTCTAATTTCTGATATCCTAATTAACTTTTTTTTTACCCAGTTTAAGTTTTCCAGTATTAGAATGCAAAGACCAGATGACAGATTATTTCATGACTAATACTTCCATTAATTTGTAAACTTGTGATATAAAGATCTGCATTCTAATTTACTAGAAAATGAGACATTGATCTTGGAGCTATGCTAGGCAGGGCTCCAATCTTAAAATTTATATAGGCTTCTATAAATGAATTAAAGATAATAAAACAGAGTTTCAAATTTTCATGAGAGTCATAAGAAACTAATAAGAACAAAAGGTTTCTATAATTCTTAATCGTCCTCCTTATATGATTATATCCAAAATCAATATTGTATTTCATTACTAATGCAGAATATATATTTCTAAAATATAAAATAGTGAAGTTTTATTCCTCAATAGTTCCAGTCTCTGACTACATGTTTTGTTTGTTTGTTTGTATTTTGGTATTGGATAGCATAATAATAGTTCCATGTATCTTCAGGGCTATTAGAAAGTATACAATTTTGGGTTAATGTGGTTTTTTAAAATTTATCTCAATAAATTTATCTTAAAATAAATAAATTTTAAGTGTATTTCATATATGATCTAGGTATAATACATTATATAGAACTAACTGGTGAATAAAAACAAACTCTCTTCTCTGGGACCTAACAATATTCTGTGGACTTTTGGACTAACTAGTGGAGTGAAATCAGAATGTATGCTGTCTATATTTATGGCTAAATTTCACAAGCTTGATTTAAAATTAAATTTCCTGTTACACATCATCAAAATTGCATAAAGAGAATACCAATTGTGATTATATCAATGATGATTCATAAAGATAGTTTTTCATGATTGCATGAAGATATTTGATCGTCCTAAGAGGAGAAAGAATGCCTTCATGAAAGTGATGTCATTTAGGGAGGACATGGAAAACGAATTCTCAAATATAGAAATAATAGTAAGAACAAAAGGAATAAAAGTGGGAAAGTATAGGGCATCTTTTAAAATAAGTACTTATAAATCAAGAACATATAAAGTTCACTCTTACTAACTAGAGATGACAGTATATGTAGTGAAGCAATTCAGAAAAAAGAGACTTTAACATTACAGTAAATAACTATTATTTCTATTTTTTAATTGGGGAGGAGTGGTATTTAATTTCATAGACAATGGGGATCTGATTAGGTTTAAAAAAGAGCATAGTAGAGTTAGGGTTGTGGTTGAAGATGAAGTTAGCCCTATAAATAGTAAATGTGCTTTTCTAGAGTGAGGAAGGATAGATGTCAGAATCTTTATTTTAATGATCCAGAAGAGAATTCATAAAGGCTTGGCCAAGGTTTGTATCAGTAGGATTAGAAAGAAGGAATTAATTTTTCTGAAAATGAAAAAGATAGAATCTAAATAAAGTACCTAAATGTTTTGAGGCAATATAGAGTGAAGGTTTAAAGATAACCCTGAGGCACTTACAGTGTGTAACAGAATTCTGCTAATATTGCAAACGGAGGAAGCCAGAAGCAGGGGTAGGTTGTGGGAAGAAAATGGGCTGAGCAGATTTTAAGGGCTGACAGGGTGGCTTTGCAGAGAAAACTTGGAGCTGCAGATCTGAAGCTCTGCAGAGATGAGGGCAAGCAGTTAGATGCAGAAGTCTTCTCAACAATGAGTCTGTTCAATCTATACCTACCTATTCACTGCCAAGCCTATATTTAGCATTTTACAAAACTCTCAGTCAATAAATTTATTGAGTTGCCCACACATTTTCTTAGTAGGGTTTTAAGTGCAATTTGAGATGGAAATTACGTAACCTCTTAGTACAGTGAATATTGTAATATCTTGGTGACCTAAAAATAGAGAAAATGCTGCCCCTATCTCAAGTTACTTAAAGCTTCAGGAATTACATAATTCTTAACAACACTCTCTGGACTCCAATTTTCACCACAGTAACATAAGCAGCACAATTCTGAATAGATTATTTCACTTCTTTCTTAATTTATATTAAAAAATAGTGAGTAGTAATCTCTACTTTACCTCCCTCATAAATGTGTGTTATTACTGAGACAAAACTGAAGCACTATTGAGAAGGAGTGATTATTATGTTTTCCCTCCACCTCTATCTTGCATTACCACGTGAAAAATTCAGCCAACTGGATGGTAGAGACTTTATACACCAATTGCCAGTCCTCAAATTGGCTATGTTCACGGTCTGGTAGATTAGGACATGGACCTCAAGCATGGGTATGAGGCATGATGTATGTTTGTGGGCATGAGCTATGAGACAGGTAAGGTAATACTCACAACGTGCCTCGGTTTACTCTTCAGTGAAACTTAGATAATGATAGAACATCTCTATTAAGTTGTGACTACTAAGTGCTCAGAAATATTAGCTATAGACTATTATTGGAATGGGTTCAAATTCTGTCTGAAAGATGGTTTCACAAAAATGTAATAATTATTTTCTTGAAAAAGTAAAATTAAGATAGCTCTACAGCCTTTATTCCAGCTATTGGCAAATTTATTTTCAAGATAACAGTCACGTCTGATTTTTAAATAAGTTCAATTCAGAATTTTGACTCAGTTAATAAAGGTTTCCACACCTGCTTCCTTAGCATACCCTCATCTCTGGTGTTTAATTGTAGTCTGGACCTGCGGTCAGGGGTCTCTGGTCCATGTGCCCACACGTTATCCTCTATCCTCGCTGTCCTCCACTGTGGTATAGCATGTTAATCCCAGCACTCATCCTTGTGCACTGGCATCTAGCACTGACATCCATGATCTTAGTGGTGCCTGGTTGAGTAGTTTACATAGTGTGTCTTCACTGTACTCACATCCATTGATTGGCTAAGCCATGCTACAGTGAAAAACAATCCCCAAATCACAATGGCTTATAAGAACTATAATGGCCACATAATGGATCATAAAACTTCTGCCAGAAAGTGCTTTTATCACCTCCATTTACATCACATTGATCAGAGGAACTCACTAGTCCATGTCTGATTTTAATAGAGGTGAGGAGGTAAGTATAATCTTCTCTCAGAGAGGAATAGCAACATTTTTTAGAAAATAATGTCATGTGGAGGGAGAAGGGGGAACATCTGTAATACTTTCAACAATAAAGATTTTTTTGAAAAGAAAATAATGTAATGCACCCCAACACACAAGGTTTCTTTGAGTCCCCAGATCATTTTCTGGCTTAACTGTATCCCTCTGGAGCAGCCACATGCACTCTCACCTGTGTCAGCATGCCAACATGAGGAAGCAGCACACGGAGGCTGCCCTGCTTCACATCTAGTGAGACTCAGAGCAGCACAGAGTTCTACTGTGTGGGGAGATACACAGCCTCCTGATGTCAGGTCTCCAAACACCTTTAAAGCTCAGTGTCTAAGACAGTTGCAAACATAGCAGACACTCTCACAGGCTTCCTCCTAACATTTGCAGAGCTCGAGGCAAAAATACAAAAGGAGGCTCCCTTCCATATCACATGTCTAAATATTTAAAGTTATGACATGCTATGAAACTATTACTTAAAATATGCTCTAAGTCTTCAGTTTGGCAAATAAATCTTCACTAAGCCTGAGGAAGCTAGTTCTTCATCAGAACATGACAGAACAGAGAGAATCTGCCCAATCCCAGGACCCAGAGAGGCCTCGTGCCCTTGTGTGAGGACATTCCAACCAGCCTTTCCATTCTCTACCCACCTCTAGGGCTGTGTTCACCAACAACAGCTTGGTCTGCCTTCAGGAAGGCATATTTGCAAAAAAGATCCACTCAGGCCTTGGAAACTATCTAAGTGACATTTGGGCTACAAATTTAGGGACTCTGAAACCTGTAGAATGATCTAAAAGCAGATACCCTAGGACCTCTCACCTACGAGGAGGGGTGTAGCCAGATGATAGCAAAAAACAGGGCCCTTTAAATACATGGCATGGGAAGGGGTAAGCCTCACCTATGATCTAAAGGTGCTAGCTCAAAGTAAACTTGGGAGCATGCAAGTGCAAGTTACATTGGTGTCATAGTATATTTTCACATGTTTTATGTCAGTTATAGAACCTCGTCATAAAAGGATTCTAAAAGATTGTTTTAAGGCTATACGCTCTTCCCATTTCTCTTCAGCTGCAGGCACTCATTCTGGTATGATCAGCTTCACCTACTTTCTGAGCAAAACTGATCCAGTCAGAGAGTGTTTTAGGGACTCCCTGTCCAGGAAAACAAAAGAAGTCCTTTTGGAAAAGAATTCCCCAAAAGTGTCTTATAAACAATGGTTTCCTTTAATACTTTTAAAAGACAGCATTACTTACAAAAGTGTGTACTCTTTTAAGACCTCCATATCTACTGTGTAAAGTAATATCTATTTGTCTTTGCAAATAACTCAACACGAATTCTGACTTCTGTCTAAGGACATGATACAAATTTATCAGCAGGATGTCCACGTCAGCATGATGGATCACTAGAGACTAATCTGCCTTTCTGGGCACGATGCCTGCTCTCTGAGAATGGTGATTCCTTTTGTACACAGCTGGCCAAGATTCAAGGGCTGTGCCTGTGGCCAAGACAGAGAGGTTTTGCTCTGAGTAAAATTAAGTGAGACTCCAACTGTGGCCTCACTTGTACCCATACTTCAGGCTCTCTGTGCCCAGTGTTATCACCACAGACCATTTGCTTAAATAACTAAGCAGCATGTATGAGTAGGCTGGCAAGTCTTTCTTAGAAAGTCGCAGCATGGAAAATGCTTTACAAATGTGAGTTATGATATGTGAGTTTCAATTCAGCTTGGTTTAAAATATCCAGTTGTGTGTTTTTTTCCAGCTTGTCACTCACTACAAAGTTGTTGTTGTTTTAGGCCAATTTGTTTTACCTTTATGTGTATTTAACTTTTTGACTCTCAAATGGGTAAAACATGAAACAGAAAATATCCCATGTAACCAACCTGAAACAAGAAAGACAATTTCTTTTCCCTAATGAAATGTTTGATTCCCTTCATTTGCTGTTTTATTCATTTCCCAACTTCGTTTTATGCTGATCTAGATTTTCATAGTTTTCTCTGAACACAACCTGAAGAAAAGATGTTTAGATTAATTTATAAAATTATTGTGTGTCTATAGTATGAGAGGCACTTATCTATGAGCTGGGTTATGGTAAAAGGCAATCTGATTTCTACTGTCACAGAACTTTCTTTTAGAGCTGGAGTGATGGCAGATTAAAACAGGCAAAAGAAATAAGAGCTAAATATATATATAATATATATAATATATATATATATATATATATATATATATATATATTATATATATATATATCCTATCTAATAAAAGAGAAACATGGTAACTGGCATACAACTGCTACCCTTCCCATTGGCTAATCAGGGCGATATGCAAATTAACTGCCAGCCAAGATGGCGGCCGGCAGCCAGGCAGCTTAAACTGAACATGAGGCTTGCTGCTTCAGTGACAGAGGACTGCAACACTCCCCGCCTGCCTTGCCGGTCTCTGAGCTTGCAGTTTAAGAAACATTGTAACATATAGAAGCTAAACAAAACCCCAGAAACCAGCTTTCAGCTAGCCGGGATCTCAGACCTGGAGTTGATACAGAGTTTCGATTATAGAACCGAAACAAACCAGATACCTGCTTTCAGGAGTGGAGGCCTAAGAGCTGGAGCCTCAGAGCTAAAGGTGGCCCAGAATAAAAATAAAAAATAAAAAAAGAATAAAAGGAGCAGTTGGGAGCTTCAGTCCCAGCCTGAAAACAGCCCCCAGCCCCTCACCCAGACTGGCCAGGCACCCCAGTGGGGACCCCCACCATGAAGGGTGTGTGACCAGCTGCAAACAGCCATCATCCCCTCACCCAGGCTGGCCAGGCACCCCAGTGGGTACCCCCACCCTGATCCAGGACACCCTTCAGGGCAAACCAGCCAGCCCCCACCCGTGCACCAGGCCTCTATTCTATATAGTAAAAGGGTAATATGCCTCCCAGCACTGGGATCAGAGGAGCCACGAGGCCTCCCAGCACCAGGATCAGCGTGACAGGGGCAGCGCCCAAACCCCCTGATTGCCCTGCAGCTCTGTGTGTGACAGGGGGCAGGGCCACAACCTCCTTATCTGCCCTGCTCTGTTCATGACAGGGGAAGGCGCCCCAACCCCCTGATGGCCCTGCGGCTCTGTGTGTGACAGGGTGTGGCGCCCCAACCCCCCTCACCCCCAGCGGGCCCTGCTCTGTGTGTGATGGGGTAGAGCCATAATCTCCCCATCGGCCCTGCCCTGAGTGTGATAGTGGCGGCGCCCCAACCCCCTGATCGTCCCTGCATGTGGGTGATAGAGGGCAGTGTCCCAACCCCCTGATCTGCCCTGCTCTGTGTGTGACAGGGGGTGGTGCCCCAACTCCCCTATCGGCCCTACTATGTGAGTGACAGGGGGGAGCTCCTGAACCCCCTGATCAGCCCTGCTCTGTGCGTGATGGGGTGGCATCACTACCTCCCAATCCATCCTACTCTGTGCATGACAGGGGTCGGCGCCCCAACTCCCCAATAGGCCCTGCTCTGAGCCTGACCAGGGGCTGCACCTAGGGATTAGGCCTGCCCTCTGCCACCCGGGAGCAGGCCTAAGCCAGCAGGTCGTTATCTCCCGAGGGGTCCCAGACTGTGAGAGGGCACAGGCCGTGCTGAGGAACCCCCCTCCCCACCGAGTGCACAAATTTTTGTGCACCGGGCCTCTAGTATATACATATATGCATAAGTGATGTTACACCAAAAGACCATAATTACCAGAATAACTGGTTGACCAGTCACTATGACACACACTGACCACCAGGGGGCAGACACTCAAAGCAGGAGCTTCCACCGGAGGTCAGTGTGCTCCCATAGTCAACCTCCCATAGCCGGCCAATCTCCCGCACCACCCCCCCAATCTGGCTGCTCCCCCAACATTGGTCCTGATCTGGGGAGCCGGCCAGCCAACCTCCAAAACATTCCTCCCCCAGCTGGCTGGCCCCCCGATAGGCCTTGATCACCGACCAGGCCGAAGGACTCCACCCGTGCACAAATTCGTGCACCAAGCCTCTAGTAGTGATAATAATCACCAAAAAAATAAAAAAGGTTTATGTGACAGAGAATGATTGGGGGGAACATAACCTGCATGAAGCCTTCTCTGAAAAGATAAGATTTGAGCTAAGGTTGTATTCATGAGTTAGAGAAGCAATGCATGTGGCTATTTGAAGAAATGCTCAACTACCAGAGTTAACATTAAGGACAACAGCCCAAGAAAGGGACCGACTGGTTTGGTATGTTCCAGGATTAGAAAGAAAGTCATTATAATGGGAGCATAATGAACAAAGGAAAGAATGATAGAAAATGAGGAAAGACCAATACAGGGAGGTTTGGGGGGGGGGGCAGGTACCATGTTAATGATGATATACTAGGGTGTTTTTAAGGTGTGTTCCATTCTATTTTCAGCAGGAAGTCACTGAGGATTTTCAGCTGATGAGTAATGTGATATAATATACACTTTTAGGAGATTACTTTGGTTGCTGAGTGTGAGATAGTGGGTGGCAGGTTAGGTAAGAGTGAAAGCAAGGCACCAGGACATCATTATGGCCTATGACTGGATCACTGTCTGACTTTGGGTCTCCCCATATAGAAAAACATGACATTATCCAAACTGTATATTCACCCACGCTTTTACCTGGATTCATAATTTGTGTTCCTATTATTTCTTTGTCTCTTTTTCCCTTTATCTCAGATAAGTCAGGAAGTCACTTCTGTCTCCTGCAAGTGTTTAGAGCTCCACCTCTGAACTCACATATAGATGTATGTGCACAATCCTCCTTCTGGAAAAGGCACCATTGCACATAGTAACTACTCTTAGAGTTTCCAGGCCCTGGTGTCCACATGGATGACAGGATTTACAGAAGCTACCCACTCTTTTCCAGAAGTTGCTAAATATGCATAAGCTTATCTATGACCTAGTAATTTGGGATTATAGGCAAACAAGTTTTTTCCTCTTTGAGGTTTACTCGTTATAAGTTCTTAAATTATAATTGATCAGAAAACCAACTTTATGAACATGGAAATTATTTTCAGTTCTGATAAAGCCAAAAGGCCTTTTTTCCTCTGATTCTTCTCCCCACAAAGTTATTGAATGCTGGCAGCTGAGTAACATGAAGAACATTTATGGTGTTTCTTCTGTTTTCTGTCTTTATCATACATGTTCCGTCTGATTTCAGGAACAACACTTTTGTTGTCAGTTAATAATTTTTCTGAGGTAGAACTCTTAGTGGTTTTGGTTTAGTCAATAACTTCTCTGGTATTAAAATGCTCTTTAAATGCAGTGACTCATGTGTGCTGTTTAATTTCAGTTCTCCTCTGGCAAAGGCACGATGTAGACCAACTCCATAGAACGTTTTATTAAAAAGTCTCTGGACTTAGTGGGTAGAGAAAAGGATTTCCCAATTTCTTTCAAAAATCTCATCACTGTGATTCTTATGCTTTCAAATGGATAGGTATTCACAACAGAAATGAGGTTATGGTTTAGACTGAAAAGGCCATAAATAGGGAGAATGTTGCCAGGTTTTCCAACAGATGCTCTCTCTGGCTCAAAGCTTGAGTCTATGAAATTATTGAAAGGAGCATTTGTAACATCATGTCTCAGTGAGCAGTAGGGGGAAAAAAGACAGTCTCAGGCTATCTTTCTGAAGGATTCTGTGTATTAGAATTAACTACTACATTTGGGTGGGCCAATGCCATAAACAGTGAAATTTAAAAGATGTGTCGAGATTTGCCGGGCTTCTGTGATAATAGTTTTCTTTCTTTCTTAAAACAGCTACCTTATTCATTAGATTAAGTCCAGATCAGCAAGCTTTCACTTTATCTTTTCTAGGTACCACCTTTGTTCTAAATTTAGCCACAAGTAATTCAGTACATGTCAGTCTGCGGAACAGATGTAAACTTGGCAGGTTTGATACTCAGCAGCCCACATTATCTTTGCTGCTACCTGTTTCATGTGACCCAGGGCTTCTATCACTGAAGATGTAGCATTTAATGCAAATACTACAGTGAGATCATTGTAGACTCTATCATATATTAATGAAATGCTTTCAATTTTGCAACCTAATTAATGCAGTGGAAAATCCTGGATGTTGACTGTGGACTTGGGATCAATTTGCTTCTATCAACCATTACTTCTACTTCAGTCCATGTCTTACTGAAATGGAAGAAAATCAGCATGTGTAACATATAAAATATAAGTTCTTTCAAAACAATTAGGATAACTAGGATCGTGCTATGGCAAAAAACAAACACACACACAAACATAAAAAATATCTATAAGCAGGGGATATCTTGCTGAGTATACTCAATACAGGATCAGGCTGAATGCAAGCCCACCATTTTCAGCATTGCCAGTTTCTCAGCTAAGGAAAGGGAGTTCTGCAGAGAACAAGTAGAATGTTCTAACCCAGAAATGACACACTCACAATTCATTGGTCAAAAGTACTCACGTGGCCCCAAGGAGGCAGAAAGGAGGGAATGAAGGTTGTGAGCCAGTTGCAGGAAGTACAATTCTACACATGTTCCGAAGGAAGGGGAACCAAAAGCATTTTGATAAACACTTTCATGATTACCATAGCACTCCACCATTAGTCTGCCACGGCTTTTTGTGAACTGTTGCATTTAGTTTCAAATACAGGAGGTTGTTTTTAGTAACTTTGCCTGAGGAATCAGTTCTTGAGGGAAGGCTGGAAGAGAAAAGGCTGCTGAGTCAAAAATGAAGAGGAAAGAAAATCACACTTGCTTTTCCGCCTTGGATCCCGATTAGCTAGAAAATACAAGCTAGTGTTGGTGTTAGTCTCCCTCCCTGACACTTGCACAATAGCAACTCCATGAACTCACTTGCCCAGCCCATATCCTGATGCTGGTAGAGACAAAGCATTTAGTTGTACTATGTCTTTGAGATTTCCTGTGGGACAACTGAGTTTATCTGGCACTTTCCTGGCTTCTTTGGACTTCTGCTTCTCTGTGAAATAATTCCACACCAGGAAATCAAAAACTATTAATGATCATTCATTTGGAAGGTGGAGCAGATTGAAAAAAAGTTTCTGAGTCGTGCCTTGGCTTTGCTTGAGGGATTTTCCTTGGCGCACGCCCAAACATTCTATCAGCTTCCTCTGATTACACACACACACACACACACACACACACACAATGTCAACAGGGATTTCAACTTCACTGTCTATTAGGCAGACATGTCTACCTTCAGCTGGTAACATTGAGCGACAGTAGTCCAGGCAGTCACCCGGGATATAACCTTGCACTCATTGCTACCTAAAATGAAGAACTCTGCTAAGTCTTTTCTTTCTGACATTGCTTTTTAATAACTTTCCTGAGAAGTACTGTACATATAATAAATTACACATATTTAAAATATTTAATTTTATGTGATTTGACTTACATAAACACCAGTAAAACCATCACCGCGATCACAGAATGAATATATTCATCACCCTAAAAAATTTCCTCTTGTCTCTTTTTTCTCTCCCTTCTGGCTCTCTCCTTCACCCATCCCCAAGCAATGAATGGTCTGCTTTCTGTCACTAAAGATTAATTTATAATTTCTAGAATTTTATATAAAGAGAATCATAGACTATGTACTTTTTTGGATGTCTTCTTTCACTCAGAATCATTATTTTGGGCTTTATCCATGTCATTATGTGTATTAGTGGTTGATTCCTTTTTTTTTTTTTTTTTTGCTGAGTAGTATCTTATTGCATGTAGATGACATAATTTGTTTATTGTATGTCACTTCCAGTTTTTAATATCAGTAACAAATCTTTTATCACTATTTGTATACAAGCCTTTGTCTAAATATATGCTTTCGTTGATCTTGGGTAAATACAACCATCAAATTTAGAAAATTAACATTATTAATTATAACCATTTAATAATCAGAACCTCAGTCAAGTTTTCCAACTGTTTCAATGGGTCCTATAAACATAAAAATCACTTGAGAATCACAAGTTGCATTTAATTGTTATGTCTCTTTAGTTTATTTTAGTCTGCAATATTTTTTTTCATTCTTTCTTAGACTTTTAGAACCTGGTTATTTTAAAGATCACAGGTCAGTTATATTGTTGACTGTCCTTCAGATCAGTTTTAAATTCTCCTTATGCATTTTTGACAGGAATATCCAGGAATAGTGCTGAATTCTTCTGATTGAATATTATTTTTTGAACAAAAGAACTTTATTAAGATATATTTCACAAATAATAAACTGTTCTTTTTAAAGTATACAATTTGATAATATTTGACTTAAGTATATTCCATTATGACAATCAAGACAATGATACTATAACTTTTCCAGAAGTATCCTAAAGACCCTTATTATCCCTCCTCCAAATCTCCTCTCCTATCCCCAGACAACAAATGATATGCTTTATGCATTTGGTCACTGTAGATTAGTTGTGTATTTTCTAAAAATTTACGTAAATGAAATCATACAAAATATAGCTCAGTGCTATATTTTGTCTGGCTTTTTTCACTTGGCATAATTCTTTTGAGATGCATCCACTTTGTAGCATGTATCAATATTTATCCCTTTTTATTTTCAAAGAGTATTCTATTCATGGCATACCACTGTTGGTATTTGATGAAAATTTGAGTTGTTTCCAGTTTTTTACTTTTACAAATAAAGCTGCTATGAACATTTATGCACATATCATTTTGTGGACATATGTTTTTATTTCTCTTGGGAAAATATTTTGGCATGAAATAGCTGGATTATATGGTAGGTATATGTTTAATTATTTTAAAAATTGCCAAGTAGCCCTGGCTGGTTATGCTCAGAGGATAGAGTGTCGGCCTGTGGACTGAAGGGTCCCAGGTTCAATTCCAGTCAAGGGCTCATGCCCAGGTTGTGGGCTCGATCCCTAGTGGGAGGCATGCAGGAGACAACCAATTTGTGATTCTCTCTCATCATTGAGGTTTCTGTCTCTCTCTCTCCCTCTCCCTTCCTCTCTGAAATCAGTGAAAATATATTTAAAAAAATGCCAAGTAAATTTTAATGTGGTGATGCCATTTTACACATACCAGCACTGGATGATAAATCCAATTTATTTGCTTCTTTACCAGTACTTGGCAAGGTCAGATTTTTAATTTTAGCCATACATGCTAAAAGGTGCATAGTAGTATCTCATTGTGGTTTTAGTTCACATTTCCCTAAAGACTAATGTTGAGAGTTTGTTCATGTGCTTATTTGTTATCCATATATCATGAGATTTTAATGAATCATGCAAAATATGTTTGTTAGCAAAATTTCAATATAATATTTATAATGAAAATCTGTGGCTTTGTTTCTCTATAGTTGACAGGGGTCAAGACATCTTTATTTTCTGTTTCTAATCATCAGTACTTGCTTCTGTTTTGAATGGTTGAAACCTGGTATATCCTTCTGTTTTGGGTGCTGTTGTTTTTTTCAAAAGTACAGTTATTCAGGCATAAGTAAACGTGGTACTCAAAACCCCTATAACCATATCAAAATTACAACAAAACTGTAGAATAAACATAATTCAAAACCACCTGAAATCTAGTTAAACATAAGTCTTCCAACAAAGGGTGTAAATAAGAAGCCACGTTGAGACTGGTAGGAGGAGCAGGTACATGGAAACAGTTGATCCCACACTCATGTGTAGCGGATAAAAATCAGGAGCTATATCTCAGTTGCAGATGCCCCCTACTGAGAAGTGAGGGGCAGGGGGTGTCCCAGTCACAAACCAGGCTTCCCCAACCCAAGAGTATAATGCTGGAAAAGAAGTCCCCAAAACTTCTGGTTGCGAAAACTGGTATGTATTACAGCTGAGCGGGGGTGAGTGCTTCCGGAATCCCAGGTGTTCCTCTTAAAGGGCCTCGCCTCTATGGGCTTACTCAGATTCACTCATTCTGAGCTCCGTCACTGGGGTAGCAGCCTGAGAAGTGCCAAGGACATACTGGGGAGTGGTGGTGAGGGGGTCTGCAGAGGGGGGTTCTGAACTGTAGTCTTCAGGACGAGGGCTGGAGAGGCAGCTTTCTCCCAGACTGAAATGCTGACAGAAGCAATTGTTCCTTTGCTGGGCCCTCCCCCAACAAAGCCGACAGGAAGGCGCCATATCTGAGTCTCCATCAAGTTTGCTAACACTGTTCACCCTGCCCAGGTGATTCCCTGAGACCCCACCCAATGTGCTATGTCTTGGCTCATCCTGCAGACCACAAGTAAGCAGCATCTGACCTCACAGTGCCTTGTAACTCTCACTAAGTGTCCCCAGGCCTGATACTAATGGCAGCCATACTTGGTGCACTGCTTGGTCTCTCCGGGGCACCTCCAAGCCCAGCACAAGTAGCAGCCATCTGCAGATTGCTCTGTAACTCAGGCTGGGTGGCCCTGGGCAGGATACAATCGGCAGATGACCTTCCTGGAAGGACCCAGAGCCAGCACACCGTCGGACACAATCAGACTCTGCTAAAGCACCAACCAACTACCTCCAGTACTGACACACTCAAGCAGTGGCCTTAGTGAGCACCAGATCCCTGCTGAAGTGAGTCCTGCTCCATGGAGTTGTCCCATGGCAGATCTTCTGCTGTGGTCAGTTGCTGCCAGTCTTCTTAAAAAAAAAAGATAAAAAATGTGAATAATAAAATGGTCAAGGATACATAGATATAATCCATATATGCATTGCAGCATTATTTACAATAGCCAAATATGGAAGCAATGTCATTGATAGATGAATGAATAAAGAAGTAGTGCATATATTCAATGGGATAAGACTCAGTCAGAAAATAAAAATGAAATCTTTCCATCTGCAAAAACATGGATGGACCTAGAAGGTATTGTATTGAGTGAAAGAAATCAGACACAAAAAGCAAATGACATAGGATTTTATATTTAAATGTGGACCCTAAAAAAACAAATGAAACAAACAAGCAGAACAGAAACAAACTCATAGATGCAGAGAATATTTTGACAGTTGCCAGATGGAAGGTGGATTTAGGAGATGGGTAAAAAGGATGAAGGATGAAGAAGTATAAGTTGATACTTACAGAATAGTCATGGTAATATAAATTACAGCACAGGGAATATAGCCAGTAATATTATAATTATGTATGGTGTCTGATGGGTATTGGATTTATCAAGGTGATTCCTTCATAAGTTATTTAAATGTCTCATCATTGGGTTGTACACCTGAAACTAATATAATATTGCACATCAACTGTAATTGAAAAATTATTTTTAAAAGTATAGTTATTAAAACATAGAAAGTCTTGGCTGTTTCCTTTAAAGTAGTAGTGGCTGTTAAGGTTTGTTGCTTTTTGTTTGTTTGTTTACTTTAGTACTCAAAGTTTACTGATTAAAAGCAGTCTATAGTTCTTAGACACATAGAAGTATTAATAACATTTTCCATGTACTTTATTGGCTTTCTTTCTCAAACAGTTTTTTTGTTAAATGTTTTTAATTTCTTCAATTATAAATTTCATGCTATGTGCAAAGAAGTGATTCTAGAAATAAAATACATAACTAATGTTTTATGCACTTTGGGATACAAATAAAAACAAGCCTGTTTTCTTTTTTAAAATATATTTTTATTGATTTCAGAGAGGAAGGGAGAGGGAGAGCAAGAGATAGAAACATCAATGATTAGAGAGAATCAAGGGCTTGTTACTCATCCACCTACTGTGGATCAAGCTTGCAACCAGGTATGAAAGTCCCATCCATGTCCCACGTGGTTCAGGGTTCGGGCCCTGGAAGAGGGGCCACACGCAAATGAAAGAGAGGAGACTAGAAATAATAATTTGAAAATTGGGAGGCCAGGTGAGAGCCCATCCCAAGAGGATGGACTCCGCTTGTGCTCAGGCTTTGCCATCCTTTTATTCAGTTTGGGATACACCTATAGCCCTTAGGCAGGCAAGTTCTAGTAACAGACAATCTTATCAGTAAGGATTTACATGACTATCTGGTGGGGAAGTTGCTTCGGCTACCATTGTCTCCACTAAACAGTGGGTGCATAGCCTTGACCTTTGCCAGGGCTCAAGGGTCACCAGCATTCCGGGCTCCTTGTCCACACCTCTCTGCTAGTGAAGACAATGGGCGGTTCCACAACCCAATCATGTGCCCTTGACCAGAATTGAACCCTGGACCCTTCAGTCCACAGACCAATGCTCTATCCACTGAACCAAACCAGCTAAGGCTAAGTCTGTTTTGTTTTTCTCTCTCGCACATAGCTCACTACATTCCCAATCATCCCTGGGAGTCAGGTGTGGTCATGTCATTGAGTTCTGATCAACTGAAAAGGATAAACATAACATGTGCCACTTCCAGATCCACCTTATTTAAAGCCATTTCATTAGATCCTAAACATTCTTTTACTTTATACATGATCTTGAGACAAATGCTGAAGATGGTAGATCAACAAGATGGAACAAGACTGGGTTCCAGAATCACTATTCAGAAGAGAGCCACACATGGGCCAGGAACATCAGTTTGATAGGTTATGTGAACAACTTCCATTGTGTTAAGCCCCTGAAATCTGTGAATTCGCCTATTACAACAACTAGCATTACCCTTACTAATACAGAAGTCATTAAGGTCAGAAATATATGTCAATATATTCTATATTTTCTACTGGTGTTCTTCCTCCTTATTCGGACTTCAGGCTTCTAGCCCTTGATGTAATACTGAAGTCCACTGAGACAACAGTGCTTGGAGTTTAATTGAAAGGCATAACTACTGTGCAACAGTCCTTTTAATCAAGATGTTAAAAAGATGTTAAAAGGGAACTTTATTAAACTGTGATTGAATATATAAAATTAAAATGTAATGCATTTTAAATATATTAGCTCAAATTATAAAATATTAAATTAAGATTTAATATATTAAATTAAGCATGGATTAAATTAGATTGAAAAAATACTTTGAAACATCTCAAATACACCAGAGGGATTATTAACCATTTTATTTAAAAGTGAAAGTCTAGCAAGTATCAGAGAGATAAAGGGGGGACTATCAAAGGGACCCTCGCCACATGGGTATATAGCAGTTGCTCCACAAAGTAAATGAGATTATCAAAAGACAAGTGGAAATTTGGTTCTGGATTAAAGAGTGTGAGAGTAAGAGCAAAATGTAACAACATGTTGACTACACCAGACCCATGAGATCCCAGTGGCAGTGCCAACCCTGATGGTGAGCACATGGCTCATCCATTTAGAGCTGTTATCTTTTCCCATGCCCAACATAAAAGCTTCTTGAAAGTGATTTTGTTGTTTGTACTTGTATGTTTTCATGAGACAGGCTGGCTCTAACAGATACTGACCCTTGGGTCTAACAGGAGACTTTTCACAGGGTAAAAAAAATAAAAAATAAAGAGCAAAGTATCTTCAACTAAAAAGTGTTCACTGAAGAAAAAAAAGAATACACATGAATCTATTTTTTATGTGTAATCATGAAGATAAATAAGTGGAAACAATTGTATTAAACTTAATAAATGCTGCCACAAAACTCTTTAAATAAATGTTGTCTCATCCAGTTTTTACCATGCTCCAATAAGAAATGTATTATTTTCCCAATTATAAAGATGAGAAAATTACAAATCAGAGAGAACAAGATATTTACTAGAAAGGAAACCGCTAGAAAGGCATGTAACCAGATTCAAGGTTTTAACATCTCAACCCCAAATCTCATGCTCTTGCCATTAATGTAACATTCATGTGTGTGCATGCATATATGTAGCCTGGATGACAACAGTGGTCTATATTTACGGTTGGATTATATCCATAAAGGAAGTCAGGCAGTTTCCCAGATGGCAAATCACTATGCATAATCACAAATTAAAATACAGATCTGAATTAAAATACAGATGATAATACTAAATAATAATTACAGCAGTTACCATTTATTAAGTATTTAATGGTGTGAAACACAATGATAAATACTTTGCTTGCAATAACTCATTTGATGATCTCAGCAATTTGTGAAAAAAGCACTATCGATGCCTCTTTTTTACATGTCAGAAACCTGAGGCTTCGCTTAAGAAACTGATGAAGGCCACAAAGTTCTTAAGACACAGGCTGGACAGAAAGCAGAATTGCCTCGTCCTCCCTTCCAGGTAAGCACTGTCCATCAATGTGCCTGAGATGTTTAGATGAACTGAGATGAGAGACTGAGGATTGTGGAGCACCTTAGATTCTACTCTAATTCTGCTCAGATAGCTTCCTCTGAGTCTTGGAACCTATCAGGCTTACTTTACATTTTTGTCTTAATATTGAAATAAGCAATGAGATTTGTCTGGGTGGTTTAAGGGCCAGACAGGTGAATAAAGTCTCATTTTACTTAATATGTTTACTCACTTAATTTCATTCTTCACCCACAGAAATCTGACTTCCTTCTTTTCCAATTCACCAAAGTTTGCCAGTGACAATTATTAAATCTCAATGGCCTCTTTCTAGAGCTCATTGCTTTTTTGCTGTAGCCAAATTTCCATCTCAACCTGGCTGCTCCATTTTAACCTTCTACACTTGTTTATCTTCCTGGACTAGTCTGGCTCCTACCACAGGTGCCAACTGTATACTAATGACACCATGTTTCTTCTCTAATATTTCTTATTTTGGGCAAAGGTAAAACCTTCCAGAAGCTTTTTTTCCTGATCTCCAAAACCAAATTTCCAACCCCCTGAATATTAATATATCTAGACACCTATATCTAGCTATTAAATATAATGTACTCTAAACTGATCTTAACTAAGGGGTAGTTAAGAACATTCACAGTGCAGCCTAATTCTTTAACTTAACTAGGTGTGACATTGGGCAAGTTATTTAATGTCTGTCTCATTTTCTTACTCTGTAATGCGGGGATGATTAGCATACCTTCCCCATGCTATGACTAGTTCTAGTCTGTCCAGGTCTTTTTGTCTAGTTTCTCTGAATCTATTGATTTCCATTCATGTACTATGCTAGCAAGCTTCTGAATGTTCACTGAATCATTCCAACATAGTTATAGTCAAAAGTTCACCGTGTCTATCTGCATATTATCAAACATGCACTTTAGGAATGAGGTGTATCATGAATTTCTCTGGCTCCAGTAATTTTTCTAATTTAATCAGGAAAGCCATAAAACGTTAGGACTTTAGAAAGCTCAACTTTTTGGTGCCAGTGCAACAGAATGTCTGCTGTAGCTGTGCGTGTTACCTGAGAAAGGCTTTCCTTTATGTGCCGTGCCAGCTCAGCCAAGGGTTCGGTGAGCCTGAGGGGTGGGGGGAAGAGGGGGGATGGCGAAGGATGTAGAAAAGACAGACAAAGAGAATAAACTGGGTTTAGGTGGATCTCCTGTGCCTGGCTGAGGCCACAGAGAGAGATCCAGGCAGCAAGCTGAGCCTTTATCTTATAGCCAGAGGTAAACAAGGTAGTGGTCACTCTAGTTACAATGTTCTTGTGAGTTTCACTTGTTTTGGCAGCACCTCCCACAGCCCATTAGCTACCCAGATAAGATCTAGGGAGTGTCATAAGGTCAAGCCTAATTATGCTAAGAGGGTTGTGCCCTCTAAGTTGGGACTTGTTTGTGGCTTTGCCAACAGGTCAGTCCGAGGATTAACCCTATAGCCACTCCCTACACCTTTATGTATTCTATACCTGGGAAATAATATAACCTATGGATTGTAAAGGACATTCTTTCTATTTTCCTGAAGAAGACCAAGCTCAAACAAATTCAAAGATAAGTGCTAAACACACACACACACACACACACACACACACACACACACACACACGTTTCCTCTTCTCAGGGTGAGTCCATAGGTGAATCATTGAGTTTAAGCTACTTTCAGTATAGGACTAGCAAACTTGCCATCACCCAAATGTGTAATTTAACTATTTTAAGCTTAGTTATGATCCTATGTTTGCACCAATCATTCACTGTTTATAACACTTTTTTGTTCATTTGATGCATTTCTGTTCATGCTTCAAATCCCTTCTACCATCTCCACTTTTATAGTGTCTTTCCTGATTCATTTAGACAAAATTATAGCACTTTGTATACATAATAATAATGACAACCTATTTGATGATAATGTCAGGTCCTGTGTGCCTAGTAAGGACCAAATCCTCACACTTATTAGGTAGTACCTACCTATGCTTTACAGATGAGAAAATGGACAATCTGTGAGATTGAGTAACTTGTTCAAGCACACATGTAACATGCACAAAACTAAAATTTAAACCCAGTCTTTCTGCTGTTAGCTCACATGGCCCCCTCCTACCACTACTCTTTGCATACAGTCTAATTAATACTTCTCTCCTTGACTACCTCAGCTGATACAATGCAATCTCAAGAACAAACATAATTTTTAATTCCACTTCTCTAATGCAATCCTATATAATAAAAGTCTAATATGCTAAGTGTCCTGTTGTCCAGTTGACTGTTCAACCAATCAAAGCGTAATATGCTAATGACATGCTAAGGCCACTCAACCACTCACTATGACATGCACTGACCACCAGGAGGCAGATGCTCCGACTGGTACGTTAGCTTACTGCTAGGGTCTGGCTGATCGGGACTGAGTGAGACGGGCAGATCATGCATGCCCTGGAGCCCTCTCGCAGTCACTCCCCGGCTGGCCAACTTCCCGTGTCTCTCTCCAGTCCCAATCGTGCACCCTGGCCTGCACCCTCTCACAATCTGGGACCCCTTGGGGGATGTCCAAGAGCTGGTGTCGGCCCGATAATGGAATGACCGGTTGCTATAATGTGCACTGACCACCAGGAAGCAGATACTCAATGCAGGAGCTGCCACCTGGTGGTCAGTGCATTCCCACAGGGGGAGCACCATTTAGCCAGAAGCCAGGCTCACAGGTAGCAAGTGCAGTGGCAGTGGTGGAGCTTCTCCTGCCTCCGTGGTGGTGCTAAGGATGTCTGACTGCTAGCTTAGGCCCGCTTCCAGGGCCTAAGTTGGACATCCCCTGAGAGCTCCTGGACTGCAAGAGGGTGCATGCCAGGCTGAGGGACAATCCCCCAAGTGTACGAATTTCGTGCACTGGACCTATAGTATCTAACATGAAAAGCTTTAAAAATTTGTTGAATAAATAAATTAGTAAACTAAATAGTAATCAAATGCCACATTTGCACTGCAAATACAATATGTTCTTGCTTAAGAGTTAATGACAGTAAAATAGAAGACATTCTCAACTTCAATAGCTTACAATATCCCAGTTACAGTAGTATGGTATAGTGTGAAGGTATAAGAATAGTCATGCTTGATTCACATTTATGATTTTGACTTTGCCAATACCAGTATTGGTAAAGTCATATAACTTCTCTGTTACATGACTTCATAGTTTCTCGAAAGCCAAACAGTTACATTATGTAATAAAAAAGCTGATTTCTTACTCTAACAATATGTCACTTCCCTCTAAGAAGATCAATCATTGGTAGCATGACATAGTTCATATGTGTAAATCACTGGCATTAAGTGGTTTGGTTTTAACTAAAAATTGGTTTGAAGGATTTATAAATAACAACAGATTCCACTTCAGAAAGCATGGTTTATGAATCTGTTAATTTTTATTAATGGGTATGGATAGCAGAAAGTTTCATCTAAGCATTTTGCTTTTGTTATTTTATTTTCTCTAAAACACCGAGCTTCAGTTTTCTGTCTTTATAATGGACATTCTGTAAAAATATAAAAAGTCCAAACCAGAAACAAACATGTAGTAAGTATTAGACAAATATCCTTTTCCTTTCCCTTCCTACCTCTAATCATTTCTCTTGCTACCTATAGATATTTAATGTCTTGTCCATCCAACCCCTTACATACAGAACTGATCTTCAAAACATAGTTAGCATTGAATAGAGTTCCAAAACTGACCAATCAAAGCAGGGTTCCACTTCACCATCAGTATGCAGGGTCCACACAAGTGATGGATTATCCGCCCTGATCCAAATTATTTGAGGTTCACAGCCAGAGGTGCACCAGTTTGCTTTCTTCAAATTGGATTCTTCTATTTACTTTACACTGACTCAGCTGTGGGAATAGCAAAGCTTTCATATTCAACCAGAAATACAAATTTCAAGTTTTAGCATTATTGCTATACTGTACACTTTCATCAACACCAACTTTTAACATATTTATTCTCCTGAAAAAACTGAAAAGTAATTAGAAAAATAAATACTTCTTCAACGCAACCTTGAGAAACTAGTTAAACAGTTATAGAATGCTTATATTTATCAAGCACTTGTATTGTACAAGGCATTACAAAAGTGGCAACTTGCCCTAACCGGTTTGGCTCAGAAGATAGAGCTTCAGCCTGCGGAGTCAAGGGTCCCAGGTTTGATTCTGGTCAAGGGCATGTACCTTGGTTGCGGGCACATCCCCAGTAGGGGGCGTGCAAGAGGCAGCTGATTGATGTTTCTCTCTCATCGATGTTTCTAACTTTCTATCCCTCTCCCTTCCTCTCTGTAAAAAAATCAATAAAATATATATTTTTTAAAAAAGTGGCAACTAGCAGGCATGGAACCAAGTGACAAGATGGACTCTCCAACTCTGTACACTTGATTCTACTATAACAAAGTAAGAAAAGCTAACATCTACCAATTAAGATATAAATGTGATTTCATGAGTTGTCAATGGTTCCCCATAACTTTTACAAACTTATTACTTATGTTTTTACCAATAGCTTCAAAATCTGAAACATAATTTTAAGTTTTAAGATAATTTTTTTTTTTTTTAGCATCAACATTGTCAAGGAGGGTCTTAAACATTGTTGAATATGATGCTCTTAATTGCAGATTGTATATATGTGGCCCCTTAGCTTTCAGTGTGATCCCACAAAGTATTGTTTCACAAACATTTATACCAAGTTATCCAGGATATTTTTGTCCTGCTTCTCCATCTAATAATGTAAGAACTGAAAGTATTGTTAAAGAAGTCACTAAACAACCGTTTTGGTTATGATATAAAGACATTTCACATTTTTTTAATAAAAAGGTGATAGGGAAAATTAGTCACTAGTTGATCATAACTGGGCAGAAAATTGCTAAGTTTACAAATACTACTTAAAAACAGAGAAAAAAACCTTATTAATGAAATGGCACAAAATATCATGGTTCATTAGCCTTAACTTCCTGATACCTATTGAATTAACCATAGGCTTTTAAATGGTTCTTTTTATGCAAACATTTTTTTAAAATTCAAAAATATTAATCATTAAATTAACCAAATACAAAAATTAATATGTATAGAAAAATATAATTATTAAGTATCTATAATTTTAAAATATCTAAAGCCTCTTCCTTGAAGATTACAATGTGACAAAATATTTAAATTCAACCAAGTTAATTATTATGAAGCAGCTTTATTTTAATTCTTGGATTAACTGAACTTAAGAAAGTGTTTAGCAACCTGTTTATGTGTTACTATGTGTTGTAACTAAAGCAGTAAATGTATTCATAGGCACATTTATTTTAAAAATATAATAGCATGTGTTTAGAATTCTTAGTTTTGTTAACAATAAAGTTGCAAAAAAAGTTAAAAACTCTTGAAAGCTCCATGTCTCTGTATCTTCGTTTTATTCTTCATTTGTTTGTAGTACCTAAGTAAGGATTTTCTTGGTTGATGATATTAGGCTTTATTATCATTGCACAAATTGCCACATGAGTGAGACTCTCCTTAAGTTTAGGTGTTGAATTATTAAATAAACTATTAGAAATCTGATGTTGGAGTTAAAGTGAAATGAAACAGTGTAAAATGTATACAAAGGTATCCAGGTCTGGTCACACACAACATTTTCTTCATTTTCCCCAGAAACAATAAGGGAAAATAACTTATTAGGTTCCCTTACTTTTTATTTCTGTTTCTAATATTTTGTGTGTGTGAGTCACCTGAAATGGAATCAAATGTTTATTAAATACATTTCTAACTGCAAAATCAAAGTAAATTTTTTTTATTTTTTTTATCAGTTACTTTGAAATCTACTTTAATAATAAATATTACAAATGGGGCAAAAATAGATGGACAGTTATGAGTATGTGAAACAGTTTATTCTTGTATTATTATTTATCATTGTATTATTTTCCACATAAAAAACTGTAAACCTACTTTTGCCCACATTGTATTTTTATTTTAGCATGTTTGAGAACTAAAACATATTGCGAATAATAATATTTTCCTTGAGGATATCTCTGCATCTAATTTTCATAATTATTTTATATATACCTCTAGGGACCATTCTGCATAGAAGGTTATAATTATAAGCATTTGTTTATAAATATTACATTTTAAAGATTTAAGCCATATCTGTCTATGCCATGTAAACACACATATACAGTACTGTATATTAAAATCACAGTTCACTAGTTGCTCACTTAACAGAATAGTTTTGTTTAATATACTATTAAATCATGTTTAAAACTTAAGCTTGAAATTCTATAACTCAATGTGCACTTTAAATAGAAATTAAACTTTTCATTTGGTTTTAATATTAGAGCTATTTTCATGGTTGATAGTACAGCATTTGCTTAGCAACAAAACTTGCTTCCATTTGATTTTTGAAGGCCTGATTTAGTTTAAACATTACATATGTATTTTGGCTGAATGTAAACTTATCACAGATGTTTGATTTCAAATTACAAGAATGCTTGCAAAACCGGGCAATCTGAGCTCAGACCACTGTATCAGATAGTATAGATATCATTAAAACATTTCCTTTGTGTAATGTTCAGATAAAAATCATTCTACCATCTGAACGTAAGAAGTGGAGTTTTTAGGAAAAGTCAAAAGACTTTTCAGGAAGAGAGCCTTCTGAAATTCAGGTTTAGCTCAGAAGGTAACTAAGGCTGGACTACATAATGAGTTACTAATTAAAAAATCAGACATCAATGGTCTCAAAAAGTAATGTTTGCCAAGAAATCCCAGAGGACAGATTGGCATCAGTAGATACTTAATAAGTGTTTGTTGAATAAATGGGCAAATAAACACTCAAGTTCAAAGCAGGTAAAGTTTGATTTAAATGGTGTTTGTTACTGCTCCCTTTCAGACCCTCACTGTTGGAGCCACACAGTAACCAGAGATGAATAGGTCTATGAAGGAGGAGAGAAACCACAGGCTCCCTGTTCAAAGGCAGAGGTGCTAAACATTACCAGAGAGTTTTGTGTAAACCTGAATGCAACCACTGCTTAGTAACTAAAAGAGAATCATATAATAGTGATTGCCATTAATAAAACAATGTCATTAGATATTCTTTGAGAGATCAAATTTCTTACTAAATATAAATTTTAGCCCCAAGTTGAGTTCTTTTTTAACAACCAAGCATAATATATATATATATATCCTATCTAATAATAGAGAAACATGGTAATTAGCCGTACCTCCACTACCCTTCCCATTGGCTAATCAGCAGGATATGCAAATTAACTGCCAACCAAGATGGCGGCCTGCAGCCAGGCAGCTTGAAGCGAACAGGAGGCTTGCTTGCTCCAGTAACGGAGGAAGCTAACATTCCCTGCCTGCCTTGCCGGCCTCTGAGCTTGCAGTTTAAGAAACATTGTTACAAATATAGAAGCTAAACAAAACCCCAGAAACCTGCTTTCAGCCAGCCAGGCTTCAGCCAGCAGGACTGCAACACTGTTTCAATTATAGAACAAACGCAGATCCCTGCTTTCAGCCATCCCGGATCTCAGAGCTGGAGTGAGTAGGACTGCAACAGTGTTACAATTATAGAACCCAAGCAAACCAGATACTTGCTTTCAGCAGCCGAGGCCTCAGAGCTGGAGCCAAGCCTCAGAGCAAAAGCTGGCTCAGAATAAAAAAAAAGGAAAAAAGGAGTGGTTGGGAGCTTCAGTCACCCACCATCCTGAAAATGGCCCTCAGCCCCTCACCCAGACTGGCCAGGCACCCCAGTGGGGACCCCCACCCTGAAAAGGGTGTGACCAGCTGTAAACAGCCATCATCCTCTCATCCAGGCTGGCCAGGCACCCCAGTGGGGACCCCCACCCTGATCCAGAACACCCTTCAGGGCAAACCAGCTGGCCCTCACCCGTGCACCAGGCCTCTATCCTATATAGTAAAAGGGTAATATGCCACCCAGAACTGGGATCAGCAGAGCTGCAAGGCCTCCTGGCCCCTGGAGCAGCGTGACAGGGGGCAGTGACCAAACCCCCTGATCACCCTGTGTCTCTGTTTGTGACAGGGGAAGGCGACCCAACCCCCTGATCAGCCCTGCTCTGTGCCTGATAGGGGGGAAGCTCCCCAACCCCCTGATCTCCCTGCGGCTCTGTGTGTGACAGGGTGTGGCACCCCCCCCCCCCCCCACTGGCCCTGCTCTGTGTGTGATGGGGTAGAGCCATAACCTCCCCATAGGCGCTGTCCTGAGTATGACAGTGGTGGCACCCCAACCCCCTCATTGGCCCTGCTTTGTGGGTGATAGAGGGTGGCGCCCCAACTCCCCTATCGGCCCTACTCTGTATGTGACAGGGGGGAGCTCCTCAACCCCCTGATTGGCCCTCTCTGTGCATGACAGAGGGGAGCTCCCCAACCCTCTGATGGGCCCTGCTCTGTGTGTGACAGGGTACGGAGCCCCAACCCCCCTGATGGGCCCTGCTCTGTGTGTGACAGGGGGCAGCGCCCCAACCCCATGATCGGCCTTGCTCTGTGCATGACAGGGGGCGGCGCCCCAACTCCCCAATTGGCCCTGCTCTGAGCCCGACCAGGGGCTGCACCTAGGGATTGGGTCTGCCCTCTGCCACCTGGGAGCAGGCCTAAGCCAGCAGGTTGTTATCTCCTGAGGGGTTCCAGACTGCAAGAGGGCACAGGCCAGGCTGAGGGACCCCCTCACCCCCCGAGTGCACAAATTTTTGTGCACCGGGCCTCTAGTATATATGTATTAGGAGTTGGGGCGGGGGGGATAAAGGAATAAATAAAATGTTCTCAGAAGAGCAGTTGTTTTTTTCCCCCCATTTCACATGATTGGATATTTCAGCAAACATTTTATGCTATAAAATAAGATTTGCATATGTTTTTCAAAATTTCAACATATAGAGCAATTTTATGGAAACCAAAACTTTGTCATTTGTCTTCAGTTTACCAGAAGACACATTAATGCATGTAATTCATTTCTATGAAGTAAAATGTATTAAGACTCTTTAATATAAGATAAAGAACATAGCCAGGGAATTGAAAGTCAGGAACCCTGAGTTAGCATTCTAGCTTTGCCAATCACAGACATGCAATTTAACCAGGTTGATTTTTACTTCCATAAGGAAGAGTATTGAAATAATATTATTTAGCTCCATAGGGTTGTTTTGAGAATGAGCCATCTTGTTGCAAATGCTACATTAGTGCTGTATTCAACCAACAAATTAATTACTGGCCAGCACTGGGCTAGCTGCTGGGAACAAAAAGTAAAAATATGTAACTTTCTTGCCCTTGAGAAGCTCACTCTCTAATGAAAAAACAGACATGAAGTTACAACACATGGTAATAAATCTCTAACACAACCTCATACCTAGTTCTTAGGCACCTGGATTGCACATGGAAATGAAATTCAAAAAACATGGTTCCATCATAGAATATTCCACTTGTTCTACTTTCTTGTCTATGGTAATCGCAGTGGCAATGAGACTGCAAAAAGTCAAGTCAGCAAAAGCAATTCCCAGCTCCTTTTGAGGTATGAGGACATGGAAAATCTCCATTTCCAGGAAGCTGTGAGATCATGTCTGATTTAAGTCCCAATCATAAACAAAGCAGGCCTCACGCTGGGCTTCACATGTAGACTTTCATGTCCAGTCCCTGTAACGAGGTGATAAGGCCTGTGTCACAGTTAGTCAGTAGCAGGCGATGGCAATTAACAGGATTGCACTAACCTGGAGATGTGCCAAGCTGGCAAAAGAAGGATTAGAAAGTAAATGAAGTGAGCAACCATGAACCCGCAAATGGGGCTTAATGGACAGTACAAGTCAGTGAGGCAAAAATAGGCCAATTTGTTCTCATTGATTTTCACTGCCCATTGAGCTGCATTCCTCTTTTGCTTTCTAATGCATTTAATCTTGGCCTAGGCAAGTTCTCTGGCTGTCATTCTGAGGACAATTGCATTGACCGGGACAACACCATGAATGACTAGAGTGGACCAAAGTGAAATTTTACCTACAGAGTTCTGTTTTAGGCACCCTGACGTGATGTTCTGATGACTTGAAGAGTCAGAGAAAGAAATTCCAATGAGGGCTTTACATTATAACCCATGAGGTCCCAGAGGGGGCTTTGTTGAGAGGAATGGAAGTAAATATTGCAGAATTGCATTTGACTTGTGTGTTCTCCCTTATTTATAAATAATTCATCAAAGTAAATGAAAACACTCTGACTTGCCATCCCACTAATTCTGAATCATGTCCAGTGGAAGTGCCAAATGATTTCTGCTGCTGAGAGTAAATAAAACGTGGTGACCATTTGTTGTTCGCTGGTTATTATAAAAGTGGTGCAGCTACTGAATCTCTAAGAATAAGTCAATGGTGCCCGTGAGGCTAGGACACTAAGCAGTATCTCCACGTGGCATTAGCCCTTCCTACTTGCCTCTCTATTTCTTTTCCCTCACCACTTCTTGTCTCCTGGCTTTTTCCCTTCTTTGTTTCATTTACTTTGGCTCTATCACTCCTCTCTCTTCTCCTGCCCTACTTACTATATGTTTTCTTCTTTCTTATTCTCCCTACTCCAAAAAGTAAATACACTGCCTACAACATCAAAAGCCCATCAGGATCATTCACATTTGTCCACTGGATTATCTGAAAATTATGTTTCACATGATTTCTTCATAGCCCTACCACTTACTGGTATGATTAATCTCAGAGATTAATCTGAGAGTTTCAGCACAGAAGCTTCCAATTTGTTAAAGCAAAGCTACCGTGTGTGTGGAAATATAGTTATTTCCAGGTGCCTCAGGTGGGTGGCTTCTGAGATTTTGAAATTCCATCAGTTTATTACGGGGAAAATTTTTTCTATCCAGTTTCAAGTGAAACTGAACATCTTGCCATGAATTTGAGTCAAGTTTTCATGTCTTTAAGAGAAACTCAGACGGGACAGAAAATATTTATCTACCCATAACAGAAAGATTGTATTATGTTAAAAAGTAATGGACAATGTGCACAGAGAATTGTGGTTGCTGATTACCTCAGTGTGAATCTCCCTCTGAAAGAGGCCGCACTGGAACATTCAGCAATTCAGAGTCCCTTATGCATTACAGAGAGCAAGAGGAGCGCAGTGGTCACCCACACTGCACTCAAGGAGGCCTCTGAGTTTTCCTTGGCTACACGGGACCTAACATAGCTCGTGAGAGCTAATGAGATTCCAACCTGACAAGGAATGGCTGCATGCCGGTAAAAGACTTTTTTTTTCCCCTTCAAGTTAATTAACAGGCTTTTTTCATAAGTCAGTCAAATAATCATTATTTTCTCTAGTTACCATTGTAAACAATGCCTCATTCAATTATTTGGCACTGTGACATGCATACCAAGAAATGATGAGGAAAGCTGGTGAGTCTACTGACTTGACCACAAATATGTGATTCCTTTGTTTTTGTTTTTGTATGTTTTAAACTAACAAACTAGAAGAAAAAGTAATAAGCTTAAAGAAAAATAAAAAAAGAAAAAAACCAAAAATCAAAAAGATAATATCTTCAATAAAAGGAAAAAAAGGGAGAAGGAAAGAGGCAGAGAGGAATGGGATAAATCTTGGATGTCACAGGTTATGTTATCGTTGGTTATTAGTTCTCTCCTCGCCGATGCTTTGCTTCCCAATAGACTGCTCTGCTCCCCTTCCATTAAGAAACTTTTATTCCTTAGATGCACCCTGGGAATTAAACATTCAGCTGCTAAGGTACTTTCCTGGAGCTGTTGCTGCTGAACCCAGAAGAGATGCAGGGGGCATTTAAAAATCCAAAAGTGTTAACTGCAGCTGCTAAGCAGAAAAAGGAGCCTTATTCTAAGTTATGCATTGCATGACACATGCATTTGATGTTTCTTCATATGTTTCCAAAGAAGCATGTGCAACATATCACACTCACACTGTCACCATCTGAAACACAGAGAGCAGCACACAAGCAAACGTTTCAATGAGAGTGTATTGTGTTCGCCTGTCCCACCTGAGGCACCTGGAAATAACTATATTTCCACACACACGGTAGCTTTGCTTTAACAAATTGGAAGCTTCTGTGCTGAAACTAATTTAATTTTAGCTAGATTAATTTACACTAATAAGGGCTTTCTGAATATTTTATTTTTCCTGTGGATTAATCAGAATATTCTCTGAAATTGATCTGCATTTCTCTATTTCTTTCCCAACTCCTATTCATTATATCATATTTTCATCCTGAAAATTATACATTTTTTCATATCACTCCTGTATTTAAAAATCATCAATGGTTTTCTCGTTGCCAAAAAATTAAGCTCAAAAGCCTTAGTTTAACATTTAAATTTCTCTAACATCTGGCCTCAGCTTGCCTATGGTAATCTGCCTCATCCCCTCTACTTTTAAATATAATTCTGCATCAAAGTGGTCACTGCTGTCCCATTAAAAATTTTTGCAGCCCCTCCCCAAAATAAAAAAATCCCAAGGGTTTTCTGAATACTAATTATATTTCTCTTTGCTTAAAATGAATAGCTCCCCCCTTCCATCTGCCTTTACTCTGTCTACTTCCCAGTGTCCATTTGCTGGGGAAGGATTTCTCCTCGTGTGCATGGCTCTTGGGACTAGTAGAGTCCCCTGGTAAATGTGTAGCTGGAGGACAAAAAAAAATCTAGAAACTAGGAAGAGGGACTGGGTTTTAGCTCCAGCCCTAATACACAGCAATAATATGACCTTCAATAAGTCACTTACCCCTCTTGCCCCCCATTTCCTCATTTGTAAAATAGGCTTAATACCAACTACCTTGAATGCCTCAATTTCAAAATCACATAAGAAAATGTCTGAAAAAAGCACTTTGAAAATAATAAAGTACTCTTCAAATATAACATATGATGACAATTATCTTCAAAAGAACTAGCATTTCATGAGCACTTATAATATGCCAGGCAATGTTCTGGCTAATAATAACAACATTATGGTTGGTATTGTCATTATTTACATTTTGTAAATGATAAAGCAAAAAACTAACTGATTTGTCCAAATTTAAAAATAATAATAATAATAATAATAATAATAATAATAATGGGTAAGAAAAAGAACTGTAATTCAAACAAAGGTAACTGGGCACCAGAGCCTGCTTTTATCATACTACATTTTACTGCCTCCCATTCTGTCTTAAATTCATTATTAACATGTATTAGTCTCATGAAGTCCCTAAGGCCAATCATCACAGCTCATCTTCTTTGTATCTTCCACACAATTTTCACACTCGCTCTTCCCTTGTAAGAATGCTTGTCACATGGCTCACGGGGATGACTCATCTTCAGAACTTTGCTCAGATGACATCTTCTGTATTAGGTCTTCTCTAATGATGATATTAAAAATTATAATATTCCAATCTTTCCTATCCACCTCATCAACTTTATCTTCTCCAATTCATTTATTAGGTCCTACCCATTTTATATTTTTTATGTGTTTTCATTGCCTTGTTCCATTAGAATGTAAGTTCCATGAAAGCTGGGATTTCTGCTGTTTTATTTACTACTAGAGGCCCAGTGCACGAATCTGTGCATGGGTGAGGTCCCTCTGGGTTGCCTGTGGGGATTGGGCCAAATACCGTAATCCAACATCCCCTGAAGCTCCTACCTGCCGCTCCCACTCATCCCGGCCCCACTGCGTCTGCTGTGGGCTCGCACCTAATCAGCCCAATCAGGAGAGGTTCATGCTGGCTATGAGCTCTGCTTCTGGTGCCCTCCCAAGGGGAGTGGCCTGTAGGATCAGGCTGAAATGGGCTCTCTGACATCCCGGAAGAGGAAGGGAAAGACAGAGAAAAACATCAAAGTGATAGGAACACTTTGATTGGTTGCCTCCTGCATGAACCCTGACCTGGGCCCCGGCCAGGGAGGAGCCTGCAACCTAAGTACATGCCCTTGATCAGAATTGAACCCAGACCCTGAGGTCGGCAGGCTGAGGCATTATCCACTGAGACAAACCGGCTAGGGCAGGATGTGACATTTCTTCGCTCTCTAACAGCAGACCTTCGTTTTTTTCTCCAGGAGTGAGGTGGAAAAACCCTAGATCACCTTTTTAGATTCTTATTACCCAAGTTACTAAGAATATTACCAGTGGCATACAGGGAGCTTAGCCAATGAGAGGTCAGAAAAGGTGTTTCCTCTGTAGGCCGCACCGATCGCCGGCTCCACCCCTGCCCAGGCCTAAAGCCTCTGGCCCAGGCTTTAGGCTTGAGCAGGGGCCCCCTCGGCTCCGATCGCAGGCTTGGCCCTACCCAGGAGCCTCCTGGCTCAGGCCCTTCCTAGCCTGCTCAGGGCCCACACAGGGCCTAGCTTGGAGTGACCTGGGTGCCGATGATGTTCCCGGGACCCAGGCCAGGCCACTGGGCGCCTATGTATGCAAATTAACCACCATCTTTGTTGGGTTAATTTGCATACTCATCCGATTGGCTGGTGGGCATAGCGGAGTGACACCAATTTGCATGTTTCTCTTTTATTAGTGTAGATTGTATTGTTTTTCATATGAACTAGTGTAAACCTGTTTTTGTCTCACTGTGCATATTCCTACTGATCATGGAATAAAATCTAAAAATTCCCAATTATGAGCTACAAGTCATTTTAGGACATAGTCTCCCTCTGCATGTATATGTTCAGCTCTTTTCACTCCCCACTTCAGAGGCAAAATAGCAGAGTAACTACAGCACAAGCTCTGCAGACAAGCTACCTGGGCTTGAATCTCTTGGTCACATTAATCTCTTTAAGTCTCATGTTCCCCATCAGTAAAATGGGGATAGAAATATTAGCTAAATCCTAGAGTCCTTATGAAGAGAAATGAAATTATCACATGAAACACTAAACAAACTGTCCAGCAGAAAGTAAATTTTGAGTCATTGCTCTTTTTATGACTCTCCCTCCTCATGCATTTGTGTCTCTGAACATCAGGTTCTTCTGTGTAAAACACTTTCCCCTAACTTATCCAAATAGCAAATACCTACTTATTTTTCATGTCTCAACTCAAATGCTGTTTTCTCTGAGAGGACTTCCGTGACTTTGCAATTCAGACTAAGCAATTACCCCTCTGAAGTCCCAACTTCATATCACACATATTTTGACTTTGATAACATTATACTCCATTAGTTTCCTACTGGAATATAAATACCTCAAAGACAGAAAACATTAATTTAATTTTTGTGTCACCAGTGCCTGACACATAGTTATCACTCAGTAACAATGTATTGACTACATGAATTAATGACTTGAGTTTTTACTATTTGCTTTTAAGTAAGATTCAGCCCTCAAAATACATCTATTTGTATCCTAATTTAAATTAAGTGATTATTTATATGTTCAGTGTAAAATTCTTTCAGTATACTTTGTAGGAGGCAACACTTTTCCCTTCATCCTGATGTTTTGTTTTATGTGTTTTTTCAATGTGAAACAAGGTCAACTTACGCAAATTCTTAGTCTTTCAACTTTTTCATTCACTCCTTATCACACATGAGTTCTTAATTACATAGAAGAGTTTGGAATAAACACTGCTCCAGCGGGGCCAAATCTCTCTCCTGCTCTTTCAAGAGTGGATCTACCTACAAAGAGTACAAGTTCTTAATTGCCATGTCAAATATTCAGCTTGACCATGAAAATCTTGCCCTCATGGTGGAAGCTCTTGGCTGCTCCAAATTCTACCAATTTTGAGTTTCATTATTAGGAAGCTAGTTTGTCATCAATTATAAACTACATTGGCCAGTGAGAGCAGTATCAGTAATAAAGCTATTTTTGTTTCCCATTCTCCTTCCTCTTTAATCCTTTTTTTTCCAATTCATTTAGAATTCAGATGTGGGAAAATGAGTCTCTTTACCAGACCCCTGAAACCCCAAAGATCTTTTATAATTTAATTATGCTTGCACTATGACCTAAATTAAAATATATTACCCATCATTGTTCCCATGCGGGTCCATGTATCTCAAGGAACCTTGAGTGTATATAAGAATCTGCACACAGACACACAAAATGTTCACTATGATTTTGAATTAAAATGAAGCAAACCTTTTGAATTCACTATGACACTAAAGTAAAGCCTGGTCTCCCCCACCAATATAAATCAGTGTGGTGGTACTCAAATAATATGTTAGAGAGAAAGAAGTATAGACCCAGCCGGTGAGCTCATTTGGTTGGAATACTCACAGTCATCCTGTGGGCTGAAGGGTTGCTGATTAGATTCCTCTCCTCCCCCATAGAAGGCATGCAAGAGACAGAAGAGACAGCCAAGGAAGGTTTCTCTCCCTCTCCCTTCCTCCTCTAAAATTCAACAAAGAGAGAGAGAGAGAGAGAGAGAGAGAGAGAAAGATTCTAACATGCTATTTATCTTGTGTTAATTTTATATTTATGCATGTTTCATGGATCCACTTCTACTACTTTCCATTGAAAATAAGCCTCTAATAAATAAACTATTTTTTTCCACTCATTAACATAGTGAAAGACAATTTCAGGTTGAAGTGTCATATCAGATTGTGTCTATTCACTAATCAAACATGATTATAAGTGACAGAAGTGGTTTGCATTTTTATTTTATAAAATTATAATATTATAAAACATGAGAATAAGAAGTTAAACATATTATATTCATATTAAAATATATTTTCAGAAAAAGTAAGGAAAATAATTTCTCATCACTGTGTAATTATGATTCTAAGATTTCACTAAGGAACTATCACAAGGTATCAACTTTATTCAGTAGTTTACATTTTCATATATGGTTTCTGTATTTCAGTAACTTTTACCTGAAAAAGCAAGAGCCAGCCATAAAGGGCACATTTTACTCATTTCTTTGCATTCAACTAAAATATTTTTCACACATGCAAGGCTGTTTGTTCAAAAGTTTTATACCCATGAACACTCAGATACAAATCATATTTTTTCTTTCTTAAATCTAGAATAGGTTGCAACTGATGAAATATTTGTGAATGTAGAGCATGTAGAAGTCCAATATATACTGGGTGATATCTCTGCAAGGTATTATCTTAAATTCTTTGAAATGTCAATTGCCACAAGACTAATATTTAGATCCCATCCAATTTTCTGAATACCTTCAAAAACTTTATTAATTCATTAAATTAACTAAGATATTAGAATGGTACCTTTATAGTAATATTATTCTGCTCCAGTATAAATT
The DNA here is from genome assembly GCF_014108235.1 of Myotis myotis. Lineage (NCBI taxonomy): Eukaryota > Metazoa > Chordata > Mammalia > Chiroptera > Vespertilionidae > Myotis > Myotis myotis. The sequence continues at coordinate 58,872,346 of NW_023416324.1, forward strand.
AATGATTTCTGCCCTTTATGTATGCCTGTACCAGATGATGTCTCTGTATTGAATAAGATCTCTTGAACAAACTCTCTCTCTTACTTACAGTTTCTCTCTGTGTGTGTTTCTATCTGTAAAGTGTAGGCAGAATCTATTTTTATATTTTAAAATTTCAATAAAAACATCATTGCATTTACTTTTGTATTTATTATAGTACATTCTTGATCTAATGATACAAGATAAGGTAAGACATAAATCGTATGCAGTGGTCGGCAAACTGTGGCGAGCCACATGCGGCTCTTTGGCCCCTTGAGTGTGGCTCTTCCACAAAATACCACGTGTGGGCGCGTATGTACAGTGCAATTGACACTTCGTGGCCCATGTACAGAAGTCGGTATTTTGTGGAAGAGCCACACTCAAGGGGCGAAAGAGCTGCATGTGGCTCGCGAGCCACGGTTTGTCAGCCACTGGTATAGACTAATCAACACCTTTAAAATTATACTAAATGTTTAATTGTCACATTACCTTTTCTGCCTTGGAAGACCTGGTTTAAAAAAGCTCATAACTGAGCCCTCACTTATCTGGGGACTAGCAGCGCTTGCCTAGCACTGGCCAATACCATAGCCCCCCTTTGGAGCTCATCTGCATCTACTCGGCCCTTATTCTGCGAACATGAGGTGATAGTGACAGAGGACAAGATCAATGCCCTCATTAAAGCAGCTGGTGTAAATGTTGAACCTTTCTGGCCAGGCTTGTTTACGAAGGCTCTGGCCAATGTCAACATCGGAGCCTCATCGGCAGTGTAGGTGCTGGTGGACCTGCCCAGACAGCTAGTGCTGCCCCAACTGAGAAGGAGAAAGGGGAAGCAAAGAAAGAAGAATCCGATGACATGGGCTTCGCTCTTTTTGACTAAAGCTCTTTTGTAACACCTTCAGTAAAAAGCTGAACTCTGGGGGGAAAGAAAGCTCATAACTGGAAGATAGTGGCGTAGGTAAATGCCTATACTCCTTGCCTCCCACAACCACATGAAAATTACAACTAAAATACAGAACAACCATCATCCAGAACTACCAGAAAGCTGGTTGAATGGAAGTCCTACAACTAGAGAAGTAAAGAAGAAAGCACACTGACACTGGTAGGAGGTGCTGAGGCGCAGTGCAGGCTTGTCTGGCACCCACATGTGCTGCTTTTTTAATCAGGAGGGAGATCTTTGCGGAGGCCACCTGGAGGAGCAAGGGATTCCAGGTTCACACCAAACCCCCAACTCAGGCTCCCAGAGCCATAAAAACCAGTGTGGATTGGAGCTCAGTGACACAGAGGCTGCTAGAGACCCAGCTATTCCTCTTAAAAGGATGGCACCATGGATTGAACTTATAAGGTCCTGCTTCCTCTGAGCTCCAGCACCAGGATGATGCTCTGGGGACACATTTGTCTGGCATTGAGGCAGGAACTTAGGGACAGTTTTCTCCCAGATAGAGGTACTCACAGAGATCATTGTTCCTCTTCTTGGACTTCCCTGGTCTCAGGGCTGACTGGCAGCCATTTTTGTTTGCTCCACCCTGGTGATTCCCTAAAATCCCGCCTCATCCAAATTATAACCCCACCCAAGTTGCCTGAAATGGCTTTTGCATATGAATTGCCAGTTCTTGAAAATCTCAAACAACCTGCAGCTGGGTCAAGAAGCCCCAAACATATAAGCATAAGTGATGGATGTGGACAACAGGGGGTGAGGGTGAGGGAAGGATTGGGGGGATGAGGGGACATTGAGGGGATAAGGACACATTTGTAATATCTTATTCAATAAAGAGAGGGGGAAAAAAAGCCCAACACCTGGCAGAAGCACCAGCCTGCTTTGCTTCATAGCTGGGCCTCGTCTGGGCACTTCTAAACCCCATACAAAGAGAAGAAATCTGAAGATCTCTCTGTAGCTCCTGCTGGGTGGCCCCAGGCAGTGGCTGACTTTGCACCTCCCTGGAGACCCAAGAGTCAGTGTACCCAGTGGTCAGTGTCAGACCATAGCAGACTACAACTCTACACATCCATAAGCAATACACTCAAGGGGCAGACTCAGTGAGCACCAAGTCCTGCTCCATAAGGGTGTCTTCTGCACAGCAGCTCTCCGATTGTAGTTGCAGCTGGTCCTCACAGCAAACTGGCCTGGAAGTCAGTTCCTCCCAGTGACACCAACAGCAATCAAGTCTCAACTACAACAAGACTGTGCTTACAGCCCACAAATAGGTGCACTTAGAGTTCCCAGCTCAGGTGACTGGGGAGACTGAGTTGCTGGGACCTCCCTATAGGACACCTACTATACAAGGTCACTCTGCCAGCTGAAGGAGATATAGCAGCTCTACCCAATACATAAAAACAAACACAGGGAAGCAGGAAAGATGTGAAGACAAAGAAACATGTCACAAATGAAAGAAATGGAAGAAAGCAAACTACTGAATATAGAATTCAAAACAACAGTTATAAGGTTGTTCAAGAATTTTCTAAAAATCTCCAAGGGACTTAGTGAGAATGTCAAACACATAAAAAAGGACCAGTCAGAAATTAAGCATACACTGATTAAAATAAAGAATAATATACAAGGATTCAACAGTAGACTAGAGGATCCCAGGAACCAAATCAATGACTTGAAATATGAAGAAGCAAAAAACACCCAACCTGAAGAGCAAAAGGAAATAATCCAAAAATATGAAGATAGTGTAAGGAGCCTCTGGGTCAACTTCAAGCGTACCAACAATGGCATTATGGGGGTGCCAGAAGAAGAGAGAGAGCAAGATATTGAAAACCTATTTGAAGAAATAATGACAGAAAATTTCCCCTACCTGGTTAAAGAAATAGACTTACAAGTCCAGGAAGCACAGAGAGCCCAAAACAAGAAGAATCCAAAGACAACCACACCAAGACACATCATAATTAAAATGTCAAGGACTAAAGACAGAGAATCTTAAAAGTAGCAAGAGAAAAGCAGTTAGTTACTTATAGGGGAGTGCCCATACGACTGTCTGCTGATTTCTCAACAGAAACTATGCAGGCCAGAAGGGAGTGGCAAGACATATTCAAAATGATTTATAGCAAGGGCCTACAACCAAGATTACTCTACCCAGCAAAGCTATCATTGAGAGTTGAAGGTCAGATAAAGAGCTTCACAGACAAGAAAAAGCTAAAGTAGTTTGTCACCACCAAACCAGTATTATGTGAAATGTTGAAAGGTATTCTTTAAGAAGAGGAAGGAAAAGAAAAGGATCAATAATATGAACAACAAAATGGCAACAAATACATACCTATCAACAATTGAATCTAAAAATAAAAATAAACTAATAAGAAATCTAATGAACAGAATAAACTGGTGAATAAAATAGAATCAAAGGCATTGAAATTGAATAGACTAATGATTCTCAGAGAGAAGGGGGGTGGGAAGATATTAAACAAATATCTTATATGCGTATACCTGTATGGGTTACTTATGGAAACAGACAATAGGGTGGCAAAGGCCTGGGGTGGGGTGGGTACTGGGTGGAGGGAGGCAATGGAGTGGGGGGGGGGGGAGTAAGGGACATCTGTAATAATCTCAACAATAAAGTTTTTTTTTTTTTTAAAAAAAAGCTCAAAACTGAAAAAAATTGTAAATTTATAATTGGAAGAAAAGAAAATGCCATTAAAAGAAACAAGAGTGCCCTCATTCATTGAAAATTTCAACGGTATTTATTCAAAGGCTTATAATGTGCTCAATACTGTATGTTAGGAAATTAATGACAAATAATGCTTGATTTTTTTATTTTTTATTTTGCAAAAGTGTTTGCACTGGGTTATACTGCTTGGAATTTCACCATTTAGAGGCCAGATCTTTCTATATTAAGCAAACATGTTTTCATTCCAAGTAAATGAAACTCTCTTCAAACTCTTAGGGATAAATTGGCACTCATCCTTTATCCCAACCTCTTCCTAGTGCACCTTTCTTTTTGGTAATGGTTGAAAAACTAAAACTACATTTCCCAGACTGCCTTGAACCTTGGCTTTTCTATAAAAGAAAATGTTTTTCCAATTATATTCACTAAAAAGACAATAAAATGATAGAAAAGATGCAGAAGCCATGTGCTTTTACTGTTTATTATTTTTGCTGGTCAGCAAGGTCATGAAAAAGTAAAGTATTTCTGCATTAGCATTCCGCTGTGTCACTTTTGGCCCTGAAGTGTTGCATGGCAGTTTTGACAAGGTAGACAGCCAGGTACCATATTTCAGTGTGCAGGCTCCAGTGCTTATGAAATCAAAAGAAGATTACTGATTCAGGTTCCACAACTGTGGTCTTAAACTAGCAGTTCACCTCACTCCGCACTCTGGCTGTAGTAATGGTTACAGATTCTCTGGCAGAACAATTCTGCAGTGTTCTGGAAGTCTATTCTAGAGGCCCAATTCTCTGGGCTTCTCAATCATTTTATAAGCATTTACTATTTTAAACTTTTTTTTTCTGCTTAAAATATTGTGTGGTTTCCATTTCCTGCAATGAATGTTAACCAATTATTGGATTAAACTTATTAATCAATTAATTCATTACACTGAGCTGTAAAGAGAGTTTCTTGGCTGACATAACAGATTGACATACATGTGATTTTAGATAGGGTAGATCCAGGAGCTCATAGAAATCAACATAACTCAGTACAACTCTCTGCTTTTCCATTTATTATCTTGGCTACATTCTTGAATACGGGGAAAATGGTTGTAGCAGCCCAGCTTCTCCTCTTCCCAGATTTTAGTCACATGGGAAAGACCACCTGCCTCTTTAGCAACCCCAGCAAAAGCTCAGTAGCTTCTGTTGGCTATAATGTGGCCCAACTCTAACCTAGTCACATAGGACACATGAATAGCACAGTCCCATTTAACCAGGCTTGTAGAGTCTAAGGCTCTGTCCTGCCCCTGGAACTGAAGCAGTGGAAATGAGCTCCACTCAAAAGGAATAATAACGGAGTACTGGGATTTTCCCAAGAACGCTTAGATGTCATCACCACAAGAGTGGAAACACATTCTTTGAAGCCAAATAACTAATGTCCACTGCATCTTTTCTTTAAAATATAAGCACCTCTGGGAGGATTGTCATTTGTAAGTCATTTACATAGTAGTGGGAATTTACTTTCTTTTTAGTTTTAATAGAAATTTGTTAAGTGTAAGGATTTAATTAAATATTTATTACATTTCTACTATGCTGTGTGGACTATAATCTGGGATTCTCTAGAAAAATTGCCCTTAAGAATCTTATAAATCAACTAGTGGCCTGATGCACAAATTCATGCACATTACAAGTGAATTAATTATAAGAAATATTTTAATAGTGCTATTTGCCCCTACCCCCATCGTTATCCCCTCCCCCTGCCTGCTGGCATCTGCCTTGGCTGGCCTGGCACCGTCCACTCGCTAACCCCACCCCCCACTGACTGGTTGTTCCACTGTTTGATCAATTTGAATATTACCCTTTTATTACATAGGATAGTAAGACAATTGCATAATTCATTACAAGTAGAAAAGCAAAGCTGTCATAAGATAAGTAGAGCTATGACACTCAGAAGAAGGAAGAATTGCCTCACTTAGAGAAATTGAAGAAAGCTTCCTAAAAACAGTGATGTCTTAATGGCAAATCACATGCTCTTTTGGCTAGACTTCATGAACTTGGGAAGAGGTCAATAAAGGTATGTGGTTAATGGGGAGAGAGGAAGAATTTAGTGAGAAGTTTATTGAGAACTGTAAGAAAGGATTTCTTTGAGACCTGTTATAATTTTTTCATGACTCTTATTTTTATTCAGTACACAGAACTTGAAACAGGGTCTCAGAATAGTTGGAGAGGGTGATTCAATAAAACTTAGTGATTTGATGGTGTCTGTTTTGCAATTTATTTATATCTAATTTCATTCCCAAAACATTTTTGAGGTGGCTGACCTGGAAATTGATTGGATCTGTGGGGCAAGTGAGTGGAAAGCAACAACAATGGCATTCAATAAATATTTGTTGAGAAATGAATTAGTTTACTGAGCCTTGGTGAATGGAGATGGAAATGGCACTATAGGAGCTGGGCAAGTCAGGAAAGAGTTGATTTGTAGAGATAATAGGAGTTGACAGAAAGTATATTAGAGCAGACACTTCTTGTGTTTGTAACTACATGCAATTGTTATACCAAAAAAGGGCAATTTAGTTGCCCGTGGCAGTCTTCACAAGCTGTGAAAAATGTCCTCACTGAATTTTGGCTGTGAACAGAAAGTTCCTAAGTAGCCTAAGTAAAGTATTTCTCTCCCTAAATGTAGACACAGCAAGTGGAATTGATGTTATTTCTGGTATAGTGGAACTCCCAAATACTCTATCTTTTGCAACTGTGATTTGAGCATTGCTTTGAGCTACTGGAGTCATGGGATTCACTTGCATTCTATAAGAAGTGTTACATTGTCTTCTCTCTCTCTCTCTCTCTCTCTCTCTCTCTCTCTCTCTCTCTCTCAACACACATGCATGGAGTATGGCCACTCCTCATGACCTTAGGCAACCTGGTGTCATCATTGCAAAACTGTCCAGGGAGAAGCACTGGGTACCCCATTTGAGAAACAACTGTTTCAAAATTGTCAAAGCTTTGAATTAAGTGAATATGTTCTTTAAGTGTAAGAAATATTCTCAATATTCTTGTAACATACATAGAAAATAAATATTATCTTGACTTTGCCAAAAGGAAAACAGGTTGGAAGATTTGTTTATATTTAGCAAAAGTACAGCGGGGCCTTGACTTAGGAGTGTCCCGACTAACGAGTTTTTCGAGATACGAGCCATCTCTCAGCCGACTTTTTGCTTTGAGTTGTGAGCTAAAATTCAGGTTACGAGTCAGCTTCAGGTACCCCACCGCTAGTTGGCGCAGCGAATGTCACAGTGAAGGCCACAACATCAGCCCAGCATCACGTGTCTCACTCGTTCACAATTGATTTGACATACGAGTAATTTGAGTTACGAGCTCCATCACGGAATGAATTAAATTCGTAAGTCAAGGCCCCACTGTACTATAATTCAAGGCACACATCCGACCTGGTTCTGTCAAAAATCAATGTTTTCTGCTTTGCCCATCACACTTTCTGACCATACTTTGCCCGGAAGCAACAGTGCAGAAAGCAATGCCCTCTTACAAACAAAACACTTTCCAAACTGGTCATTTTATTTGGCCTGTTTAGAGTAGGTATTGCATGCTAAATTCAAGTCTATAGAATCCAGACAGACCTGACTGTACACTTGGATAGATGGCTTAGGTCACAGTTTCCTCATTTCAAAATAGAGATGAGAATAATACTTTCTTCATAACTATTGTTTTCAGAGCACATACTGGGTTAAGTGTGTAGCACAATGTCTTGACCTATATTGTCATCTGAAGCCATTAGTTATGATTATTAAATTCCTTTTACTGATAACATACATTTCTTGTTTTTCTGAGATGCAAGTTTTTAATTTTAAATGCATTGTTTTCTCAGAAATAATTACCATGCTTGCCATGCTCACTACCACTCATTTTAGAAGGAGTAGGAACAAGAGACTTTAGCCCTCTGCAACCATTTCAAGAGGAGTTTTTTTTTTTTTTTTTTTTTTTAACAACAACACTTTATGGTTTAAATATTTTATTATTCACTTGTCCATGGTGAAATGAGAGGGCACTTTATCCCCCTTGGATCTGAAAACCCAAATGTGCTAAGCTGCAGACCAATTATGATATTTAAGCATTTTCAAGACTGCTGAATGGAAAATGAACCATGCTTGTGTGATTACTTCATTGATTTCTATAGAAATGCAGTATTTAACTTCAATCAGTATAGTGGTTCAGTAGTTCAAGGAAGCTCATTCTTCCTTTAAAATTCACAAGGAATGTATTGTACAAAACCAGTCTTGCAATAGTCACAATGATGATTTACCAAAACTAGATGTCTCAGGATTATGTCTGTAAATTGTCCCATAATTTGAACAAATTAGACAATCTCATAATTCAGATGTGTATTTACAGTCGTACGTTACTTACAGATTATACTGGGCAATTACTTGCAAACAACTATTGATTACTTTAAAAATAAATAGGGATCCATTACATTGGAGTCTCCACAGTTTCTTTTGTTCAGAAATGTTTTACTGTCTTCTAGTTTAAATAGTAAATGTCTTGGGCCTGGAAGATGATAGCCATTCACAAAAAAAAAAAAAAAAAAAAAAAAAAAAAAAAAAAAAAAAAATGAAGGCTTTTAGCACAATGAAAAAGCTTAAGTAGAAAACTGGTTGTTAATGGATCCTCAACAATAACAGACATGCAACTTGGTGAACCCATAACTCAGTGTATTTTTCCATCTATCTAATTATTTCTGTGGCGCCTATGATCTAAGTTATTAGGTGAGCTGTCAGAAATACTAGAATTTCAACATAATAAATGAAGGAAAGAAGATTTTCCCCTGTTGGTACTTGACTGGAGCCATATTGGGATGTATTAGTGTTTATGACATGTCCCTAGAATATGCCCTGAGCTTAGAGGAGATCAGTACAAAATGTAAAGGCTAAATTATTATGCTTTTTTTTTTTTTTTACCTTTACTTTGGGTGAATTTTTTCTTGCTAAATCAGGTGACATTTTGCCAATCAGCTTCTCTCAACAACTTAATGGCAATGGTGATCAGAGTTTTGGCAGATATTTCTAATTATGCAGAAAAACAATCTGAGGATTGTTGTTCAACCTCCCAGTGTCAAAACAAAGCTGTTCATGGCGATACTGGCAGAAGCAAATTGTACACTTCCACTTCTACTTGGATTTCTCATGAAGATCATTATCCAAAGCAGAATCATATCCAAAGTAGCCAGCTCTTCTTTCCTGCCAGCAAGTCCAAAATAAGGAGTCCATGTTCAATATTACGGTGAGTAATTAATAGTTCCAGTAAATTTTGGAATATTATTTTCAAATATTTGCACAGATCAATGTTGAAAATATAGATTTTTTCCTCTCCGTGTTATTCTTGAGATTCTTCTGATAAAATGTGGATTCAGTTTTGTTAGGGTATCAGAAATATTCATAATTTGAAAGTGAAACTCCCAACCTTACCTTCTTTATTTCTTCCCTTTGTTATACTTGCTCCACTTTTGTTTTTGGAGGATGATATTTATTTAAAGTCTCCAAGACAGTGTTCTAGCAGCCAGTTATTATCTCTTTTGCTTTCTGCTCTGGTAACTCACTGAATATTTGTCTTTGAGAACATGCAGAGAATGCATGTAAGAATGAAGATCAATGACAGGTCAAATGTAGTGGGTTCTAGGGCTGGTGAATCTGGGGGATCACTTTCACCTGGGTCATTGTTACAGAAGGAATAAAAAATATTCCTCAAATTTAATTCTTCAACATTCTTTATGTAGAAGCTAGGAAAGCTTTCACAGCATTCTGTGGGGTTCCATTGAATAAACATAACATACAGGTAGTCATTCCACAAAGGCTTAGCCACTTACAGTTTTAAGGCAACATTGTTCTGATTTTCCATGCGAGAATAATAGAATGTCCTTGATAGAATAGTGTAGATAATGTTAATAGGAATACGAGTAAGGTCTATAATTCAGCCATTCATATTTGCATTCAATAAATACATTAGACATTCATCTCTTATGGTAACAGCAGATGCTTTCATTACAACAGTAGATGGGATTTTCATTGCAAGCTAATGTTTCTTTTGTCTGCTACTTTAGAGTATAGAAAATCAGATCTAACCTATAAAAATATTGTAATTTTAGAAAATTTTATAATTTCCAGGTGCTTGGAATACTAAATCTTATTTCTATGACAGAACTTCTTTCAATTTGACTTGACTTCTTCTTCTTCTTTTTGGCTTGTCACTGTAATAACATATCAAAGGGCTATTTTGAATGGATACCATTAAAAACACACTACTTCATTTTTGAAGTCAGTGTTTTTCAGGTCAAGAAATTATTGATAGTATTTTGAGATGTATTCATTGTAATAGCATATTAAATATGCCCACAGAAGGGGAGCAGAATTTGTCACTTAAATATAGCTATTTTAGGCTTATTATTTTTAAGAAGCAGCAGATATAAAGAGGCTCTAAAAACAGAGTAGATATTACACTTTTTAAAACTGGACATTTACATGTATAAGGGGAATATCCATTTGTCTGATTTGTGTGTGTGACTCTCTATCAAGGAAAATGACTAAATCTTTAAATTTATCAGTGGAGAAAGCAAGACCTAAATCAGCATAACAATCTCACCTTTCTTTACTGGGACTTTCCCACCCATAATTGCTTTCTTCCACCCCCACCAGCTTGTTTTGTCTTTAGCTGGTGATGGTATTTCAGGTGATGGCTTGGGCTAGTTCAGAGAGTTACTCAGTTTTCCTGAATATCTTCCATGTATACAGGAGGTATAAATGCTAGTAAACACCAGTTTATTTTCTTCTGTTTGTCTGCCTTTTTTGTTACAGGATGTCTCAGCCAAGAACCTAGAAGGGTATAGGCAAAATTATTTTTCCTCCCCAACACCACATATGAGGATCTCCTCCCATGTAGTTGCTTTAGCTCTCAACTACAGACCTCCCACGCACAAGAACATGTTTTTGAATGGTAGTAGGAAAAGCTTTTCCAAACTCTCTAGTGTTAAGCCATGGCCAAAGATAAAACGTCACAGCATGACCATAAATACACTGTATACATGGCTTACAAGAGTAACACCTGTTTTGATATAAAATTATATTTTACAACATGTGGACTTGGGCAATTCCCTTGTGCATGATGTCAGATGATCCTCAAGGTCTACTTCAGAGTGTCCCTCAGTTACTTCTGGAATGTGTGAGGGAAATGGTCGCATACATTATAAAATTTTCTGTCACCTTGTTCTTAAGTCACCTCAGGTGTCAACTGTAAAACAGCTTTTTAATCATTCTCTCCTCTGTTTTTAATTGGTACTATCTATTGGTCACAGGTGAAAATGCTTCCATTGTATAAATGTTAAGAGATTAAAATGTAACTTCCTGCCAAAAATAGATAAAAGAAACCTCATATGGTTGAATAAAAATATCAATTAGGCATTGCAGAATGTTAAATGAAAGATTACTCATGGACTTCTGCTTTGCTGTCCCTCTGTTGAGGATTTGAAAGTATATATGGAGAATTAACTATTTCTAAATGGGATGGCAACAAATCCGGATTGTTTTCTGACAAATAAAATAAAGATGGTGTTTAGAAAGTTTTGCCCATCTCTGGAAAATTTAATAAAATCATTTTACTCTATACCATTTTGGTGAAAGAGGCAAAAATCTAGATGAAGTTACAAGTGAATTAGTTTTCTTTTACAGAATTGTGGATGACACTAAAAGCAAAGTTTATCATATTCTTTAGTCAGGAGGTGTGGCAGAACGCTGGAATGTAGGTTTCTCAAAAACACATGTAATTGCCAGTAGTTAATTTAAGGGGAAAAAACTTTTTTTTTTTTTTTTTTTTTTTTTTTTTTTGTATAAGTGATTAGATTCTCAGGACTTCAAAGAGAATTTCGGCATCTTAATTATTTGAAACATAACTACGGCAGTTAAAAACCAAATATTCAAGGTGAAAACACAGAGTGCATTTAGCTGTATTATTTCAACCTTGAAACTGAAGCTTTATCTTATCACTGCATTACCCTGTAATGGAAAACTGAACTTATGTTGATCAGCATTCCCAATTATAAATAGGGGAATTGTGGGGACGTTTCAGGGCCCTCTGTAGAAGGGAAAAGGCTTTTAAAATTCTGATAAGCACAGGCTAACTCCTGAGGTTTATAACTTATTGAAATTTTGGTGCATAAAACGTTTAGATTAATTCATTTAAATAAATGATTAGGTTGTTTTGCTGTCACTGCCTCAGATGTGCCTGCTTGGACTTTCTTTTTCTTAAAATATATTTAATGAGTAGCTGAGTGATTTAAATGCAATTTGTCTCAAATAAGAAAAATCTAAAGATGAAGTAGCTGTAAATAACTAATTAAATAAATAAAGCTACAGCAATGCAGAGGAGAAACAGAGTTGAGAACTGAATACAGAGGAGAGTTGCAAGCTCTGAATGTTGATTTGGGATTCTAGTTCACAGTAAGCATAGCTGCCTATCTTATTTGTTGTTTGTTTCATATTTTTAACCAGGCCGTAAAAAAGAGGCCATGAATATCATTCTCATTTCAGAGTATAATGGCCTCCACATCATTGTAGCAACACTTGATACATGATGATGGCAACCCAGGTTCAGGATAGTAGAGACGTAGAGTTTCTGGATACTTTAACCCACACAAGACAAAACGGCATCCATATCTCTAAGGCCCAGACCAATTTATAGCTTGTCAGGCCCTAGTTCAGACCTGAATTCTTCCACGTTACTCGGTAGCAGAAAACACTCATAATTTGGGCAACTTAAGAGGCCCAGGTTCTAGGGATTCCATTTCAAGTTTCCTCCTGGTTCTGATCCAACTCAAAGAAGTAAAATGGAAAGTGAAACTTTGCTCAAAATAAGATCTATAGCTGTGTCTTTCAAAATTTCCTCAGAGTCAGAACTGAGCTGGGTTTGATACAGACTGGGGACTATTTCTTTTGTGTGTGTCCTTTAAGGCCCTCATTTCCTGAGATCTCCAGCAATGAAAGAACCAGAGTGGATCCTGAGAGTTTATGCTAATGACCATAAGAAAGCCTGGGACCCATAGCTATCCCTGTATTGCTGAACTTTCATAGCCTCTGCGGTTGTTTTATTTTCTGGCTGAACCTAACATTTATAAATATCAATATAGTTCATTGTTTTCAGATGAATTAGAGAAAGATTTATACAAACTGAAGAAAAACTAGAGCATGAGAATTCCAAGAGTAATGCGCCATGGACCAAAGTTCTTAAGGATTAAAAATAGAATCACTGTATATCACTGAATGCAGAAGACAAAGGAAATTAGGTTTAAACCAAGTTATGTTCTGCTTTAGGTTTTCTTAAAATCATTTTTTTCTTCAGTATGTTATTTCCAAAATAGAAATAAATAAAAATGATGCTTATATATTGGAAGAGTTGGAAAGTATTAAAATGCTCTCTTCTTTCTTTGGTTTATAGACAAACTATATAAAGTACTAAAATGCTGACCAAGGGTTTTTATGGGGCTCAATGCTCTGAATTAGATTTTACTCAAAAGCAGTCTCCTTTTTGGCAGGAGCTCTACTTCAAAAAACAAAAGGTCATTTTTTTTTTTCTTTATGCTTTTCTGTCTTTTTACCCTGTTGCCTATCTATCTGTCTTGCTAGCTATTCCTGGCTAGTTATGCAGCCTAACTTGATCATGCTTAATATAGTGAAAGATCAGATGAATCTGTTTTTCTCCTTTTGGATCATTTATTGCAAAATGTTCTAGATCTTACTAAATTTCAGGATTCCTCTGACTGTTGCACATAGACAAGGAGCATTTTTTTGGCATGTCTTTGTCTTTAAACTTCCTTCTAAATATTGGAGAGAAAAACGCATGGACCTAGAGATCAACTATTCTCTCTAAAATAGTAGTTAGCTCTCAGTCTTGTTGTTAAATATACTTTGGATAATGCATAAATTACCTATAAGTGTACACATACACACACAGTCTCACATACACACACACACACACTCTCTCACAGAATAGTACTTTCTTCTGATAAAAAAGGATTCTTTTAAGACTGAAATTCTAATAATACTAGAGGCTCTGTGCATGAAATTCATGCACGGGGGGAGGGAGTGTGCAGCCCAACCTGCACCCTTTCCAATCTAGGACCCCTCGAAGGATGTCCGACTGCCCATTTAGGCCCTATCCCACTAACCGGGCAGTTGGATATTCTTCTCACAATCCAGGACTGCTGGCTCCCAACCTCTCACCTGCCTGCCTGCCTGATTGCCCCTAACCACTCCCCTGCCAACCTGATTGCCCTTAACTGCCCTCCCCTGCTGGCCTGGTCACCCCTAACTGCCCTCCCTTGCCAGCCTGGTTGCCCCGAACTGCCCTCTCTGCTGGCATGGTCCTCCCCAACTGCCCTCCCCTGAAGGCCTGGGTGCCGGGAGCTGGTCCATACTTGCTGTTTCAAGGGACCTGGCATATATGGCATACTGTTCTTAATATGTTTGCTCACCTTCTTGGCACTATGTGTTTTAACCAAGGTCTCTGAGAAAGGTTGTTTCCCCAGGTAGGGATTTTCCCCTGAAGTTAGGGAGGGAATAAAACCGCTTAACTAGTGCCAGGTGGGTAATTAATCACTTTAACTACGAACAATCATGCTTAAGCTACATAATCTTTACTCCCTGGAATGGAGATAAGAAACGCCCTAACCTTTGTAATAGAGATTGATAGGATTGAATCAACTGGTATAAATACAGATGTAATAAGACAGCAAGACACAGAACTTAGTATACGGAACCAAGAGAGACAGAACCTAGGCACAGAACCTACACAGAACGTTCTCTAGAGACAGAAGAACTTCGCTGGAGAGAACATGGCAAAAGACCCTGGACAGAAACTGGCCTCAGAACCTAGAGACAGAACCTAGGGAGAGAACATGGCAAAAGATCCTGGACTGAACCTGACTACAGAAATTGACAAAAGAACCTGACTAGAACCTGGTTACTGAACCTGGCTGGAGAACCTGGACAGAACCTGGCTGGAGAACCTAGCAAGACAACATGGACACAGAACCTGGCTGGAGATCCTGACCAGAACTTGGCTAGAGATCCTGGCTAGGCTGCTGATCTACTGAACGCTGTCTCTGTGTCATTCCTTCTTCGCCGACTCCGTCCGCACCTTTGGGGACCCCTGGACCTGCCAGGGTTGGACCCCGGCACCTGGGTCCCCCCCAACTGCCCTCCCCTGCAGGCCTGGTTCCCCCCAACTGCCCTCCCCTGATGGCTATCTTGTGTCCACATGGGGGCGGCCATCTTATGTGTTAGAGTGATGGTTAATTTGCGTATTACTCTTTTATTAGATAGGATTTTTAATATGCTACATTTTATTTGTCAGATGACTCAATTGCCCCGGAAATCTTTCTATATAATAGGTACAATATAATGATATAATTCATATCTTTGCAAATATCTGAATATTTAAGTTTATTGAATTTTTGTTTTTTTATGTTTGTGATGTCTTTGGTACATGTGTGTGTGTGTGTGTGTGTGTGTGTGTGTGTGTGTGTGTGTGTGTTCTATCTTCCCAATTGAATATTCATCTTACAGTCCTTGAGTATTGTTTCTACTTATTGTATACCATCCTTTTTCACGAGTTTTCTGCCAATGTCATGCCTCAGAAACCATCATTAATTCAACATAGACCAAGATAAACATGAATTCCTAAGTTGAAATTTTTCAAAAGTATTCTAGCCAATTCAAATTGGGTTAAAAGTTCAATGGAACCATGTTTCTTAAACAAAAATTTGTTTGACTATAAACAATTACTTACATTACAAAGAATAATATGGACAAGAGAGAAAAAATAAAAGTAGCTAAAATTCCACCTCATCACTGTTGACATTGTTGGTGTTTTATTCCAGCCACTGCATTATGAAACAGACTGTTTTTCTTTCTGACTTTATTTACAACTATTCTGAACATGCAAATAGAGGGTAACCATCCTCACAGGAAGAAGCTTGAGGTCTCTCAGCATACGAGTTGGTGCCTCATGTGTAAAGTGTCCGTTATCTCTGCACCATCTTTACCCAGAACTGGTGACTATTGCCCTCCCTGTTCACATATATTGGCATATCTTTTCTTGTCTTGCCCTGTTAAGTGTTCAGATGGGAAACATTACAACACAAACAATCTTGACGCTATTGTTAAATTGCTGCAGTAAGCCACTCCTGAAATGTCAGTCTTCCTGTCCTTTCAATTACATGTGAACCAATCAATTTGTCTTGTTTTTAAAACCCTGTTAATATGACTTTCTATGCCTTTCCAATTTGCCTGACTTCAACAGTTGATCTGATAAACTTCTGTGGAGCATGATATTTAGGAGAGAAAGCTAACCAGGAGAGCCAATGAGCCCCACTCTTCCAGGCAAAGATGTGCATTTTCAAGGAGACCTTCTAACACTGGTGTCTCTTCCAGTGCCAAGTGGGAGCAAGGATTCCCTGCGGGATATTCGTGAACACGTTAGCAGTAGATACTGAGCTCCCACAGGGTGTCAAACCCTGTGTGAGGATCCTGTGCTACTTATGAAGAATACTCAAAGTTCTGATTTCACCCAGATGACAATTTAATAAAGTCGTGTGTGTGTGTGTGTGTGTGTGTGTGTGTGTGTGTGTGTGTGTAGAAACACAAGTGTTGGAGGCTCTCAAGGTATAGTACAGAAAGCTATGAAGTCAAAGTCAAATGCAGCTGCATTTAAATCCAGCTCTCTGACATTCCAATTTCAGGACTGTGGGCAGGTAGGTAACTGAGATTTCCAGAGCCTCAGTTTCCCACATATGAAAAGAAGAAGCATTACCACAAGAGATCATGTTTATTGAATGCTTACCACATTCCAGGCATGCTCTTTAATACTTTTCATATTTTAACTCAATAATTCCTGGTAAAAAACTTGACAGATAAACATTACTTCCCCATTTTACAGATGATGAAATTGAGCCATGAAGATTAAATAACCTGCTCAAGGTCACAAAACTAGTTAATGAAATTGCCAGGATCTGATCCTAGGCAGTCTGATTCCAATATCTGAATTGTTAATCTCTATTCTACACTACTCATGAGACTTTTAGGAGAATTAAATGAAATAACATATATAAGCTATCTAGCAATGTGAAAAGCCATAACTTCTAAATACCCTCTGATTCCCTGATGAACTGAGAAATTTTCAAAAGAGAAAAGTTTACTTGAAAGTAAAGTTTGAATTATGATTTAGAGGAAAGGGCAGTGAACAGTTGTTCCATTTTTTTTTAAGAAATGAAATACATTTGCCTGAATTTTACTACACTTCTCTGAATGTGAATATTTTCTTCCCTAATAGAGTATCTTAATTTTATTCCAAAACAGATTTTTATCTTTTATCCTTCAAATTATTGTATTGACAGTTTTGAAGGTAAAATCAGGGAAAGGTAATTCCTTAGAAGTAGTACAGATGAGATACACAGATTTCAACATGGATTTTTAGAATACAAGGTTTTCTACAAAATATACAGAAGTAAGAATTATTATGCCTTCTTTGTTATTCATATTCTTAATCAGAAATGTTTAGTCATTCAGTAAACATTTATTTATTGTCAATTGACATAAGCATCTACTGTATATCAGATAGTTCAAAGCCCGGAAAATACAAAGACAATTTATTTGTATTGCATCATTATGGGAACATTTGTATTTCTTACTTCCTGGCATCTTCATCCTGGGACAAGATTCCCTCACTTTGGTTTGGGAAACTATGCACTACTTCTCACTTAGCTTACAAGCTTCAAGAGACCCTCCATCATTTCCTAGGTCCCATTACAGGATGTCCCTCTGGCTAAAATGATCTGTTCATTTCATTCTACCAATCCAATTGGACCTCAAGAGTTTGCTGAGAATTCTCGAACAAAGACATTGGTTTTCTCACACTAGGTGGCATTTTGTGAACATGGAGTCCTCAGAGCTTACAGCGGGCAAATTTTCATTTTGAGAACAGCTGACCTTAGACTGAAACCAACCCCATAGATGCCAGAGTGTTCAGATGGAAAAAAAAATTCAATAAAAATAATGCTTGATGCTATCATTAAATTGCTGTATTAAGCCACCCCTGAAATTTGAGTCATCTAGTCTTTCCAGTCATAGCTGGACCAATAAATTCCCTTTTATTACTTAAGACAGTTGGATTTGGATTTTGTTTTCTTAGAAATAACAGATTTGTGGTTGCCCTAAGTTCCTAAAGTGAATGTGATCTGAAGTTCTTATCTTTGAGAATGCACTAGCAAAACGAGTTGCCCTCAGTCCCAAGTGTTCCTGGCATATGTTTTAAACTCTCTGGATCTCATTAGTATTAAACTACTGGTCAACAAAGGGTTCATTGATTAGCTGATTTGCTAATGTTATTGGTCTGAGGTTTTCACTTTAGTGTTTGTTTCATTGTGTTGTTATGTTTCCTGGTATGATTGCCAAGAAGAAATCCAAGATTTGGACAAATGTCTAACCTTTCTTAAACTTATTGGAATGGTTCAATTAGATATAGCACTCTTGGTAACCAAAAACTCGGTAATAAGGAATCTCTGGATCAATTTCCTTTTGGATATCTTTAAAGACATTGCACTATATGGGCTATTGTCAAAATGTCTTACCAACATTGAGTATATTAGGAAGAACAGTAACCATAGGAGGGAAAAAAGTATTCTTTCTATGATTCTCCTAATTCAGTGATGGCGAACCTTTTGAGCTCGGCGTGTCAGCATTTTGAAAAACCCTAACTTAACTCTGGTGCCGTGTCACATATAGAAATTCTTTGATATTTGCAACCATAGTAAAACAAAGACTTATTTTTTTTTTAATATATTTTATTGATTTTTTACAGAGAGGAAGGGAGAGAGATAGAGAGTTAGAAACATCGATGAGAGAGAAACATCGATCAGCTGCCTCCCGCACATCCCCCACTGGGGATGTGCCCGCAATCCAGGTACATGCCCCTGACCGGAATCGAACCTGGGACCCTTCAGTCCACAAGCCGACGCTCTATCCACTGAGCCAAACCGGTCTCGGCAAGACTTATATTTTTGATATTTATTTTATGTATTTAAATGCCATTTAACAAAGAAAAATCAACCAAAAAAATGAGTTTGCGTGTCACCTCTGACACGTGTGTTATCAGTTTGCCATCACTGTCCTAATTTATTCAGCTTTTCTGCCCATCACTTGCTCTACCCACCCTCATGAAACCTCTGTTCCTCCCCAGATATATCAGGGGTGTTCTCCCCTTTAGGTTTTTGCATTGGCTCTTCCTTCTACCTAGTAAATAGGTGTATTAATGTTTTATACACCTAGCTCTCTTCCAAACATTTTTAAAACCTTTACTCAAATATTGATTTTCTATGAAGTTTTCCCTGCCATGCCACCTAAAATTGTAGACACTCCCCTGCAAGCGAGCAATATCGACTCTTCCCCTGCTCTATATTCTCGATAGCATGTATCACCCTTAACACACTATGTGTTTACTTCTTTGTTTACTGACTGCCGATACCCTCTAAGTTTAACCTTCATGAGGGCGCA
Source organism: Myotis myotis (assembly GCF_014108235.1). Classification (NCBI taxonomy): domain Eukaryota; kingdom Metazoa; phylum Chordata; class Mammalia; order Chiroptera; family Vespertilionidae; genus Myotis; species Myotis myotis. Next base: position 58,891,546 of record NW_023416324.1, read on the forward strand.
GATTTTTGTTTTGTTCACAGCTAAAATGTTTTTTTGTTCCCCAATGCCTACAAGAGTGCTTGGCACTCATTAGCTGATAAATACATTTGCGAGATGGAGGAATCTGACCTTGTAATAAAATGGAATTGTTTGTATCCTTACATGTCACACTGCAATAAAATCTAAGGAAAGGAAAAAAAATTAAGATAGATGTATTTACATATGAGAAAAAATGAAGAGAAATAAGATTGAGTGGGGTTATGATTGAAATAGGAAATACTAGAACAAGGAAACACATCTTGAAGTTTGTAAAAAAAATAACAATAATAATGCATTATTTGGTATCGGTAAGGAATCAAGATTTTAGACAGTGGACTGTAACATATTGTGAGAAAGTGTCTGAAAGGTGTAACTCCTGGGTGAATATAAACCAGCTTAACAGAGGAAAGCCTGAAAATTTGCATCTGCCTCAAGGAGAAAAATTGCACATTACCTACTCCATAGATAGGACAGAGAAAGAGTGACATTTGCATTAGTCCCACTGTTAGAAGTAAAATCGCAGGACAGAATTCAAGGGGAAATTTCCAATCCCTGCCTTCATAAGAGTCAAGAGCCACCACCGAGGGAATAAGTCTAAGAACTTTGTAAATGGCTGTAACCTTTATCACTTTCCCACGTTTGTTATTTTTCTCTTCAGTGTTTTCCCCAGAGGAATTAGCAATAAAATTCTTAAAACAAAAGAGGTCTGTGTAATTTGTCAAAGATAGGTAAATAAAGCGTCGACCTGGCCAGACTTCACAAGCCTCTGCCTTCCTTCTTGCTGGATAACAGAACCCCGACAGATAGAGTGGGCGACAGTGGCTATCAAAAAGAGAGGAAGACAGGCTGAATCTTGCCAGCTTGAAGCAAGAAAGGAAAGAAGATTCCAGTATGAGATAGACTCAGAAGCCTTGTTGTAGAAATGTCCTTGGGCTCCCCAACATTTAACTTTTCATCTCCCCTAAAAGATAAAGGGCTCCTATATAAATGGGTTCAAAAACGTTTTAAAAATACATTTGTGGTGTAACTAATTTATAATGGGTATTTTAAGAAAATGAGGAATATTTGGGTTTCTTTTGGGACTGTGATGTTATGTCACACATCTCTAAAAGCCTCAGAATATACCTTGGTGAGCATCAGAGGCCACATCATAGACTGACTAGATGATTAACTGGTTTGACCGCATATGACACATGTGACCTTCAATGGTTATGTTGAAAAACTGCCTTTAAATGAATGCGCCCATGGAAATCTAGGTTAGAGGATCTCTTGGTAGAAGAAAATACTTCTAAATATAGGGCAAAATATCAAAGGCATTTGATAATAAAGCAAAATTTTGCATGTTGCCTCTGAAAATGCTCAGAAAGATAGGCTACACAAAATGTCTACAGATGTTATAACAACCTCTTACCAAGTTTACCAACTGCATTAATAATAATGCACCTCTATATATGTAGCTGGTTTGAACCTATGCACTAATATTCAACAATTGCACAGTATTTAAGTATATGACACCCCCAGAAAAAACCTTCATTCATGAATTTTCATTTCTCACCCATTAATAGACACATGATTGAGTTTTGATGGTACATGACTCAATTGTGTTCTATCTCCTGGCATTTGCATCTTGATAATACACTGTAAGTGATCAACAGCCTGCAGGTCGCAACTTTGCTCCCATGTAAGCATCTCAGCAAACTATTGTGTCTACTGACTTCTGAGTTGAAAAATACCAGAGGAAACTGGGAGAATAAGAAGTGAAGTGAATAAACAAGGTCTAACTCAGACCTGTTGTTTCATTTGGAATAAGTCTTCCATGAAGTGATGAGATGTCCCGGATGGCGGGCCAGACACATTCCTTGAGTGATGAGACAGGTCCCCAACAATAGTGAAGTGTTCTATCAATCCCTGAGTGCTGTAACAATATACACACGCAAACATTCCATCCCAAAGAGGGGATTTCTGGTAAAATAATTTGGCTCACCCTCTCAATTCAAACAACTGCAGATGCGTTCCAATGTGTCATTTTCAATAAAGACAGGTGGTCCTCTGGTTCTTCATACCGGAACTCTGCTCAATGCTGTGAGTGACATGTAAGCTGTGGTTTAACCATACACCTGTATAAAGTATTTATGGTGAAACAAATCAGAGCCTCTTCAACTGGCTTAATAGCAAGCATTTCTATTCTCTGCACACTTCGTAGAGTTAGAAGGTAGTCTCTCTTTTTTCTTTTCCTTGAGTATAAAATAGAGTCAGCTACCGGCATGAATGTTATGAACTTTCTCGCTAGCAACTGAATTAAGTGGCAACATTAACACAGAGATAAGCTGTGCTATGTTCTCATTCCAAGCCTGAATGATCCATTGTATCCTTCTCACCTTTTCCATTCCATGTGGAATCACATATACACCCATCTTCATATTCTTACAGTAACAACCTTATGCTTTTGAAGAAAGCTTTGAGGCAGCCAGGCAGCAGTAGCCAAATAGAGAGGAATTGTGTGAGCAGCATTTGAAAGGGATGGTTCAGAGACTGTGGTGCCCTCACTTCTGGTTATTAATAGAGCTATTGGTGCCAAGCTTCTCTTCTGTGTGCTCAGTCCTACATTAACTTTGCCAGTGGATAAGGATTACTAGCTGTATGACAACAACAACCAAAAGAGGATTATAATTTTGACCCCCTTGGTTTGGTATAAAGAGTGTATTGCTAGACTAAAAGGAATAAGGCTGCCATAAAGAAGATTTGGTTCTAGGACTCATCTCTTGAAGTAAATAATTATTTGCATCTTCTATCATATATATAGATGACTGGATTCAATATGTTCTAATGTTTTTAAAAGTCTATAAATAGTTGTTCCAATTTTAAGGTTAAAGCAGTGTCTTCAGATCCTTCACACCATTGTGTGTCCCTGAATAAGCCCACTTTCCTGCAATCTATCCTTTAGGAAATATCCGAAGTTTCTTACAAGGTCTTACTATACTTAACATGAATACATTTTGGGATGATAATGAAGAAATTATACTTGAAATAGATGTGTAGCTTACATAAACAGCTTATTGAGAAGTCTTAATTGGGTGAGGGTGGTAAAAATTTGATTTTTCCTCAATCACTGCTATTAGTTATGCTATCTTAAATTTCAATTCCTCAACCTTAAAGAGAGTAGAAGATACTTCAAAGTTCTGGATGCTTTTGACAATGAAAAGTCAGTTCAAGTTTAAAACTTCGGTCTTCTATCTGAAGCCCTTTCTCTCCAAACAGAAAATGAGCTTCTAGGCATGAGGAACAAAAGTGGGGATAGAAGCATCCCTTGTACTTCACATACCTCCCTACCACCTCCATTTATGATGTTGGGTTAGGGAAGAGAGAGGAGGGGGCAGAAAAAGGCATATGTCTTGTTTTGTAACAGGGCAACTGTTGCTGTTGATTTGACTAGTACTGCCTAGCAACACCCTCTGTGTCATTGCTGTTTGAATGCTGACCCTCTTGGGATTTGAGGGTGTCTTTTGGGTGATCCAATGGGGGTTCCTCATTACCAGGCTCAGAGTCAGGCTCTAGCTCAATCCTTCAGCTCCTAAACAGGTGCTAATTGAGTCTCCACATCCTGTATGGAGGTGTCCTGCCTTGGATGGGGGGCTAGCTTGCCAGCTTAGCGAAACTACCTTCCATGATGTCCCTAGCCAGAGGAATTTCAAGCACCAGTACCTTCCCTTGCCAGAGAGTGGTAGTATAGGCTGAGATTGGAAGGAGAGGTTACCTAGCATTGTTTGTTCTTTTCAGCGTTGACTTTAACGAAGGTAACAATCAGATTTAACATCTATAATATTTAAATGGAAAAATGCAAAAGAAACTATGTAAAGGAGCATCAAATTGCCTGGCATAAATGACAGCTCCACAATTTACCATCTACGTGACCTTGATTAAGTCACAACGTCTCTGAGTCTAAGTTTCCTCAACTGTAAAATGCAGAATGATAGTCCCTACTTCAAGGTTAGCTCAACTACATAAACATGTCATGTTAGCCATATCAATAAAAATATTTTAAAAATTCAGATATCAGCAATATAAAAAATAAAGAAACAACATTTTATTTCTGAAATAATTGTAGACCTGCATATTTTCTACCAAAGCTATTTGTTTCTCTCTGAATGCCTTCTAAATCAAATTTTTAAAAGCACTTCTCATTTCTTTGGAGAAATTGTAGTTTTGAAGATTATTTAAGCATGTCTGTCTTTTCTAGAGCAGCGAGTCTCAACTTTTACCTGTGAATTACTCAGAAACGTAGTCAAATGCATTTTGCTAGACAAAGGCCTCTGGTATTCCAATTTAATAAAATTACAGTGGGGACCATGGATGTATGTTTTGCCAAACATCCCCAGCTTCCCAAGGAATTTGAAGCAGCTGATTCCCCAGACCACACTCAGAGAAATATTGTTTTAAGACAAATACTTAAGCTTCTCACCAACTGAATCCTGTGAATGTTTGCAGCTCTGTATAACTCAGTTTGCAAGAAATTCCATGCACAAATAGAAAAAACAGAAGGGCAACTTGTATGGCATTAAGATTGTGGTTTTATCATTGACTCTATATTTATAGAAATTAAGTGATATCTTCAAATAATTATAGCATTGTATACTTATACACAAACAACTCTAACACCAAAACTGTGTTTCTTAGAGGTGTAAAAGACTGATCTTGAATATAATGCAGTACAGAATTATAGCTATACCTAAGGGGAAATGGGAAAATCTCTATTTTTGTTGTAAAAATAGTAAACGTTTAATAGAAGAAGCAAAGTCTATTATAAAAGCAAATGATTTTTAAAGCATACTTTGTAGAAAAATGTTTTATTTTATCTCTATGTTAAATAAGATGACATATTTAAAGTCATCTAATAACAGGTGGTGTTATGCTAAATATTTGCCTGGGAACATTTCAGATTCTTGAGTTGTGAATTTGTGAATTTCTCCCTCTGTCTCTGTCTAACCTTCTCTGATTTGAAGCATTTCCTTTATACAAGGAAATCATCTGGAAAATCTTTTCATCATTTTTTAAAATATGTTTTTATTGATTTTTAGAGAGAGAGAAAAAGAGAGAGGGAGGTAAAGATAGAAACATCAATGAGAAGAAAGCATTGATCAGCTGCCTCCTACACACCCTTACTGGGTATGAGCCCTGACCGGGAATGGAACTGTGACCTCTTGATACATGGACCAATGCTCACTCAACCACTGAGCCGCACCAGCTGGGCTCTTTATCATTTTGATGCAAATGATAGTTTTACTTTTTGATCTCCATCCAATCCTCCTCCTCCTAATCCTCACCCCCAACAGCACTATCCCCTAACAGCTACAATGAATGAAATATCCCTGCTTCCAAGAAAGAAATACATTGAAATGGAAAGTGGCAATAAACACAACAGTGGTTATAATATTGAAACTTTTAAAGGAAATGATGGGCTAACCATTGTGTGTATAGCAAGGAAATGATGCCATAAAAGAATAACTTTTTTTTAAGGTAAACTTTTCTTTGTTTTTGAGTCGGAGAAACGACCTGATCATCTAGCCATTTTTTTTAAATTTTTTTTTTTAGTGGGTAATAGATTTATAAGTGAAAGTATTGGCGGGTTTCTTTGCTTTCTTTGATGTCTGTAGTCGCTGGTGTTTTTGCAACTAGGTTTGTGCTCTTTTAAAATAATTTTGTATCTAAACCAAAGAAATCTTATTGTCTAGACTCAGTGTGATTTACCATAGACCCTCAGATCAGTATTAGAAGCATTATATAAAAGACAAATCCCTTCTTATGTCTCTTCATGTACAAAGCATAATTCAGTCCTGCAGAGAGGTCCTTGCATTCACACAACAAAATAGCATGTGTGAACCTTATGTTATGCTGCCCTTTCTCAATATTTAAAAACTGATACATATCTTTTCAAGAGGATGTGTTTTTCTAAGTTAAAAAAAAATGTAGTTCAGGTTTGGCCTGCATTAACTCTATTGAATTCTTCAAATACATACCAGGTTAATGAAGGCTAAACCACGGTAGGCTAAATTTTTTGATAAATATCAAAATCTTCTTTGATCCTGATAACCCACAAATGTTCAGCATGAGTGCGTTTTCACGGTCAGCACACAGTGATTTTCATATTTAACTTAAGCTCTAGACCAATGGGGCTTATTTCACTTATGTGGATGGTATGCTTAGAACTAAGAAGCAGGAAAAATTGGAAACAGCACAAGGGTGCAAGACATGACATCTAAAGCACTTTTCCCCATTTGGCTTGGAGTCTGCATCATTTACTCGGGGCCTCAAGGCCTCTCTCTTTCTGAGTTCTTTTGAAGTAAAACAAACAAAAGCTCAGAGCACACGTCTTCATTTTATTTTATTGACCAGCCCTTGTCTGCTTTCTTTTAGGAATGCGGGTCTCCCTTCTCCATCCTGGTAACGCTTCTGACTCTTACCAGAGACCAGGTCTTCCTATCACCTGACAGCAGGAGGCCCAACAAGGATGAAATGAGTCAGGGTGCAAGTATGTAAACAGATATGCACTGGAATTAACTTCTCTTTCATTGCCTAAATAATAATAAATAACAACCTTCAATAAATGTATTGTAAACTCAAAGTTCCTCAATTTTCCCTAAGTCAGAATAAATCTTACTTCCAATTTATAGGATTCAGTGGCTGTTAGGATTCAAATGGCAAGAAAGAGGGGTGCCTATATAGTTTATGTAACATATATATGTATCTTACTCTGTGATTCCATTTAGATGCCCTTAGAAATCAGAATAATGATTACCCTTCTGAGTGTTATGGGCTAGAAGGGAGTATGAGGGGGCTTCTGGGGCATTAATCATTTTGTTTTATTAGATCTTTGAAGTTACGTGTTTGTATTTAATCTGTGGAATCTATTGAAGTTGTATATTTATGATACACTCTGTATTCCTGTACTCAAATAGAAATAAATATATGCATGTATGTAACTCAGGGTTTCTTAATCTCAACTATTGACAGCTTGGACTTCATAATTCTTTGTTGGGGAGCAGTTTGTCCTGTGCACTGTAGAATCTTTAGAAACATTCATGACCTCTAGCTATTAGATGCCAGTGTTATCTCCCCCTCTCCCTCCAGTTGTGACAATCAAAAATGTCTCAAAATTGCCAAGTGTTTCCTGGGAAACAAAATCTTAAAGACCTCTGATAAAACCTATCACTGCAGAATACTTACTATAAGCCAGATGTTTAGAAAAATAATTTGTTATGATATGATTATTACATCATGGCAACAAGTAATATTATCAGACTTGGAGAAAACTGTGTGGGTTTCACATAACTTGAAATTCATACTGCCTTCAAAATCATGAAAGTTCATTATAGTTTGGCTATGCCATGTTTCCCACCGCTTAACGTTCATGTCTAGTTTCTGTAAATCAAACACTTCCAATCCAGAAATGCTTTTGACAACTGATGGATTGATTAAGCTCAGTTTTGAGCAGAATAATTGGCAAGAAAAGGGAACCCATTACAGGACTACATTATTTATAGAAACAAGAGGGCTCAGAGTTACCTGCAAGACAAATATATGAGGGTATTCTCAGTTCTAATGCAAAAACCTGACTTTATAAATGGCTGTTGAGCAGACAAGTAAGTAATTGAAAAAGAAAGTTGCTTAATCCCTCGACATGAAGAATTACTAATACAAGTTCAGATTGTTCACAACAACTGATACAATTAGTCGTAACCGGGTTATGACAGAGACAAGCCAAAGAAGAAATTCTGAGCTAAAGTACTCTGGGTAAAGATTTGAACAAAAAGGTGTTTAAAAAATGAACATTAACGTTCCAGGCTAACACTTTGAAAGGCTGTAGCACCGGTCTCACAAACACCAGCAAATCTTGATAACTCTTTTTATTAGGACAAAATGCTCTCTGGGCATCCAACATATTTTTGTTTGGCTTCTGTTGGTTTGGTTTTCTGCTCTGTGTATGTTTTAAGAGGACTTGTGGCTTGAAAAGAAAAATAATGCCATCTGAACTCAATGTTTTACCCAGAACTGTTTATCAGTGTTTCATTCTGTGCACTCCGAGCATAAATGCTTTCTTTTTTTTTTTCCTGAAGCCAGATTTGGATCATTCACTTGAGCTGGGCCTGGGGGAGAAACACAGCATGTATGATGAGCTGATTAATTACCAGAAATCAATTGCTTTCCAGTCGGGGGCTCTGTGCTTGAAAGCAAGCACCAGGACTAGGGGGCTGGCAGATCCACATGCATGCTTGGGCAGACAGAAACACCTCGGGGATTACATTTCACTGTGGCCTTCAACAAAGGGCCTAAGAATGATTGTTTATCCTTGGCAGTGTGACCTGTGTGATCTTTTTTTCACAAGACCTTTCAGCATGTGAGTTTTTAAGTCAAATACCCCCCCATTAAATCAACCTCAAGGTTTTGTCATCTTTAAAATAAATGTGCATGATTTTCTCATTTCTTTTCTACGCCCTTCACATTGTTTGAAACTTAGGTAGCAATTCATAATTAACAGCTAGGATATGTCTTAGTATAAGCCTGTGTGCAGAAACAGAACCCTTTGCAGCGACCTCTTAGGACAGTGGTTCTCAACCTTCCTAATGCCGCGACCCTTTAATATAGTTCCTCATGTTGTGGTGACCCCCAACCATAAAATTATTTTTCGTTGCTACTTCATAACTGTCATTTTGCTACTGTTAGGAATCGTAATGTAAATATCTGATATGCAGGATGTATTTTCATTGTTACAAATTGAACATAATTAAAGCATAGTGATTAATCACAAAAGCAATATGTAATTATATATGTGTTTCCCGATGGTCTTAGGTGACCCCTGTGAAAGGGTCGTTCGACCCCCCCAAAGAGGTAGCGACCCACAGGTTGAGAACCGCAGTCTTAAGAAAAGCTCCCATTTAAAGTGGAGTGAGCGTCTACGAGGGAAATATAAACAGAGACAGGAAAACATGAAAGGTTGGAAACAATCTATTGCCAAGCTCTGAAACTTTGAACACCATTAATAATCATAGATGGGCAAGATCAGCCTGTTGACAAACTTTTCTTGTCTTCAAAGATCCTAGAAATGTGCAACTTATTCCCTCAGTTCATTGTGTAGTTTTGTTTCCTTCCCATGCCTAATATCCATAAAATCCCCATTAAGGTTGCAGATCCATTTATATAAAAAGACTAAGGTCAAAGGGTCCAGTACTGAATTCTCACACTGGAGAGTTTACCTACTTTTATTGCTGTATTTTTTTTTTTAACTTTTTGGTTGTGGTCATTATTCATCCCACCCACCCCCACCCTCCCACCCCGCAACCCCCGCTTCCCAAAAGTGCTTATGCAATTTACTCTCTGCCCCAAGGAAGCCCCAGAGACAGGATCCAGAGCTGCCATGTGCCTGTGCTGCTTTGAGTGGAGGGAATTTTCTCCGTAACTTGTGCTGTACCATTGCTCTGTGATTCCACTCAGATGCCTTTAGGAATCAGGATAGTGTTTACCCTTCAAGTGGTGTTGGGGTAGAAAGGAATATTAGGGGACTTATGAGAGCCTGATGGTCCTGTTTTATTTGCTTTGCTACTTCAAGTCACTGAACACCTGAGTTCTTCTCTTCAACAGATAATTTTTTTAATTAGAGTGTTTCATTGAAAAGAGCACCGGGGCCCTGGCTGGTGTGGCTCAGTTGGTTGAGTGTCCTCCCATGCACCAAGAGGTCATAAGTTCAGTTCCCAGTCAGGGCACATGCCTGGGTAGCAGGCTGGATCCCCAGTAAAGGGTGTGCAGGAGGCATCTGATCCATGTTTTTCTCTCTCCCCCTCCCTTCCTTTCTCTCTAAAGTAAAAGTAAAATAAAAAGAGCACTAGGCAAAACTCTTTCTAAACCACTGAAATTTGTCTGTCTCAGAAAACAGGAGAATTGTGAGCTCTGAAAGTTAACATACAATTGTTCTTGATTGATTTTCTTCTCAGGTTGCCTTAGACAACTCTTTGGCACTAAGCTTGTGGAGTAAGTGAGATTAGAGTTTGTCAAATTTGGGGAAAGGGTAAAAAGTCAAATTTGTACTATAACTACTTTAACATTAATCAGTGATATGAGTGGGGATCATGTTTTAAAGCTACATACTAGAAAAAGCCAATGCCAATAGAAACCATGGGGTAGAAATCCTTTAAGGTGTGTGAAGAAAGTATCCACTCTGTTGTCCAGTGAATGTTGTTTGTTTTGGAATTACCATCTTTTCCTGGCTCATGAGTCTAGCATCCCCTGGTAGAGCAGGGCGTTGGGCAAAGGAGGTCCCTTCAGCCTTGAAGTTAAAAATTAAACAACCCTTGTTTGGCAAGGCTCTTATTAAGAACCCAGGCGCCATCTGGGTTGGTAACTCTTTTATTGCTAATTAGAAAATTATTCATCTCTTCTAGGCTTAAACTTCAGAAGTAAAACATGAACATAAATGTGAATTGCAAAGGAACACAACAGATAGAAACTAGTTTGACAAAAAAACACTAGAAAATAGAAAAACTAAGGGGAAAAAACAAACACCCATGAATATCACAATGACCTGAAAATGTAGCTACATGACTCAAAAAAATCAACCATTTTTAAAAAATTAAATGAAACTTATTTTGTTTTCATTACTCATGCACTATCGTTTTCCTCTGCCAGCACAGCACCTTACTTTTTTTTAAAGTTAATTTCAGGCTTGCTTTATTCCTTGCTTACACTATCCTGCCCTTCATTTTACAGTGGTTTACTGAGCCCTTCCTCTATTTGCTGGGTGAATATAATGATGGAAAAAGGCAAACAAGTTCTTGTACTCAAGTAGCTATTCCTACATTTCCAATGCCCAATTTTCTATTTATATTCATTAAATCACTCCACTGTTAAGTGAATAATATTCTATTTACCTTTATCCATATTTTCTGGGTTTTTTTTATTTTCTAATTTTTCAATTACCTGGAATGCATTTTATAGATAGTAAATATTTATAGAGTTCTATATATCTTTCTAAGATGTAGCAATTTGTTGATAAGTTACCAGTAAAGGACCTTCATGGAATATTTTCATGCAAGAAAGTTCAGGTTTAGATACTTTTTAAAATTATTTTCAAAGATACTCCCCCTCATTAGATTTCAAAGATACCCTCCCTCATTACACAAGTGGCATCATTTATGGATGCTATTTAACCCTGGGCTACTTTGATATGATGATAGTTTGGAGATGTATAAGATATAAGGTGTGTTTTTTTGGTTTTATAAAAATTACATTTGACTTTGTAAAGCTTTGTACGATTTCCCCTGTTTGGCAGAAAATTTACTGTTCTAATTATGTTTACCCTAGCCTAATATTAAAATTGGTCTGCATTTCTTGACATAAAAACTGCCTCGGGGAGAGGGCATAGGAAGAGGGACTTGACCCAGAAAGATGCAGACAAGGGAGAAGTCTGCCCGGGGGTGCAGATTTAACCTAGATAGTACAGAAAATGGATAAGCCACAATCATGTAACCAAGAGGCACTAGTTTCTAAAAAGTAAACTAGGAACCTTAATAAAACTTTTCCGACTTGCTAATTTTTCCTTTATTTATTCTTTATCCAAGTTAAGATAAAAATACTACTCATTATTCTCACTTTTTATTTTATTATTTTCTATTTGTGTCTTTAGAAGAAAAACAGTCTAATTTTTGGTAATCCAAGGGGAACAATAATTCATTTAGTTTTGCTTTGGCAGGAGTTTGAGTTATGCTTCTTTTTTTTTTTCTGTTTTTTCCTTTTGCCCCTTCCCTAGATGTATGTAAACATAATTTGGTTGATATCTCTTCTATCCTTATCATTAACTCTAAGAAATAGTAACAGTAATAATTAAACACTGCTTTTCTCCAAAGAGCTCCAAAGATGTACAGTATAGCCATTATCTCAGGTGTGGGCATACTATCCCTGTGAAGAAAGGATATAGGTAGTATTATTCTCATTTTTCAGGGAAATCTGTGTCATAAAGATGTTAAATGAGTTGTCCATGGCCACATAACAAATTACTGTATGTTCAAGCCACATGGTGTATCTTCTTTTGGAACCTACTATTTAGAGAACCAGTTATGTTGTATCTTATTAACAATATATTGTATTACTGATGACTGTGTGATTAACATAAAGACTTTCATTCAAGCCTTCTAAGTATGAGGGAGATAATTAGATTAAAAGATATACTGTACACACAAAGAAACTACTTTCTCCCAAGAGTTTAAAAGATAAACTAAATCATTCAACAGCAAGGATTTTATTGAACTTCTATTATATGCCAACTAGAGGCCCGGTGCACAAAAATTTGTGCACTCAGTGGGGAGCAGGATCCCTCAGCCCGGCCTGTGCCCTCTCGCAGTCTGGGACCCCTCAGGGGATGACCACCTGTTGGCTTAGGCCAGCTCCCTGGGGGATTGGGCCTAAGATGGCAATCAGACATCCCTCTGGCAGCCCAGCAGGCCTTGGGGGATGTCCACTTGCCAGCGGGGAGCAGGCCTAAACTGCAGTCGGACATCCTTAGTGCTGCTGAGGAGGCAGGAGAGGCTCCCACCACCACCGCTGTACTGGTAGCCATCAGCCTGGCTTGTGGCTGAGCAGAGCTCCTCCCATGTGAGAGTGACCTGACCACCAGAGGGCAGCTCCTGCATTGAGAGTCTGCCACCTGGTGGTCAGTGTGTGTCATAGTGACCAGTCATTCCCAGTCTTTCTGCTGTTAGGGTCAGTTTGCATATTACCCTTTTACTATATAGGATAGAGGCCTGGTGCACAGGTGGGGGCTGGCTGGTTTGCCCTGAAGGGTGTCCCGGATCAGGGTGGGGGACCCGCTTGGGTACCTGGCCAGCCTGGATGAGAGGATGAAGGCTGTTTTCAGCTGGTCACACACCCTTCAGGGTGGGGGTCCCCACCGGGGTGCCTGGCCAGTCTGGTGAGGGGCTGAGGGCCCTTTTCAGGCTGGTGGGTGACTGAAGCTCCCAATCTCTCCTTTTTTTCTTTTTTTTTTTTTTATTCTGTGATTTATTTACCTTCTATGGCTGTCACTGGAACTGAGAGCCGGCTTCAGCTCGGAGGCTCGGCTCCAGCTCTGAGACCTCGGCTGCTGAAAGCAAGTATCTGGGTTTGTTTGGGGTCTATAACTGTAACACTGTTGCGGTCCTGCTCGCTCCAGCTCTGACGGCTGAAAGCAGGTTTCTGGGGATTATTTAACTTCTATAATTGCAACATAGTTGCTTAGAGTGCAAGCTCAGTGGCTGGCAGTGGCAGACAGGGAACCTTGGCTTCCTCCATCACTGGAGGAAACAAGCCTCCTGTTCGTTTCAGCTGCCTGGCTGCCGGCCGCCATCTTGGTTGGCAGTTAATTTGCATACTGCCCTGATTAGCCAATGGGAAGGGTAGTGAAGTTACGGTTAATTACCATGTTTCTCTTTTATTCGATAGGATTACTATACCTGCAATGGGGACATAAGTGAAGACTCAGTCCTTGCTTCAAAGAACTTAAAATTTATTGAAATGAAATGATGTCTTTAAGACATACCTATATTTATTTACAAGGAAGTGTATAAGGCTGTGTGATCATATACTAAATGGGTCCAAAATTCAATGTTTAGGTAACAGGGCAATTTGAGTCCCTTGGTAAATATTTCAGATCTTTCTGATTTCCTCTTATTGTCCAAGTCACATGGTTCACAGATCATTACATTTTCCTCTAACCCTTTTCTTTGGCTGTCATTTTTAATCTTCTATACTACTTAATAAATGAAAACAAAATAGTATATATTATATTATTTTTAAGATTTCATAATACCCTATGTCAGAACATAAGGGACTTTTTTTCCATTGTAGACAAAAAAGCTTTAGTGTTCAGATTCTTTTGACATCTTATTTGGAGAATTAAAGATGTTTCAGTTTGACAGTGCTTCTCTCAACATTGAGATTATTAGCTGAGTGTCTTCTCAACAAGTATATTTATATTGTCATATCCCAATAACTTGATTATTTAATACATATTGGTTACCTTCATCAATCTCCACAGACAGTGCTACTTTAAGTCTACTTTAGCCTTCTGAGACATTCTTCCTTTCCCAATCTCCACTCAACGGGAAAGTAGCTTTCAGGAATCACTCACCTATCTCCTCATTGCTGCTGCAAGCACCATCTCCGAAACTGTCCCATATGCTTTCTACAAAGAGTGGGAATATGCATGTGGAAATCATTACACATATTTTAGGTAGCTAGGAAAATCAGCACATACCCAGGGTCCAAGAGATATCAAACATTTTCTTTAAATCAAATTCACAAACTTCTCTTCACCATTCCACTGCATTAGAATCAGACCATTGGAAAGTGAGTATTGGTTGGTAATTTGTACTTCAACTTTTGTGTTTCTTTGCAAGGAGAACTATCTATGCATATTCTGCTGCATATATAAAAGCTACACATTTTCAGATATGCATAAAAAGGTAGATTTCCAAGCATCATTTTTGTTTATTAACTAAAAGTATTTTTTAATGCAATGTAAGGTATCTTTCTTAATTTTTTTCTGCTTTATTGAGGTATGATTGATAGATAAAAGTGTAGAAGTCCTGCCATTTGTGACATCATAAATGAAAGGGGAGGACATTATGCTAAGTATAGGAAGCAAGACAGAGAAAAACAAGTACTGCATGGTATCATTTATATGTGGTATCATTTATATGTGGAATAAAAAAGAAGAGTCAATCTTGAGTTAGTAAATGAGCCCAACATCCACCTTTATTTGTTCTTGTTTTAAGTTTGTTCTACAAATCTTCTCATCTATCCTTGCTTTGCTACTTGAAGGTCATAAAAATGTGTGTAAATGCACTTTCTTTCAAACAGATAATAAAATTCTTATTATTATTCTACTATTGTCATATTTTTCTGGACACAATGACAGAAACATAGGCAGAGATTTGAAAAATTTGCTTTTGAAGAAATCAAATATTCTAAGACAAACTGCAATGTCCATGCTGCCTGAATTTATTAGACAGTCTCATTTTTCTGCTCTCTTTGTCTACAAAAAGCTAAAATGTTATATGTTCAAAAGTTAAAGGACATATTTGTATGCAATTTTCAATCTTATTTGTAATCAATAATATCCTAGTTCCTTAGCTATTCAAAAATGAATTTTTTAGAGCTTTGGGGATAATGTACCTTGAGGTGAGGTTTAACTATACATTATTGTTCACAGTTTTTCTACTGACCGATAGCACGATTTTTCTCTATGGTGAATATCAAAATGTTTAATGATAATAACATAGAACAATTAGGAGAAAGGCTTTTTTTCCTTGGAGGGGAAATGTACCTAATCTATGATAATCATACAATCTTTTTCATTGAGCATATAAAGTTATTAATTTGAAATGTAAACCTTAAAAAGAGAGAATGGAGATTCAAAGAGAATTCATTTTATATTTACTACCAGCATCTATTTCATTTTTTAAATTATTAAGTCCTCTTCAAAAATTTCTTCTCCAAAGGAGAGAAAAATAGATCATTAACAATTCTAAAAATAAATGTGGAAGTAACTATTCTTGTTTTTCTTTTTAATGCTATTTTGTTGCCAACTGTTGTTTAATTAAGTATGCAGGTGTGATAGGAACAACACTAAGTATGCCCCTTCATCCGTAGGTGCACCTTAAGAAGGTCAGGTCTTTAAAACCTGTCATTTTTTTGTGTGTGGTTTTAGTTGTTAAGAAGGTAGCATAAGTCTTGTAGAATGGACCACTCTTTTCATGCTTCTTTTTTTTCACATTGCTTCTAGCACCAATTAGCAGAGCAAAGTACAAACTCAGAATACTAATTAATTAAGTAAGATGTACCAAATGTTTCTTAAGCATCTACCATGTGATTTCACTATTCCGTAGAGTGGGACATAATCCACGATGCACAATGAGGAATGAGGCTTCTTATAATTATAGAATGTATATTTTGGAGGCATGGGGAGGTGATAAGAAAATAAAATTGTTTTGGACAGTGACCATTGCTATAGACAAAATAGATGACAGGATATGGAAGGAAAGTGACTGGGTTGGAGGGAGTCCTCCTTTAAAAAGTGTAGTAGAGAAGGCAACTCAGAAGAGGTAATAGTGAGGCTGACATCTGAATAATGAGAATGAGTTAGCCAGGTAAGATCTGGGAAAAGTGTGTTCCAGACTTAAGGAAACCCCAAGTGCAAAAGCTTGCATGCATGAGGAAAAGAGAGATGGTGAGAAAATAGAGCAAGTGCAAGGCATAAAGGTAATGATGTCAAAGGGTTAGTTGGAGACAAGTTTAGGTGGGCCATAAAGACCAAGGTAAGAAGATTCACGTTTATTCTAACATAAAACCATAAGCCTGTGTATGGTTTTAAACAAAGGAGTGCTATGGTAGAGTTTATATACTTAACATATTCATTGTTGCTATGTGCAAATGGCACTTTAGGGACGTGAGACTAAAAGGAAGCTCAAGAAGCTACTAAAATAGTCCAGTAAGAGATTATAGTTATTTGAAGTTGGGTGGTTAGAGTGAAAATCATTAGAAGTACTGTAGTTTAGAAAAATTTTTAAGATAGAACCTAAAGGACTTGCTGATGAATTGTGTGTAAAAAGTGAGAGAGAGAGAAAAATAAAATCAAGAATAGCTCTTGAGATTTGGACTTGGGCAATCTGGTAGATGATAGTTCCATTGACTGACATAGAACACAGTGGGGAAGGATAGGTTCAGGAAGATGGGAATTTCCATAGTTCTGTCTCCCGACACAGGGATGGTCTTTGCAATCTAAAGCTAATGCAGCATGAATCACTAGCCACTGCTGATCACTTCCAGGGGCAGAATTTTCACTACTTTCAAAGCAGTCCTAAGTATACAAGGGGCTTAATCACAATTCCCGCATTTCTGTGAAGAAACTGTTGCTATTATATTCTCTACACAGATTACAAAAATTAAGATTTAGAGAATTTAGTTACATACCTTCTGCAAAAAAAAAAAAATTCACAATATTTATGCACTGATAATATACATTCAGATCTGGCTGGCCCCAGAGCCAATGCTCTGAAATACTAGGTGTCAGGAAAAGAGCTCCTGGTAGACAGAAGCATTTCCAGTCAAGATTCCAAGGCAGAAAGCAATTCCCAAATCATTGGGGAATGGACCTGGATTCCAGAGATTTGGTCAGAAGGATGAAGACAGAATCCAGAAAGGAGATCCAATATCAAAGGAGACCAGCAGCAAACTGCCTTTGGCTCACTCCTGTGCCATTAGACTGAAGAACATAAATTTTCTCTCCCTGGGAAGAAGATGGTTCCAAGAACCAGAGAAAAAAACTTTATTTGCCAATTAGTTGCTAAATGATCCCCGTTACATGGATTGGAAAGATGCTGGTTCGGGAGTCATTCAGTCAGTTTGAAGGAATTTAACCTCTTGTACTAAACATGACTTATTGGACAGACATGAATAAGTGGCCCAAGCAGTTGCTTCTACCAGGCTCTAGGCAAGCCTGATACTAGGTAGGATATTGAGAGTAATATAGTTAAACTAGACTATTCTCTGAGTTATGAGCTGTTGAAGCAGAAGGAGTGGCTGTTTAATAATTTTATTTTGAAAGATACCTGCTCATATTTCTCACCAATAGATGAATTGTTTTCTCTCTAGATTATCTTCCAAAAGAGATTTTCTTCCATAACTAGTGTAAAATATCCTCCTGTACTTATGATAAAGTGGAGACTACTGATCATTGTGGTTCAGACAAGGCAGAGCACTAGAATTTCAAAGATACAAAATTTTTTTAGGGTTAATAAATAAGGCCACAAGACTTTTTTTTCCAATTGGAAGAAGAATAAGCCAAGCTATCCCATAAGACTGTTTAAGGTCATATTCAATTTGTTATGTAAAAAAATTAAAAATTTATATCTGGACCATATGTTATATTTTCCCAATATGAATTAATGAATTAAGTTGTTTGTTAGTATAACAACTAATTAGTTGATTCATTCAATAGATGGTGTATAAGTGCCGATTAGGCTTCAGGTACTATGCTGGATGTTGAATACAAAACTGGGACAAAAATCTTTGCTCTCTTGGAGTTAACAATTTGATGAGGCAGGCAAGCAAACATGTGCAAATGCAAATTTTGACAAGTGGAAGGAAGAAAAAAATTAAAATTCAGTGGGAGGGAATAATAAGGAAGACCTAGTTTGGCTTCCTCCATTGGCTGATCTAGGAAGATTTCTCTGAGAAAGGAAAAAGAAACCTGAGATCTGAAATATAAGGACTCAGTCAAATGAAGAGTTGCAGGAAGAGGAAAGAAATGCAGGCAGTTGGTCCAGCCCATGAAAGGACTAAGGACTTGGTGATTCGGGGAATTGAAAATCACTGGTGTGGATGGAGGACAAAGACAGATGGAGTGAGATGAATTTGGAGAACAGGAGCCAGGTCATGAAAGGTCTCAGTAAGACATGTGGACATTTTCATTGGCTTGTTTCCAAATGCAAGAGAAACCGAGAATGTGGCACAATTCAATAGAGGTTCTTCAGAGATCACTGGCTGTTATGCCAACAATGGATTAAAAGAGAGCAAAAGCAGAAGCAGAAAGACATATTATTCGTCTATATTTCAAGTGAGGAATAGTGATGGCTTAGCCTACGAGGGATGTTTCAATTAAGATGGAAAGAAAAGTATAGATTAGACATTCATTTTGAAGGTAAAATTAACAGAGCTTAGTGATGTACCATGGCTGAGGAAGAAGTAGGTAAAAAGGACACTCTCCAGGCTCGAGTCCGTGGTAGATAGAATTAAAATAAAGAAAGTCAGCATCTTTTTTACTCTGTTATTCTAATTCAATTATTTTTATTTAAATTATTTATTGTTTTGCCAAGTAAACTGAACAATTACTTCTCCCATTTTGGGCCGAAGGACCGAGAGGCACTTTCCCCAGTGAGCTCACATAAAGAGAGCTGATCTAGAAGTCTCTCCTTTGGCCTCAGGTTGTATTGACTGCCCAGGAGGAAAGATACTAGGAGGGGAGGGTGCAGAGGAATATGGGACATTTCTGGTATAATCATTGTATTTTCAAGTAAAAAAAAAAAAGTATGCTTTCTTTATTTTATTTTAAAAGAACCTTAACAAAGCTACCTGTTTTTGACCTACCCAATTACCAAAAGGTGAAAAAAAAGAGAGAGAGAGAGAAAGATTTTTAGCCTAGTTATTAAGAAGGTGTCAAAGAATAAGTATAATATTTTTTAAATTTTATCTTATAGTTGAAAGTATTTAGATGTCCTTTTTCCCCCTGCCCCTCAGGCCTTCACCATGCTGCTATCTGTGCCCCTGGGTTATGCATATATGCATATAAGTTCTTAGTTTTTTTATATTCCTCAGGAGCAGAATAAGTTAGAGACTCTGTGTGTGTATGCTGCATTTTATATTTGCTCCTTTAAAATAAGAAATTGAATGTAGGTCCTATAAGTAATAAGATAGCTATGAAAGTCTATAAACATAGCTTATATTTTAACTATTCAATTACTTTGGTATATGGCGCTCTCTCTCTCTCTCTCTCTCTCTCTTTCTCTCTCTCTCATTGTGTGTGTGTGTGTGTGTGTGTGTGTGTGTGTGTGTGTGTGTGTGAATTTTTACATATTAGAGAATGGAAATTTTTATGCTATACTTTCTGCTAATTTGAAACTAGTTCTAAGTCTGTTCCTTAATATAATATATCATCAGATCTAAGTTTTCTGTACAGATACTAATCAACTAGATATAGTAAATAAATTCAAATATTTGATATCCAAGTATAGTAGCTTTGACTGGCGTCTTGCATAATGATTTCAATAAGACTTCCACTCCTGAGCATCTTATTTGAATTGAAATTTAAGTTTTTGTTTACTAGTAGGATTTCTTAGGAAGGTTAATCTGTTTTTACCTTCTTGAACCTTTATTCTGAGAAGAATCTGTAAAATATTGCATTGATGGGCAGCTAGTCAGCACATAAACAGTATTTACTGGGCATATTTATAAATAGAATACTTGGGGCAATAGATCACTGTGAAAGAAATAGAGGACTTAAGTCTGCTCCTTAAGAAATTACTATGTAATGAAAAAGGTAAGTATAATATCTATTGACCCAGCTGTCTCTCACATAACCAAAATCACAGGTGACCATGGGCACCAAGTCAAAATAAAAAATCAAGATGCCTAGAAATTTAAAGGCTAAGAAATGAAGACAAGAGAAATTGCTCACAGCAGTGCAATAAATGTTGTTCACCTTTTGCTTGGCTGAATTTGGTTTATTGGGTCAGTGGATTAAAATGGCAAGAACTTGATCTTAGAGCATGAAACACATTGGCAGGCTCCCTATTTTTACCCTGGCTTTTAACAGACATTTCTCTAAAACCATTTCCCCACAAAAGGAATATAACTACTTAAGATTTAAGTAAACTGAAGAAATATTTTCCATCAAGTCCAGCATACTTCTTGGGTCATAATGTTAGAATCTGTTCATTGGGATATTCAATTATGAGGTTAAAACCATTGTTTTAAGAATTAATGGACAAAAAGAATGTTCCCTGCTACAACTACTACCCTATACTCTCACTCATAGACACAAAAAGTTACCCACATCCTCCAGCTTTATGTATTTAAATTATTAGAGTTGATTTTAACCTTATACTCTAGATCCATTATCTAATTTCCATATCCATTACTCAGTAAGGAATCTGCATCATGGAAAAAATAACTATTGTGTCATGATGCTTACGCACACTTGAAAGCATAGTGGGAGACACCTATTCAATAAGTGTACACTCATTTGATTGGAGGAAGAAGGAGATTAGTGTGGCAAAATTGAATATTCATCACTTTTCCAAATTTGGAAATACAAATGAAATTCTGTGTTTAATTGCTCAGTGAAGCCTTCCCCAAGAATCCTGAGAAGTCTAAATGATAAAAAAGAGGATTAAAGGACTCTAAGCGTGTAGGCTTCCCTCAGCTGGCTCTTTCACTTTTGTCCAACAAAAAGTGGTCCTCTCTTACAACCAAGTGGAAATGCCTGGGAAATAAGAATGAATGTTATGGAACAGCAAGCCTGCACTTTGTATAATCGGAGGTGTGCATAAAAACCACTTTCATGCCAGAAGTGCCCATCAATAAAGTCACTCTTGTTTGTAACCCTTTAGTACGGCTTGAGGCTAATTTAGTAGGTTCTGATAGGTAGTGTAAGAAAATGAAGTGGAATACACTTCATTATAAATACAATCAAAGTCACATTAACTGATTTTTTTTTGCATTTTTCAGAGTAAGTATCATTGCATAAAACATTCATTACAGATACACACATGTAATAATTAGGTCACAATATCAAATATAGTTTTTCCTCTTAGTAGAGGTGCTTAAGGTGTGCAAAACTTTAAGGTATGTCTTTGGAAATATTTGAAAAAATAAACTTGTTGCCTAACCAAGAAGAATGTTACCAAGCACTTCCCAGGGAGAGGAGATGAAGGAGAAGCACTGTATTGTGGATCTAGGTCCCTGGGGACCCAGCAGGAGATCTGCCGAGTGGGTTCAAAATAAAGAGAGAGGTAGAGGAATTGCCCATGTTAAGCACAATTTATGTGGCAATTTTATTCTGGGCCAAACCTGGAATGATGATATAAAGCAGGCGATCAATAAATCTTTGTTGAGTGAGTATATTTTGCCTAAAGTTTGTAGAGTTACTTTAAATACAACACAAAATTAAAGCTGTGTGACCAATAGAACCTAACCAACAGCAATGTGAAACCAATTGCCCTGGAGACCTATACCACATATAGTCTTTACTGCTCTCATGTGGGACAGGCAGCAGCCACCAATAGAGAAACTAGTTAAGGAAACAAATCTAAGTAATTGAAAACTGCTTTTAAAAAATTAGTCAATAAATGTTTTCTAACCCAGTGAAATAATGAAGTATATGAAACAGAAATCAAAATAATAAAGTAAATCTATGTTAAGTGTTCCAAATTTTTAAAAGGTTGGGCAAATTAGAGTTATATATAAGAACACAATTTCAGTTTTAAATGTATAATTGATATATTTTGTGTTTTACATTAAAATATGAAATTAAAAATTAAAATTTTAGTAGGTTTATAATTGACATTGGAACATGTAAAATAATTTAATTCTTAACTTATTCATAAGTTAGTTAGGCTTTGGAATACTAATTGACATCCAGCATTTACCTGGAACTAGATGAAATTTGAGAAGGGACGAGAAAAACGTGTATTCGCCAGTAATATAAATTCTGTTCTATCTTCTATAAAAATTTTTAAACACGGGGCAACATGAAATGAAAATTCAAATTAAAATCTCCATTTTCCCCTTAGTTCAACAGTATCCACTTTCTGTTTTAATTGTGCTTTTTAGATCTTTTTACTTTCTTCAATCAATGTATAACATTAATACAGGTGTGGTTGGAATACAAATTTAAATACATAGATTGTGATTTCAACAAACTTATGTCTTGATTAATTGTAGGAAGAAAAGACATACTAATAAAAATACAAGTAGCAGTGCAAGAACGATTCAGACAAAGCACTAAGGGTATGATCAGGCAAGCTCTGGAGGAGTTCAGAGGTGGGAAATACAACCTGATTTGAGCCTGGAAGCACTTATAATAATCAGAGGGGTTGAGACATGGGATAAATAAATTGCAGGCCAGAAAAATAGAGTGAACAAAACCACTGACATGCGTTTGACATGTAAAGAGACTAATGAATATATCTGGCTAATTACTGCAAAAGATTTGTAAAACAGGTTTAAAAGATAATAGGAGGGTAGGGGGAAGATGCTAGCCATTGCATCTAAAAATCTTGCACCCTTCCAAGGGAATCTAGAATCTAAAGGACTAGATATAGTATAAGATGACCTAAACTTGCTCTTCTTATTCATTTCCTCTCCCTCTCTCACCTCCTTGCATCAGGGTTAGGTACCCAATTCAGGCTAGATGAATCAAATGATCTTTTCAAAAAAAATTAATAAATAAAAAACAAAAACAAAAACTGGAACAAGAGCATTGTGAAACTGATTCTCTTAGCACCAGGAAGTAAAACAGCAAGATCATGGAGGCAGAGTAAGTGATATGGCAAACTGTAGGTATTATGGGAAAGAAAGAGATCTGAATGAAGGGGGATATGAAGCCAAACATAGAAATACATGATAATATGTCTAAATTTATGGTCTCTGGGACTAGACCACCAGGAGTTAATCCTAGCTCTTCCAGTAATGAGCATGCTGATATTAGAAAAGTTACTAAGCCTTCCTATAAAATAGGTTAAAGTAGAAACAGAAATTATCTTTAGGCTATTGTGAAAATTAAATGAGACATTGCTATATATCACTTAAGGACTTACAAATGTCAGAACAAACCACTGCAGAAATCTTGAGTTTCTTGTATTTGTTTAGAAATGGAAAGTTATACTGGGTTTCTTGAAGAGTGGGGGTTTGGTGTTGATTCCATTAAAGGCCAGGTTTTTCCACTGTTTTTCAATTTCTATATCCTATTTTTTGGAAGCAAGTTACTAAGTCCAGCCTGTGCTTAAGCCCTGCACCCCAAGAAAGGAGTAGCAAACAATTTGTAATAATTAACAAATATTTGGGGGAGATACTTTGAGGCTATGCAAATATCCTGTTCCTCCTCCTCCTTAAAGTTTTACCCACTAATTTTATCATTCATCATGCTGCAGTTATTATTGTGGCACTTTACTTTGGATTTTCTATTTTCCTCATTTCTTGTACATTTATTTCTTGGAATTCTGTGGGGGAAGACATAGTTGTTTGTTAGTCATTTGTTTATATCAGTATGGATTCATGAGTATTTAATTTTATTCTTACCGTATAGTTAAGTACTATAATTGTTCATTTTATTGCTCAAAATGTTTTAGCTTTGCCCATAGGTATCTCTTTTATGTTGGCTCTAATACCCTTTGTGACATGACCCCATTCTTTCTTATTTCTTAAGTACTTTCCTACTGCTCCCCCAGGCTCATTTTTATTTCATACCCCAGCCCTAAAATTAGTCAGCTCTCCATGGAACCCCGTCTCCTTTGTTTTTTTTTTTTTTTTTTTTTTTTGTTTTTTTTTTTTTTTAGAATGGTACTTAGAAACCAAGATCTCGGTGTTAGGATTGCTTATTTATTGCTAGTAGGTACCACTGTATTGAATAGATCTCAGAGGCAGACCTAGGAAATATATGTATCTATATTAACCTGTGGCTATAAGTATTTCTCTATCTGTCTGCATATGTGTAACATAAACATGAGGTTAATCTGATATAGCTGACACTGACAAAATTTCCAAATGCAGATTGTAAGTCAACATAGATTTCATTCACATACAGCAGGTGCTCAAATAACATTTTGTTCAATATCATTTTGTTATAATGTTGATGAGATGTCTTAGAAAGTTAACTCTTGTTTATATTAATTAGCCCATGGGAAAATTGGTTTCATTATCCATTATTTCACTGGTAGTCACAAAACCTATTAGCAACATTAACTGAGGACTTCCTGCATTTATACATTTAGACTGAGTTTTTTTAAGCACTCGCTGAGTCGTCAGAGAGTCAATCAAGCCACTTATCTAATGTTTTAAGTATTATATTACATTGAATTTATTTGAAACATGAAAAGCAAATGTTACATAGTAAGCAGAAAATTATATTAACTATAAATTTATTTCACAATGATTTATTGAGCACTTATTAAGCACTGAGAAAAGTAGCAACATTAAAACGTGCAAGGCCTCTTCCCTCATAGAATTTTTAATTAGGGTAATATGCATTATTTGTATTGTTTTAATTGCTTATAATGTATTGAATTTTATTGTATACTCTCAAAATTCTTCTTACCCTCAGCATTGTTGTGCTCTAAGAGGGGAATATAAAGAGGCAATAAGAGTTTTGCCTTCATTGCATGAACATATAGCATATCAGTATATAATCAAATTTTATAGATTTAATTATTATCCTAAAAGGCTTCTTTGCCCGTTAAATTCTCCACTTTTATTAGTGTTTTTAATATTCAACCAAATAAAAATAGTGAAATGTTTATTAGAATAACATTGAATGTCATTTGTGCCTTAAAAAAACCCCAGATCAAACCCATCACAGCTGCTGATATGATATGAGGACAGACATCTCAGCAATCTCAGTCGGAAATGAAGTCTTGGTACCTACATTTGTTGTATATACTTGGCCTCTTGGCTGCCAAGCCCATACCCATCTGTTTAGATGGCATGTTGCCTACTCACAAGTTGGCTGGCCTCTTGTACTATGACATGAGTTCCAGCCAATGACAGCTAACAAAATGCTGTAGGAGGCAGCTCTTCTTACAGGAGGTCCTTTCTCATGCCAAAGAGAGAGAAGCAGTTGGCATCATATATCCATTTAAACTTTGTTACACCTGTTGACACTTTTGTGCCAAAAGCAGACAATGCAACAAATGAAAGAGGGAAAGCACAAAGGATTTAATGAAGCTTAAAAACAACCCTTCTCACCCTCTTAGAAATAGATGCTCAATTTCACTGCTGATTACTTGCACAATTGACATTTAATTAATAGTCAATGAAGATTGCCTTCTAAGTGACCAGAAGAGAGTTTACAATAAGGTATTGTATACCTCCAGGGTATGCCCTCTTAATGCCCCATATCATCATGCCAGGAAAGTCAAAAATTACACTAAATATTTCTTTTGTTTATTTTTTTTTAATACAGAGCCGTGTCAATCAAAGAATATTTCTTTTGATATAGCTTTCTTTCACCAGAGAATTCCAATGTTTCAAGGTATTTACCCTAAAACTTAGACTGTCTCTTTCCTAGACTAGGTAGCAGGGGTGAGGAACCTTTTATCTGCCAAGGGCCATTTGGATATTTATAACATCATTCCAGGGCCATACAAAATTATCAACTTATTAGCCTGCTATATTTGGTCAAACATTTAATTAACTAGCCCATAATGCCTTGGAAGGGCCAGACAAAATGATTATTTGGGCCTTATTCCCAAATCAGCCAGACATCCCTCACCTTGAAAGGCTACTAGCTGAGGAAGTGAGGGAGATACATAACACTGTTCTAGAACTTTTTTTAAACAAACACCAGGTTATTTATATATATATATATATATATATATATATATATATATATATATATATTCCTTTTTTCTTTATTGTTGAAAGTATTACATATGTCCCCTTTTTTCCCCCCATTGACCCCTTCTAGCCTGCCCCTGCTCCCCATCCCAGGCCTTCACCACCCTATTGTCTGTGTCCATGGGTTTTGCATACATGCATTCAAGTTCTTTGGTTGATCTCTTCCCACCCCTCATTCCTCCCCTCACCCCACCTTGCCCCTGAGATTCCAGTCTGTTCTATGCTTCTATGTCTCTGGATCTATTTTGTTCATCAGTTTATTTTGTTCATTAGATTCCACACATGAGTGAGATCATGTGATATTTGTCCTTCTCTGACTGGCTTATTTCACTTAGCATAATGCTCTCCAGGTCCCTCTGTGCTTATCTTATTCATGGTACAAAATGCTTCATAATTTAAGCCAAGAGGAAAGAGAAGAATGGGGCTAGGGTGTGCGTGCTTTTTCTCTCTGAGGGGAGATCCGGAAGTGGCATATATTACGCATACTATGATCCTTTGCAGCACTTAAACACAAGCCCACATCTAATTTCAAGGCTGTTGGGCCCTAGCTGGTTTGGCTCAGTGGAAAGAGCATCGGGCAGACTAGAGGGTCCCAGGTTCGATTTCAGTCAAGGCACATACTTGGATTCCAGGCTCTATCCCCAGTAGGGGGCATAGAGGAGGCAGCCACTCAATGATTCTCTCTCATTATTGATGTTTCTATCTGTCTCTGTCCCTCTCCCTTCCGCTCTGAAATCAATAAAAATATATTTTTTAACAAGGCTGTTGGAAAATACAGTCCTTATTCTGGACTATGCAAGTATTTAAAATTTGAGATCTCTTTTCCCATAGGGAAGTACGGATTTGATATATTTTCAACTCTATAATCTTTCCAATCAGGATAATTAGAATATATATAAGTTGTGCTTTCTTCTGTACTACTTCCACTCCCCAATTTAACCCAGGGGGCTGGTATCTGTGGCAAGAGAGGGGATGGGAAGGGGGGTGGGGGAGAAATGACTAGTCTCTACTCTACCTAAAAGAAAAAGGTAGTTTGTGGTCCAGTGAGAGGAGACTTTTTCATGTCTTCAGGGAAAGAAAATCTAACACGGAAAGGACATCAGGGCTACATCTACCCCAAACCAGTAAGTCTATAAGTTCAGGCAAAAATATGTTGACCTCTCACCCATGTCCTAAGTCAATTTGCTTACCTATTTTGATTGTGAAGCACTATAGTGGGTAAGGAAAGCATGACGAGGCTAAAGTATAGTCAAACAGATCAGGCTGATACCCAACGCCTGTGCTTATTATCTGTGTGACCTTAAAGAAGTTACCTTATTTATTTAAGCTTATGTTTCTTAATATATGAAAAAGGGTAAGTGATAATGGCAGCCTCATTTGATTATTAGGACTAAATATCACATAGGTAGGCTAGTGACTGTCCACGGTAAGTTTATGAAAATAATAACCTGATCAGAACTCCATATGTAAAATTGGGGTCAGTGCTTTTGATTTTGTTTGACCATCTAATAACACCAGAAATATCAAGTCCATCCTCTGCTTTGGATTTCAAAATTATTGTGAAGATACTGTAAGTTCTGAGGATGTTCTAAGAGGTGACAATAAAAAAAATTTCCCAATCATCTTGCTATAAAAATTTTAACTTTTCTAGCCCATTTAAGAATCTCTTTCTGAATAAATCTTTTATATCTGAGGCATAACAACTTATACCTCAAGCCATTAATGTAGTAACTTATCACATGGTGATTTTTATGTTTTTGTGATTTCCCGCTAAAGATAAAGAACAATTACTGACAAAAAGTGATAGATGACAGGCAGAAATATGGTATAATCTATAGAGTTATGTAAAATTAAGTTCAAATTCTAGCTCCATTTGACATAGATTGTTGCCTAAGTGGTTCATTCTGAGTCTCATTTTACTCATTTTTAAAGTGGGAATATTGATTCTATCTTTGTTACAGATATGTTTAGACAAACATATGTCTGCGTAGACCTCTCCCCCAAAATCATCAGTTAAAGTCCTCCCCTCAATGTAATAGCATTAGGAGGTAGGCAGTTGAAAAGTAACTAGGATTAGATGAGGTGATGAGAGTGGATCCCTCGTGAATGGGATTAGTGCCCTTCTGAGATTCAGAAGAGAACTTGCTGCTCTTTGATTTCAGCCATGTGAGGATTCCAGAAGCTGGCTATAGGCAACGAGAAGAAAGCCCTCACCAGAATTTGGTCATGCTGGCTCCCTGATCTTGGATATCCAGTCTCCAAAACTGTGAGAAATAAATTTCCATTGTCTGCAATCCACTCAGTCTATGGTACTTTGTTATAGGAGCCTGAACAAATTAAGACAATCTGGCAAGTTGGTTATGATGAAATGAAAAAGCAAATGATAATTTCTTTATTCAGTGCCTAACATATGAGATGCATAATGTATTTTTTTAAATATCTCCTTTCAGAAGATGTATACCTTGTTAGGGCAGGGACCACTGACTCATCACTGCACCCACAATACACACACAGTACCTGAAATGCTAGGTGGTTCATAAATGCCTGTGAATGAATGTGATGCCACTGATGAAGATCTAGCAATTTTTCTGCAAGAAGTATTCAAACAAGGCAGTCTAAGGAATTTTCCCTTTCTAAAATTCTTACTACATAGCTTATGCCACTATATAGGCCCTTCGCTTCATTAGTGATCCCATATCTTTGTTTATCGTATACTCGAGGCCCAATGCACCAAATTTGTGCAAGAGTAGGCCTTCCTTCCCTCAGCTGCTAGCACTGGCTTCCCTCTGGCACCCAGGACCTGGGCTTCCCTCCAGCTGCTGGCAGGAACATGGGGCCTGGGCTTCCCTTGCAGCCCTGGCTTCATCTGGAAGGTTGTGAAGAAGGACATCTGGTCTAATTAGCATATTATGCTTCTATTATTATAGACTAGAGGCCCAGTGCACAAATTTTTGTGCACTCGGGGGGGAGGGGGGGCTCCTCAGTCCGGCCTGTGCCCTCTCGCAGTCTGGGACCCCTCAGGAGATAACGACCTGCTGGCTTAGGCCTGCTCCCGGGTGGCAGAGGGCAGGCCCAATCCCTAGGTGCAGCCCCTGGTCGGGCTCAGAGCAGGGCCGATTGGGGAGTTGGGGCACCGCCCCGTCATGCACAGAGCAGGGCCCATCAGGGGGTTGGGGCACCACCCTCTATCACCCACAGAGCAGGGCCCATCAGGGGGTTGGGGCGCCGCCACTCTCACACTCAGGGCAGGGCTGATGGGGAGGTTATGGCTCTACCCCGTCACACACAGAGCAGGGCCCGTGGGGGGGGCGGTTGGGGAGCTCCCCCCTATCAGGCACAGAGCAGGGCTGCTCAGGGGGTTGGGGCCCCACCCCCTGTCACACACAGAGCCGCAGGGCGATCAGGGGGTTTGGGCGCTGCCCCCTGTCACGCTGATCCCGGTGCCGGGAGGCATATTACCCTTTTACTATATAGGATAGAGGCCTGGTGCATGGGTGGGGCCGGCTGGTTTGCCCTGAAGGGTGTCCTGGATCAGGGTGGGGGTCCCCACTGGGGTGCCTGGCCAGTCTGGGTGAGGGGCTGAGGGCTGTTTTCAGGCTGGGAGTGACTGAAGTTCCCAACCGCTCTTTTTTTTCTTTCTTTTTTTTTATTCTGGGCCAGCTTTACCTTGAGGCTTGGCTCCAGCTCTTAGGCCTCCACAGCTGAAAGTAGGTTTCTGGCCTTTTCTTACAATGTTGCGAATCTGCTGGCTGAAGTCCGGCGGTATTTGTTACAGAGTTTCTTAAACTGCCCTCTCAGAGGCCTGCAGCCGCAGGCGGGGAACGTTGGTTTCCTCGTCACTGAAGCAAGCAAGCCTCATGTTAGTTTCAAGCTGCCTGGCTGCCAGCCGCCATCTTGGCTGACAGTTAATTTGCATATCTCGCTGACTAGCCAATGAAAAGGGTAGCGGTCGTACACCAATTACCATGTTTCTCTTTTATTAGTGTAGATGAGATTGACCTAACTGAAAACATTTTTAGGCAGTTTATACCAATTCCACAGGGCTTGAAGGTGTGCTATCAGCCCCCTTGTGTTTCTTCTACCCACTGTGCCTGAATAATCCAGTGATTATTGATAGACCACAAAAGGCAGCTCAGTGGATCTGTTTGGATCTGAATTACAGTGCATATTGCTTTAAATAGCCTGGTCAAGCACCACCTACTTAGTGCTGGGAAACTGTTACAGCAAAGTAGAGAAATACTGGAATGCTAATGAAACTGTCTAAGAGAATGGGTGTTAATATCTGTGACCCTGCCAACACAGCAACAGAACTGAAGGATGGAAACCGCTGTGGCTCATGGACTCTTCGCTTAATTTTTGAGAAATGGTCTATTAATGAATCAGAAATGCATTATCTTCTATTTAGCCTTTATTCCTCTTGCCTTAATCAGAATATTACATTCCATTTTATAAAGCAATATTTGATTAGTAGCATTTCTAAAGAGATATGAGGTATTAATCTAGTGGACTGAGGTTAAAATATTTTTTGCAACCTACTTATAAAATTTGCATCCTATTGTAAATCCTCATCTATACTCCTTTCAAACTGCATTTGAAAATTAGCACTAATTTTTAAATGGCATCATAAATAAAATATATTTTCCCTCCAAAAGTAAAAAAGTTATAAAATGATTTTCTGAGAAGTTTTCAGGGGTACAAATGCTACAAAAGATTTTTTTCAGGGAGATATAAATTACCAATACGACATTATAGACATGTCTGCTTTGAAAGAAAGGAGGGAACAATAGAACTTGCTTATAAACTGTAATTTATGCTTAGGTTAGGAAGGAAACTATATTTTAAAATATGTGCGTTCCACTGATTTCACTTTTACAAAAACCCTTTCCTCCCTTTATGTGACAGGATAAATCTTACTTTTACCCTGAAGGAAGCTTAACATTCCACAGAAAAAGAAGAAACCAGCTGAAAACAAGTGTTCTCTACACAACAAAGGAGTCTGTGGGCAGATTTTTGCTTTTTTCAATGACTTTTTTATGAAGAAGGGAAAATGTACAGTCTGTGGTGATGCAGGAGTAGGGGGTTATAGGTACTTTTTAATCCATATTTGTTACACTTTTACTATTATCAAAAATAGTTACCATGGCAATAGCCCCATTTTTATCTAATCTTAGAGCCGATTCATAGAAAACCTTCCTACTGGGTAGTGCACAATGCCTTTTGACGGTTTCATCTAGTCTATTATTTAAAGTGGGAATTATTTTAAATACCATCAAGTTGTTACCTTCTGTTCATGACTGCTCTTTTGTTATTCTCAAG
Source organism: Myotis myotis (assembly GCF_014108235.1). Classification (NCBI taxonomy): domain Eukaryota; kingdom Metazoa; phylum Chordata; class Mammalia; order Chiroptera; family Vespertilionidae; genus Myotis; species Myotis myotis. The sequence continues at coordinate 58,923,070 of NW_023416324.1, forward strand.
CTAGTGAAATCCTTTGGTGTGTAGTATTGGAAAAACCCTGTTTAATTACATTATGTATTATTTAGTAAAGCTTCATTACTCCTCCTTTTATGAATGCTCTATAAGTTTAGACACAGATAATAGTTTATTTTCTTCTATAACTTAAAAGGAATTATAAAAACTACAAATAGAAGGGAGGGGTTTGGGGAGGTAGGGTGAAAAAGGTGAAGGGATTGGGCAACAAAACAAAACAAAACAAAACAAACCTTCTAGACACAGACCACAGTATGGTGATTACCAGAGGAAATGGGGTTTGAGGGGGGAGGTAGAAGATGGTAAAGGGGAATAAATGGTGATGGAAGGAGACTTGACTTTGGGTTGTGAACACATGATACAATATACAGATAATGTATTATAGGATTCTACACTTGAAACTTAAATAAAATATAATTTTATTAACTAATGTCACCCCAATAAATTTTTTAATGATTTAAAAAATTATTTTAACATACAATGTATTAAATCATAATATTAGCATCTTCTAAGGACCCTTAGATATAAGGGAATCACTTTCTCTAACAGATATTCATAACTTAAGAGCAAGCGTCATATGAAACACGATCACAGAGCCACAGGCTTTACAGGAACTTTGAGAGACCATTCAGTGTTTTTTTTGTTTTTTTTTCCCCAACTTCAGTCTGAACAAAAACTAAATCATCTGATATGACTCTTTTCTAGAGAACACTCTGTAAAGGTGACACTTATACCCTCCATGATAATATACTTCAATGTTTTACAGCCCTTATTTTTCAGAAAGCCTTCCCTGTGCTTAACTGAGGTGCATCCTGCATCATTTAACTGCACCTCCCGGGCTCTGTGCCATGTTCACTCTCTGACATCTATAAGATAATCCTCAGCAAATCACTAACATGCTTTATATTGAAATGTTGTTAACAATAGCAATCTGAATATGAGGAATGTAAAGATGCCATGCATTGGCTAGATGGTATTACTAGGAAAGCAGTGATAAATCTACATCCTGGATAACCATTCAAAATATTATTAAAATGACTATTTACAAGTTTTAAAAAGTCTTAGGACTTTTTAAAGAAACCTAGTAAGGAAACTGAGACTATCTCATTATAGCATAGTATATATAACCTAATATAAAACATGTGAATATAGGAACTTAGAATGAGGTAAACAACATAAGATTGTTCTGTCATATTATTGAAATGTGAGGGTTTTTTTGTTTTTGTTTTTTTGTTTTTTCTTTTACAATCCATTTGCCAGCTTTTGGAAATATTTTATTTTACTGTATTATTTTTAAAAAGGAATGAATGAGGTAAACATTACATGAAGTTAGCCCAACACCCGTTTTCAACTTTTCTTCCTTGTTTACCTTCACTTTGGAGGTAAAGTACAACCAAACCCTTCCTCCTCCATCCTTCTCAACGAGAGCGATGACTGTGCAATGGTCTGGATAATGAGATGGAAGCAGATGTCTGCTGAGATATATCTGCGAAAATATGTGCTTTCTTGGTAAATATGACAGATGGCTATTAATAGTCCTTCATCCCCTGCTTCACTCACCTATTTTTCAAGCCTTGAATAGAGACTTCATAACTAAACTGGAGCTTCTATCTAAGAACCATGACAAAAAGTCTAATGCTGGTCTTGATATCATTTAGCTACTCCACCAACACCAGCAATTTTGAAACTCTTGACATGAGAGAAAGATAAACCTTTCTTTGTTTCAGCCACTACTGCCCATATTTTCTCTTTATTTTAATCAAAATACTTTCTCTTTGATCCAATATGGCACATACAATTTCAATGTTACTATAAGTTTGATATTTTTATGAAAAAACTTTTTAATGAAATTTAATCCTGCTCCCAAAAATATTGGATTACAGAGTAACTTGAATGCTTATGTTAAAATACGTTACATGCTAGTTGTAAAATAATAATAATAATAATAACTTAAAGCGCCCAGTCAGTGTTGCTCAATGGTTGAGCACTGACCTATGAACCAAGAGGTCAGGGCACATGCCTAGGTTTCAGGCTTGTGTAGGAAGCAGCCGATCAATGATTATCTTTCATCATTAATCTTCCTATCTCCTTCTCTCTTCCTCTCTGAAATCAATAAAAATATATTTTTTATTGATTGTTATTACATATGTGTCCTTATCCCCACATTACCCCCCATCCCCCCACGCATGCCCTCACCACCACCACCCCCCGCCCCCCGTTGTCTGTGTCCATTGGAGAGGCCTATACACTAGCATGTAAGTCCTTTGGTTGATCTCTCCCCCTTACCCCCACTCTCCCCTACCTTCCCTCTGAGGTTTGACTGGAGAGCATTATGTTAAGTGAAATAAGCCAGTCAGAGAAATATAAATATCACATGATCTCACTCATTTGCGGAATATAATGAACAACATAAACTGATGAACAAAAACAGATCCAGAGACAGAGGAGCATCAATCAGACCGTCAATAAAAATATATTTTAAAAACATTAAAGAAAAGTAAAGGTTTTTAATTGAAAGATTAGTGTTGTCATTAGAGAAGAATTAGCTCTCACAAAGATTTTGATGGTGAAAGAGCACATGAATCTCAGTCAATGATGATGTTTCCCTTATACACTACCTAATGTTACATATTCAAATAAACAGGCTCGGCAAAAATCAATTCTGATTTATCACAACAAAGTCACCTGCATTTGAGTTTCTCTAGCATTTGATTAATCTTTAACAACTTTCTCAGTCTGAAATTTTCAGCAAGCATGCTTTCTAATAGAACTTTTAGCCCTAGGCAGTTTTGCTCAGTGGTTAGAGCATCAATTCATCGACTGAAGGGTCCTGGGTTCGATTCCAGTCAAGGGCACATACTGGTGGCAGCTTGATCCCCAGCCCTGGTGGGGGAACATGCAGGAGGCAACCAATCAATGTGTCTCTCTCACATCGATGTTTTTCTCTGTCTCTCCCCCTCCTTTCCACTCTCACTAAAAATTAATGAAAAAATATCCTCAGGTGAGGACAAATAAATAAATAGAAATTTTAGTAAGTAGTAAACTACTATTGGCATTTACATTGAAAAAGTTCCTCCAGAGTACACATGTGTCCCATGAGTTATGTTAAAAGTTGGTTCATGCTACCTTGAAGAATAAAATAATGAGGAGATTTTGTGCTGCCATGGATAGATCAAAAGCTGAAAGAGAACACAAACCAAGAACATGTCCTCATCTTGACACAGTCCCTTTGAACTACACTAAGTTTTGAGATTGCTATTTTTATTTTAACAAGCAAAAGGAGATGCTGTCAGAAGGAAGATAAGACTGGGACCTTATAACAAATGAAGTCTTTCTGACTTCTAGTTCCGGTTCCATTCCTTCTGCCAGAGAAGTGGCAAAGATACCACCCACATTGCTTGTCTTAGTATTTTTCTAAAGGTCATTCCGGCAAAAGATTTATAATGCAGTTATCTCTAATGTAAATCCATCCACAACCATATTGTTGTTCTTGATGGAATCCAAGGGTTGTGTTTCTTCTAAGGGACATTAGTGTTCACTTTTTCACTTTTGTCTATCACAAAAGCAACATCTTACTCTCCATTTTGCAACTAACACCCATGACAATGCAAAAACCTACAATCTCTGGAAATGCTTAGAAGTCAAATCCAAATGCTTCAAAAAGAACTTGACGTTAGGGCCGATTGGTACAGAGCATATTTCCACTAGTACTTTTTGAAGCTTATTTTAATACTCCTTTTTATGCCATCTTTGTTCTTTACAAAAGAACATATTTTTCTTCTCACTAAACAAATGTTCCTGGAAAACCATTTGTCTCCCAGGTGGAATTCACCACTGAACAGTGGTTTCTTTGCTTGGAAGAAAAAAAGCTTACCACAAAAGAAGGAAATGGAAATATTGCGTGGACTTTGAACTTACACTTATAGTATGTGAAACGGCATTTAAAATATTTTTCCCATTAAAAACATCAGCAATTAAAAATATTCTTTTATAATCACATATTTATTATTTTTATCACACAATTTCTAATTTGGCTGTCAAGATCCATGAAAATCATCTTGGAGTCCACTATTCTCAACATTCCTCACATGAAAATAAAGCGAATTATAAAAAAGCAGCAACATCATGAAAGGTGTCTGAGAGAAAAATGCTTCACATTTTAATATTACCTCTTTAGGAATCAAAATTTTTCTTTTAACTACAAGAGACTTCACCAATAGCATCTTCTAAGCTGTTTAATCATCAAGTGCCTTATTCATAGTTTGGAATTCTCCTTTGCTCCTTGGTTCTTGCTATAAAAATTCCTGCAATAGTATCTAACATACTGAAATGTCAATAAAAGTAGGCATTCTTTCTTGGAAACAAGTGAACAAGAAGATATTTCATAAATTAGGCACAGGTAATTCTAGACCAGTAAGAAAATAAATATTTCATATGTTCTTATGAACAGTTAGTTGGTGATATTTCCAAAAAACAAATTAAGTTTAGCAAGCAGTGTAACAATTTCTGTTAAATAAGTTTCAATATCATCCATGAAATGGTAAGAAATGCCCTCTTATAACAGGAAAAATGAGAATAAGAGGGGTGTATATTCTAAATTCTAATTATCCTGATTGGAAAGATTGGAAAGTTGGATTTAAGTCAAATTTAGAACTCTGATAAAGGGTTGCTTCATTTTTTTATCCTTTTATTTTTTTATTTTTTTCACGTAGGAGAAATAAAACAGGCTCAGGTGAAATGGGCTTTGCTATGCTTGCAAACTTTATTAGAAATTAGCTGTTTCTAGGGAGCTAAAACATTTCAACTGGAGCCAAGAGTGCAGAGGGGAGGAGCTTTGTATCTTCCAAGAATAATGAAACCAAAGAGTTGCAGCCAGATTTTGAAGGGGAATCTAAATGCTGTTTGGGGAAAAGATGACTAAATGAATTACCAGTGGCTGTTTGTCACCTCCCAAAGCTCTGCTGCAAAGAGACAGTACTGAATAGCTTGTATAATCTTTTTTCTTCTTCTTCTTATCCTTTTCTTTCAAACCAAGTCAAGCAGGATATAGTTAAAGGCTTAATTTTCCCTGAAATCTTCCATGTGAAATTAGACCTCTGAATGCAACTTTTCCCAGCCGTCTTTTTTTTTTTTTTTCCTGAACAGTAAGTAAGTAATCAGTGTTTAATTACTTGACTTTTACATGGTTCAACCTTTGAGACTTTGCTGACTTACTGAGGCTTCAAGGTGCATTGTTCAGAATGTTCAACGACCCTGATGTCCCGTTATTACTAACAGTGCTACGATTAGAAAGGGGGACCGTGGACCAAAACAGGCTCTTGCAGCATACCACTGCACACACTCTAAGAGCCTTAAATTATTTTAATTTTTGATGTAGAAATGGAAACATACTTCTGTTTTTACTTATGATTGCAGTTTTATTAATAATGACTGCATCTTAAGGCTTTCGGGTAAGAGACATTATGATTTGACTACAAAACAGAAAAATAAGAAAATAGGTGGGGAAAAATTATTTTATTCTATCAAAACAGACAAATATGTAATTCAGATTCCAAATACATGCTTTTATTATTTATTTTATTTTTTATCACTATTTATCCCCCTTTTACCCTCCTCCACCTCCACTTCCCCTCTTCCCCCTGTAATCACCACACTGATGTCTGTGCCCATGAGTTCTTCTCTGTTTTTTTCTTTTTTGTTCAATCCCTCCATCCCTCCAGACCACCCTCCAGTGCTGTCAGCCTGCTTTTTGTGAGTCTGTCTCTGTTTTGCTTGTTAGTGATTATTTATAATCTATATGTTTAAGTACATCCCCCTTTTACTTAAAGTTTGGCAGATGTAGAATATAAGTGAAAAATTTTAAACTGACGCAAATATCAACTCACACTACTTTTAAACTTGTTTTACAAGCTCTATCTAAGTAAAAATCACAATATTAACATATGGTTTGTTTATAAATTTTAATTAAATATCAAGAAATCACCTAAGTCAATTTAAGGAAGGAAATTATGGAGAGCTCTACTTTTAAATATCAGTAATAAATTAAAGATGTGTGTGTAATTTATGGAAAACTAAATCAAAAGACCTTGTGTGATTTCAAATATATGCAATTTCTACTCTACACACACACACACACACACACACACACACACACACACACCTCATTACACACAGGGGCATGGACAATAAAAGATCAAATAGAAATAAAAAGTTAAAAAAATTAAAAATGACAACTTTGTCTTGTCAAGGCCTTACAACTATGGAATTATTGGTTTGATCTTTCGTGTTTGATTATTATTTATGCTAAGCGTGACCTGTTTCTGGTGTTTTCTCTTACAAAATAATTTTGGCCCCTAGTAGGACACGGTAGTACCATACTATACCACCTTAAGCATCTCTCATAACCCCACATAGACAGCAATTCAACACACAATATTTTATAAATGCTTTCCACAATACCTTAATTTACATGTCTTGATTCAAATCTTCCTAGAATAAGTCCACGAAGAAAGCTTTACCTTGAAATATCTTCATTCAGTAGTTGTAAGTAGACTGCAGATTCTTTGAATGGGGAAACCATGCTACCTTGTTAGCTGTTTTATCCTCAGCGACTGGGGCTAGTGCATGGTACAATGCAGGTACTCCTATAAACAAGTGTTGAGTAAAAGAATGAAAAATTAATAGAATTGACTATATAAGCAGTAAGTGGATGTATTTAACAAACAACATGTGAAGTCTGCCTAACTTTTCTACGAAATAGGAGTCCCTGATTGTTTTTTTTTTTTTTTTTGTCTCATGTAGAAGTCGTTGTAGTTACAGCATATTACATGAACAACCTGACTAACACTAGTAGACCTGTACATCACAGATAATCCAATTTGGTTATAAAGGTTATGCAATGTGGGAAGGAAATGAAACCATTCTGAAGCTATCTTTCCATTTGCATTTCTTTTCTTCAAAAAAAAAAATGCTTCCGAGCTTTTTTGTTGTTGTTTCTGGTGGTTTTAGTTTTTAGATTTTTTTTGTTTTGTCCAGTGTTGTTGTTTTGGTTTGGTTTTGGTTTTCTAAGAATTCTCCTGGAGGTCCGGAGAGGGTGGGCTAGGAAGAAAGCACAGGAGTAGACATATTACATTAATTACAGCAACACAAAGAAAACTGATCGTCTTTTCTTTCAAAACGACATTATAGGAATGAGTGTATATTAATGACTTGGGGTGCCCCACCTGAATGACCACAAATAATAGTTACCTGTATCTTTGGGCTGCCAGGCTATGATAACCTATAAAGGGTTTCTGTTCAAAGTTGATTTAATACTGTTCACAGGGAAAGAAGTCAGTAGAGCATGTCCTTTGGAGACTAATATTCTCATATCTCAAATTCAGCCTTGTTTAAGGACTCCAAAGGATACTGTACAGATAGGCAACCTGTGTATATTTGCAGTGGAAATTGACAAGCATGACATTTTTTTGCATGTCAAGCATACCAGGTAGGATTCATAAGAGAATCCTAGTTGTTTGTGGGTTTTGCTATATTATAAGTTACTTTAAAATACACAATTGTTTTCAGACTTTAAGTTGGAATATGTTTTAAAGTATGTATGTATGTGTACATGTGTCAGAAGGAGAAGGGGGAGTTACCAATTGCACACTTTGAAATGAGAAAACAGTGACACTACCCTCTTTTTCCCAAAACCAGATCTTAAAAGTTAATTGAATAATCCTTTTTAAAACTTTATTGGGAAATAACTGACAAATATAATTGTTTGTATTTGAAATGTACAGCATGATGATTACATGTACATACATATCTTGATCATGTACATCATTACCAAGATCAAGATAATTAACACATATATCACCTCAAATAGCTTAACTTTGTTGTGTGGGTGGTGAGAATGCTTAAAATCTACTCCCATCACCGATCAAGTATACAGTACTATGTTATTAAATATAGTCATCATGCTGCAAATTAGATCCTCAGAACTTATTCTTCTTAAAACACAAAACATCACCCCATTTACCCCTGTCCCAAGCCCCTTCCAATCTATAAAATAGGCTTTTTAAAAAAAAAAATCCACATGTAAGTGATGTCATACTGTAATTTTTTCTTCTCTGTCTGTCTTATTTCATTTAGCATAATGCCATCCAGTTCCATTCATGTCACAAAAGCAGATTTTCATCTTATTTTCTTCATTTGTTCATTCATGGAACTATTAGACTGTGTCCATTCTTTGCCTTGTGAATAATGCTGCAATGAACATGGATGTGCAGGTATATCTTCAAGGTACTGATTTCAGTTCCTCCAGATACATACCTAGGATTAAAATTGCTGGGTCAGATGCTAATTCAATTTTTAATTTGGGGGAAAGCTGCCATAGTGTTTTCCATTATGGATGTACCAAGTTACATTTCTACCAACAGTGTAGAAGATTTCCCTATTCTTTATATCTTTGCCAACATTTATCTCTTGACCTTTTTAAATTTTTTTATTGGATCTAGAATGGGGAAGAGAGAGAGAGAAGCATTGATATGAGAAACATAGATAGGTTGCCTCCTGAGTGTGCCCTGACCAGGATCAAACCCAAAACCTGGGTATGTGCCCTGAGCAGGAATCGTACCCACCACATTTCCTGTATGGGACAACACTCCAACCAACTTAGCCACACCAGCCAGGGCTACCTCTTGATTTTTTATAATAGCCATTCTAACAGGTGTGAGGTAAAAATCGGATTGTGATTTTACTTTCGTTTCCCTCCTAATTGGGTATGTGAATCACCTTTTCACGTGCCTGATGGCCATTTGTATTTGTGTCTTCTTTGGGAGAAAAATATATATATTTAGTTTCTTTGCCCACTTTTAATTGGATTATTGGGGGTTTTTTTTGTTTGTTTTTGTTTTGTTTTTTCTATTGAGTTTTAAATTCTTTATGTTTTAGGTGTTAATCACCTATCAGTTATATGCTTTGCAAATGGTTTTTCCCAGCCGATAGGCTGCCTTTTCAACTCATTGATTTTTTTTTTTTTAAGTTCAGAAACACTTCAAAAACTAAGGTATGTTTTCTGTTTTTGTTTTCTGTGTGTATGGGTATGTGTGGTGTTTGTGGTGTTTGTGTGTGTTTGTGTGTGTGTGTGTGTGTGTGTGTGTGTGTGTGTGTGTTTAGCTTTTGTTGCCCATGATTCTGGTATCTAACCCAAGAAATCTTTGCCAAAACCAATGTCAAGGATTTCCCCCCCCTGTGTTTTCTTTGAGGAGTTTTACAGTTTCAAATTTTATACTCAACTGTGTGGTCCATTTTGAATTAGTTTTGTACTCCTGTAAGGTATCTATTTTGCATGTGGACATCCAGCTTTCCAGCCCCATTTATCGAGAAGACTATCCTCCCACTCTTGGGCATTCTTGAAACCCTTGTCAAAATTAGTTAGGCATTTATGGATTGGTTTATGCCTGAGCTTTCTATTCTGTTCCACTGGTTTATGCACCTGTTTTTATGTCCTTCTATACTGTGTTGATTACTAACGCATTAGAATATAGCTTGAAATCTGGAAGTGTGGTGCCTTTTAGCTTTGTTCTTTTTCTTAGAATTGTTGTGGCAATTCAGGGATTGTTTTGTGATTTCATGCAAATTTTAGGATAGTTTTTTCTATTTCTGTGAAATATGCCTTTGGAATTTTGATAGAAATTGCATTGAATCTGTAGATTGATTTTGATAGTAAGGAAATTTTCACAATATTAATTCTTCTAATACAAGAACATGGGATATCTTTCCATTTATTTGTGTCTTCTTCAATCTTGTCCATCAGTTTCTTATTTTTTCAGTGTACAGGTTCTTAACCTCCTTGGGTAAATTTATTCATAAGTATTTTATTATTTTTGCTATTATTATAAATGATATTGCTGCCTTAATTTCTCTTTCAGATATTTCATTATTAGTGTATAAAATGTAACTGATTTCTGTGTGTTGATTTTGCTTTTTGCAACTTTCCTGAGTTCACTAATTAGTTCAGATTTTTAGTTGAGTGATTAGGGTTTTCTGTATGTAAGATCATCGTGTGCAAACACACATAATTTTATTTCTTTCTTTTAAATTTGAATGTAATGTATGTCTGTGTATGCCAAGTTGATCTGGTGAAAGGCACGCCGCCCGCCTCTCCGGGCGGTGCGGGAGGAGGAGTCTGGCCACTGGTCTCTGAAATCCCTCCACGCCCACCGTAGGGCCTGACCTCCCCTGAGCGGGTCCGAGTATCCGGAAGGGCTGCGTGGCCGGCGGGCCGAGGGGTGGGGCCGGGTGGCGACCAACCGCGGGGGAGGTCTTGGGAGCAGAAGGCCTCACCGCCTGGCTCTTTCCTCCCTTCCCCCGTGGTCGGCTCCCCGCTTGCCCGCGCTGGGGCCGGGGGTCCATGCGGCCCTCGGGGCTGGTCAGGGGGGCCTGCGTGGGCCGGCCGCCGGGCCCCGTGGGGCATCGGCTCCCCGGCCCGCAGCGGGAGCCCAGCGCAGGCTGCCACCCGCCTGCTGCCCCCCGGACCGGGCGTCCGCGTGGGCTGCGTGGATCCCCGGCCGCGGTGCAGCAGCGGCGGCAGCGGAGTGGGGCGCGTGCCCTAGCCCGGGGAGGCCGCCATGCTGCGGTGCACCTGCCTCATGGGCCGGGCCTGCTCCGAGCGGATGCTGCTCTTCCAGAGCTGGGCCGCTCCACAGGCCGCACCCCGTTTGCTGGGCCTGTGCCGCCCAGACGCCGCTGCGGGAGTCCCGGTCCGCCCGCAGGCCGGCTGCGGGTGCTGTGCGGGAGGGCCATCCTGCCTTGCCGCGTGTTCGAGCGGCAGCAGCAGGAGCCGGGCAAGGACTGCGTCCTCCATCTTGCCTTGGGTCCTCCATCTTGGGACAGAGCCATGTGCGTCCTCCATCTTGCCTTGGGTCCTCCATCTTGGGACAGAGCCATGTGCTTCTTCGCCGGGGAAGCCGCTGCTAGCCACACCCAGGATTTCTCTGGACTAACCAATAATAATCAAGGGAAGTGCACGCCATCACTATGACCACATCCTGTACCGACTAGCGCCTGGCCAATCGGCGGGGCCCACAGTCCCCTCTCCTGCCCTCACTCCACCCCCCTATAAAACCCCCTGTCCCATCAGGCCTCCCCCTCTGGGCCACTGGACTTTCCCCTGTGTCGGTGGGTCTGGTGAACGGGGAGCGCAAGCCGGCTTGCATAATAAAGGACTCTTTGCTTTAGCATCGGACTGACTGGCTCCCTGGGGGTCTTGGGAACCTTGAAATCTGGGCACAACACTGGCTAGGACTTCCAGTGCTATGCTGAACAGAAATAGCAAAAGTGGGTATCCTTGTCTGATTCCTGATCTTAGAGAAAAAGCTTTAACTATTCATAATTGAGTATGATGTTAGCAATGGGTTTACAAAATAGAGCCTTTACTATGTTAAGGAACATTCCCTCCATACCTAATTTGTTGAGAGTTTTTTTATCATGAAAGAATGTTGAATTTTATCAAACATATTTTGTTAAAGGGAAGTGTCACATTTATTGATTTTGTAAAGTTAAACCCTTCTTGCTTCACAGGGATAAGTTCCACTTGATCATGGTGTGTGATCCTACTAATGTGCTCTAGAATTCAGTTTGCAAGTATTATGTTGAGGATTTGTTCTATCTATGTTCGTCAGGGATATTGACCAAGAATTTTCTTTTCTCATAATGTCCTTCTATGATTTTGAAATCAGGGTAAAATAAACCTGGAAGTGTTCCTTCTCTTTAATTTTTTAGAGGAATTCCAGAAGGATTGGTATTAATTCCTCTTTAAATGTTTGGTAGAATTCACCTGTGAAGCCATCTGGTCCTGGGCTTTTATTTGCTGGGACAAGTTTAATTACTGATTCAATCTCCTTGCTCATTATAGCACTATATAAACTTTCTATTACTTCATAATTCTGTTGTATGTTTCTAGGAATTTATCCATTTCTTCTAAGTTATTTAATTTGTCGGAGTATAATTGTTCATAGCAGTCTCTTCTTATCTTTGTATTTTTGTGGTATCATTTGTAATATCTCCTTTTTTGTTTACAATTTTATGGATGTGTTATCACTATTTTTTTCTTAGTGGTGCTAAAGTTTTGCCAATTTCATTTTTCTTTTTTAAAAAACCAATTCTTAGTTTTATTGAAATTTTTATTGTCTTTCTGATTTATTTGTGCTCTGATCTTATATTTCCTTCTTTCTGCAAATTTTGAGGTAAATTTGTTCTTCCTTTTTTAGTTCCTTGATGTAATTAAATATTATTAAATCTTCAGAGTAGTATTAATAATTTTGGATATATATATCACATAAATGAAACTTCTTTCTTCTTAGGATAAATTTCTAAAATTCTCTCTTAGAATATACTGTTTTAAACATCATAATTTCCTTCCACTTGGATAGGAAATTTGAACTCAGAGCAGTTCAATCTTAACAGTCAATATCTATTGACATTTGTCTTAATTTAGACTTATCATTAAAATCCTATAGGCAATATATGTATGTATATATACAATAGCAATCTTAAGTCTATTTGTAAAAAATGGTTTTTCCTAGATATATAGGAAAAGAAGATAATACATGTTGTTAAAAAATCAGTTTGCAAAACACAATCTGATATTTTGAGGTTAAAAAAACTAAGACTGTGCTTTATCAAAAAATGACTTCCTGTTTAAGTTTTTTAAGTAGAATAAAAATATTACTAAATTTTGCTCCAATTACCTACATGTAAAGAATAAAATCACTTCCAATTGAGTTCATATTAATGCAGATTTTTCTGTATTTTAAAACATTTAAATCACAAAGTAATTATTTCATATCTACATTATAGAAGAATAGAATGTACGGAAGGGAGATTAAAGATGAGCATGAAAAAAAACAACAAAAAGTGTTCCCCTTGAGCTGACAATCCAAAAGGGAATATTTTTCAAGTGCACATATAAATGCAAATACAATGGGATTAAAAACATTTTGAAAAACTATTTCTTAGTCAAATATTTTTAAACCTTTGCTTTTTTTGGTCAGAAGTGAAATAAATGTTGTTGGACATACATGAGACAACATTGTCTGCTTAAATGTCTATCGACAGACTATACAAAATATATTTATTTTGTAAATTGTCTGCCTACCAGCAAGAAAATGGTTTACATTGAAACATCTATGAACATGGAAAAATGTATGTGACTCAGGAAAACACAACACTATATTTGGCTGACCATGTTCTAATATAAAACAATGCCATTGAAATGAAGAGTTATTTTGTCTTTTTATAAAGTGTGTGTTGCTGTTCATACAGCATTGTTTGTTGGTTAGGTTCTGTGGCACAAAGACCTAGGGCATTGGCTCCAGAGCATCTAATGATCAGCACCCACACCTGCTTCTGAAAGATTGACTATTTTATCTGGGGGCATTGACCTTTATAAATACGAAAATCTAATGAAGTTACTACTTAATACTTACATTGAATTAAGTTACTGTTTTCGCATAGTTAGTGAAACAAACCATTTAATATTGTCAGCCCTAGTTAATATATTTATTCCACATAATAAAAAGAAATGTTTCTTGCCCACCAGCTTGGCTTGGAGGATAGAGCATCAGCTTGTGGACTGAAAGGTCCCAGATTCTGGTCAAGGGCACGTACCTCAGTTGCAGGCTCAGATGTACAGGAGGCAGTCAATTGATGATGTTCCTCTCTCATGGATGTTTCTCCCTTTCTCTATCCCTCCCTCTCCCCCTCTCTCTAAAAAAAAATCAATAAAAACATATATTTTAAAAAAGAAATATTTATTGCCTATTATTTATTATATGTACATCACTGAATTATAAGAAAAGGCTCGATGGTTAAAAGTGTGGCTACTTTTGGTTCCATTCCCAATTCATCTTTCCTGCTTATTTTTCTTTTATTTTTTGCTATGGAAGGAAAGAGCCAATATCTTTCACCCCCTTTCTGTCTGCCCATCTATTATTTATCAGTCTATTTCTAAGATGCCTATTGTTGTTCTACTGATATTCTATCCAGTGCATATTGCAAACTTCAGAAAAGCAGGAGTAAAGAGGGAATTTGCAGAAGGCCTTGATTTGACAGATCCAAAGGGGAAAAAATTTCAGGCACAAGAGGCTTTGTTGTCTAGTGAGATAACAGGACAAAGAAAACATATAGAGGATGAGCCAAGGGAGTTCTGAGAAATAGGGAGAAAATAAGATATTTAAGCGGTGTTGTCAAATTTCTGAAGTCGGAAGAAAATTAATGTCACTTCTGTAAAGCAGATAGTTTCCCAAAGAAGTTGGCTCTAGTCAAACCCTAACTGGCTTCAGAGTTTTCTTTCAAAGCAGTGTTTTTCTCTTGGTGGAGGTATTTTATAACATGTATTTGTAAAACAAATTTTTCAACAGTGTCACAATTGGGGGATTTCATAGAGATCCTTTAACCTGAGCATTTTCTGTAGTCAGATCTAGGTTCATTGGACTATAGAAGTATTTTAAAACAAGATGTAACCCTAAAATTGAGCTTAAATATTTTACCTACTTATTGATCAGATCATTAACAAAAATTATACGAGTCAATTACTATTATAATGCATTCATTATACTGAATGAATGAACCCAGTTAACCGAGGCTCATGAAGCGTAGATCAGTGGATTGAGGGTCACATCTAATCTCTGTGCCAGTGGTAAAATCCAAGTGCAGGTTGGGGAGATAAGTAAAGAACAGGTTACACAGAAACTACAAGGTGTGTGTGTGTGGGCGCCAAAGATGAAGGCAGAAGGAACTTGGAGGAAATCCAAACAGCAGACATATACTGTGTAAAAAGAGGGTGGTGAACTTTTGAACCTTGCTGGTATACAAAGCACTCAATAATAGACCCCCCACCACATTCTGCAGGTAATACAATCACAGTTCTCAGAGTAAATAAGGCTAATCCCACCAGTGTGTACTTCAAATAAGAACTTTGTTTCTCTGGTATTAGTTCCTTGTTTTTTCAGTTGCTTCTAAGTCCTTTAAAATTTGTATGATTGGTATTGCTCTGTGCTTCTATGCTTGTACAGATAAGGACTAATAGTTTAATTTTACAGTGAAAAACACCTAGTAATATACCGAGAACATACAATTGCCTAATATATGTGTTTTTTAATTATAATGGTGTTTTCTGCTTCTATTTCCCAAATGTAAATTGAATGTTTAATTATTTAATGTAATGTTAATTAAATAATTTTGGTATGCCATAAAAATTGAATGAAATAATTCTTTTTAGAGTTTAAAAATTACTTTGTTACACCTTTTATTTTATTGGGCCCAGTTAAGAGAAGAGAAAAACAAACTCGCTGTCTTGTCCTTCTAATATGTTTTCGTTTATCCAGTATAATTTGCATGTTCTTTGTATTTTATCAGTTTTTAATCATTAGTATTATTCAAATTTGGCAATTTGTACTAAAAATCAAGACAGTCATTTTCAGAGAAACTGTGGGTTAAAGACATCCATCTTTTTCATCTACTTGTCTTTGTCTAAAATATTACCAATGTGAAAACTATCACATACAAGAAATTATGATGATGAACAACACGTACATGTACTCAAAAAGGGTAACACCAGCTAATAGTAATATTTACCAGTTGCTTCCTACTTACCAGCATATTCTGTAGATTATTTATTTTATCCTTCTTGTATCTTTTAGAATGGGTTCTATTGCAACCTTCTCACTTTACAGATGAGGAAAAAGGGGCAAAGAGAAGTCCTTTGTCCAAGATGGCAAAACTAGTAATTGTTAGAGCTAAGAGACTAATACTAGTCTTCTTGTCTCAATATCACCTTCCTCTGCAGAATGTAATCCTTTGTGATGAAACAAATAAAATTTCCACTTCTTATTCAGTGTTCTAGGTTTTCTGCTTTTAAGCTTTTTCAAAATAAAAAATAATACTACACAAAACTGTTAAGATCTTATGAAGTAAGTCAGAGGGTTTTTCTATAATACATGGCATTTGCTTTTCGTCACACAATCTGGCAAAATATCAAAATTGCTTACATAATATTTAAGCAAAAGCAAATATATACTACAATGTTGGAAACTGTTATTTAGAGGTATAATAAGCATTGATAAGTTATGGTAGAACTTATACTCTATGTAGCTCAAAACTATTAAAATGTAATGCATTAGTATATATACTGGAGAAATCTTATATTTAAGGTTATTAAATAAAACGTGAGGAATCATATGAAACATATTCATTTTTTGGATTATTAATGTAAATTACTTATGCAGCATAAAGACCAGTGTAAACCAGTTTGTGAAAGCATTTCAGTTATATTCCTGTAAAGTATATTGCTGCTTACACACATACTTACACACACACACACACACCTCCCTAATATTTCCTCTTATATAATACATATTATTTATTTATGCTATAAACAAATATGTAAATACTTTGTATAGTTATATATTTACAGTATAAAGTTTGATTTCTATGTGTTAACGATAATAATGCATATGGTCTAAAATAAATACCATATTTTGTTAAATTGTGACTTCCTTTATTACTTTTTTCATGTATGTTTGATACATATCATATATACATCTCATAATTCAAAGAGGGTTATGCATACAGTCATAAATAAATAGATATTACCACATAATTTTTATTCACAATAAACAGTGGGGTATTTGGCCTCCTTATTGGCAGTATTTGTTATCTCCAAGTGTCAGGGGAAGATTTTTGCAATATTTAAAATAACAATAAAAATGCATGTAAAGTTATTATTTAATGGTGGGAAAAGAAAATGATTTTATCCATAACACTGGAAATGTAATCTTTGTGGGATTACTTTGGTAACCCTATGTCACTGGTTTAGTTTGCAGAATTAACTTGAGTTTGTTCTAATATGTTTTTGTCTACCCAGTATAATTTGCATGTTCTTTGGATCTTATCAGTTTTTAATTATTAGTATTATTCAAATTTGGCAATTTGTACTAAAAACAAGATAATCATTTTCAGAGAAATTGTGTATTAAAGAACATCCATTTTTTTTCATCTACTTGTCTTTGTCTAAAATATGTAGCCATCATAAAATGTTACAACTCCTTCTGACTTCTACTTAACTTCTTAATTTACTAACCTTCATTGGTGAATTCCAAAGATCAGGCATATCATACGTGAAGCTCTTGATTTTCACTTATAACCACTGTATATTTTTGCTTTATTAAAAGATGAATAAAAGTGAAATAAAAAATAAAAGTAAAATAAATAGCTTTTTATTTGAAAATTGTCAAAGGTGGTATAAAAAACATTTGTCAAGTATAAAACTTTATCCCTGTATCCTAGTACCCTAGCACAGTGCCTTGCTTGTACTAAGTACATAATAAGTATGTACAGAATGAATATTGTATGTGGATATTAATTTCATTGGAACCGAGATGCACAGAAAAATCTGTAGGTAGAATTACACTGTTGCTTCTAGTGTAAACTTAAATATAGTTTTTAAAAGAAATAGCAAAATTATAGAAGTGAAGCAAGTAACTAACATTTCCTAATAAGATTCTAATTTAAACAGAGATGTTGCAGCTAAGTTTAAACTAAATTACTTTCTACAAAAGACATCAAAGAATAATTCCCATGCAAATCACTATCCATGAAAGATAAATTCATAATTCTGAGTAATATATTCCATTAGCACACACATTTTCTCCTTTCTTAAATCTATGAAATGTAATTCACTATTACTTTATTATGTTTAGTATTTTCTCAAGAAATACCAAAAGTCAATTCATAAATTCTCATTTTATTCCATAATAAAGATCAATATATACTTAAAATTAATATAATCCTTTAGCATCAAATTTCCTCAACCGTTAGATTTTTCTAACCTAAATCTATACTTGTACATGCCTCGTTGCTGAATTGGACATTCTTTTTTTTATTGCCAAAGACATGAAGCCAGCAGTAATTATCTCCATTTAATGTTAAGTGTTTTACTTAATCCAGACATTATGTACTATTGGTAAAAATCAAAAAGGGGCTGGTTTTGAGTTGGGGGAAATTAATACAGTGGGGCCTTGACTTACGAGTTTAGTTCATTCCGAGACCGAGCTCATTAAGGAGCTCGTTAACTCAAATTACTCTGTCAACTCAATGCAAAAAATCGGCCGAGAGACAGCTGGTATCTCAAAAAATTCATTAGTCGGGACACTCGTAAGTCAAGGCCCCATTGTACATTAAACTAGAATTTGGTTTGCATTGACAACTTAATTGATCCCCTTTTATTTTTTACTCTGAAAAACAATTTTTCTTTATGTATCTTTGAATAAATCATTATGTTTTCTATATAACAAAACTACATTTAAATTTTTTGCATCTCATATTTTATAGTTGGATCAGAAATTCCACTTGTAAACTTCTAATCACAAGCTGACAAATTACCTCTCAAAAATAAGATGCTAATTAATGAATGAGTTAAAAGTTCTTCACTCTCACTTGTTTTGCTTAAAATCTTTTTCTACACTATTTCTCAAAGATAATATCATTTATGCTCTTTTTCAGTGTCTTAGAGCATTTTTTAAGAATATTTTATAGTGTTTTTCAAAGTTCTGATATTTAACACCACATTGAGCTTTTAAAGTTTTTTGTAAAATAATACATTCAAAACTAAACATAATGATAACTTGCACAATGTTAAGATTATTAAACTGTATGCTACTTCTCCCAATAAAAATAGAATGATAGAAGTTCTCTAACAATTTATTTAATATGTCACAGTAGTGACATATTATCCTTGACATTTGATGAGTGGTTTATACTTTCAAGTGAAGAAGATATCCAATCAAAATAAATAAAGAGTATTACTTTTCAAAAGAAAAAAGTAAATCAAGGTGATCATTTGAGAGTCACATTTCTACAATCACCTGGTATTTATGAACCTAAATATCTCTTGTCTGTCCCATACTGAATTTTCTTATTTCAAAAGATAAGAAAGTCTGGGCTGATTCCCAACTTTTCATATTGAGTCTTTGACTTAATCCAGACATTAGATTTGTCCTTTTTTCATGCCTTCTTCATAATTTAAAAATATCAATATTTTCCCAGGGATATTGTTACCTTCTACAAGTTGTTAAGATTAATTTCTGAAGTATTCTGTGCTGACAGTAAAAATCTAAGAGAGAGAGAAAAAAAGAGTTGCCTGCAAATGTATTTCTCCAGATGTCTATTTTTCATAATTTTTTGGAATGAGGCTATAAAGTAACAGTTGTAAAGTTGGTGCTTTTAACAAATAGCATTGGGTCGTCATGAACCATTTTAGGAAATTTGAGATTGTAGAATAATGATACAAATCAAGGGAAAGGTAAAAATCAGTAAAAAGGAGCAATGACTGGTATAAACAACAATGAATTAAATTCTGTGAGGTTGAAGGACTCCACAAACGAAGTGTTGATCACCTTAATAAGTTAACATTGCTTTTATCTTGTTCTAGCATGACCATCTCAGTTTATGTCTACAATAAGCTCAAGCAAATACGACCTATTGAAAAGTAGATTGTCTCTGGCTATAGCTGTCTCCACGGAAGACTGTTTCAGGACTTCCACTTCCATACTGTTTCCACGACCTTTCAAGTGTTTGACAAACTGTCCCAGTCAGCATTCATTCCACCTCCACATTTCAATAAAACTTTCTGAGCTGTGACTTTCTATTGTACTCTCTCTATTAAATTAGGGGTGAATATATAGGCTTTAAATGTATGTACTTAGGAAAATCGGTTTAAACTGTTTGTCCATCCGTAGAGTGTTCAACTTTGTGTATTCTTTTTTATTGAGTTTATTGGGGTGACGTTGGTTAATAAAATTATATAGGTTTCAGATAAACAATTCTATAATACAGCATCTGTACATTGTACTGCGTGTTCACTACCCCAAGTCAAGTCTCCTTCCTTCCATCACTATTTATCCTCTCTACACCTTCTACTTCTCCCAACTTCCTTTTCCTCTGGTAATCACCATATTGTTGTCTGTGTCTATGAGGATTTTGTTTGTTTGTTTGTTTTTTGTTTAGCTTAATTCCTTTACCTTTTTCACTCAGCCCTGCCTCCCCGCTGATAGCTGTCAGTCTGTTTTCTATCTATGAGTCTTTTCTATTTTGTTTGTTAGTTTATTTTGTTCATTAGATTTCACATATGAGTGAAATCATGTGGCACTTGCCTTTCTCAGACTGGCTTATCTCACTTAGTATAATACTCTCCAGGTCCATCCATGCAAAGGGATTTCCTTCTGTTCTACTGCTAAGTAGTATTCTCTGGTGTAAATGTACCACAGCTTTTTTTATCCATTCACCCGTTGATGGGACCATGGGCTGTTTCCATATCTTGGCTATTGTAAATAATGCTGCAGTGAACATAGGGGTGCATATATTCTTTCAAATGAGTGTTTTGAGTATCTTTAGATATATAACCAGACATGGAATCACTGGGTTATAAGACAGTTCCATTTTTAATTCTAAAAATTAGAAAGGAAGCTCCCGTTTTTTTAAGAAAGACAGCTCTGGAAGGAGGGAGGGAGTCAAAATATAAATGTTATTTAGCCCACAAACCTTATATAAAAATATCTGAAATTATTGTTAACAATATTTTCAAAAACTTAGATATTATGATTTATTATTTTTGCCTATTAAAGTCAATTATATACATTAAGAATATCATATACACCCATATATCCATGATATGAACATTGTCTTTTATAATAAGAATGAAGGAGGTATGCATAAAGGTATAGATTTTAATTTTAAATAAAGTGATATATATTTATTTAAATACATAGGCTATCCTATATAATTTTTTATAGTATTGGACAGTTCCAAAAGCCACATATCTTAGGTTTTGATCTCTCTGATTAACTTGTCTATTACAGTCACTCTCATTACCCAAGACGGATAATTGACATTCAAAAGGTAGCAGAATGCTCCTGCCACTCTGAGCATGCTGACCTTCACCATGAACTAACCGAAAAATCCATGTCAGCCAGCTAATTAAATGAAGCTGTGGACTTGGAAATGGTAATGGTTATGATTAGTGTGTGACATACCACATAACAGTAATGATATCATCTGGGTTTCAATAGACCTCAAATTGAAGTCCAAGGAGTCCCATTCTAATGAAAGGAAGAATAAATGACCAATCAGAAAACTTTAAATGGGCAGGCAGAGCTCTCCTGCTCCAGTCTCCAAAAAGAGGAACAGTCATTCCGACATGGAAGCTTGGTGGGGGTTTGCGGTCCCCTTGTACTTGATCGTTCCGTAAGGTAGCTAGGCCTGTCAGCACTCCTTCCATTTATGTCTGAGAAGTTATTCTTCATTTGCAGCAGGGAGTGAGGAGTCAGATTGGCACTGCTGACTGCTGCCTTTCTCAGCAGCCAGTGAATTGCATGTTTCAATGAGGGGCATGCTGAGCATGGCATGTCTATGTGTAGTAGCTTACCAGTTAGTTTTTGTTGCATGTTTTCAGAGCTATTACAGTAATGAGATTAGTGATGCACAAGCTGATCATGCTTTCTTTAGACATTACACTTTGTATACAAGTGACAAATATGAAGTGAGCAGCCAGAAAATGTCATTTGGTAAGAAATCAGGATGTGTGGGTGTTCTGGCTGAGCACACACTGTGTGCACGAGGGAAGGGCTTTTGTGGACTAGATGAGTCCTGCTGGGCTCGCAGCCGTAGTGCTCTCAGATAATAAAGAAAGCTCGTCCTGTGTGAAATGTGCTCCTGACTCGAGTCTATCCCACGCTTGTTAGAATATGACATCTTGTAAGTATGCTAGGCCAGACATGTTGCTGAACCTCTAAATGAGAAAAATGAAGCCTTTCCTAGCAAATGTATCAGCCCAGTGACCAGCTTACTCATGAGCAAAAACTGAGCATGTGTCCAGAAATGCAAAGTGGGGCTTCGGGATGTGCAGTCAATCCAGGATATTCTAAATGCGGTTGATGCTTCTGTGATTCAACAGCATCCTGCGGTGTGTAAATGGTATTCCTTTCCATAGGTTCATATATTTACTGCATCAATGATGCTTGAAGTTAATGGTGACTAGAAAACTGCTTAATGGAACTCAAGAGCAGATCTGAGAAATGGCATCGGTCTACCAATAGCGCTATTAGAATGGTCACAGATTTGCATCACAGATGCTACATTAACCTTGCAAGTACATCGACTAATTCCATAAAGCCTGGTGTGTTTATATTGTATCCTGTCAGTAGGTGTGCAAGCTGTCTGCCATAAAACTGAAGTCATGGTAGGGGACTATTAGGGGCGCAGCTTATGTCTACTATGTGTAACCTGCACGAAAGGTAGATGGAATGTTCTTTTCTTCCATAGACTAAGAAATATGTTTTCAGTTTGAGTAGATGTTGAACAAAGGAATTTAAGATCCTAAATTATAAGACTAAGAATATGCATCACAAGCCAAAACTGGAAAGGAATACTATAATTAAGGAAAATACCGTGAGGTCAATGGTAATCTTGTCAATTCACAATGCCGAACTTTGTCTTTCAGGATATTGTTTTCACGATATGAATTTAAATTTACATTAAGTGTTTTTGAATTTAATAACTGGCAGCCAAGGAGAGATTTATCCAGTATCTGGAATTTTTAAAAAAAGACAAAGAAAGAGGAGAAAGGTCATGGCCTAAAAATCCTCTTAAAATATTGCTTGAAAATAACTTCCTGGAATTTATGCTTGGTATTGTAATTATTGATTCTAACCTAATGAATGGAGCAGATTTTTTAAATAATAGTCTTTTCTATTTCTTTAATGAAGGTAATTGGGTGAGGTTTAGTTGAAAAATTGTGTATATACAAAATGTATCTTCTAACAGAGTGTTTAACTTACCTATTATTCATTTGATCAGAAACACTGAGAAATAAGATGTTTTTCACTAAAAAAAAAAGTTAAATCAATATTTTACTTTCTAATAATTTTGAAATCAGAATTTATAAAACTGTCCTTAAATATTATTTCCACTGATTTTACCTCATTATAGTTTTCCTTTATTTTGAAATCATACAACCTATTTTTACACTCAGGCATATACATGTATATGTATATAAGTATACATATATATTTAATGTTGTTAGTCTTTAGGATAAAATTGCAGCCAATATTCCTAAACCAAAATTGAGTAAATATTGCAACCTAATACTTCTAAAAATGTTACCTTGTTTGACAAACAGTAGATATTTGTCAACATTTCTAAACAAATCATAGGAGAGTCAAGTTGGCCATCTTTAGCATAAGAAATTATTCAAAGCTTTACGGTGGTTTGCATAATCATAGATGAATATGACATATATTGACCTAGATGACCAGCCAAAAAAAAATCATTTCCACTGTCCATGGATTTAGACCTTACCCATCATCGGTCAAACTGACGGAGATCACAAATGCAGTTTTCAAAGTTGCCAGAATATATTTACTATTGCACTTAATACATACAATTTACATGTATTAAGCTCCAGCTATTATAACACATGTAAGGAAAGTCAATATATCTTTAAAACTGTTTAGTCCAGTTACTAACTGGGCTTAACCTAAGAATTTCAGAAACCTCACAATCATACCTGGATAATATTCACACTAGTTGAACCAGATTGTATCTTGTACAGAATAGTGTGTTAAAAATGAGATTGTCAGTTATATATTCTAACTTGCTTACTTGTCAGTAGTTTGTTATGTTCTTAACAATTTTGAGGGAGAGAAATAATATACCTAAAAGGCTCACAAAAAGCTGTCTTTAGTGGGCAGAGTGAGGAAAGGAAGTATTAAAAACCTAAAAGAATTTTTTAGATAAAGCATGGTATTATAAAGTTTGAATAATTGTAAATAAGTAATGTTAAAACAAAAAGAAAACAAAAAATTTAAAGGTATACCTATAATCAGTACTAAACCTAATAAGGATTTTTAAAAAAAACAACACACAGTGAAATACCACAAAATTTAAAAACCTCACTATTCAAACACATTTATCGTCTTATACTCTCTATTTCCCTTAGCAGATTAATTCAAATTTAATGTCCATCAAGAGAGTAATAACTTTCATATAAAAGTTTGAGGATGAAAAGCAAAACCTCTTTTTTAAAGATTGCTTCAAGGAAAACAGTTTATTTCTGGGGGAAAAAAGTGACGAAAGCAACTGGTGTAAAGTAATATTTCAAGGGTCTTAAATGCATACGATGTTAAGAATAATTTTAAAAGTCATAGGAATATACTTCTATAACTTGGATAGAAATTTTCGAAAAAACAGTTCCCATAATTTTTAAGTTTGCATGCTTTTTAAAAAGTTGAGTGAGTAAAAATAATCTTGTTCTTAGCAAAGCTTTTGTGTACCCATTGGTGCTTGTATCACTAATTTTGTTTCCATTTTATGCACTAAGAATGAAAACACCCAACATTCTTCAGAATATAGGAATGTGAAGCATTAGGAAAGTCAAAGAAAAGAATCCACTTATCACCATGCACCTAATGAAAAGAACAAGGAACCACATCATACCCTAGGGCCTGGTTGTTCGCATGACATCTACACGGGGGAGAGAACAGCACTGTTGTCCTTTAGTAACTACACTCTTAGATGAGGCACACGTGGCCTATGACAAATATGGTTCCATTTCAGATCATTTATGACAAAGGCAGTGAGTGATGTTAGTAAAAGAGAGTCCACTGCCAGGCTCAGTGTCTACCACAACGTTACTCCGTTGCCGTTACAATCTATTTAAATCCAATTACATGCATAAATCGAATGATCTGCTATTTGTTAGAGAAACATGTCTTTAGAGCTAGTGTTCAGGTGAGTCAGTATCAACTTGAAAAAATCAGAATCATAGCGTGTTTGTACTTTAAATTTTCAATTTGAAGCAATTGGAAACTTTGTGGAAAACGTTTATTGATCTTTTTAATTTTAGCAATCAGTTTGTGTCCTCAAAACAAAAGACATTGTTTACTTGGTGAAAATATAACCAAATTGATCATCTTCTAGTCGATTAAAATCATAGGTTTCATTTCATTATAAAAAACTATATTTTCCATATTTTGTTAAAAATTAAAATCTGTTTAACCCACATTAAACAAATTTTTAAAAAACTACATTTCTATTCTTCTGATGGTCACTTGCTTTATAAAAGTTTATTTTTCTTATTCCTCCCCCCCTTATTTTAATGTATTGAACGGCACTTCAGACTCTAACTTCTTGTTGAGTAAAGTAATTATAAACTGTCCTTAACTGAAGTTTATGTACCTCTTATATTTTTATTTAATCTTTTCTGTACTTTATATTTACACATTTTTCTGTTTTCTGAGAATGTACAACTATACTGTGGATCAGATTAAAGAAAATTTTCACTTAATTGGAACTAGACTATATATATTTAAAATTTAATGTATAAAAATAATCAGTGATTTTCTGATCTTATTTATACTACATAGAGTTCTTATATATGATTGGTCTAAACCAGCGGTTCTCAACCTGTGGGTCGCGAGCCCTTTGGCGGTCGAACGACCCTTTCACAGGGGTCGCCTAAGACCATCCTGCATATCAGATATTTACATTACAATTCATAACAGTAACAAAATTACAGTTATGAAGTAGCAACGAAAATAATTTTATGGTTGGGTCACAACATGAGAAACTGTATTTAAAGGGCCAGAAGGTTGAGAACCACTGAAACTGTCAAAGTAAAATATATTCATCTAACTTGTTCTAGTTTTTCTATTGTTATGTGTTCTTTGCTGTTATTGTTGTTGACTTAGCCTATAAAACTACTTTATATTCAAGAACATTTTAAGTAAATTGTATTCATTATATATAACTCAGGGGGTCTTTTACTAAAACTGGCAAACTTTTTCCTTTTGGTTTTATGAATTCAAGCATTAAACTATCATACAATTCACAAATTCAGAAAAAAATTCTATTTCATTTATTTAATCAAGGGGCCTAAAACTAAAAAGGTACATTTTATTCTATTATCAGCTCTTTGGGGTTTGGGCCATATCTTGCAGAAGAGTTTATTTTGGCCAAACCTCAATAGAGGAATCCCTTTCTGACTACCTCCTAACTTTTCCCTGACTTCAACCCACCACGGAGGTAAACACAATGTATTACTGCTAAGCACTGACGTGGGTATTAAAATGAAAAAGGGCATTGCTCCAAAACAAGGGGAGGAGGGAGAAAGGAAAGAACCTTCTTGCTAGTGCTGCTAGCAAGGCTTTATCTTTATGACACTAACGCTAATCCCCTGTGTAATTAACTGTAGAGTGGTTATGCAGGCAGCACGCAGCCCATGACAAGCCTCATAGAAAATACATCAGTATTAGCCACAGGTGAATTCGTTTAGAAAGATTAATGACTGCACCTGAATTTTAATGTCTGAAAAGGGATGGAACACTGAATCCTTAATTAAAAAGTTGAATGACTAGTATGGTTTGTTTAACATCACAAATTTCAACGGGATTGTTTTGTATTCAAATGCAGTATGCAAAATGAAACTTTCCTTAGAAAGTGATGAAGTAAGGGTGAAAAGCAAAAATGTTTTATGTGTTTTACTTTATGGAAATCGATACATGGATCAGTTGTTTTGATGTGGATCAAATGTAACATAATTGTGGCTCTTTTCTGTTTACAGTGAATGTGAAGCGAAGAATTCTTACAGAACATCAGTGGCATTGCCCTCAAACCAAGAGAAAATGAGTAATTTTATTCTCTTCTTTAATGAAAGGACTTTATTTTTCATTATTATTTTACAATTTTTTTTAATGAAGAGAGAAGTAATCTTGGAAAACAATTTGACAATGCCATTCCCAGTAGGGTTTTAACTCCGCTTTGCAAACTCTTACTATGTGAAAGCTTGTCACAGACAGAAGAGTTTTCAGTGACAATTTTAATCTCCTTTTTTAGGACTTAGAAGAGGAAATGGGAAAGAAACGTAGGCATCCTTCTATCTAGAAGAGAATAAAATAACTCAGATTAATCACTTGTTCTTGGGGTTAGAATTGCTAAAAGCAGATGTCTTAAGCAAGAATGACCTAAAGTACTATTTTGACCACTGTGCTTTCAAATTTAAAACGTTTCCTATTATTTTCCAATGAATCACAGGAATGGTTAATATGTTCTGGAGCATAAACAAAATCTGATTTGGCCAAAAAATAATAAATAGAATGAAGAAGAAAAACGTACATAAGGAAAAGTCTGATGTAATATCATTGATCTACCAAGTTGACAATTGACATATTTAGTGTAGATGCGTAACCAAATTACTTTTTTTTAAAATTTTCAAAACAACACTTAGCTTTTATTATCAGAATGTAGGATTTTAAAAAAGTGAAACCAATATCATTTCTATATTTCTACTAGCATAGTGTATACATTGTCTGCATTTTCTGTTTGTTCTTTGCTTTTAATGAGAATTCCACAAAACTTTTAGTTATTAGATATCAAAATGCATGTCAAATTCCTTTGCCTTTTTATTTTCTCTGTCAGAATGCTGCTCACATTCATGGCAAAGTAGATGCTGCTGCCTCTTTGCTTCACACATTGCTGGCTGTACCACTTTTTCTGCCAAGTGAAAGCATGGCTTGTAGTTCTGTCCGCTTTCCAAGGGAACACATTTTTAATGAAATGTCATTTAGGAGTATTTGTTACTTCCTGTAAAAGCTTCTTTCATGGTTTTTGTGTGTGGACGAGAAAAAAAAATCAGCCTCTTAAAGTGTTGTAGTTGTAACTGTTCCCAGTGCTCAGAACAGTAGAGGGGGAGGAAAAAGAAACTCCAGTTCTCACAGATGTATCAGATGTTTTTAATAATGGATTGAAAAAGCATGTGTTCTGTGTACCGCTGGCATCTCTGAGATTATTACAAAGCAAGTTTATCACTGCCGATTTACATTAGTTATAATTCCCTGTGCCATAGTGTGAGACGTCATTGGCACAGGAACTATAAATATTTTTCAGAGATTGGACTGCATTTTAAAGTAAACATTGACATCTTAGTATAAAGCCAAAACTGGAATGTAAAGCAATGCTAATGCTTTGGCAGCTCTTGTCTGCTGAATTCAGTTAATCTATGAGGATTCAATCTGTGGGATAAGGTTTGAGGGGGCTTAAGCATTGATATTATTAATACCAGTTAAAATAATTTACAGAGGTGTCTATTAAACCTGTCAGCAAAGTGTTGACGGACAAAAATAGTTGAGTCTGGCTGTGCCCAGAGTTCTTCACATTAAATGTCAGTTAATAATGTCTGTTATAATTTTAGTAAGTAAATGTCTGAAAGTTCAGTATTATAGCTTTCTCCCAGTTGTGGCCCTAAATCTTTTTCCAGACTTACTTAAAACCTCATCACCAAAAGTTAAGCGGAGTCTCTGTGGGTGCATAAGCTTTGTTGGAAGAGTCCTTGTAATTTTCTTAAACTCCAGGGGGTCATGTTCACGCCTGAACCGATTAAATCAAGAAGAACAAGCAAATTCCAAACTTAAAAATTAAAGGATTAAAACAAACAAAAAAGTTTAAATTGCCTCTTAAATACATTGCTGCTTTGATTTAAAACAATCATTTAAAGTGATGATTAAAAAGGAAGCAAAAGAAAATAGGCGTTACTCACTGAAAGACTGTATTTGAATCAAAAATGTGAAATAGGGCCCAAACTCATATTTATAAGTAAGCCTATATATATAAAATTTATTTTGAACATCTTGTCCTAATTTCGCTAGGTGTTGTTCTAATTCTCTAGGTCCTGATAACTCTGAAAGGTAGAATACAGCTCTGGTGATACACCATAAATTCTCACAGCTGTGGCATCTTTACCCTGTTCCTAAACTTGCCACACACAGTGCCTTAGTAGATTCGAAACCACTTTCCTTCTTGCAGAATAAAGTGATAATATGTTTATATGCGAGTCTCCCTCCCTCTCCCTGTCACTAAAGCACACCACCAATTTTTGACCTTGCATCCTCACTATATACACTACTTCTAAACCTACTACAGAGTTTTTGCAATATTTATAGGCTCAGTGTAAGTTATACCTATATAGTTAATGAAATAATTTAAACACATTTATTTATGTATATATTAACTATATGTTAGGTGTTTTTCTTAGAAAAACAGTGTAATTTTAGCAAATTTTCACTTGAACTCTCTCTGAAAAATAAGAACTGCATTAGAAAGCAATACTATTTAGTATGAATTATTTATTATATTTCAGTCAGTCACTATATTACAGGCTTTAAATGGTATCTCATTGGGGCCTGGAAATATGTTTATGATGGATATTGTATTAACCTCATTTTGTAGATTACAAAAACCAAAACGCTGAGGTGCAATGGCTATTTTTAACTTAAAGTGCTATGCTGTGCTAAAAACACAGACTTTTATTTAAATTTGCCATATCTCCTCCTACTCTTTTAATCTGTCATTGGCTAAATTAAGAGCTATTAAATCGAAGTCTTTACTCCAAAAATCCTAGAACAACGTTTGCCCTGGAGTTTGTTTGGGGATTTGTTACGTAACTGGAAGACAAACCTACAGAGGCAAATGCATAAATAAGCAATTGTAAAAAACTGTAGCTTCTTTGGACCCCTGAATGTGATCAAATTGGGCGTAAAGTTTGCAGCACTTCTAAGGCCAATCTTTCAGGGCTGAGAAGATAACGGTAGATTTTGGCAACATTTATGGAAACGAAGGCACTGAGTAATCAACTAACATCTGCTTCTTTGGGTTTGGGATTTTTTAAGTGGACAGGACACATATTTCACTTCCTGTCAAGCTTTCATTGTTTCACTCTAAGCCTCTCTTTTCGCTCCAAGTCTGACATCCTTCGAATATGAGGAAGAAATATTAAGGATACTGTTCTTCTTGTGGCAGGATTCCTCTCATCACATACTTTGCATGTCTGTAAAATGAAAGTAATTTAATGATTAAGGAATCAGAAACATGATTGTTTTACATGCCAAAAGTTTGAGATATACTAAAAGTTGATTATGGGAATCTAAGCAGTGAGTATTTGGGTGTTTGCTTTTACAATACTTTCAACTTTTCTATATGTTTTTATAATAAAATAGTGGTTGGTGAGAGCTTTGGATACAAATAAGTAAAACCTAAAATTTATACATCCAACTACTAACAGTGATTATTGCTGTGAAGCGTAGAAATTAATAAGGGCCTTTCACTTCCTCCTAATTGTTTATACAGGGTGGGGCAAAAGTAGGTTTACAGTTGTTCATATGGAAAATAATACAATAATTAATAAAGAAAAATACAAAAATAAGCTGTTTCATGTACTCACGACTGTAATCCTAGATGAATCATATACATATTGCAATCATACTGCATTAACAACTTTTACCCCAATTTTATAAATGTAACATGAGAACTTGCACATATCATTCATTATTCTTCAAGCTATTACTTTTAATTGCTTCCTGGAATGTCATCATATGGTCATCTTTTATTTTGCTAGTCCTGATTTTTCAGGTGGTCATGTTTGGTCAGCATTTAATTAATATTTTCAGTGATATTGAAGAATATTCTTAATAGTGAACCTTTTTGATACTGTTATATAGCCCAGAACACCACTCTTTAGTTTTTGTTTTTCCTTTGCTTTAATTTTGCAGATCTGAAATAATGGGTAGTTTTTATATCATAGATGAGGTACAGCAACAGGTGCCCTGATTTAAGAAAAAGTCACATATGAAATCGATTTCTACAAAAGATGTAACTGTGAACAAATTCTTTATTTTAAATGAATGGTTTCCCACAAACTCAGACTAGAGGTGTGTTTAAAGTATACTTGTATTTATAATATTGTAATTGATATCTTAGTGCATATATTTCTGTTACTATGTGCATTGAGTTTATTTTACTATAATTTAGAAATATTTTTAAAGGTAAAATTAATTGACACAAATACCATAAACTTTACTGTTATGTAATTTTTATACTGATTTTATTAAAAAATAAGCTGCTTTCATTTATCTCAAAATTATGCTGACAATCATTTTAATGCCATCCACAAGCTAGACTATTTGTATCAAGCATATCCGAAATCCAGATGCTACAATATTAGAAAATAAATTATCCTTATAAATGCAGAGGTGGAGTATTTCCGAGCCGAAAACGCTTTCTCTGGTAGTGTAAGTATTCCGTTTCCCTTAAAGATGTAATATTTTTCCAAGTGTGGCTGTATGAAAAAGCTGAAGTACAGCACTTCCTACGGAACCATTTGTCATTTACCTACATTTACTGCGTTTACTGTCCTCTGTGTATTGCTCAACTTCACTTTTAATAGGAGAAAATAGGCCTTAAAAGGGAAGCAGTATTTTACTGCTGAGCAAGAAACTATTTGTATTCCTCCTTCAAAGCCTGCCTAGGAGCATGTAGGATGGCTCTTGACCAAAGGAGATGGTATGAATATTCATGTGTTTTATGAATCACAGAGTTGAGGCCTTATGGTTTTCCCATTTATCAATTACTGGTTCAGGATTAGGCAGCCGAAGAGTTGCACTGATTAACAACGCTCCTTTTGTTTGCTCCGTGTTGAGGTGACACAGCCCAGTGACAACTGTATTATTTCTTGCCTCTTCAGCTGTCCGCACTTGTGCAATTAGCTTCACATCCTGTCAGGTTTCATCATGTAGCCTCTTTATTTCCACGTTGTGAGAATTTGTGGAGCTGTAAATTAGAATGACTCCTTAAAGTTTAATTCCTCTTTCCTGTGAAGACCCCACCGTTACTGCGCCTAACAAGCATGGCTAATCATGCCCATCATACGTGATCTCGGGAATGCCTGGCATCTGACTGGAAAATGAAGGTTTTAGAAGTTAATGGCACAGGCCATTGAGAAAAGCAGCTGTAGTGAGAAACTGTAGAGAGGTTGGAGTAATTCAGACAAACTCACCTTGATGGACCAATTTAGCATATTTATTTTGGGTTTGTTTTATACTTGTTTTCTTCCTCTTTTCCTCAACCCTCCTATTTTAGTCCCTTAAAACCTTCACTAGGAAATTTCATGGAGGGCTACGACTGCTGTTACAATAAGAGAAAAAACAACAGTGGATTCCTTCGTGGTTTGAGAACTCTGCTTTTCAGATCCTTAGAGTCTAAACAGTGGTTCTCAACCTTCCTAATGCCGCGACCCTTTAATACAGTTCCTTATGTTGTGATGACCCCCAATTTCATTGAACATAATTAAAGCATAGCGATTAATCACAAAAACAATATGTAATTATATATGTGTTTTCCGATGGTCTTAGGCGACCCACAGGTTGAGAACCACTTCTAAACCACTTTTAAAAAAGGAAAAGAGTAGTTAGTAATCTAAAGACTGATCCTTTTTTCCTTCTCCCTACCCCTCCCTGTCTCTCTCTCAATGCCCCCAATGCCTTCCCCCCTGCCTCTTCCCCCTTCTTCATGTTTACTCTTATTAGTATGCAAGGGTACGTTTTAATGGGCTAGTGTGAGAATAGTCAAAGCCTATTCTCACTTTAAATGCTGAATTAGCAATTTTTTCAAGAGAACAATGAAACTGCTCATCCAGTATTTAGCAGCATAGATTAAGATCCAAACTTCTCTTTTTGCTCTGCTAAATATTGATTCCTGCTTTATCCCCTATTGTTCCTGTGTGGTTTAGTTTGCTACCTTTGACTAGGGTCACCTACTTCAGCCTGTGTGTGGATAAGCATCCCCAAGCTTTGTTCTCTCCTTCAGTGATGGGCAGCCAGTTTCAAATCTATAGAAGGCCTTTTTTTTTCTTTTTTACATTTTGAATTATTGCTAACATTTCTCTTTTATTGTGAATATGAAGGAAATCAGGTTGTCTCTATAGTCTTCTGAATATCCCAGGGCAGTTGGAATTCGCTGTCATGAAGTTCTTTCTTTTCTGGACAACTTTACTGCTAACTTATTTGAGAAGGATCTAGGGAGAAAAGAGGGAGAGAGAGAGAGAGAAAGAGAGAGAGACTGCCCTGTGCTTCAGTTGTGTAATTTGCCCTAATGTGGGAGAATCTAATTTTCTCTGTGACTCTGGGACTGCACAGGGATAGGTTAGTACCTCACAGCATTTTAAAACCCCTCAAGCAGTGTTGGCTGACAAAGAGTCTCTGTTTGAATCACTCTAAAAAGCAGACCTGATACAAAACAAACAAACAAACAACAACAAAAATGCCCACACACAAAATAAAACCTGTATAATTTAAGTGAGTGTAAAAAAAGTTTAGAGTTTGTAAAAAGAATTCAACTTTCTTTTGGGGGGAAAAAATCCTTTTGTGGATTTGTGATAGCGGAAGGCCTCTATCACATCCAGACAGACTGTGCGAGTGCTGTTGAATTTCTTCTCTCAACTCCAAGCATATCATTCTGTGCAGAGTACGAGGCTTTGGCTGTCTGGGATTCTGAAAATTCTGTTTGTGAGGCAATGAACAGTGTCAGATTCTTTGTTCAACATTCTGAACACCGAGTCTCACATTGTGAATTCTGTTTTTCTGGTTTCTAAATCCTGAGTGGTTGCATGCAAAATACATGTGGGACAGAGATTAGAAAGATTCTGTCTGTGTATGTTCTTGCTCCTTCTAAAGCATGTGTTTTATTCAGTGACTGCTGCTCAAATAAATCCATACTCTTGTTTTTTCCTGATAGATGAGTTAAATTATTGCATTTACAGGGCATCAAATATTCTTCTACGTTACACAAACTCTAAAGCTCTAATACTACTTTTCACTTCTGATTTACATTGGCGTCTTCTTGATCAATAGAGGTTCAAATAGATGATGTATTAATTAACAAAATGGTGAATAAAATATGGGGATAAATACATGATCATGTAAGAAAAGGGAAATAACCAACAGTCTTCAATGTTTAGTTTGTTTTTCAATAAGGTTGATCTCTCATTTACTTTGTCATCCTTTCTCATACACTTTTCTCTTCCATTCATTTTCTTTCCATATTACAGTACATGTATAAAAATATCAAAAACAAGAATTTTATATTTATACACTGCCACATTTGTAATTCAAAATTCTGCCAATTGCCATCATGCATTCAGCTGCTTAGTTGAAAAAATAATGCCCAATGTTCTTACAATTTCCTGCATGAGATCACAACTGGAGAGAAAGCTGTATTCAGCAAACAACAATGGAAAAAGTTGGCTTAAGGTTTTTAAATTGACTATTAAGTGCACTGTAAAAAGCAAATGATGACAAATATAAAATCAACATGAAGCATGAAACCAAATCTCCACTGGTATAAATGGAGTATGACTCCCCCCTCCCTTTTTACATAGATTTATTTTTTTAGAGCGTTTTAGGCTCACAGCAAAATTGAGCAGAAAATACAGAGAATTCACATATACTTCCTACCTACACATGCACAGCCTCCCCCACTATTAACATCACACACCAGAGTGGTCCATTTTTTTTCAATTTACTTGTCTATTTGTTAGTGAAAAGAGACAACTCTGAGATGTGAAATCCATTGACACTATGGGTAAAAAAAAAACAAAAAAAAACACCATCCCATTTTAGTTCAGTTTCCAGCCTTGCTGAGGTCCATAATTCCAAAAGACAAATGACACCCGGAGTGCTGCTAAGTTCATGAGACTAAATGAGTTACTGAGGCCACACTGTGTTCAATGCATGGCACAGAAGGGATGCTGAAAGTAGCAACTTGGAAAGGTGTCAATAGAAGCGCTGTTTGGTTTGTAGATGTAAATTGGCAAATGCCTCGCCAGAGCTTACACTGGGGATGCAGTACAGTCATCATTGAGACTTCTCCTTTTTCTGCTAATGGCATTTGCTTCTACCTGTGGGTGGACAAAATTCCAGATGTAATTATTCAGTGTTCAAGCCCTGCTTTCTCAATCTGCTTCCTAGTGGGACTATTAAAATTGAAGCTCTACAGAGAAACAAAAATAGAAGCTGTCATATCATCTTAGGAAGAAATAAACTAGTTTTTAAGCCAAACAAATCCCAATATATGAGAACAACAAAATAGAGAGCGCGCAGACTTAAAAGCAGACTAAACCACCTGAAAGTGATGGTGATTAGAAATAATATATTCTGGAATAACCTGTGTGTTTGTTTTTTTCAGGCTATCATAAGATTATAAATATGCTTCCTTTGCCTGTAAAGTCAAATGGTGGAGCTTTCTAATAGCAACTACAGTATGAATACTGATTATGAACATTAAATACAGCATCGCAGACGCTTGCAAAGCCCGTGAATCAGTAAGATATCTATCTTGTTCAGCAATCCAGGCCTTGAATATTAAATAGAAAAGCCTTAAAAACCTGGGTTCCATAAGCTCTCATTATATTGGAGACAGATGTATTTTTTAAGGAATCGGGACTATGAGTATTGATTCTATCAAAGAGTTCTAGGAACATTAACAGAAAAGAGATTCTCATGACATCATGTCCCTCCACCTAATGTGTGCATATAATCCATGTGGGCCATGTATATTTTATAAAATTATTGATGAGAAGAAAAAAGATCCCTTAAGCCTTTACTCTATAAATGATATTTCTCCACCATCCTCTTAGCTTGTTGCTTTGAGACTTTTCTAAGTGATTGCTCCTTCATGCATCCACTCAGTATT
Organism: Myotis myotis; assembly: GCF_014108235.1. Lineage (NCBI taxonomy): Eukaryota > Metazoa > Chordata > Mammalia > Chiroptera > Vespertilionidae > Myotis > Myotis myotis. The sequence goes on from NW_023416324.1 coordinate 58,958,695, forward strand.
TCCACCAGCTTCTTCTCTGCTGACGGAAGAGAAGCTGCAGCTGGTGCTTATTGAGATCAGCCTTGGTGCTTTGCCTGTACACCCCTTTCCACCTTACCCTACTCCCACAAACCATTTACAAAAAAATAGTATTATTTAAGAGTCACTTAAGCATTCACAGGGCTCCTGCTTTGCAGAAAAGTTGGCAGTGAAATAGAAAACCTGATGTCATCATCAAATGGTTAAAACACATATGAATGGAGCTTTCCATTTTAAGGTGAACATAGATAGTAAAGAATAAGTTGCTATTTTTTTTTTTACTTCCTGAATCTACTTTATCATTGCTCAATATTGTCAGTGGTATTTAAGTCATTTCTTAGAACACTAACTTACTTCTATCCATTTTTATTTGAATCATTTTTTTATCGTTTGGATAAATAAGATCACTTACATATCAACCCTGAATCTATCCTATATAATAAAAGCCTAATATGCTAAGTGTACCATCAGCCGTTCAAGCAATCAAAGCGTGATATGCTAATGTTATGCTAAGGCTGCTTAACCGCTCGCTATGACATTCACTGACCACCAGGGGGAAGATTCTCTGACTGGTAGGTTAGCTTGCTGCTGGGGTCCCGCCGATCAGGACTGACTGAGCAAGATGGGCCAGACATGCCATGGAGCCCTCCAGCGGTCCCTCCCCAGCTGGCCAACCTCCCGCACCCCTCCCTGGCCCAAATCATGCGCTGATGAGGTCCCTTGCCCTGGCCTATACCCTCTCACAATCCGGGACCCCTCAGGGGGATGTCAGAGAGCTGGTTTGGGCCCAATCCCAAAGGCCAGGCCGAGGGACCTCATGGTGCATGGATTCATGCACCAGGCCTCTAGTATATACGTATATAAAAGCCTAAGCAACCGTTTGACCATTCAACCAGTAGCTAGACACACACTGACCACCAGCGGACAGATGCTCAGTGCACAGGCATGGAAACATGAAACAGACTGATGAATCTCAGAGGAAGGGGGGAGGGAAGGAAGAGATTAACCAAAGATCTTATATGCATACTAGAGGCCTGGTGCACAGATTCGTGCACCGGTGGGGTCCCTCGGCCTGGCCTGTGGAGATTGGACTAAAACTGGCAGTCCAACATCCCCCAAGGAGTCCTGGATTGTGTGAGGGCACAGGCCAGGCCAAGGCACCTCACCAGTGCAAGAATCTGTGCACCAGGCCTCTAGTACTCTATAAATACTTATTGTATGGATAAATGAGAAAAAGGTTTCCATTAGGCATTTGGGTTTTCTTAACACAAATAAAGTATATAATAAAATACGTATGGAAAAGCATGACCAAATGCATATGTATACATACAACAAAATACTTGGGTGCTACTATTTCTTTAAGCATTATATATATTTTCTCCAGTATTTACAAGACAGTAACAAATTTTTTTATATTGGCATAATGTTGTCAAAAAAAGAACTATAAATTTACAAAAGGAGCTTTTCTTCATAGCTGTGCTCTTTCAGAAATAAAAGGAATTGGTGGTTTTGATCTGTGTGCTACACAATTGAAGGCAGACAGTTACTTAGGGCTCATTACGTGTGGTTTGAATGGCTAAGAATAGATATGTTCAAAGTGTAGATATCAATGTCTTAAAAGCCACTCATGGCGTAGACAACATATTCTTCTTTAAGCTACTTAATTTTTGTCTCAAAATTAATATTTCATTATCCCTTGGAGCACTTGACATGGTCTTTATGGCTTGAAAATGTATAGCCATCACCATACAAACTGATAGTAAACTATTTCTTCAAACCCATAGAGAGAGGTGCTACAACTAAATGCTTTAGCACATAACTGAAGTATTTAACTGTAGTAGACAGATTTAATGCCATGATGGTTTATTTTAACCAAAGACAAAGGTAGAAGAGAGGCAGGGCAGGAGAAGAAAAGGATGCAGTAGGAAAGTTAAAAAAAAAAAAAGTAAATAAATATCAGTGTTGCCTATGTCAGGAACAGTGGCCCCCTGCTACTTTCTGAACTATCGTGTTCAAAGCTGTTGATTTAGGCTCCTGCTGGTAAACATGCTTTTTTATAACCTCAACTCATCCATATTTCACACAAGAGACTTCATAAAAGAGACAGATTTATAATTTTCTGTCACTGAATTCAAGATTACCAATTATTTCTTTATTGAAATTTTTGCATCCTTTACTAGAATAGGTATTCATAGTTTTATAGGCCTTCTTTTTTCTCACTCACTCAATTTAGATTTATGGAGCCTAAGAGTTTTCTCTTGAAGCAACACAAAAACGTTATACTTCCAATTCACTGTGCCTCAATCAATGTAATCATTTCCAGAAACAAGCCACAAGTTTGAGAATTTATATCCTTTAATAAGTCTATATTCTGGGATCATATAATAATTTTGTGTGAGTGGAAAATAAGGATTTTCAAGGACAGAATATATGGGTATAAATAAAGATCCCTTCATAGATTAATTGTACATTCATATTTAAAATGTTAACTTTCTCTATATTCAAGGCAAGATTTAAAAAATAGCTGATAATGTCAACCCAATATTACAAGTGAAACTGCAAAAATGAGAATAGGAAAGTTTATGAAAAGTGTGAGATCTTTTGAGCCTGAGAGTTTAAGGCCAGTACCTACCGATGGATGAATGTCACATACTTCTCCAGACACTATGCTCTGTCTTGTTGATACGAGTTTTGTGTGGCACAGTTCTAATCTGTGTGGAATTTGTTAGAAAAATATGATCAGGCAAATTTTCTAAATTATTGTCTGAGAAATGGTTAAGGCCTTAAGAAAAACTAACCAAAATATGTCTTAAAGATTCTGGCATTTCTTAGAAGGCTAAGAGTGATCCTATTCCATTCCACATGGAGAGATGAGTGGTGACCCAATGGAAGAGTCTCAGGGGGATCTCACATTCTGGCTTCTGAAAATTAGAGAAAGGAGACCCCAGCTCTGTGCAGACCCAGCATATGGCCTGAGGAGCAGAGAAGAGGCTGGATTCCTTCCTTCTGGCCACCAGGCACCACGGAAATCCCTTGCACAACTACATGTCATAGCCCCTGAATAGGTCCCAGGCAGTTCAACAGTGAAGGCTGATACAGAAAGTGAGAGCCAAACAGCTCTACTTTCCAGACATTTCACCTAAAACTAGATCCCCTGGGAATACCTCAACCATATATTCGCCCCTCAGACTGGGGACACTTCTCAATAACGGTTTGCAGAATAAGTAAATTAATAGAAGTAGGTGTCTATAAAAGCTGAAGAGCCCTGGATTATTTGGCTCAAATATTATGTGTCTAGCTAAATACTGCTTATATAAACTCTATATGCATGTTTATAATTTATATAAACTTCATCTTGATCTTCACAACCCTGTGAAATAGACAGATTTCAATATTTTAATCCAAATTTTCACATTAAGGAACAACAGTTCAGAGACGTTAAGTGACCTGCATACAGTTACACATCCAGTTAGGTAGCACCACATGAAGAACTCACCTTCTGAATGCAATCAAACAAGCAACCAATCAATCAATCAACAAATACACAGGAAGTACTATTGAAATTCACATGAGAGAATCAGAAAAAAATTCCATTTTGAGAAGATTTTATGAAATAATTATGTTTAGCTTTTGCTAAATATTCATGGAAGTGGAGTCCATGGAAAATATGGAGAGGTCGTTTAGTATTCTTTTTCTAGTTTTCTTTATTTTTCAAAATCTACAGCAACTCACATAGATTTTTCCATGTTTCTTAATTTGTTTTGCTTGTGAATGTGTGAGGGTGAATGTATAATTTTATATTGGATACAGAAATAAGTATAGCTCATTGAAGAAGGTTCAAAATAGGATACAACAATAAATATTGAAAAAGAGATATTTTAGCCGTAACCAGTTTGGCTCAGCAGATAGAGCATCAGCCTGTGGATTGAAGGCTCCTGAGTTCGATTCCCATCAAGGGCACATCCCTGAGTTGCAGGCTCAATCCCCAGTGTAGGGTGTGCAGGAGGCAGCTAATCAATGAGTCTCTCTCATTATTGATGTTTCTATCTCTCTCTCCTTCTCCTTTCCTCTCTGAAGTCAATAAAAAAATTTTTAAAAGAACAATATTTTAGTGAAATTGCTAATAAAATTTAGTGTAAGAAATTATTAATAATGTCATAGAGTTTTTATCATTCTCATAGATATGTAATTTTCCATAGGATACTTCTCAAAAAAAACCCCATAAAAACACACACACACACACACATGTAAATGACTCTTCATTGTCACCTTTGTTCTCATGTTTTTGTCCAGAATTTTAAAAAGTAAAATGAAAATCCCAGGTTAGGTTAAGTGATCATTAAAACTACATATATTACATATTTTCCCAAGGTGCCTTGAAATACAAATGTTAAGTTTTGAGACTCTAGAGCTAGTCTAAGAATTGTACATATTCTCTTTTATGAGTGATATAAATGTACTATATGTAATGTACTATATAAATGTACTATATGCAAGTCACATTGCAAATGAGTTGGGTTTTTTGTTTATCCTCAAGGGTATATTGCTTTTTTATTTTAAAAACATAAATATAACAACTGCAGCATCAGAGGCCCTTTATAGAGTCAAATGTAGTGGTAGAAACTCCCAAGTTGCTATAATGTCAAAACACAGTATAACTTGAAGGTAACAAAACAGAAAAGCAAGGCAAGAAAAGGAAGTACATTTTATGTAAAGTATTTTGGCTTACGGCATCCTAAAGAGGGCAAAAAACCCAAACTGTCAGATTGTAGCATTCACACATTGTTTATAAGCATACTAACAGTCAAGATCTGGGACTCACAAAACCTGTCCCGATCCATCTATTTGTTATCAGTACTTCTGTCTTTTATGCTGTCCTTAAACAATGCATTGTAAAGAGGAGACATCTCATCAGTGACGTTTTCAAGATTCATTTTGATTGGAAAAAAGTCGAGTAAACCTGCTTACATTCTCCAGTAGTGAACCACACCGTATTGTAATCCAGCTTCACTAAATTCATTGATTGTATCCGTTGATAGTGTGGGTACCTTTAAAGAAACGATTTGCAATTACTTTTTTTTAAAATATATGTTATTGATTTTTTACAGAGAAGAAAGGAGAGGAGAACGCATGGTTGGAATAGAGACCATTCTCTAATTCTTCACCACATAAGACAGGCTCAGGGAACATCATGAAACCAACCAATTTATTTATTGCTGGGACTCATTTTTCCTAAGTGTGACTGTATTTATTACAGCTGTGGAAACAAAATCTCCTAACTCTCTTGTATGTTTTGTTCTCTGAAGTAAAGGCCAGAAGAAAGAAAATAGCTTTTTTATTTACACTAGTGTCTAAGTGTCACACTAAATGTCTTAAAACTTACCATCAGAGCTCAATTTCTTTGTCTCTAGGTTGATTTTCATCTACAACTTCAAGCTATGGTTGTTGAAATGCAATTCACAACTAGCTTCCCAACTCCTAGCCTTGGTTCCTGATATAATCATGTCTCCAAACCCCCTCTTTTTTTTCACTGAAATTCTATAATACCTCGAGCACCTTTTAGATTCATTAAGGTAGAATACTAACTCTTTTATTAGCTGCCCAGATTTCACGGCCAGAGAGAGGTGTTTCACCAATGAATCTGCGAGTCCCCATATAAGAACAGCATTATGCGGCATGTCGACGACTATTGACACAGGCTTATTCACAGATATGAATTAATACTGTGTGTATTATTTAAAGCCTTGCCCACACTTTCAGGCTTCCTAGTTAATGAAACCAGTGCTTAGGTATAACCATTGGGATTTCCTATTACCATCACATTACTATTCATATGCTGACCTTAGTAACTAAGCCACTTGCAGGGAGAGGAAGTGTGTGGAGTGTGTGACTATCAAGGGCACAGAATAAGAAGAAATAATGTTAGTAGAAAGCCATGGTCCAATTTTCTTTCCAGGAGGATTTAGCAGGGCTATGGGAACTGGAGGAAAACTGCACCTTGCAACAGTAAGAGTTAAGAGACAGAAATGCTATTTTCCCACTTGGACTTCTTCCCTTCTGGCCCTGCTTTAAAAATGCATTGTTATAAGTACCAAAGGAAATATGAAAGCATTGTGCAAGTGTTAATCATAATAGGTCTTCATACACTAGGACCTGGAGAAAAACAACTTCTGTTCCCATTTCTGTTTTCTTTCCCTTCTTCCATGCGCTTTACTGGTCCACCCCATATCTTTCTTGGAATTTTCCCCCAACGTGGCCCTGCATTTCTTCTCTGACAGTTGTTCATAGTCCTTTTATTCTTGAAGCAAAATTTGGTTTCCAGATCATTATCACAGTTCCTGTAGTGCTTGGTATCTGGCTTTTTTCATACAAGATTTTTGATAATCAAAATTTCTTGCTGTTGGGTAGTTTAAAAAAAAAACTGGTAGTTATCAGATAATTACCCTATCTGTCAAAATTAATTTGTTTCTTGTGCTTATATAAGGGAAAAATAACCATTTGAGTCAATGTCTGAAGAGGATATACTGGCAAATTCATTTAGACTAAGCCATTTATATTTCCAGAAGGGGATGGATTTTACTCCACTTCAATAGATATATTCTTGATGCAAAGTCTTATCTTAGGTATAAATACATTCACTCATATTAAAGGAGTCTCTGTAATTAGTTTTATCATGTGTAATGGAAAGGTACTCGACAATATGTTTTTCTACGTAAGATGAATTCTTCACTCATTCTTTACCTCCCAAAGTGATGCTTTTGATTTTGAAACCCAATTTGTCAGTATCACTAAAATTATTCTATTGGCATTTGACCAGAATAATTTTCATTTTTTATTTTATTGATTTTAGAGAGAGGGGAAAAAAAGAGAGAGAAGTGTCTATGTGAAAGAGAAACATCAATCAGCTGCCTCCTGCATGAACACCAACAAGGGATTGAACCCATAATCTAGTTATGTGCCCTGACTTAGAATTGAACCCACCACCCTTTCGAATATGGAATGATGCTCCAACCAACCTTCCAGGACTAGAATGAATTTTAATATTATTTATCACTTTAACCATTGTGCTATAAATGTCGACTAGCTTTACCATCTTCCATTATCTGATGTATTTGCAGTACACTTTAAATAGTGCTTGACCTGTAAATAAAGTTCATATATTCCATGATTAATATTATCATCTCACTAAATGCTCTCAGTAGTAGAAAATATTATGCCTCCAATCTATAGATGAAAAAAATTGAAGCAATGAAATTAGATGACTTGTCAATAATGAAACAACTAATAATTCGCACAGATGAAACTTAATTGCAGACCTTCTGACTGTAAATGAGCATATGGAAGATCCCCCAAATTTTGAATGTCTTTTCCATTTACTTGTCTTTGTACATCTGGCAAGTTGCAGAAGAAAAACATATAAAACTCATCACTAAAGTGTCCCTTAAGGATAAAAAGGGAAAATGAGGAGAAATAAAGATTTATGTGTATACCAACAGGTAGCACTCTTTGATCTAAACTGTCAAATAAACCATTTGATCATAGCAAAGACTCCATAATTCCCATACCCTACCTGATCACTTCATCTAGAGGCAAATTAATTCAGTGATCACAGTAAAGTCTCATTGCCTAAGCAAACTGAAGAATGAAGAAGGGAAATTGTGGAGACATCTGCTTTAGCAATGGGGGGTAGAGATAACTCATATTCAAATCACAGTACATTGGGATTCAATGCTTTGGGGATATTACAGTCTAAAAATACTATTAGGTCAAATGTATACTCTGCAAGCTTAGTGGAACATCCCATAAGAAACTAAAATGGTAACAATTAAGCTAAACTAAAAATTAATTTATAATTAAAAGCAAGGATAACAGCAATTAAAATCCTGGCCAACTCATCACGTCTGATTCATCTACAACAAATTATCTTTCCCTAAAACTGAGGAAATATTGCCAAGCATTGTCAACACTTCTGAATATAAAACTGAATTAGTCTTCAGTAAGCTCCAGCAAATTGGTATTTTTGGTATATAAATAGCAAATGTTAATATCATCCTTTCCTAGTAAAACAGAAGAAAACAAAAAACTCTCAGTTTTAAAGATTTTTAAAAAGATAAGATATGTCTATGGAATTAAGCCTGATTTTTTTCGTAAGAATTAAAAAGACCACCTGTGTGCATATCCATCAGTATGAAACTCTTTGGGAGGTCTCCTAAAGCCCACCAATGTGCCAGAGAAAATTCTTCCAGGATCACTGTGGTAGAAAATATTTATGCTAATTTCAAAGGGAGTAAAGCTATACGTTTTTAAAAAAACAATAAAAATTGTTTTATGTCTCAGTACTGTTGTGGGCTTTATGATGAACTCGAAAAGATAACGTATCTTTCTAACTTTAAAAACATTTCTCTTGCACCCTAATTTCTGTCTCCCAATTTTGCAAAATATCGTCATTCACATGGCTATTCATGCACTAAACTGGCCCCTGCCCCCCTCAACTTGAGCAAGCACCGTCACCTCTCCCTACAAGTGAATCTCAAGTGTTTTTACTACCAAGTTTGTTCAATCCCTGGTGTCTCCAGGAACCTGTGATAGTTTCTATTTCTTCTCTCTCTCTCTTTTTAAGTTGAGAGAGAGAGAGAGAAACAGAGAGAGACAGAAAGACACAGAGAAACATCAGTTTGCTGTTTCATGTATTTATGCATTCATTGGTTGATTCTTGTATTGCCCTGACTGGAGACCTAACCCACAACCTTGTTGTATTAGATGCTCTAACCAACTGAGCTCCCCAGCCAGGGCCTCCACCTACTATTTCTATTTGTGTTTCCCTACTTTCTCAGCTCTGCAGAGTGCTTTTTCCAAAATGAAAATCAAGTCATAATATTTTGATGGTATTTCTACCACCCATGGCTTCCCAAGACACAGAAACCCAACAACCGTCTCATCAGCCTCATCAGCCTCATCTCCAACCCCTCTTCTCCTCCCTCCCTCAGGATAGGTAGTTACACGGCCTCCTTGCTCTTCCTAGAACAAGCCAGAAATGTTCCTACCTCTGGGCCTTTACACTTAGAATTTTCTCTGCCTGGAAGCTTTCTCTGCCCCAGGAATATCTCCATGGCTTGCATCTTTGCTGCCTTTGTGCCTCATTCTTACGTCACCTGCTCAGAGATCTCTTCCCTAAACAGCCTATCCAAAATGCTCTCTCTCATGCTTTCCCCCTTTAACCTGCTTTGTGTTTTTCTACCTCGCCTTTATCACCACATAACATTATATTATACAGGCAATTGTTTAAATATTAATTGCCTGTCTCCCCCACTACAATGTAAGTTCTATGAGGTGGGGACTTTTTTTTTTTATTTATCTCTGTATCTCCAGTTCCTAAAAGAGTTCTTCATACGTAGAGCATGTTCAGTACATATTTTGTAAGTGAACTAATGTCTATATTTACACTTAGGTCATTGTTGGGAACAATTTAGAAAACTGCCTAATACCCATACAGGTAGCAAATTACTGCAATGTTTCTCTAGAATCCTTACTCATTTGTAGTGCACTTGATGGTTTCATAAGCTCCCTGCGACCCAGTAACCGTATTCCAAACTCGGGTGAAAGCAGGGTGGATTTCAGTTTCTCCCATTCACAGCTAGCTGGACATTTAACATTCCTGATTTTTGCTTGGGGTGGGGGGGGAGGGATCTATGTCCTCACAATCTTCTCACCTCAGTTTCACTTTCAACAACCAAATAAAGTGCCCCCCCCCCCATTCAAAATTCTAAATGAAAACTATTGTAACCACACTTCCCTCCCTAACTTTGCTGCTTCTGGGGGGGGGGGGGGATGATTAAGAGCCCTCAACTTTAATAACCCTCTGCCTTTTTTTCATGTGATACTTTGACTTGCTAGCTAGAAGGATTGCAAATCAGAACTGAATTATAGTTTGAATGAGCTAAATACATTTCAATAGGGGAAAACATTAAAAGATGCATCCTGGGAATATCATGCAAATCCAGTCCAATAAGAACTTTTTCAACTTTTCAAATTAGAAAAGGTTGGATTTTTTAAAGATCTATAACTACAGTTATAATTATACTGAAGCTAGTTGAATAATTAACATCTGAATATGATAAAATAATTGGAAAGATGATGCATAAAAATGGATATTTTACATTTTTAAATTAGTGATGAAAAATAATAAGGAATATAATATTAACGATAAGGCCATTTGACAGGCAATGTTACAAGCACTTTATTTTATAATCTCTCTATTCAAATCTGAGGCAGGCAGCATTGTCTCTTGCATGGATTTTTTGCAGTAGCTTCCTACCTGGTCTCTCTGCTACTCCCCTTGACCTTGAAAACCTACTTTCAGTAAGGCTGCCTAATAATGCTTTGGAAAATAAGTCATGCTATATCATGTTTCTGTTCAAAAATTTTGATGGCTTTCTACCTCCCTCGAAGTAGCATGCAACGCCCTTACCATGTACTACTAGGTCCTACAAAAGGGCCCCCCCTTACCATGTACTACTAGGTCCTACAAAAGGGCCCCCCCTTACCATGTACTACTAGGTCCTACAAAAGGGTCCCCCCTTACCATGTACTACTAGGTCCTACAAAAGGGTCCCCCCTTACCATGTACTACTAGGTCCTACAAAAGGGTCCCCGTGACTTCCCTGATATCACCTCCTCCTTGTATGTGTTGGCTTTTGTGTTGCTCCTTACAAGAGTCAGGCAGGCTATTGCCCCTGGACCTTTTCACTACACATTCCCTCCACCTGGAATACTTACTTTTGCTCGTTCAGGTCTTTGCTCAGATGCCATCTTCTCAGTGACACCTTTTCTAACCACGCATTTGAAAATTGTAGTCCTCAACCCAACATTCTTCTTTCCTCAAGTTTCTTCTGTAATAACACTTATCACCAACCTATACTTACCCACTATTTTGTTTCCAAACTCTATCCATTAGAATAGAATGTAAACTCCATTATAGGCCTTTTCTTTTTTTTTTCTTTTGGTCTCTTTTATTCACACCTGTAATTCTAGTTCTTAGAATAGTCCCCAGTACATAAAAGCCGACTTATATTTGTTTTAAAAATAAATATATTAAATAGCAATGACATATGATGACCTATTAGAGTGGATAAAACCCAAAACCCTGACATGATAACACTAAAGATGTGAAGCAACAAGAACTGTCATTTATTGTTTGTGAGAATGCAAATGATATATTTGCCTTGGAAGATAGTTTGGCACTTTTATACAAAGCTAAACACAATCTTACAATATGATCCAGAAATTATGATTTTACCCAATGAGTTGAAAACATGTCCACACAAAACCTGCACATAAATGTCTTTAGCAGCTTTAGTCACGATCCCTAAAATCTAGAAGCAACCAAGATATCCTTTAATAGGTGAATGAATAAACCAACTGCAGTACATCTATGCAATGAAATATTATTCAGTGATAAAAAGAAATGAGTTAGCAAGTCACAGAAAGTCATGGTGCAACCTCAAATATACCTTGCTAGTGAAAGAAACAAGTCTGAAAAGGCTACATACTATATGATTCCAACTATTAGACATTCTGGAAAAGGCAAAACTATGGAGACAATAAAAAGATCAGTGGCTTTGGGATAGAGAGGGCAGGATGAATAGGTAGAACACAGGGGATTTTTAGGCTAGTGAAACTATTCAGTATGATACTATATTGGTGAATATGTGAAGTTATGCATTTGTCAAAACTTGTAGAACTATATAACACAAAAAGTGAAACATCATGTAAACTATGGACTTTAGTTAACAGCAATGTTTATCAAAATGATAACAAATGTACTACACTAATACAAGATATTTACAATAGGGGAATTGGGGGTAGGGAGTACATGGGTGCTCTGTATTTCTTACTAATTTGGCAGTAGATAAGTCTATTAACTATTCTAATACTCAAAAAATCATTCGGTGTAGTTTCAGTTCTTACTTCCATTGTGAAGATGGAGAAACTGGCTTTCCCCCAGAAACTGGCTTGTCCAAGCTCACACAGCTAGTTCTTGGGAGCTGCAGGTGTGGAGCCCAGGATGGGTCCTCCCCAGAAGCAGAGCTCGCGATTTTACTTTCACCAAAGGCATCCATCTATATAAAAACCTAAGTGACCGACCATTTGACCATTCGACTGACTGACTGGCCAGTACATATGACGCGCACTGGCAATTTAAAAATAAACGTTGACTTGTGCATGCACGATACATATAAAGCTCTCACTGGCACCAATTGCATGTGCGTTTTAATTGTAAAATACTATATTATATATACTATTTTGACATGTAATTCTTTGCAGTAATGTAATTACCACATGAATCTTTCTTCTAATTTATTTCCTTTCAATGTGCATGAATCCGTGCACTGGGCCACTAGTTAAATATAAAAGAGAAATAGAGTGCTAAAAGAGCTATAATAAAACACACAGGCCTAAGTATATTTCCTATCATGCATGCAGAGGTGGCCCTTGCCTTGTGGTCAGAGTGGAAGCATTTGTAGGTTGCAGTTGTGCTCAGAAGAAAATTACCATTCAAGAAGGAAGCCTCATAGCTTGAGGGTTTTGTTTGTTGTCCTTGTTTATTATCTTTGCTGTTGCCTTTGAAAACAATTTGATCTCTGTTGACATACATACCATTTGGTGATAAATATGAATATTTTCTACATTGCTGCATAGATGGTATTGAGATTCAGAGGCACATCTTTTCTACTTCACTTTTTGACCCATCTGTGAGACTACTATGTGTGCACTATAGAGGGAAGGATGGGTTGCCTAATTTTTGTAAAGGATTTTTAAAATATACCTGAGGTGGCATTTACATAAAACTAGAGCTATGGCAGAGCACGTCATAGTTTCTAAATATCTTACATAATAAAAGAGGGATATGCTAATTATCCAGGACACCCTCACATCACAACCAGAAAGGGGGGGGGGGGCGCTGTGGGGCCACAGGGCAGGACTCCAGGTCTCATGGGATTTCGTCCTGCCCAGGCAGACTTTCCCACGGCCCAGCAGCCAAAACCTGATAGGGACCCGGGGTTTACTAAATTTTACTGTAGCTGCTCCTCACACCCACACCCCCTGCCCTAGGACCATGCTACCCGCATCAGGGAGCCCCGGCAGCCTCCTGACAGGCAGGTGGCTGGGGAGAGTCGAGTGAGGCAGGACAACAGGGAACCACGGAGGGGCGGGGAGACAGGAGCAAAGTTCCTGGGGGGCTGAGGAGAGCGCCTGACAGGAGCTGGGACTGCAAAGAAGGAAGAGGAAGCGGCCACAGGGAGCTCTTCCAATCACCCTGCACAGACACCCTACCCCAGCCCCCACACCCCCGGGGGGAGAAGACCCAGCATTGGGGGTAGTCGCAGCCTGCACCTCCGACTCCTGAACTCTTCCCCCACCACCCCTACCAGGGGTGCCCACAACAATAGCAAGCTGGCGACAACCCGCCAGCGCCCCTGAGGCACCTGGGGTCTGCAGCCCACCACTGCTGGGCCCCGTCCGCTGGGGCTGAGCATGACTGTTCTTTCTACAACTCCAGATCTGGGTGGAGGCAGGCCTCGGTGCCTCCACCACAGCAGCGGCGCTATCTCTGCAGCAGAAGCGCACTGAATCTCACCAGGGGCCGAGGCTAAACTTGCCCTCCTAGCACGACTGGCTCCATCCTGGCCCAGTTCCCGCCCTCCTCCAGGAGATTGGAGCCCCACCCTGAGCACATACAGCTGCAAAACAGCCACATGCAATTTAAAGAATGGCATCAAGTGAGGAGGTTTGACAGTTATTCCCCCTTCGGCCTCGCCACCCTCTTGTGCCTCACTAGCACTCCCCCTGCCAGTGTCCCTGGGGACAACCACCGCTACAGGGCTGCTGGCCAGAGCCTGCCCCTCCAAGGCCTACAGAACCCTCTGCAAAGCTTTGGTAGCTACAGTCCCAGGAAACAATCATGCCCTCCTCCCCTAATCAGCACCTGCTATCTGCGAGGGTACCCGTGAGCTTAAAAATAACAATCCCTTCCCATTTAGATATCACTTACTTGATGAAACATTTCTAGGTTTATTTGCTCAGAACCTCCTCATGACAATCCAGTGAGGTAGGCAGAGGAGAGATTACAAAGCCATTGGTATATGCATATGTATTCAGAAATGAAGCTCAGAGAGGAAAAATGTCAAGTCCAGGGGTTCCCAAGGTGCATCACACCCTACAGAGGGGCAATTTTATTTTAAGTGGGGGCAATTCGAGAATGAGTTAACAGTGAATTTTTTGCCTTCCTTATGGTTCTAGGGGGCCTCATCTACAGTGTATCCTATATAATACAAGGCTAATATGCAAATGACCAAATGGTGAAATGACCGGTCACCATGATGTGCACTGACCACCAGGGGAAGACACTCAATGCAGGAGCTGGCCCCCAGTGGTCAGTGTGCTCCCACAGGGGGAGTGCTTCTCAGCCAGGCTCACAGCTAGCGAGCACAGCAGCAGTGGTGGGAGCCTCTCCCGCCTCCGTGGCAATGCTAAGGACATCTGACTGGTGGCTTAGTGGGCCTAAGCCATCAGTAGGACATCCCCCCAGGGCTCCTGGACTGTGAGAGGGCACAGGCCAGGCTGAGGGACAACCCCCCCCCAAGTGCACAAATTTCATGCACTGGACCTCTAGTTCTATTATAATGACAATACTTCTCAATGTTTGGATCTTCAAAATGACCTTTCCCCATACTGACCAAAATAGAAATTTCACCCCATTTCTGCCTTTGGCAGTAATAAAACAACCCTAATATTCACCCTCTTTCCAGATTCCACAGTCCATGATAGGATATCAGCATAACTTCTTCCCAAAGTATAATGCCCATCCAATTAGCCTTAAATATGTTTTAAGAAAACTCACAGTAGAAAAAAATAATTACATGGTTGTCAAAATGCATGACTCATCAACTACAATAGAACTCTGTAAAATAATTTCCATCAAAAGATTAACATTTACCATGTTGTACTAATAAAACATATTGTAAGAGATATAAAAAGAAATAAGTGGAAAAATAGTAAATAGTCAATACATGCAAAATACACAGCCAAATGAACTAAAACAGTAGAAAATACATTAAACACAATAAATACATCCATTTTCTGTATTTAACATGAGAATGTATCCCACCACATAGAAAGTATTCTTGCCAAATACTTCTTCAAGAAATAACAGTTAAAATAAAATTATTTTCTTACATCTTTGTGGTGTCACAAGGTTTTTCTCTGAATGGGTTTCTGCTGTATCCCCTTACTAAAAGTCAAAGCCTTCATAGGTACAGCCCTTGGTAAGAAATAGAAGGAAAACCTTTCACACATACAGAAATGGAGAAAATTGCTAAAGAAAGACAGGGAGGGAAAGGCCACTTGACAGATAAGCAATAGCTCTGCTTACATGGTAATTTATGGTAATATCAGAAAGCTTTGATAAAATTTCACACATATTGCAGGGTAGGACATTGGAGAAGATAAAGGACTCAAAGAGATAAGGGGAAATTAAACCATTTATGAGAGAGGGAAGTGTTTTGTAAAAAAATTGGCAATTGGTTTTGATAGTCATGACAATTTATGTAATTTCTGTTTGTGTTAGGCACTTGTTGTCTATAAAAGTGGCAGTCTAACATTTCCCCAATTGCTATAAAAAAGTCATTTTTGAGAACAATAAATATGTGGGTAGTTTACAAAACGATTGTAACACAACCTCTGTTAATGTTTGTGTGCTCAATTCCTGTCATTTGAATAGTTTAGACCTTTTAAACCCTTATCGTTTTTCATTTGATAGTAAATCAATTTTCCAATAAAATAATTTTGCCCTTGGGATATTCTAATGAAAAAGCAATTTAAAATATATTTCTAATAAATACCAAAAAAGTACTTTCCTACAAAATATGCAGTTAATAAATGAGGAAATATTCACATGAGTTGCTACTTCTTCTCTTGTTATCTGAAAAATAATGAACCTTAATTTACATTTTTCTTCATCAACCCCTGAAGCCCTTATTAAGGTCAAAGTTTGAATATAATATATTTGCTATTCTACAGAATTTTGTATTTTAAATATAAAGTACTATTTGATGCTCTGATTTCACTTTCTATATTGAAAATAGAAATTGGCATCAATGAAGAGTTTTTAAATGATCACAGAAGTGATCGTTTCTAATAACGTGTCTCTGCCTTCCTCTGAATTTCACTGTTTCTTTGGCTCCTCCTTACTCATTGGATTTCTCAACTCAGTTTCCGACCACAGCATTATGAATATCTTCCCTTTAGGAAACATAAAAAGTTGTCATTCAATAAAAGCACATTATGAGAACTCTGTTACTTGTTTTTAAAGAACACTAACAGGAAAATTTGGAAGAAAAAATGCCAGTCTTGTCTCTGTTCTCTCTAACAAAGTTCTCCTGGGGGCAAAGCTTTAATGAGGAGTTCTGGAAAATTCTTAAACAATATGTGTCACTGACCGGAATGGCTGGCCCTTTCAAGCTGGCTGCTGCTATTCAATAAAGATCCTATCAGAATATGAAGTAACTGGTTTAAGTTTCTCCAGTATTTTGAGGAAATATTTTGTGAGAGTGGGAAGCGTACTTTAATGCCATTCACATGTTTCCCTGAGAATGAAAGCAGATCTGCAAGGGCGTTGAAAGTATTACAGTCTAATTTCATTGCAATTTTGGGGGCGAGGAGTGAGGCTGGGACAACCAGGAGTTTGGTGGAGGTTCAAGAACACAGAACAAAGTTGACCCATTGGAAAATCAGTAAGTGCTGGAACCAGCTCTAAAAGGCTCATGTTTTTAGCCTTTACAGCCATCGCAGCTTTCTTGAAAATTTACACTGTCATTTTATTTATAGCAGATGTCTCTTAAAGCAAACATTTTTACTTGATACTATACAAATCTTACGTAAAATTGCAAACATAATGTGGAGTTTTGGTCATGCTGTAGAAATCTACAGTATTTTCTATAATGGATTATGAGCAAGGGGGAAAAACTGATACTGATCTAAGGCTGAAGGATAAAGGGTAATCAAAACAAGGCTTCTGCAGATGCTTTTATGAAACTTGTTTTAAAAGAAAAGGCAAAGGTTGAAACTGTGGATTAAACCAACTAAATTAAATCATCTTGTATTTGAAATACACTCCACACTTCAGAATGAAATGACCAGAAGCCAGCATGAATCGTAAGAAAGGCATTGGGTTGCTTGGACAATTCCACTGTCTGGGCTACATAAAAGGAAAAGAAAAAAAGGTCAAGTTTTCCTTGGATTTTCCTAAGTAAAACATGTGTTTGCTTCTTGTATAGATCTGATGGCAAAGAAAATCTAAATAAGCATTTCAGTCTTCTCGTGAGTCTTCTTTGCAGTTCTCTGGTAACTCAATCCTGAGTGTAATGACTTAAATATATGCTCTGTAGCTGCGCAGCAATTGCTGAACTGCCTGATAAAGAAGTTGTAGCACCTAGAATTCACTTCTTAAGATAAAAATATAATGTGCAATTAAAGGAGAAAGTAAATTCTGTTCAGAAAGTCACACCAAAAATATATATATAAATTGAAAGAAAACAAGAGATATTACGATTTCACAAAATGTCAGCCACTTTAATTCTCCAAGTCATAGCTCAGCTACAAATACATACTACTATATTTGCTTTCCTAATTAGCAGAATTTAAAAATAGAGTATTATATAAGTTTTTGTAATTGAAATCTATTTAAGTAAAAGCTATATTTCTGAGAATTCGCTGTTCATTATGCATGGTTTGTAACAATACACATTTCAAAAAGGAAGTCATTAAAGTAATGTGGCTGTTATGTTTTCACAGACCTTTGGGAGAGTTTAACCAATGAAACAGCATAATCTCTCTGGACTTTAAAAACACAAGTCCATGACAAGGACATGAGATTGATGGAATTTGTAATCATATATGTTTTACTTATGTAATAAATTTATCATTTCAAGGACATTATTCAAAATGACTCCACTGAGTTACAATGTGTGGATTCCTATGCTATTTTGCATGGGTGTCTGCAGAAAATTTTTACATTTTTAATAATCTACTAGTGGTGTTTCAGTAGGTTACTTGCTATTATAATTCTGTTCACAGATGAGGGTTAAAGTATCGCTAACCTTTACAAATGTAGTATGTGGCATCATTGGCCTAGCTTTTACTGTAGATAAAATCTATGACAAATTTTCTATATGACAGAATATGACTTCATATTAAATTCTGATGATTAAGATATATTCCTCTGTTTGTACTTCTCAGTGTTTTGGAAATAGTAACAATGGGCAATACCTCCTCTTTCGTTACATCAATGAAATATCAAAATCTCCTTCATCTTTATTGGTTTAGAGCTTTGGTAAATATTTCTTGGGAAGAACTTAAAAACCGTGAAAAAAATTTCAGAATTCAGCTCACTTCTCACCTTGATGATCTAAACAGACAAAACATTCAACTGGTTAGACATAATGAGAATCAGAATGAGGAAGTCACAAAAGAGCCCAGACACTGAGTGTTGCCATGAAGGTGTATAAAAGCTCAAGCAAAAGTTTCTCATGTATAAGTGTCAGAATAATGGTAGGTCCCTCTGACAGTCATTTAAAAGAAAGAATAAAGCCTATTATAGTAACTTTATGGAGTTATAAAAGCACTTCAGTTTTCAGGGAACCACAGACTTGTAAAATGTTTCTGACATTCCATCAAAAAATTGGTATTATGACATTGTCATAATACATCATCATATAGTCAAGGAATGATTGGAAGTAAATCCATAATAGCAGGTTTAAAAAAATAAAGTTCACATTGCATTCCAGACATGTTTTTTCTCCCTTCTTCCCTTAGATTAAATGATCAAGAGAAAGATAGATAGAGTAATACATTGTTTCTCCTGATCTCTTTTGCAGACAATCTCTTAAAAATTTGAGAATTCTGGTTGATCCATATTGTTTTTCAGATTTTGGATTGTGAAGTGGCTCAAATCACCCTGTATGAGGATCTAAACTATCTAATATTTTACCGAACACCTTTCCAAAAGTACCTTCTCAGGAGAATGTGCCCCTTTAAATTGCTAAATTCCTTACAGCTATGTCAAGGCCTGCATGGATTCTTTAAGATTGTTGAGGATCTGCTGGACTTAAGTCTTCATGCATTGTCTATTCTGCACGTCACTAGAGACTGCCCTAGACTATTTAGGGAGTAGACCTTTAATCGTAAGATTGCCTGAAACCAGATACAACCTTAACATATGAAGTAGTCAAAGTCACATAAATATGCTTTTATACCACCACCCCCCCCCCAAAGAAACATATGGCTTTACTTTTATTTAATTTATTTATTCTTTTAATTTATTTTTTTTAAATCCTTGCCCATTGCCTAAGTCTTTGGGCACATGTGCATAATAATAATTTAAAAAAAACATTGCTGAGCATAAATAATATATATTGACTGTATCCATTAAGATGCTCAGAAAAAAGTCCATCAAAATGACTTATTTTATAGTCAGAAATCTCAATTGAAAAATCTATTAGCAAAATAATTCTATTAAACTGTATGATATTTCTAACATCAATTAATTACATTTATATCCAGCTCTATAGTGTAATGAATTTGTAATATTAATTTGGATTTTAATTTAGGAAGAGAATTTGTAAGTGTGCCTCTAGTTTTAGTCCTTAATGGTTTTTCCACTTTTAGACCATGTCCACACATTGAGACTCTTTCCATTTTTCTAGTTAAACCACTGGCCATTTCAAACCTTATTTATATGATTCTTTTTTCTGAGTTGACCAACTTATTGCTTTGGGATAGTAAAAAACAAAAAAATACAAACAAAAAAACCTCAGTAAAATAGACAAACTGAAAGTTACTACAGAATAGTGTTTCATTTTGGGCATGTATTATTCATTTTTGGCCACATGACCAGTAAACTATTTTCACAGATATTGGAATTAAAGTTTCCTATGGCTAATGATAGAGAAATCCAATAACCTGATTTTTAAATGCAGTATGTCTTGCCTGATATTAGTTAACAAGACCAACTAAGCTGTCTATACTGAGTCAGCACTAAATTGATTCTTTCCCAATAAACACTTGTTAAATTAGATTAAAGGGGAAGCCATCAATCAATTATTTAATTTATCATGACCAAGAAATTATATTATTATAACAGAAAATCTGGTTAAATTAGCCCAAATTGTTTGATTTGACCATCATTTTTATTCTCTATTAGAGGCCCCATGTATGAATTCATGCACCAGTGGAGCCCCTCAGCCTGGTCTGTGAGATCAGGCTCTCCAATATCCCCTGAGGGGTCCCAGATTGCGAGAGGGCATAGGCCAAGCTGAGGGACCCCACCAGTGCATGATCAGGGCAGGGGAGGGATGCAGGAGGTTGGCCAGCTGGGGAGGGACCACGGGAGGGCTCCAGGTTGTGTCTGGCCCATCTCATTCAGACCCAGCAGCAAGCTAACCTACCAGTTGGAGCGTCTGCCCCCTGGTGGTCAGTGCACGTCATAGTGCACGGTTGAGCAGCCTTAGCATATCATTAGCATATTATGCTTTGGTTGGTTGAATTGCCAACAGGATGACTGGACATGGACATTTAGCATATTAGGCTTTTATTATATAGAATACGAGTGTGTGTGTGTGTGTGTGTGTGTGTGTGGACACAAGTTCAGAATATTATAGGAAGAGTATCATAAAGAAATCCAAATAAAAACAAAATCTACAACACAATGGGGATATGTTCAGGTAAATTGAGTGTACAATACTTGCTCAAGTTAAGGACTGCATAAATTCTTAGAAAGTTGGGAAGGAAAGAAGAAAAATAAAATAATAAAATAATTTTATTTAAAAATAAAATAAATAAATATTCATTTGCCAAAAACAGTTTGTTGATACCCCTGATGTAATAAATAATAGTAACTTTTCTGATAAAGAATACTTATATTCACATCAATATAAGATTAGGTAAATGTTTCTTTTATCCCTTGTGTCTAAATCTATTATTTTGCACATTTATGAGAAATAAAAAATAAAATTTTATTTGTTATTTTGATATATTCCTGCATAAAAAATAAAAGAAATCTTTGTTTCTTAGAAGTTAATTCTAAAAACTGTCTGTATTACTACATGCATACATATATATATATATATATATATATATATATATATTGATTATGTGAAATATAGAATAAAAATGAACATTTGTGATAAATTAAAACTAACGTTTTTATTTCTTAGAATCAGTCTGATTGTAGAAAAATAACTGCAGTGAACTCACAGTGCATAAATTACTCTCTAGGTGTTAATAGCACCCACAAAACTGTGTCTATGGAAACTAAAAATAACTAAATGAAAAAAATATAGATTATTACCTAAACAATAGAGAGCCATTGATTCAAGTGTTAAGAAACAGTTTGATATATTTCAATTAAACAAATATCCAAATGTGTTGTATCTTCTTAACCAAACAACTGAATGACTTGACTGAATTTTCCAGCAAGATATTTGGCCAGTATGTAGACACACTCAATGAATTACTGTACTTGTAAATGACTTGGATAAGGCCATTTTTAAATGCATAAAGACAATAAAGTTGTATATGACTTTGTTACTATATGTGACATGAAGAAATTTAAGTCTGGGGGCAATTAAAATTTTCCTAATTTCAGGGGGGCAGGGAAATGCATTTTGTTCAAATTCTCTCCTTTCTTTCAATGCATGTAACCACTGAAAGACACCAGAAAATGTCTCCTCTGGAAAAAATAGACCAGTGGAAGGACATATAGTTGGCAAGCAATAGATAAGAAGGTTGACAGGGCATAAACAGAAAAGACTCCAGAGGCAAAAAGTGTGTGGGAGTAGCTAGTCATGGGTGAAAGAGTATGTGGGGATTATGCAAACTTGGAGAAGACAGAACCGTATTGAAACCAAGCCACAGCTAGTTCCCAGATCTAAAATCCACATTCACTTATCCTGGTATCCTGGAATTTCAATATTCTAGACATAGCTTTTACCAGGCTTCTTTGAAAAAGTGCAAAGGTAAAACAGAGTATGAATTCCATTCACCTAGTCAGAACACCTTTGCCTAAATAACTACCATTATGAGTTTAATAAAACACCATTTCAGATGCATGCCCTGAGGTAGAGGGAAAATAAAGAAACAAAGGTTTGCTTAAGGTGCCACAGAATCAAAAACGATCGGAATGAAACTCCAGCTATTTACTCTGCAATTTGTGTGCACATGTGGGCCTAGACAGAAAAATAAGTAACTAGAGAAAGAGAAACCCATCCGCTGTGTCTTCAAGGGGATTTGAGAACTTAGACTCAGAAATAGATTTGTACGGACAATCTTGGTAATTCCTGTTTTTCCAAGGAAAAGTGTTGGAGTTACATGTCACTATCCATGTCCTCTGTTTTACTCTGTAGAAGGAGCTGAGCAATAAAAGCCATCTTTTAAAAACCAGAGCTTCTGCAAATCTTTTCACCATCAACTAACCACCAAGCTTTCTTCCAAAAGTGCTGTCATTGATTTGTACTTAACAAAGCCTATTATTTCTCTCATGGGCAAGACTTTAATTATAGGTAAAGATAAAGAAACACAATGAAAATATAAAATGAATTATGATATGACAAAATTCTACTAGGCTATCCATAAACCTCAGCAACTTTCTTTAAAAAAAAAAAAAAACAACACTCAAGCCTTTCCTTTTTTATCTTAAATTCATGTTTTTGTACTTAAGAAACCTAGGGAGATTAGTAGACAGCTGAATGCATTAAACAAGCCAGAAAGCAGAAAATATGCGGGACCCTATTCCAGAAAGGTGCCAGAAAAAAATTTTAAGAAGTATGGTTTCTTAGAGTCCTCAACAGTATTAAAATAAATAAATTAGTTACCAAAACAATAATAATACTGGGCATATTGAACTGATTTTAGTATAACAGTTTCAAATGTTTTCAGCCAGGGACTTCTCTAACATTCAACTAAATTTCATAGACTTTGCTTTTTGTTTCATTTGCCTTTCATACCCCAAGGCCAATGCTTACAATAACTCCAGACTCAGGTTTCCTATATCATCCTCATTTGTGTTCCCCAGGACATTTCTTCTATCCCTTATTCTACCTATATCCCTCATCCATCAAAAGAACTATCCATCTAGTTTTCATTTGCGCTACATTCTCACTATGCTGTTCTTGAAATCCATTCTATGAGACCATGTTCGATGTGAAAGTGTTATAATTAGATCCTTCTGGTTCATTTGGTATTAAACCCATCTGGATTTGATCCAACATGTACTAGTTTTATACCAAATCTGACCTATTATGGCTAGAATTACACTAAGTATCTATTCCATGTTCTTTCTTATTTAAATTGGGAGCAGTCATCCAAGGATTTTAAGCAGCAAACTATGAAAAATAAGCTTACATAAAGATAATTTAGCTAAAGAACACATTATTAGGTGTGACTTTCCCAGAGGAAAGCCAGGGACAAAGACAAATAACTTGGTTTTGGGTCTCCTGCTGTTTAGAATAGTAGCTCCCAAACCATTTTAACTTACACCTGTTTTAGCATGACAAATGTCCCTGAAACTCACTTCCCTTGCCTGTTCTTAATTTCTGTTAGGAATATTACTGCATGATAGCAATGAAATGCCACACTGTACATTAAATTTTGGGGAGGAGGTTAGGGTTAGGTAATAGGAATGATTCATATATGATTCACAATACCTACCTTAGAGTCAAGTTATTATAAGGTTAGAGAATATAACATTAGTGGTAAAATTATGCCTTCCTACCCACTATAGAGTTAAATAAACAATACACAACAAGGTGGATCGTGTTGAAGCCAAACTAGATGGAACTTATAAATATTGAAAATCATCCCCAACATAAGACAGGCTGCACAACATTCATACAAGCAGCCTCCCTGAGGATGGTGGACGTGCCACTCACCTCTAGGAGCTTCTCAGAATCGCCAAGCCCTGTAGGGCCGCTAGACCACTTAGTGGAGAAAGAAAGAAATCCAGCAAATCTAGAATTGTACAAATTTAGACTTATAAGCACTTAATCATGAATAAGTGACTCAGTATTTTAGTGTTAACTAGACTTTAATTATAAATTAAGATTAAATGATATGGAATTGCTTGTCATTACTCCAAAAGAACAACAAAAAAAGTGAACATCACTTCAGAAATTCATAACCCATCAGTGGACCAAAAAACTTAATTTTTAAAAAACCTGCTTGAGTCCTGAGCTCCTAAAAATTAAGGTGTATGTTTGATATGATAACTAAAAATCTGTCAATAATCATATTGTGAATCATTTGGATGACAACTCTATAACCAAAAACTATCACTTGCTCTTAACTCCCAAATACACATTTGTGTTCAAAATATCACTGGGTCAAGCTGCAGCCCTTCAATTGTCTAAGGCTTGTGAGAAGTGTACTTCATAGATACATGAGAAGGTTACCTGAGCAGTAAAAGCCAACTAATATCATATGAGATCCTAATAAAGACTTCCCGATTGTTTGAGAATAGAAAACAGTGAGAGAATTACTAGTAAGTCATAAGAACTAATAAGAAAGCACTGGCATTCTTGTAAGAGCCTGATTGTCATTTAAGTTGTGAGCAGGAGTTTAATTTCCACAAAAACAACTTCATCTGTCCATTAAACTAATGCTCTTAATTTAAATGTTATTAGTTTTATAGTTTTTATTGACTTGAACTTGTAAAATGGTTTTTCTAATACGTAGTTATAAAAAGCCGATAAGCACACAGTTTATACCTATTTTTACATTTAAACGTGTTTAAGTAATACTATAATAAGAATAATTACGTCAAAGCTTAGGGTCATTAAAGAAACATTGCTCTTAAAAGGGGCCTATACAATAGGGCCCTAGTTTCTGGTACAGAGAAGCAGCTATTTGGCCTAGTCACAGTTTGTCAGAGCTAATCCTCAAAAGAACAAACCCATAGAATGAATGAAGCAGGCTGAACCTAGAGAGAAAATGGGCACAGAGATTAGAAACATTTCTGCCCTCAGCTGTGAGGATTATTGTAGGGAAGTGCTGAACAGAAAGCTTTGCCGTGCCTTTTGAAAATTTCTAGAATATTACCTCCAGGAAACCCAGGTAACTGGCACCTCCTAGTTCTTCTATAGAGTTCTGTAAAGACCCCAAAACATCTTTCTGAAGCTACCAGAAATATTGTATGTTGCCAATTCTCACCTGTCCTCTTGTCCAATCCAATACCAAGCCCTGTTTACTTCCACATACTTGCATCAGAGCTCTCCTCACCATTTCCATTGTTACTAACCATTGCCAAGAACAATGATTTCTCCTTTAGTAACCTGAAGGTAATTCCTCTCACATTTCTTCCATGTGAACTCTTCTTACATTTTAACACATTTTATACACTGTTCAGTATTCCCACTGAAAAGTTCAGGTCAGTTTAGTCGCCTACTCCAAGTGCTATGAATATTACATGTTGCCAAATAAATTCCGCATTCAAGGCAATAAGCCCAGCGTTCAAAGTCTTTTATGATCTGGCTTCAGTCTCTCTTCTCAAGTATATTTCTCAGTAATCCTCAAACAACACAGGTTTGAACTAAGCAGGGATCCAATTGTCGTAGGCGGCCAAATGGCGCCGGGTGTTAGACCTGTGGGGTCAGACCAGACCTGGGTTCAGCAATCTCAGTAGAGTTCTGGTTAGGAAAGAATTCAGAGTCAAGACTCCAGCTATAAGAGACTTTTATTTAGAAAATCACAGAGATAGAAGTAATCTGTAGAAGAAATGGGCTGAGGAAATGAGTGACAGAGACAAAGGAAGGGGCTCTTGGAGCTTGGGAGTGAGGAAGCTAATGGTGATGTACCTGGGGCAGGGAGGAGGAGGGGTAGTAAAGGGAAAGGCATAGGAATGCTCCTGGAAAGGAGAGCAGGCTGGGTTCTCCAACCTCTGGGTTTTAAGGGCAGAGATTTTAGGGGAGGTCCCAGGGGAAGATCTCAATAGAATATTCAGCAGTTTTCCAGGTGTGTCCTTTCAGGGTTGTGGTCTCCACTGATCCAGTGGTTCTCAACCTTCTGGCCCTTTAAATACAGTTCCTCATGTTGTGACCCAATCATAAAACTATTTTCGTTGCTACTCCATAACTGTAATGTTGCTACTGTTATGAATCGTAATGTAAATATCTGGTATGCAGGATGGTCTTAGGCGACCCCTGTGAAAGGGTCATTTGACCGCCAAAGGGGTTGCGACCCACAGGTTGAGAGCCGCTGGGTTAGCCAGCACCAGGACAGAGGGTCGTTATTCAATGCTGCTGGTCTTGAGGTCAGCTGTGGCTGGTTTTGTTGCTTATCTGGGCCTGGAGCTGAAATACAACTGAGGCCTGGATGTTATCTCTAGAGAGGAAAGGTCAGAGGACCCAAACCACAAGACTAGCGATATCCTAGGAGAGGAAAAGTCACCCTGGAGGTAAGGTCTCACCCTATAATTGTCTTTTGCTAGGCACCTGGGGCTTTCCCCCATGGTGACCTTCTGTACTTGTCCCATCATCCTTCTTCTGCTCATGTCTGTCTAACTGCCTACCACACAATCACACGTGGATTTTTTTCTATAAATACAGTCAGCCCTTTTTATTTGGGGGCTTGAAATTCAGAGATTTCACCAATATCAGAATCAAAACAGTATTTTCACATTCAGAACAGCACCTTCAACCGCAGATTCCCAACTCAGAATTGAAAGTACTGTTTTCAAACCAACAGTTGGTTGAATCCTGGGAAGTGACTAGCCGACTGTCATTACGTTTTTTTGGAGAGTCACAAGTTTTATGTGAAGTATCTACTGCACAGGAGTGAGTGTCACCAAACCTATGTTGTTCGAGTCCGCTGTACTTCCTAAACTTTAACAGTAAGTTACTAAGTGTTAATACCTGTCAATCACTTTCCCACCTGTGTGAAATTATACAAGCTGTTTACTTAAAAGGTAATATTCTCTCCACCAACTCTAAGACACTGAAATGAATACACAGGTGATTAATTGGAGAGGGCTCTCTGGAATAATGCCTATACAAGGGCCAGGGTGGTTTGGACAGAGGGTAAAGTTTACATGGATAAAATTGCAATGGTGAACTCAGCTTAACCTACTGAGAACTCAGAAGCTAGGAAGGCCTATCAGAGATATTCCCAATGTATGTAGAGGAGCCAGTAGGCCTCTGTATCTCTGTATCGACCAGTCCTTGAATGCAGGCTGACCTGGAAATGGGACATAGCCTTTAGCCAGGCAGCTTTCTTCAACTGGTGATGGAAGAGAGAGGGATATAATTAGCTGGTAGTTATATCCCCAAATCAGGCAGATCCTAAAAGCAGACCAACACAACACAGCACAGCCACTCAGATGATTCCTTGTGCCTCAGATCTACTTGCTTCATAGAGCAGGTTCACCCTAACTACAAAAATAGTTCCAGAATTCTTGTTGTTCTTTTTTCTTGGGGTAACTGGGATAAAGTAGAACCCAAGACTATCTTCTAATCATTATCCTTCCTAGTCTAATATCTCTGCTGGTTTAAGTAGTTTACCATGTAGGGTGAACTAAGCCCTAATCCCTAATTTCTCAGACCATGGATGCTGCACTTTTTCCTTTAAATTGTGTAGGGGAGTACCAAAAAATGCCACAGTGGGCCACCTGTGTTCCCACTCTATTCTTCTTTGCCCCTGTTGTATAATAGCAGCCCTACCTCCTCCTGATCATAAAGAACAGTTAACCTACAAAAGTCACTATGGCTCTCCTTGCCTTTTGGTCTCTTGGCAAAAATAATCTAATGTGACTGTGTAGGAGCATGGTGTCAGATGGATACTAGATTCATTGAGATGATTACTTCATAAGTATATAAATGTCTAATCATGGAGTTATAGATCTTTAACTAATATTATATTGTACATCAACTGTAATTTTACAAAAATAAAAAAAAAAATTTAATGAAACTTATGAGATATCCCCTGGGTAAGTGTACCCTCTCTAAGAACTAGCATTTCTAGACATACAAAGCATTGAGTTATAAATGTTGGAAGCACAAATTTTTCAAGTAGGTTACTGAGAAAGATGCAAAGTGCGACCACTTATATTTCTACCCCTTGATTCCAAGAGCTATATATTCCACCTTTTGGGGACATAGCACCCTATAATTGTCATGTATTTAATCATGACCTTTAATTAAATATTGCTCCCCATAGGGTGATACCAGTGTCATCAGCAAATTGGCACCTCAGTTATACCTTCAAGAGACTGGGGGGGTGCAGTCTGTGATAGGACAAGTGTATCCCATGACTATGTGCCCACTGTTACACCTTAATGGTTGTAAAATAACTTTTTTGATCCAAGAAAATGTTAGGCAAAATTCTGTATTGGTAGAACAAACATTCTCAGGTAGTGGTGCCATCTGAGGTTCTGCAAGGTTGGAAGTGGAAACCCATACCAGGAATGTATTATGATTTCAGGAAGTGTCAATCACAACCTCTTTCAGAGGAAAAAGAATTCTGTGCAGTCAAGTTGCCATCAAGTTGGTGAATGATGACCTCAAGAGCTGGTGCCATATCGGGAGCTAGCTCATCATTGGTTTCTGTTACCAACGTATTAACTCTAAATAAGAACAATAGTTAGATCAGTCTTGGTAAGTAGGTGTACATATGTTGGAACTCCACCCTTTCCACGCTGGCTATTCTGTTTATAAATTCATTTTAGCAGTACTTGGGTGACTGATGACAAAAGACTGATTGATGTCAACTGAGCAATGCAATCTATTTGGTTGTTCAGTGACTTTTCCATCGTGCATGTTCTCTGTTGGAAATTAAGATATAATGCAAAGATCATCACATTTTGTGCCCATTAACATAGGTCTGTTCACATGCCTCTTCTCTAAACCTCCTTATTCTATTTTCCAGCACCTTGCCAGTGGGCTGAGCCATTTGATACTGTCCACAAGTCCATGCATATTCTTAGTTGTCACTACTTCTCTTTCTGCATAAAGTACTTAACTAGGTGCAATGACCCAAACTATACTTAATGGAAGAATGTCCCCTTAACACACTCTATTAAGACCGTCCCAGAGAGGAGCTCTAGTGCACTTGTACCCAACAGTCCAAGTCAGCCCAACTGTGAAGAACTTTTAGCCATTTTTCTCTTCTACCACCTGGTCATAAGGAACACCTCTCATGTGGCCATAGATGTGAACTAAGGAAAAGGTTACAATACAACTGTGATAGAAACATGGGATCCCGGGCAACCTGTTCAATACTCTTGTATCCCATGTCTCTACTTATACCCCATCCCAGATGAATCACTGCCACTTTATAATTGTGACAGCTCACAGTGGGTATCTCTGGCCCCAGGAACACTTGATGTTTCATGGTCATATTCCCATGTCTACCAGAACTCAGTAGCATACAAGGAGCTATTTATTTGAATAATATATCACTTGACCCCTAAAAATTTCACCAATGAGTCAGTTACCTGACTCTTTGTAGAATTTATCCCCATTCCTTCAGAAGCACATACTTACAAAGGCCTTCAATGTACTTACCACCTTTTGCTCATTTGATATGATTAACATGATGTCATCAATATAGTAGTCCAATGAGATATTATGTGGCATGTATCAATGGTCTAGATCGCTTCTGATTACATTTTGATAGTACAAGATAAGGAACAAGACAGCAAATAAACACTCTTGTCCACCTTATGAGAATTCAATTTGCTTCTGGTCCTCATTCTTGATGGAGATGGAAAAGAGTATGTGCTCTAATTCAGTGGTAATATACCATGTGTTTGAAGCAACATTATTCTTTCTAGCAAAGACAACACAGTTGGCATAACAGCTTCAATTGGTGTTACTACTTGGTTGAGTCTGATAAAGTCTGTTGTCACCTTCTAGGCTCCATCTGTGTTTCCATAGAAACTAGGCTGGAGAATTAAATGGAGGATTTTATGGGGACCATCATCCCTGTATCCTTGAAGTCTTTAATAGTGGCACTAATAGCTGCCCTCCTTTCTAAGATGCAGTATAATTTTTAATCAACTATATATATTTTTTTAATTTATCTTTATTTATTTTTTTAACATATTTTATTGATTTTTTACAGAGAGGAAGGGAGAGAGATAGAGAGTTAGAAACATCGATGAGAGAGAAACATCGATCAGCTGCCTCCTGCACACTTCCCACTGGGGATGTGCCCGCAACCCAGGTACATGCCCTTGAC
Source organism: Myotis myotis (assembly GCF_014108235.1). Lineage (NCBI taxonomy): Eukaryota > Metazoa > Chordata > Mammalia > Chiroptera > Vespertilionidae > Myotis > Myotis myotis. Next base: position 58,988,995 of record NW_023416324.1, read on the forward strand.
CGAAATTGAACCCAGGACCCCTCAGTCCGCAGGCCGACGCTCTATCCACTGAGCCAAACTGGTTTCGGCTTAATCAACTATATTGACTAGGGTTGTGAGGGAGCAGTTTCAGGGGCTTCTGCTTGGCCTTCTATATAATAGCTTTCATTCCAAAAAGGGAAAGGAATCAATTGAGGATTTTGTCAACTACAAAGTACCTCGCTTCTTGAACCTCATACACTCTAACAGATACCCTGGATCTGAAGATCAACTGAAACTTGTATCCAACAATCCTCAAAATGTCTGAGTGTACAATGGCATAGGTACTTCAGGCAGTGGCAAGAACTGGGATGTTAGTTATTATATTTATTTGCTGTAGTATTGTAGGGTCTTTCTTCTTGGGACCTTCTTCTTCAACCAAAGATTCTAGATCTGAAATCAGGCTTGGCTATACGGACTGAGCAAGAGATCTTATTTATTTTTGGCAGCTGTTGTTGCCCTCCTGGTTATCAATTCTTTTTTTTTAATTGCATAAAGAAAATCCTTGATGGTTGCCCTTTAACCTAGAAATAACATGTTCTATAAATCTTATTTATTGCTCTGGGTGAGTCAACTTCTCACAACATCCTGATTACCCCCCTAACCCTGTTTACATCACATCTTATCTTGCTTACAAAGTGTCTATTGTCTTGGGATCCTGCCATTTCCATTGTTGTCAGGGTATAGTTTTTTCCCCCCAATTAGCATGCTCAACACTTACCCAGAGGATTAACTTGTGATTTTACCCTATTCATTGGTCTGGTAGCCAGGAGGAAAGGTCAGGTTAGATTCAGAGAATGGTGTTTTGCAAAGCATAGAACTCTGCTTCATCTTCAAGCAGTAGCCTTTCAGTGGGAGCAGTGAACCACTTTTGTAGGCCCAGAGAGTTCAGAGAATCTAAGGATTCAAGAATCTTAGAAGAAAAATTTAGATGTCCTTAATCAATTTCTTACCTTGGCATAACAAATTTGCTAATATAAATCAACTTCCTCTGGAAGTTTATTACTCTTATAATTTAAGCCCTGGGAGAACCCTCAGGTTCTGCATCCTTCCAACCACAGATGAGTCTTTTTTTTATGCTGTTCAGGGGGCCCTCTGACTTTCACTTATAAATGGTGGTTACTCTCTGCTTTCTATTGGTGAACTCCAATGTTACAACAGCATACTAATGCCATGACACTTACAATTACAATTTTCCTCAAATTTCTCAAACACCCGAGATATTGCTCTCACTAGCACATCCTCTTCCAACAATAACCTAACCCAAGTCCAATTCACCATTGATAAATGCTTTAACAATTGAACTGTCCATACTCCATTATTCATGGCCAGCTCCAAAACTCCATTTTATTTTTCACTTTCTAGCATCACTCCCAGTACCAACTGATTCAAGTTGGGTTCCCCAGGAAACAGAAGCTGAGATTCTGAGGTAGGTGCATAGGTTTATTGGATGGTGCTTCTGAGAACAACTATGAGTGAGGAGAAAGGAAAACAGCATTGGGCAGAAAGAGAAAGCTGAAATGTGATATAACTGCAAGTGTGGCTTCAGCTGATCCCCCTGGAAACTCTGAAACTGAAATGAGAATACTTCATTCCAGACAAGGGGGTCAGGCCTTTGTGATGCCACATTACCCACTCCTAGAGAGTGTGCTTCCCTCAGAGGAGGCATAAACTTGGGAGTGACAGATTTCTTTCAGTCAAAAGCAAGTCTCTAGAGGGGCATGGCTATGAGCTCTTACCACCCACTACTCATAGGAAATGAGTATTGTCATGAGGAAGGGAATGTCCCCGAAAAGTTACTCACACACGTTTGTGTCTTTCCACAATGCACGGTTTATTATAGGAGACCGGTTACACACAGAGAGAGGGAGCTAGAAGACAGCAGTGCAAGGGTCAGGTGCAAAGCCCTGGTCACTGGTGGTATCCACAGGTGTAGAGATGGGTGTCACTCTCAAGCCAGATGAAGGAGGAGTGGAAGTTCAGCAGGGCTCTGAGAGTACCCTGTGGTAGAGTCAGGCTCAAGCAATGTGTGATCAGAGCTCTGAGTTCTTATAGCTCACAATGGGTGAAGGTCCCACTCACATTGGTACCAAGATGGAGTCCTTATCCAAGTGTCCAGACTTGTGGTGTGGGGCATTCTGGGCCCCTCCTAAGGTGTTCCCTTACACCACATTACATCAATCTTGACACAGCAGTTGGCATAACTGTCTTGGCTGACAGTGACTCCATATTGTTCAAAGTGTCTAAAAAGTTCATTCTACTCTTGCTCACTACAAGTATATTGATCATAAAGATTTGGATGGTTCAATTCAGCATCCACTACACCATCTCTGAAACCTATATGAAACTCTATCCTTATCCTTCCAAGATGGACATGTTCTCAATCGTCCTCGGAACTCACATTTAACTTTGCTATTAATTTCTTATGACCCTGTCTATTTCTACTATATTTATAGACAAATCTAATCTTACCTTATATATTTAAAATTCCTTGGGTGCAAAATATGGGTCTGACTTATCTTTGAGTTTCCTACTAAATCTATTTCTGTATCTCTCACTGTGTAATCAATATTTTTGTTATCTGCAAACTTTTCTTCATCTTAAAATCTCAGTAAACAAATCATTTCTTCAAGAAGCCTTCCCTAACATCCCAAACTCAGAAAGGTTTTCAGTGTTCGCAACATCTTGAACATGTTTGTCATTGCCTTAATTACCTTTGGATTTAATTTGTCACAGAAGTACTTGCTGATAGAAAAAAAAATTATGAAGGCAAGATCTATATGTCCTTATTCACCATTTTATCTACAGAAATTAGCACGGTGCTTATTGCATAAATGGTTGCTAAATAGTTATTGAGTGAAAGAATGAATGAGTTAATGAGGAGGAGAATCGTTTTTAAGATGTAAGTCACTTGGTAAAGAATAGACATTAATAGTCATTCAAGAGTTAGTCCATGAGCTCACTATCACCTAAGATCATCAGCACCAAAGGGCTGCTCTGATGAGGAAATAAAAATACCAAAGCATTTTAGGCATTTTGATTGCTGGCCAGAGTTGAATGAAGGACTCCAGAGAGGCTGGCATCTGGAAGACAATAGGAGGAGCTTGAGCCTCTGAAGTTAAAGACAAGATAAAGAGGCACTTCTCTGTGAATAAGGGAGGGAAATAGTACTGTTGAAGTCAAACTTTGTCTTGTTTGACCACATCCCTCCACCAATGATCAGAAGACTGCACTGGAGTCATCTCAAAACTTTTATAGCTAAGTCACCTCACTCTGTCTTCAGAAAATAAGACCATGAGGAGTAATGGCCCTGTTGGATTTTTTTTTATTTTTCAATTTCCTTGACCAGGTTGCACAATAGGCAGTAAATAGCACAAATATTTTCTTTTCTAGCCCCATCATGATCAGGGGTGACATGTGTGTGTGTATGTGTGTGTATGTGTGTATAATAAATAATATAATATAATATAATATAATATAATATAATATAATATAATATAATATAAACATTGTGTAGACATCTATTTATCTATCTATCTATCTATCTATCTATGTAATATTTATTTATAAACATAGATATTCCATGTACCAATGTGCCAATATGTGTTATTTCATTTTTTTTAACTTAGAGGATGGCCTTTGGTGTCAGAATATCTAGGTTTCAATCCTATGTAAACCATTTGTAAAATGAGCTGTCTTTGAAAACTCACTTGGGCTAGTTTCCTCATTTATAAAACTAGAGTTAATAGAAAGTTAATAGAAAAAGCTACCTCAGAGCTATAGCAAGGAGCAAATTAAGGAATCAGTACAATAGCACTTTGTAGGTGATAAGTCACCATCCTGTGATTAGCTTTGGTAGTGACCTGCCATGCTCAATAAAGAACTTTGTCAAGGCTTTTATTGATAAGGTTATGGGCTTCTTGTAAATACTCTATTTGGGACAAGTAAAAAACACCACTATAATCTAAAGGATTATTTTATTTATTTTTGTAATTTATCTTTATACTTGATAGTATTACAGATGTCTCCTTTATTTTTCCTTCCCATTGACCCCCCTCTCCACTCTACACCCACCCGTCCCAGGCCTTCACCACACTATTGTCTGTGTCCATGAGCTATGCATACATGCATATAAGTTCCCTGGTTTATTACTCCCCACCCACCTCCCACCCCAGCCTTCCCTCTGAAATTTTTTAGTCTGTTTCCTGCTTCTGTATTTCTAGGTTTATTTTGTTCATCAGCTTATTTTGTTCATTAGATTCCACATATGAGTGAGATCATGTGATACTTATCTTTCTCTGACTGGCTTATTTCACTTAGCATAATACTCTCCAGGTCCATCCATGCTGTTGCAAATGGAAAGGGTGCCTTCTTTTTCACATACCTGTAGTATTCCATTATATAAATGTACCACAGCTTTTTTTATCCACTCACCTGCTGATGGGCACTTCAGCTGTTTCCAAATCTTAGCTATTGTAAATTGTGCTGCTATGAACATAGGGGTGCATATATTCTTTCTGATTGGTGTTTTTGGTCTCTTAGGATATATTCCTAGAAGTGGGATCACTGGGTCAAATGGGAGTTCCATTTTCAAGTTTTTGAGGAAACTCCATATTGTTTTTCATAAAGGCTGCACCAGTTTCCATTCCTACCAGCAGTGTACTAAGGTTCCCTTTTGGCCACATCCTTTCCAACACTTTAAATGATTATTTTAAATAATAAAAGTGCTATAGAAGAATGCACAAGCACTTACTCTATGACTACCTGATAATTAATTGGTTCATGTTCATAACAATTAGGCCAGAGATCTGGAGGTCATTTTCAGCTGTTGTAAGGCCAGGTCATTAACAAATATCACTTATAACACCTCCTTTTTACATTGTGAATTTAGATATAGGAAAATAATTGCCTTACTTCTCTAGATCAAACTATCCAGACCAAGTCTTAGTTATCTCAGCCAAATTTAATCCTGATTTTTGTCATTTCTTTACGAATAAATTCTTAGGATTCACAGGTTCAATTAAGTTTCTGCTAAAGGAATCGTCCAGGTAAATTTACAATCAAAGGGAGCCCCTTGTCTTTCTGCCAGGCACAGCACAGGCAGCGCATCAGTAGAGCTCTCTTCTAGCCCTAACTCTTCCAAATGGCACTGTGAGTTCAGGCATACCCAGGCTTGCCTGTGTTCTCATAGATACAATAGGAAATCTATTTCAAGTAACATTTCTTGAGCAGCTACTACAATCAAGGAACTATTCAGGGAACAGAGAGTAATTCCAAGATGCCTTTGTTGGAACCTAGTACTATTGCTCTATTTTTGGAATCTTAAGAATGCTTTCTTGTATTCTCAACCAATGTTGTGCGCATTTCTTGTTATTCCATTCACTCTTTTGTAATATATATGTACATATATATATAGTATATGTAATATATGTGTACATATTTTGTCTCCCACTCAAGTAAAACTTTGAGTACAGTGACTCTGCTATAAACTTTTTATCTTTTACCTCCTAGTCTCACCCTTACTATTTAACCAAGCAGTTACAAATAGTAGGCACTAGATAAAATGTAAGTATATAAAAATATTAATAGTCATTACATAGGAGGGATCAGGTAATTGTCATGATAAAATTTTAAAGAATTTTCTCTGAATAAGTAACATTTATTAAGCTTCTAATATGCTATCTTGGCAAGCAACTTCATAAGACAGCTAAATATCCCCATATTTTAACTAAAGAATTCAGACTCAGAGTGACCTAATAATTTATAGATCAGTCCTGGATTCAAGCAAAAGCCTGTCCAATTCCAAATCCTATAATATTTCAACATAATACTGTTTCCCAAGGTACCATGAGGAAGAACATAGCTTAGAGGGAAGAATTGGAAAAGGTTTCCTAAAACTAGTAATGTCTGAGATAGACCTTGAGACTAGATAGGATTTTAAAAGAGTACTGAGACAGAAATGTGTCCAGCAATGGGAATAATACAGGCCAGAAATTGGGGAGCTTGGAGACTGATTGGGAAAATAGTAATCCAAGTCAGGTTCTGAGATATAAATAGTACTTAAAAACATTATGATAGTAATATGATGCATAATTATTTACATAATCCTGTTATTTTTAAAACATATATATCAAATTATGTTAGTCCCCTTCTCAAAATGCTTACTTCCATTCATTCACAATAAACCCAAGACCCTATCCACATGATCCTAATGACTGCCACACTGAACTCAGTAACTATCACTCTTTCTCTCACCCACTTAATTCCATCCATACTAGCTTTCTTGCTACTTGTTTAATGCACCCAAGCCTCACTCCAGGGAATCTACATTGCCATTTCTTGGATCTAGATTTTTTTTTTCCCATAGGTAGTCCTATCACTTGATCTCTTGATTTATTCCCATTTCAGTGAAACTGGCATCTCCTCAAATGTTGATTTGCCTAGCCATGCTATTTGAAATGACAGCCCCCTTTACTCTCTAAGCATTTATCTAGCCTATTTTCCTCTCTTGTCTCTACCCAACATTAACATAACTGACAAGGTCATCAAAACAAAGAACATCTGAAAAAAAAAATCTCATCGCCAAGAGTTGTCTAAGGAGACATGACAACTAAATAAATATAATGTAGTATCTTGAATGGAATCTTGGGACATTAGGTAAAAATTGAGGAAATCTGAATCAACTATAAATTTAAGGTGAATTATATATAAATATGAGATAATAATAGGAGAGACTGAGTGTGAGGGAGTTCTCTGTACTCTATATTTTTTCTATAAATATAAGACTAATCAAAAATAAAAGTTTAACAAAAGTGTGTTCGTGTGTGTGTAACTACTATTTGTTTAATTACTGTCCTTCTTTTGGTCTAAGAATATATAGGACTGACAAATCAAATTTTATTTATAAGATTGCTAATTGTAAAGCTAGAATGGTAGAGTCTATTATGCCATCTTAGGACATAGATTCTTTGTTTCATCTGTCAAAGGAGTATGAAAGGTTTTAATTTTTTATGTCTTGGGTATAAAACTTTGGTAGTAATTTAAAAATCCCTGTAGAAAGCATATTGAAACCTCTGCTCTCCACAACAGTCTCAGGGTTATTAAATGATAATTATTAGCCAGTTCATATTTCTATGAGACTAACTTACATACAACCCACAGAACTCATGAAAAATGTTATCCCGGAGCAAAGTAATTTTTTTTATGATCAATAGTCTGTCATTAGCAGAATGTTAATTTATGTATCTACAGACTTTTTATCACCTGAATTCTGGTTTATAAATATTAACCTATTGATCTTTGCTGCTCTTTCATCCACTATGAGAGTTTCTGATAAACATTATCACTTCCTTTTTTTGTAGGTGAAGGACAAAACAATAAAGCAAACCTGTAGGTAGATGATGATTGGACATGTTTATAGAAAGATTTAGAATCCAAAGATGTCTAACCACATAAATTCCTCATATTATCCTAAAGTTTTACATTTCAGTTTATCCATAAAATCCAAGCAGATAATATGTTCTTTTAAGTAAAAATGTAGGATGAGTACAATAACATAACATACATATTTTACCCGGCATTATGACATGACTTACATATGCTTTAAAAATTACCAAATAACATGCTGAAAATTTACTTGATTTGTTTCACAAAGATCTATTGCTGTTATTTTCTTTTACAAGTTTTAGTAGAAATTTTTTTTAAATATATTTTATTGATTTTTTACAGAGAGGAAGGGAGAGAGATAGAGAGTTAGAAACATTGATGAGAGAGAAACATCGATCAGCTGCCTCCTGCACACCTCCTACTGGGGATGTGCCTGCAACCCAGGTACATGCCCTTGACCGGAATCGAACCTGGGACCCCTCAGTCCGCAGGCCAACGCTCTATCCACTGAGCCAAACCGGTTTCGGCTAGTAGAAATTTATTAAGCAAGATTTCCCAAGTTCTTCCCTGGAAACATGTCTTTCTATTCTTTTGGGAGTTCATTACTCTGGATGACAATCTTATTTCATTTAGGTAATAAAGATTATTTCTTTGCAAGACCAACATCAAATAGCCTTAAAAAGAATAAAATTAATACATAGTTAGGAATCTGAAGAAGTTTTTACTTTTCCTAAACTTTTACTCAGTTTGTGTGGATTTCCTGATAGAAAGCTTTATTTGATCCATCATTTTTCTAATTTATTTTACCAAAATAAACCTGACACAAGATTGAGGCCTGAGATCAGCACTAGAGTTATGTTTAATGAAAATTTAGAGCACAAAAGTACTTCAATTATTCATATTTCTTGATTTATACTGAAAAATGGGTGCACATATGTGTGTTTCTTTGATAGGGTTCAAATGAGCAGTGAGTTTTTGAAAATTGGCCCTTAGCAAATGTCTTTTTACCAGCTTATCTTGAGCAAACCAGAGGCTTTTAAATCAAACTTCTATTTCATGCATTTCTTTCTTTATTCCTGAAGTGAAGAAAGTAATTTTGCATGGAAACTTAAATGCTTATCAAAATTAGAAGCAATGGTACAACAATAAAACCATTTGTTAAAAGCTTCATGTATTATTATATCATATTATTCAGACTGGAGTGATACATTTATCTTTTTGTATGGAGTTACGTGAATTTCTTAAGCTGCAAATTCAGATATGTCATGTCTGTGCAAGGCAAACAACAAAAAATTATGTCCAGTTAAACTCGCCAAATTTGTTTATGCAAAGGAACTTTAGAACCAGGAACCCATTTCACTACTTGCAACACACACACACACACACACACACACACACTCACTCACTCAGTAATAAATCTGACAAATCCACATTCAATTCCACATGGTCATTTATCCTCCCTATGTCTTTGAAAGTAAAACACTGTGAAGGCAGCATTTGAGTTTTTGGTGACAAATCACTTTTCTCAATGGAATCAAAGGCTGTGGCCATCTGCAATGAAATAGATGAGCCACAGCTGGCTTTCATAATAATCAATCCTGATTGTGACACTTCTGGATTGATTGGGCGAACCTGCTGTGACAAACAGCACTGACCACTTCAGTCATGTTGACAATCACTTATTTCTCATGTTTCGATACAGACTCTACCTCGTAACATCAGAGGAAAGGGAGGAGATGGAAATGATCCTATATAATAAAAGGCTAATATGCAAATTGACCGAACAGCAGAATGATCGGTCGCTATGACGTGCACTGACCACCAAGGGGCAGACGCTCAACACAGGAGCTACCCCCTGATGGTCAGTGCACTCCCACAGGGAGAGTACCGCTCAGCCAGAAGCCCAGAAGCCCAGAAGCCAGGCTCACGGCTGGAGAGCATAGTGGCGAGCCTCTCCCGCTTCTATGGCAGAGTGTTAAAGATGTCCTAGAGTGGGCCTAAGCCATCAGTTGGACATCCCCTGAGGGCTCCTGGACTGTAAGAGTGCACAGGCTGGGCTGAGGTAGCCCCCTCCCCTGAGTGCATGAATCTCGTGCACCGGGCCTCTAGTCCAATATAATTGGTCAGTTGTGGAAACCTGAAAATTCAGAAAATCTTTAAACTAGATTCAGAGACCTAAACTATCTGCATGATATGCCAATACTGAGTATACCTATAGTTTATTATTTAAAAAGGAAACTGCAGCCCAGCTGGTATGGCTCAGTGGTTGAGTGTTAACCCATGTACCAGAAGGTCACAGGTTTGATTCCCTGTTAGGGCACATACCAGGATAGTGGGCTCAACCCCTAGTAGGAGGCATACAGGAGGCAGCCAATCATTGTTTCTCTCTCATCAATGTTTCTCTCTCATTCTCCCTTCCACTCTCTAAAATAAAATCGTGTGTTTTTTAAAAAAGGAAACCACAGTTTACTAGGGACTTCTGTCAAATGTCAATTCTCTCTCATCATTATTGTTTCTATCTCTCTCTCCCTTCCCCTTTCTCTCTGAAATCAGAGATAGATAGATAGATAGATAGATAGATAGATAGATAGATAGATCTCTGCTGTCACGAGTCCACACCCACCAGAGCCTGCTGCGTGTGCAGCCTGGGCGTTAGGTCAAATCTCCGACCATGTGGATGTGACTGACCCAGGGTTTTTATATATTAGGATGATCTACGTGATGTGTGAATATGCATGTGCTTCTTTTTCCTTCTAGAGTCACTTTCCTATTGTGAGAGTTTAAATCTGTTCCAAATGAAGAAGTCACTAATGGCTTCAGCCCATTATAATGTTTTGATCCTATAAACAAAGGCCCAATTTGGGGACAGCAGAATTGGTCCCCTTTCCACTCTTTACCAAGTAAATAACAAACTGTTAGTCTAAGGATGAGGCATTGGGGGACTTGTACCCAACCTTCTCTTCTCAAAGCCTTAATACAATCTGAAAGGATTCAGAGAGCACAAAACTTCTAAAGAGTGCTGCTTTTTATGTAGGAGGGACATTCAAAGGGGAACAACAATTCAGTATTATTTTACAGCTTATGATATTTGTCTATTCCATGCCCTAGATTTGATTTTCCCAATATTTGTTTGAGGGTGGGAATTTTAACTCCATTGGCAAATTTGGCAAATTCAAGTTTCAATTGTTTAAAGGCAAGATTATTCCAGAGCTCCATCACTGGCTGTATGGCTCAGACTAGGCAGGGCCCCCATACTGTGTGGGAGTCCATCAGCTCTCATCTGTTCCATGTTCCACAAGCAGACAGTACAATCAGTGTTTCTTTCCCAGAGAGTCAACTAATGCTATGTTTGGCAGTAGTTAACTGTTTAAGCAAATCTAGGAACAGCAATTTAGGATGTACAATGAAACAGAAATAGTTCCTTAGCAAGTTCTATTACTTTCATAATGCTTCACCATCATTCTCACTAAAATTGTTTCTCTTCATTTTTAAAGGGGGGCAGGGGGAGAAAATGTTATTTATTGCAAAAATTTAAAGACTCCTTTATTCTATTTGATATTATTCATCAATTCTATCATTTCATGCAAATTGTTGAGATTTGTGATAATCTTTTTCTCAGATGCCTTAAAGTCATTCCACTATATTTTTTTCTTAGAATAATGCCCTCACTATAATGGAATTTCAAATATATTAGCAGATTTTGCCACTGATCTTTCTTCATGTTAAAAAACTATTAAATCTATAAGTTGCATTCATATAAATAAAATATATAAACATTATTCAAATGTATACATATATTTTACATAATTACATCATTCTATGGCATATTTTTTAGAATTAATGAACCATTTGCATTTGTTTGAGTTGTAGGGCATTTGCTACACTAAAAAGTAAAAAAAAAAAAAAGCCTACCTTTAATGTGATGCAAATATACATTTGCATGAATTATACATTTATTATGTGTGTGGTGGAATATTAAGTGTAGCATTCTCTTTTTCCTTAGAGTTTTGCCCAAGGTTCCAAAGGCTAAGATTAGCAAATGCTGGAACATCTCTGTAGAACATGTCACAAGACTGTGAAACTAGTTTAGCAACTATAACTTGGGGGTGTACACAAATAAGTCAGGAGATGGATAGGAAAAGGATTTCTTTGAAGGCAGTGGTAGATGTGTAGATGAGATCAATGAAGGAATTTCTTGAAAGCTATTCAAAATGCCTGACATATGTCTCCTGGAGTTTGAGAGTGAGTATTAGGGGGGAGGGGGGGATTCCAAAGGAAAGTGATTGCCTAAGCAGAGGGGGAAGAGGTTCAGGGCCTCCAGAGGGAGATAACTACTCTCCCACCCAAAAAGTGGGGGAGGGGCAGTGAAGGGCAAGAAGAAAGGAATTTTCTCCTCTGGGCAAGTAGACCCACAGAGGGTATCTGGTCTTGAGTCGGTGTGAGAAAGATCTAAGGGGAAAGTGAAGTTGTACACTGAATGTAAAAGCAGATGGTTGCTTTTAGGTATTCAGTCAGAGTAAGGAATAGTCCAGCAGGAGAGATTTCTGAAGACTCCACAAAACTTCCTCCTAAAAGAATAGTCAACATTTGGTTATCTGCTCCACCCAGAGAGCATCTGTTCCAGTTCACAGTAGCACCTTCAACTACTGCCTCTATTATTTCTTCCCTCATTCTGACTTGGAGTGGAATGGCAAGATATGGAAAGAGGGAGGAAGCCACCATCCTTACCAGTTTCCTCAACTGAATCAGACCCACACTGGGGCTACTGAGAGACCTTCATAACGAACTGAACTAGATTTTAAAATCTGGAACAAGATTATGTGTTATTTAAAGAGAGTGACCTGGAATGTAAGAAAATATGCCCAAGAGTTCATATTGGGAAAAAGGGGGAAAAAGAAATCAACAGATTATGTTGAAAAGGAAATTGAGGAAAAGAATAAAAGTGCATGCTTTTTAAAACCCTATAAAGTCCAGCCCCTTCAGTATACATGCATTGAAATGCCTGTTGAGGATTAAACCAAGATACGCTGGTTAAAAAACAAACAAAAAACAAATATACATATAAACTCATACACATATTTAAGAAAATGAGTGAACTGAAGTAAGAATGCATATTCACTATAAATATTTTCAGAAATATTAAAATGTCTTCTTATGATAAATATTATAAAAATAAGACAGAGTAAGAGTACTACAGAGTGATGGAGCAGAGTGTTATTAAGGGACAGCATCTATAACAAGACACCTTTTTATTTTATTTTTAAATATATTTTTATTGATTTCAGAGAGGAAGGGGGAGGGAGAGAGAAATAGAAACATCAATGATGAAAGAGAATCATTGATTGGCTGCCTCTTGCACACCCCCCACTGGGGATCAAGCCTGAAACCCAGGCATGTGCCCTTGACCAGAATCAAACCTAGGACCGACCCTTCAGTCCACAGGCCAGCACTCTATCCTCTGAGCCAGACCGGCTAGGGCTATAATAAGACACCTTTTGAGTGGACACCTGCCAAACTGATAGAGTCTGTGTTCAATTTGGGGGACGGTCATTCAGGCAAAGGGTACAACACATTCAATGACCTAAGACCTGAACATGCTGGTTGTGTTCAAGGACCAAATAGGGGGCCAAAGGGCTGGATGGATAGAAACAGAAGAGGGTAGTAGGAGGTGTGGTCAGAGAAGTGTGAGGTCAAGTAGGGCCTCATAGGCAATGGAAGGGCTTTCCATTCTACTCTCAGAGAAGGGGGATGGTATTGGAAGGTTCTAAGCCAGTGATTTTCAACTGGTGTGCTGCAAGAACTTTTCAAACATGCAATACCTACCTGACTGTTTAGTCAGGGGCACTGATGTCTTTTCCTTTAGATTGTCAAATAAAAAAATAACTGCAGCCAGCACAACTATAGCCATTCAGTGTGAATGAATCAAAATTATATGTATTTTTGTCAGACTGGCAAAAAATACATTTACTTTGGTATGCCGCAGAATTTTAGTAGTTGGTGTATATGTGCCATAAGATGCAAAAGGTTAAAAATCATTTGTCTAAGCAAAGGAGTAGAATGCTCTGAAGTATACTCCTAAAGACTCATTCTCTCATGTTGTGTTTTCTTAATTACATTGTATGTTTTGGGGTTGGGCAGGTCACTGTGCAGTTGACTGCAGTCCATTATGCTTGCTCTATTTTCTAGGTCAGCTTCCCTCATTCATTTTACCTTCTTGGCCCATGATGGCACTTGAATTTGTAACCCTTATTCCAGGCTCTTACAATCTCTGCCTTTTACCACACAATAGAAAAACACTCTGAAAACATAAGCTCTTAAAACATAAGCCCTTCATGTTTCATTTTTTCCTTTCGATGGGCCAGGTCTCCCAGACATTGCCATATTCACATTCTGAATTGTAAAGCAGTTCTAAAATGTGCACATCTTCTGGCACTTGCTGCAGCCTTCCAAACAGTTGGGGCCTAAAAAACTAGATATGCCAGAGATCTTGAGCTAGTTGCCAAGTGGAAATCAGGTTAGTTCTAGGGATATTTTTAATTTCTCTTGAAGAAGAACCAGGCAGAACTGGAACAGGACTCGTGTCTAGACAAAGTCATCCCTAGGGAATGAGGAGGTCAGCCATAGTACATCATAAAATGTACTCCCTGACTCCAAAACTTATTGTTACAGAAATAAAATCAGTTGAAAATTCACTTCCAAGACAGACTTGGAGAGCCAAATATTCCAGAAGTAGTCTAAACATGTTTAGAAGTGGAAAGAAAATGGTACCCATTTGTTTCAGTAATGGCATGTATGAGAGCCAACTTTGGGGAAGAAATAGGACCTCAGATTTCCTTTTCTTACAACATCCCCTTCCTTCGGCTGTCCCCCTCCTCCCCCCACAGGTATCAAGCATGGCAGGAGTGTGCAGAACAATCACTGGGAAGCACAGTACCTACTAAGCACCAGAATTTAACATTGAATGCAAGATCAACTATGTCATCTTTTGACATTTAGTTGGAATTTTCAGAGCTCACTTAACAATATTCCAGAATTGAATTAATAGAGCCTATAGAATTCCCAAGCAACTTTAATTATTTGCTCTGTTTAATATGCACTACCAGTTAGATTTATTAAGCATGTACTATGTCAAGCACTCTGGGCCCTGAATATTGGGTTTTGGGTATGACAAAAATAATAAGAACTATTCTGTCCTTGATAAATACATGTCCTACTAGAACAGACAGAACTATTAATAGATAAATGGTGATGCAGTCCATTAAGTGTTATTACTGAGGCAGAAAAAAAGTGAAGTGTGAATACATAGAGGACACTATCTACTGAAAGGAGAAGATCACATGCGGAAAGAAGCACCTCACTTTCACTTGTCAGCAATATTTTAACTCCTACTAGGATCCAGGAAAAATAAATTAGTGTATCACAAATCCTAAAAGGTTGTAAAGGCAAGATAGTGGATGGCATTCAACAGCATCTTAAAGACACGGAACTGTGTGTGATAGCAGTGGAAATCCACTGAGGAAGTTTAAGCAGAGGAAGTACTTAACAATAATTACATTTCTTCTCTACATCCCTACGCCTGACCTCTATTCTGAACACATGATTCATATATCAACAGCCTACATTATTTATGTCTCCACTTGGAGGAATCATGGGTCTCGAAAACATAACATATTTAAAATTCTTCATTTCCTTCCAATCTAGTTATTTCCCAAATCTTTGTCATCTCATACATGGAGTGACATGACCATCTGCCCATCTACCCACTGCTAAAGTCGGAAATGTAGAAGTCATTCTTGAATCTTTCATGAACCTCATCTCCCATCATTGGGTCCCTCCCCCTCCTTTTATTTCTACCTCCAGGTTTTATTTTGGATATGCCCATTTCTATTTATTTCCATATACCACCCTAACCCAAGCCACCTTCATGCTACATCTTTCCTATGGCAATGACCTCCTCCTTGGTTTCCCCTCTTCCACTCACCCATGTCTTGTTCCAGGCCATCTTCTACAGCAGCCAGGAGTGATCTTAAAATGGAAACTAGATGAAGGCACTCTAACTTATCCCTGTCCCACCCTGAGGCACCATGCAAACCTCTCCAAAGTCTTCATATTACACTTAGGATAAAGTCAGAATCCTTACTGTGGCTTTGAATCCCAGGATGTTCTGGCTTTCTTACCTCTCCAATTATACCTCCTGCCACATCCTCCTTCACTCCGAGTTCCACCCCATCTTTGTACTCAAACATGTCAAATATTTCCCCCTACCAACCAAGGTGTGGCACATGATGCCTTCCCTCCCTATAGCGTTCTTTTCCCCATACCTCATATGGTGATTTTTTTCCCCCTTACTCTCCTCTTTTGTTCTTAAATCTGAAATCTTCCTTGAGTGCTCTGGTCCTCCACATTATAGTGCCTAATTCTCAACCTTCATAAAACATATTGGCATCCTGTAATTACATAGATGATAGATGATAGATAGATAGATAATCAATAGACCCAGTGAAGGACTGACAGACAGATGGCTATTGTTTACTTGTTTGATGTTTGCTCTCCCATTAGACCATTACACTGCAACCTCCATGGGGTCTGTTTTATCTACTGTATCCTCAACATTAAAATGTTCAATCAATTTTTGTATAATGAATGAAATATGCTTTCTCATTTCCCATCACTTTTTTATATAATTGCTTTACGTAGTTTCTAAGTAATTTTACTTAGATGTCAAATTTCCTCAATTGATCACTTTCTACTAGTTCTGAACAATAATGGAAGGAATAATGTCCCATCTACCCTCTTTTTACTGCAAAGCACTAAGAAAGTGATATTGCAGGATATTTTCAAATGCTACAATGTGCTTTTTAACTCCCACTGACTACTGCATTTTTCCTATCCCCATATATGATCAATTTCTAGATTTATTGGAATTTTTATTTAAATACATATCCATTTATTATTCCTTGTCACTAAAAGGAAGCTGATAGTTAAATTTGCTTTTTTATTGTTTGTGTCTTGAGCAAAATTTAAAAATGCAAAAATTCCACTCAAACCTTGTTTCAAGATGTGAAGCAATGTAGGTAACTTTTCACTGCAAGTACACACAAACATGTTTCTTTTGTTATTTCACTCCAAGTTTCTAGCCAAGATATTAAAAAGTCTGTTCTTACAATTCCTGCAGAATTTCAAGTTTTAGTCAAAGAAGAATGTCCTAAAAATCTTTTCAGAAATCCTGTTTGGGCACTATTCCCAGCCTAATTTTGCAGAAGAAGATGTCTGGGCAATCCTGGTATGCTGGGGATAAGCAGTTGAGGATTTTTTTTTTTATCTGAATCAAACCCAAACTCCAACCCTAATTAAAATACCACAACATTGTTAATCCTTGACCATTAGACATTGGTTTCGTTGAACTACTTCCACTTCTTGAAGACAGCCTCTCATTTATGTCTCTGCTGATTGCTGACATTTTTATTTCAGTTCTTCCCTCGCTTTTCAAAGGATAGACTATTATCCCACTTTTTGTTGCTTTGCAAACATCTCTGGAGCTGCATAGAAAAGTAAAATTACTAAAGCCAGATAACACAGATATGGTGACAGGAGCTTCTGGAGTTTCCTGTTTTATCCATGTCTCTCCTTCTGGTGAGGAAGAATGGTGAAAAATACACACAGTATGTCCCCAAAAATGTATACACACTTTAACAGCTGGTAGCTGTTAAATGAAAAGGAAAATGTATTTTAATAAACACTGCTTTATAATTATTCAAAGTGTGTATGTATATTTTGGGGGCACCCTGTATATGAATTGATAAGTGAATTGAATTTAATGTTGGCATTTAAATTCATAGTCCCCTAGGTAGGAAGCATGAACTGACAAGATTAGTACAAACTCTATATGTTTTTATATGACAAAGCTAGCAGTTGGTAAGAATATGCCCTAAATTCATTGAAAACCCATCAAAGAAAATAGGCAAAGGACATAGGTTCTCTGTCCCTCTTCCCAAAATTGCTCTGCATGTGTATCCACCCTTTGATACTGTTTCCTTCAAAACTTCTTCAGGCCCCTAAATTTCAACATGCAATACCTGTTGCTAGCATGGCTGCTCATCCCTCAGTACTGTTTCATTTGGAGTTCTGGAGTCTGCTATGAAATCAAATGTAAAGTGACAAGTGGCTCAAAAGTACAAATTGAATACAATCTTCTTGCCATAACAGAATAGTGTCATTGTCCTGTAAAACTAGAGCCTCTGTGCCCTTCTCCTCCAGAGAATTAGCAGCATGAATTCTATTCAACAGCCAATAGGGATTCTGGAGAGATTTGGAAACATTCCCCAGAAGTAGCTGAAGTAGGAAGTTCCCAGATTCCCCATATAAATACTTTCCTCAAAACATATCATTTATTAAATTGAAAAATTATTTACTGGGCATCTCTTCTAAATGCTGGGCCTAAAGCAATGAGGAAAAGTCAAAAATGTCTCTCTCATGAAGCTCACATTCTAGGTGGGAAGACAATTAACAAACACATGGATAAGGACAGTGTATATTAGGTCTGAAGATAAGTGCTATAGAGAAGTAAGGCAGGGAGGGAGGTCAGGGCTGGGCTGGGCTGGGAGTAGGGGTGTTGGGCAGTGGATGGAATTTTAATAAAGTGATCAGGGAAGTCTTCACGATGTGAAAGACATTTCAGAAAAATCCTGTAGCAGTCATGCTGGTGGAGAATCTGGAGGAGGGCACGCTAGGGAGAGGGAACAGTGAATGCAAAGGCCCTGAAGAGAGTGCAGCCTTATGTGTTGGAGGCATAGCAAGAGGGCCAGAGAGGCTCAAGTGGAGAGAATAAGGGAGATTGTGCAGGATATGATGTCAGAGGGGCCAGGAGTAGAGGAAGAGAGTCCAGGTAGAGCCTGGTAGAGACTCTTGGCAGTTCTCTTTTACTCTGAGTGAGATAAGAAGCTATTGGCAGTATATTAGTTCCGCAGTGGTCAGCAAACTGCGGCTCACGAGCCACATGCGGCTCTTTGGCCCCTTGAGTGTGGCTCTTCCATAAAATACCACGTGTGGGCGTGCACATGCAGTGCGATTGAAATTTCGTGGCCCATGCACAGAAGTTGGTATTTTGTGGAAGAGCCACACTCAAGGGGCCAAAGAGCCACATGTGGCTCGCGAGCCACAGTTTGCCGACCACTGCCCTAGAGCTATCTTAGCAAATTAACACAAAGTGCCTTAAAACAGCTGGTATTTATTCCTTCTTAGTTCTGGAGGTCAAATGGCCAAAATCAAGGTGTTAGCAGGGCCATACTTCCTTCAAAGGTTCTAAGGCAGACTCTTTCCGCCTTTAGGGCAGCGGTTCTCAACCTGTGGGTCGCGACCCTTTTGGTGGTCGAACGACCCTTTCACAGGGGTGGCCTAAGATCATCCTGCATATCAGATATTTACATTACGATTCATAACAGTAGCAACATTACAGTTATGAAGTAGCAGCGAAAATAATTTTATGGTTGGGTCACAACATGAGGAACTGTATTTAAAGGGCCAGAAGGTTGAGAACCACTGCTTTAGGGGCTCTAGGCATTTCTCAGTTTGGTAATACATCACCTCAATCTCTGCCTCTGTGTTCTCATGGCCTTCTCCTCTGTGTTGCTGTGTCTTCTCCTCTTCTGTCTCTTGTAAGGATATTTGTCATTGGATTTAGAAACTCTCCAGGTAGTCCAAGGTGATCTTATCTCCAGACCCTTCACTTAATTCTATCTACAAGGACCTTTTTTCAAATGCAGTCACATTCATAGGTTCTGGGCGTTAGACATATCTTTTGGGGAGGCTGCCATTTAATTCATTACATAGAGTTTTGAGGAGAGGAGTGACAAGATGTGCCTTGTGTTCTAGCAGGTTTATTCTCGTTCCTGTGGTGCAAATAGACAGTAGGGAGGCAGGAAGACTAAAGCAGAATCCAAAAGAACATCAGACACAAAGCAATAATTCAGGTGACTATGTGGCCTATACCTGAACAGCAGTAAAGGAGGTAGTGAGATGGTGTGAGTCCAGGTTTTAGGCCTGAATATCTGAGTTAATTTTTTAAATATATTTTTATTGATTTCAGAGAAGAAGGGAGAGGGAGAGAGAGATAGAAACATCAATGATGAGGGAGAGTCATTGATTGGCTGCCTCCTGCATGCCTCTCTGGGGATCAAGCCCGAAACCTAGACATGTGCCTAACGAGGAATCAAACCGTGACCTCCGGGTTCAAAGGTTGATGTTCAACCACTGAGCCACACCTGCGAGGTTATCTGTGAATTACTTTTGATGTATATGTTAGGAATGCTTCCTTTCCTATAAAGCTTTTATATTCTGGGGTCAAGGTCATTCGCTGGCTGCTCTTTCTCCACCATCAGATCTCAGGTTGAATGGCATTTCCTTCTGACAGCCTTCCTATACTTCAATAGATTGCATTGACATGTCTCTATGATCCACACCTTAAGGTTATCCCTATCATAGCTCTTTTTGTCAGTTGTCTCTGTTTGCTGTTGCAAACCACCCCAAAACTTAGTGTCTTCAATAAACAGACAAACAAAGAAAACATGTATTTAGCTGATGGTTTTGTAGATTAACAATTGGCTTAACTTCGCTTTTCTTCTGGTCTGGGTCATGGATCACTGATCTTGGCTGGGTGCGCTCATGCATCTGCGATTAGCTAGTGAGTCAAAATGGCCTCAGTTTAAATGGCTGGGATGACTGGGGTCTGTCTACGTGGGGTCTCTCATTCTCCACAGGCTGGCCTGGGCTTGTTAACCGTGCAGTCAACGGGATCCGAGAGTGTGAGAGCAGAAGCTGCAAGACCCCCTGAAGCCTAAGTTCAGAACTGGCACAATTTCTTCTGATCAAATTCTATTGGTAAATGCAAGTCACAAAACCAGCCCAGAATCAAAGGAGGAGGAAATAGACACATCTGTCTATTAGAGAAGTCACTAGGTATTGTTGTCATTTTTGTAAGCTGCAGTATTATTTAATATGATTGTTTATTTTGATGTCTCTTTTCCCTATTAGCTACCCCACAAAAAAGGAAAGAAGTTTCTCTTTGTTCAGTTTTATAGTCCCACACAGTAAATACTGAATACAGGTTTGTTTAAAAAAATGAATGAATGAATGAATGAATGAGAGAATCAATTGGTAAACAAGCAAAATGAGACTCATCTGCAAATGTCATCATCACTTGTTCAACTTCCATTCTCTTGAGTTCTGCATCGGGATCTTACCACACTCAGTCAAAGGGATGTATGTGCAGGTGGGGTAAATTATTGCTTACATCTGACTTAATGTGGGCATAAAAATAAGCATTATTTCTCCAGTTTTTAAGCTTTATAAATATTAGGGATAACTTTTTAAGGGAGCTAAATACTCACTTGTTTTATATTACTCTAGAACAATGAATAAGCCTTCATTGTTAAACAATGCCAATGTTTGGGAAACTTTGGGTGTTTTACAAATGAAATACAGTGGCAAGTTATTACTCCTTTTTTGCAGTGGAAGCATTTAAGTGCCTTGGTGATAGAGATAAGAATTGAATTAAAAATCCCTGTGTCCAATCGTTTTCACTAATGACTTCATTCCTAAAGCTTCATTCGTTTTTCTCTGCTACTCCGTGTACCACGAAGAATTTATACTGCCTACCAGTAATCTCCTTTTAGACTCTCTTACATCTTCCAAACCCTGCTTACTGTGAACCTCTTTCGGCACGGAGCCTGAATGTCTTCCAGATCCTTATTGATCTCAGTACATCAACATGTTGTTTGCGCTGCTTATCTGTGTTGCAGTCAGTCTATTAAGTCTACTGGACTATTCAATTCTGTGTTCGGTAGTGTGCCTATGTTTTGTACTGAGGACACCCGAGGTGTGGAAACAAAGTAGCCATCTGAGAAGCAATTCAGTGAGAGCAACTCCTGGAGAACAGCTCTCCAGGAATCTTTTATTTTCCAAGAACAGGAACATCTAGGAAGTAGAGGCATAGCGAGGAGCTGCCTATGAATTCTATGGATATGTGAAGAGTAAGAGGTCAGTTCTTTCGAGATTGAAGGGAAGGAATAAAACACCATAAAGTAAAAGTTGGTTCCACATCAAGTCAATGTTGCTGCCTGTTAGGGTCTGGTGTCTGTCGGGAAGCAGACATTGTCTATGAGTTTTATCAGGAACCCAAAACTATGAGATTCAAATGATGAGGCAAGGTGTGACAGGGAAAGTCTTGGAGGAGCCCTGCACTGGGCAGAAATGGACAGGCCAGAGAGCCCCATCATGCTTCTTCAAAATTGCCTAAGGCCTACGGAGGTGAATTGTGAAGGACCTGATAGCTGGCGGCTGCCATCTCGCTTCACTGCTTACTGCAAAATGGCATGACTTTTCTTGAAGGGAGAGCCAAGTGGCACCCCTCCTGGGCAGCCACAGAACTTTAGGTCATTTTAAAATATTTGGGGAAGGGCTGACATGGCACTAAGCGGCACTGGCTCCATATCCATGGGGGTAAAGGAGAGGGGATGGCTGCAATCAAAAGATAATTTAGAAGAATTCTAATGTAGTCAGTCATTTTGTTAATCAACATAATTTTTTTTAATTATTTGTGGTTTGGGTGCCCTTTTTGAAGGTTTCACTTGTCATTGTGTTTATGGGAAATTGACAGTTATTAATTGTTTTTAAGCTTGAACCAGTCCTTATTAGAATTCAAATATATTTCTCACTACTGGGTCCAATATCTATGTAACCATTTATCTTACAGTGAATTTTACTGTAAGTGTAATATTTACAAGAAGCAATTTGTCATTCCTGGGTTAAGCATAGAAACTTCAATATTTTCTGGATAAATATGTCAAAATAACTAAGATTCAAGCAATAGAAGAAAATGCGAAGCTTATAATACAGCATTTTATATTAGAGTTAGGAGGTTTGATATCTGGTTTGCCTCTGCTATTATTGTTCTTATAAATATGATTTTCCAATTATTAACCATCATTAGTATTGACGGCATTAATGCTGGTAATATGTCTCACTAAGGATTTCAAAGTGCTGTGTTTTTATATGCTAAATGAGTTTCAGGGCTCCAGCAGTGATTTCTACCTTGATTTGCTACATCCCAAAGTCTCCAAACACAATTAATTTTAATTCATATATGAATACGCCATATAGCACTTTAGGTGAGCTAATGGGGTGTCAGACTCTCATAAACAATTCTGGAGTGTTTCATCTCCCTAAAGACTTAAATCTCTAATTGGCAATACATCCCTTTGTCCCACTAGGGACTCCTTGTCATTTAAACATTGTCCTATGCATGTGTTCACAGGCCTGGGGAGCTGAATGCACAAATGAACAAGGCTCACAAAGGACGAAGAGGGACAAAGGTCCAAGGGTGAGGTCCAGAGGTACCCAGGATCTGTTGTGCTGGTGCCCTGTGCCTCCTCTTTGTGACCTGCTCCTCAGTGCTTTCCTCACTTCCTAGTCGCATCTCTCTGTATCTCCCACTCATCCTCTCCTCTGTGCTCTGAGCATACCCGGATGATTATCCCAGCTGGTTGTCTCTCTCATGCCACCCTGCCTCCAGACTCGTGCTCACTCCACCTGGCACACACCTGCTGCCTTCCCCTTCGTCATCCCTCACTTGCCCCAACAGCTCCCGCTGCCTTCAAGAGTCCCATCAAGCATTACCTAGCTGGTGAGGGCTTTCTTCATTACCCCAGCTGCACTCTGCCTTCATTGCCTCCTTCCCTCTGTACTTTTCCCCTTTGTACAAATGTCCAATATGACAATTAATCTATTTACATATATGTTTCCATCATCTCCACTAGATATGGAGAGCAAGGACAACCTAATATCATGTATGTAGCGCAGGTTTTTGCTAACAAAACACTCAATCTGTTTTTGTTGAATGAATGAATGAATTAATGAATGAATGAATTATTGTTCCTTATTTCAGGGTACCAGGGACCAGCACCTCCACATTCTCTCTGAGTGTCTACTGCAGGCTCTCTCACATGCTGGCAGACCCAGGGGCACACAAGCAGGTTAGGTTCTAACAGGTTAAGCCCCATCCTTGTTAGAACTTCATCCCACATATCGTTGTATTCCACATGAACCTTCTCTGCACCCTTATTGAAATCTGGCTTTTCCTTGGCATTGCTGATCTTCAGCTAGTTACTGGAAGATGGTGTCTCTGATGGAATAATTAAAACTACTATAGATCCATGTGTTAATCTAAATAAAAACTTGTTAATGTGTTAATTCTGCCTGTAGTATGTGCATTGAAAAGAGAGGATGGGAAGCCAGGAAAACATAGAAATGAACTCCTAATGGTGGCATTTCAGGAAATAGGAAAGGACAGATGGGAAGATATTTCTGGGGTGGGAGCTTCTGGGTGCCCTTCACATGGTACCAAACAAGCCATTTCCTATTTCTGTACAGAAGGTTGGATCTGCTGCTATAATTCTCTAGCTCTCCTGAGAACAGCATTTTTATTTCTGTCTTTTATAAAAAGGTAGAGACACCAGCCTTTCTAGTTGTCAGGGACCTGAAAGGAACCCTCCTCATATGATGGCCAGAAAAAAGCCAAGAACAGTGAAAGAAATTGCCCTTTTTCTACTTCTAATCGATACTGAAATAACACTGTCCAAGTTCAGAGAAAGACAATCAGGCTCAATGGAAACAGATTTATTATAATTATAAAATAGCATATCCTAATTAACGTTTACCTAGGTGCTATGCAAAATCCTTTTCTTTATTCCTTATACTAACCACATAATAAAGGTCATTTTAGTATCCTCATTTTGCAAATAAGTTAAGTCACTTGCTCCTGGTCACAAAGCTGATAATTGTCCCAGTCAGCTGCTGGTGACCAGAAAGTGTGACTCAAATCTTAAGCATATCTTCTGGACATTAGCCCCTGGTAGAAGGAAGGGAGGACTTAAGCTTATGTGTCCATTTACAACCTAGCACTGCTGCTACTCTTATTGTGATCCTATATATGGCAAGACATTGATATTCTATTTATTACCTTTATTTCATGAGGGCACAGAAGAGATGATAATTTATGAGTATAATTTTTATATTAGGCAACTGGTATAGAGAATATTATATGGTCCCTGACTCCAAAGAATTTACAACCTGAAAAGTGATATTGAGACCTCACTTAATGTTACATTACCAACCTGTGTACAAGCCGTGCCCAAATTTATATGAGAAACCATCCACTCAGAGAGCAGGCTCTTGGATATCACAAACATAAAGTAACCATTGTCTTCTCCCTTTTATTTTCAAGCAATTGTTTCCTAAACACTGATGTAGTCACCAAGTCTGCACACTTCAGAAATTCCAGGTCTTTACTAAATCACATGGAAATGTGTGTTGTCATTTTCCTTGAGATTTCTTTTCAAGTCTCACTTCCGTCCATCAAGTCGGAGTTCCTGTAAGTACAGAGTGTTCCAATTCTTTATCTTCACTGACAGGATGTGGATTTCCAACAGCCGCAAAAACCTAGCTGTTCTCCTGACCACTCTGTGCAAATATTGCTTGCATGTTTATGGTGAGAGTTTTAATGTCATTTGTTGAAACATATTTAAACGATGTCATTTGGTCCACACCAAGTTAATACTGCTTTCCCCGATGCTGTGATCCAGTCACTCAACCAGCTGGTTTGACTGATTTTTCCTTTGAATCGACCTAATTGCCTGGCTGTTTGGGCATCTGCAGACACCTTTACACAAAGAGAAGGCAGACTTCACAGGAACTTGCTAAATGAGGGTTATTCTTTTCTTCTGAGATCTGCCACAGACTATTGAGTGACTGTTGGCATGAGTTACAATCATATCCCCCCCTCCCCTTTCTCATTTTTAAAATGACAGTATGAATATATAAAACTCCGAAGATGCTGAATGGAAAAACAAATAATAATTGCATATGAATATACATCTATATTTTATAGAAAGACATATTTCTTTTATTTTGAAATACCAACAGGAGACAACATGAAGAAAACAATTAGCAACTTAAAGAGGTTTTTATAAAGCTCTCTTTTAGTTTTATACTTCAGTTCTTTTAGATAATTAATTATTGATAGATATTTAGATATTTTTTTTTACATTGCAGTAAATACCACTAGATCTCTAAAAGTTAACAGGAATTAATATTTTCCAAAATAAATACTCGACTTAACAAACTGGCTAGGTTTCTTCACTGACATATATGGCAATCAAGTCAAAACTCAGATTTCATTCAAAACTCAAGGTTTTATCCAAGTTTGTTTGGCTGTTTATTAAGAAAAGATTTTCAGCACAATCCTGATCACAAAACAGAGTCAAAACGTTCATAAAAACCAGATCCGCTAGAGCATCCGCTAACCTGGGTATGTTTCCCTCTAATTAACCAGTTCTTAATGGCAACATTTCTTATCTTACAACTGTGACATGAAGAGGGAGCTGTAGCTCTTCTGAGACACAGTTCTGCAAGAACCAGCTTATCCACGCTCTCCGATCTCGTGTCTGTTTCTCTTTCTCCCTCTCTTGTGCTGCCCCTCATTCATTCACTCTTCCATCTTCTTGCCATTGTGCCAGCTCAATTTTAAGGGTATCTGCTCCGTATCTGTTCAAGGGGAGATAATCCATGCAAATCAGCAGCAGTGGCTTTCAATGCGTGGCTCCCAGAGAGGACTCAGCTTGCGGAGGTCACTCGTTCACAGCCGCTCCTCCCATTACATTTTTCCCCTTATTGCAGGACCGCTGTATGTATACAGTGACCGAAAGGACTCAATTTACTGCAACTGCTGCCTGGCTTTCCTTACAATTTTTTTTTTTTTAAATAAAGGAACTTACCTCCATCTGTCTTTTCAAGGTAGGAAGTCTGATTCTTCTAAAGACGCGCGTTAATGCCTCCACTGTCTGCTCATTATCAAATGTCATTTGAATGCTTTTTGTTGTTGCCGGCATTCGACACAAATGCTGGGGTTCCAGGTGTCTCAGGCTTCTGTTACTTACCGTATAGGTACAATTGTTTAAGTGTCGGTGATTGTACATAATGTTTATTTTCCCTGCAGCCAGCTCCAGTTTTACAATGCCAGAAAGATTATAGTGTCCACTCTCTAATCTAGAAATACAATCCCCTAGCAAGTTTTCCCTCTTTAAAAAAAATAATAAGTTATCAGTATGTTTTCACTTATTGTGTACCCTGGCCAATAATAGCCAAGTGTAAAATACAACCATGTTGATTTAAAAAAAAACAAAAAAAACCTGGAACCGTCCTGCAGTGTTTTCTGTGAAAAAAACTAACTGTTGAAATGTTTTTGACAACAGCAAGAAAAAGGATAGATTTTACTTCATTCTTCTGCAAAGCAAGAAGCTAAAGGCCTTATTGCTAACAGGCCTGTTAAATAGATTTATTCTTCACAATTCATAAGTTGTGACTAGGTTATGCAGAAGTATTATAATTAGTTAGAATTCAGTTACAGTCATAATACATGCTGCTATTTATTGCTTTGCCATTGATTAAACTTGACATGATATAAAAAAGTTTACTGTAGCAAGGCAATAAAAAGCTTATGTTTGTATAACACTGTTTGATATCATTTTTAAAAACTGATTTCAATAGGCAAATGGTTATGTTTGGATTGAAAATGCATGTAAGAAACTAACAGATTTGATACTATGCATCTGATTTATGAAGGCAGTTCCTGGGCTTATATCACTTCATATGTGTTTTCTTGAACTTACTTGTAATAATATTTTAATCATTTCTTAGTCATTAAAATTTTAAAACATACTAAATGTCATAAAATTACAGGTTCAAAAATCTTTTTGATTAGTACAAATGTAATTATGACATTTCAGTTATGATTTAGAGTTCAAGAAATGTAATATGTCTTTGAAAACACTCCTTACTAATATAATTTTACATTTGTTATCTGATTTTTTTCTAAGAAGATTTGACATGTGGGTATGGCAAGACTCTTTAATCTCTTGCACAGGATAGAATTGCAAATAAACAGTAACAAAGTTGACAATCCTAAAAGAAGAAAAAATTATCCTCTGGTCTACTGAATAGTTTTGATGACATAAATCTTAGACTTCATCTTCTAGGTAGATACCTGTAGTTAGTGGAGTTTGGGGGGTGGGGGGGGGATTTATTGTCCACACAAAATATTTCAATGCCAAAAAAGTGCAGTTATTTTTCTTTTTGATACAGAGTCTTCTACTAAAAAAAAAAATACACTCTGATGTTTGAGTACAGTACAAGGCACGAAGCCCTGTCATTGTTAGCATAAAGAAGACATCTACACAAGTATTACTGCGCAGAGGGCAATCTTTCTGTCTCTGGCATTTGTTAGGTTACTGTACATAGAACTGAACAGATAAATATGTTCTGCTTCGTGGCGTTTTAGTGAGCCTATTGGTATGCAGGCTACTCTGCCAGAGTAGCAACGGGGAAAAAAAAAAAAAGATATGTGTCATAGCAGTGGGTCGTAAAAGTCCTTCACAGTGAGAGAAGAGGAATTTGACTTATTTCTTATGCAGTAATTAGAATTTCCCAAAACTCTTTGAAATGCTGAGTAGAAAAGGAAACTGAGGCTTCCCAGGAAGGGCTGATTACACTTATCTATGCGAATCATGTCGCTGCCCATGAATATCTTCTTCCCAGACACTGTCACTGGAGGATTCCATTCACATCTTACAGGGAGAGAAAGGGACTCCTTACTAATGGTTCAGGGAGATTCTTTCATATTTAAAGCGCGTTTGAGAAGGGCGCCCGACACAGGAGGACCTTCACAGATGGGCAGGTGTGTGGCACTGCCTGGCTGTGTGGACTTGAGAGCAGCGTGGAACTAAAGGGTGCCCTTTCACAACAAAGGAGCGCCACGCAGTACTCTGTCTGCAGCCAAGCTGTGGAGAGATATAAAAAGTGCCCAGGTACATCTTTTGGGGACAGAGAAAATGCAAACCAGGCAGCCTCTTTTCAACCAAATCACCAGGATTTGATAGGTATGAAGGCATCCCCCCCATGGAATCTCAAACCATCATTTCAGAGTTATTTCAAAAGCACATATTTTATAGACTTTCACATGTGTTTGCATACCTCCTAGGAAACTCTCCAAAGACCTCAGTTGTTTGCCTTTAAGTCAGGTTTGACTGTGCATCCTAAGTTAAGTGGTCACAGCCTTCAATGCCCCGGGTGTTTTTTGCTTCCTCTGTAAACTTGCCGTTCCCCTAGTAATTCACTTAAGCAGGTCTTCAGGATAAGTTCCAGTTTTCTCCATTTCTGTGTGCCTTGCAGCAGCACCCCTGGAACTGGCCAACACTGTGGCTGTATGTAATACCACGTTGCTATTCCCACCTCACCCTCTTCTGCGGATCTTACTCAGTACAGTGAAAGGGATAAATGATCATCTTAAAAAGATGCTTTGGAAGATGTTAGTACATTCTTTGTAATTTCAGGAGTGTTCGGTGGGGCCAGGGAAACTTGCAACCCTGCTTGAGGGGAAATGATGTGCTTCATCGGCAGACATTCAATGCCCATATCATCTGTAGACATGCAAATTTTCTCAGGGAGGATTGTATCTTACCGCATGTGCTTTCTAAATCTTGAAACTCCTCGTTCTGCATGGATCGATTATAATGTTAAGTGCAAACTCAGCAGAGTAATTGCTTTATCTGGGTTAATTTAATCTGCATACCACTCTGAGATCCATGGGACCACCATCCCCTTCTCATAAAGACATCAAGGTACAGAGGGGTTCAGCAACTTAGTCAAGGCCACACAATTGTGGTAGAACTGGAATTTGAAGCCATTTATTATGATACTGGCTTCAAAACATCACACAATAATGTCTTCCTGGCTAACGAGCTCAGATGACTAAATATAAGGACATCTTCCTTCCCCCAATAGCAAAACAGTTCTAGGTACCCTTTGTACTCTTGATACAAATACGTATCCGATTCTGATCCCTCAACTCTTTTCATAGCTCTTCACCTCTATCTGTATTACCATCATAGCAGTTTTTTTAAAGTTGTGTCATTTAATGCATGCCAGGAATGGTTTGTCTTACAGAACATTTGTTTTTTACCTCAAGGAGTTAAGAACTAAATCAGATCTGTAATTTACTGACTTGTCGACTGACAGTCTTTGAAGCCCTGTCCCCACCCCACACAATCCTTTTTTTTTAAAAAAAAATTCAGTCTAAAGAACAAGATTGACATCTCTTTATATGTTTGGAATTTTTCAGTGGTGTAAAGTGCTTGGTAACGATGGAAATTAACCTGAGGCTTTATCTAACTACATTTCCTTGCAACTCCATTGAAGTTCTGGTTACAATTAAAATTTACATGCAAACAACTGTTTCTGTCAGAAAAAAAATGCATAGTATATTCTTCTGTCTTGTCATATCTTTTTTTTTATTTTAATCTACTGGGAAAATGAAAGGAATCCCTTTTCCTTGCCTTTATTTTCACTGGGGTCATCTGAATGAAAACTTTCCCAGTTGAAGTAGACCCGTACATTATAAAACAGGTAAAGGAAACAAATGAAATGAAAGTGTACCTTTAAGTGGTGGGAATGTGAAACACAGCACATAATTGTCTGTCCTGGTGTCAGAAGGTGTTATCTCATTAAGTAGAAATGGACAAGAACAGGTCCTTACAGGGAAACTTTTGTGGCTTTACTTCTGTCTGTTTATGTGGGGTAGCTGGAACTGTCTCACACTGTTTTATCCTCTGAGTGTGAAAAGATAAACTATTATGCATGTAACTCATAGGAATCTGATTCAGAGGCTGTGTTCATTTGAACTTTGAATATCATATATGTAATGTAAATAAAAAATCTGAACAGTATTAACACATTATCAAGTGGCAGAAATATGGGGGGCAATGGATCAGTAGCAATTGAGCAACCTACACATTTCAGGAGTAATGGAAAACAATTTTGATGCCCTTCTGTGACACCAGCATTCTTTTTAGATCTTATTTGAAGTATCAGGCAGATGGACTGCCCCATATGCCCAGAACCCCTATCTGTTGGCATGCAGAAAGCTTGAGAACCTATCTTTAAAGTTATTTTAATATATCGATTTTGCCCGGATTAGCTAAGTTAGACATCAACCATCGGTGCAGGAAAGGTTGGGAATTAATTTAAACTTGAGCTTACCCTTCCATCATCTCTTGCTGAGTTCTTTAGCCCGTGAGACATTCCTTTCAGATTTGATTTCTCCATTACCGGTAGGCTGATATTCTTACCTTGAAGGAAATAAAAGGGGGCAGTGAGAGAACCAGGAATGGTGGTAATGAGCTATGTGTTGATATAAACATTGAAAGGAGTTAAGATGGGCCTAAAAATATTTCAAGAATGTGCCCCTCGTTGCTAAGTCCTTCGGCTGCATAACTGAATTTCCTATCTAAAAATATGTCAGTTTCATGAAATTAAAAAAATGAAATCAAAATATTTTTCTCACTGTGAAAAGCTTGTAATGAGAACAAAAAACATTCAGATAACTTAATTCTCAAATATATTAGCAATCAGTTCAGACTGGACAGTTATCAACACATTTGAGCTCAAAAATAAAACTTCACTGGCAATTAAAATTCACAGTTTGGAAAGTAAAACCAAAATTTGCAAAAAGCCTTAAACAAGGATTGGAAAGTCTGTTTGTTGATTTGTTTGTAGATGGCTCTTGTTACATGTGTTACTCTCTCCCAAAAGAATTAATCAGGTGGCCTTCCCCCAGTCACTGAGACCTCTTCCCTATATTTTCACAGCACCTACGGTTATTCCATGCAAGTCAGCCACTAACTGTTCTTTTCTCATATTTCTCTCATTGTTTTATGGGTTATATTGTTGTATCCCATGTAGCTTGTAAGTACTTACAATGAAAGTCAGTAATACTTACTCTGTGTCCTTCACAGACATTGTCTCAGTATGACGACCAGAGACTGTTCTTGGTAAATATTTTAATGATTAATGGAATTGCTAAGAATCTAGTTAGTTTAGGTTATATATATTTTTAAAATTTATCTCAAGTGCAAACAGAGGAACATCCATGCATTCAAAACATTTCTTAAGACCTACTTGTATTGCAGACACTGGGCCTAAGCTCTGACAGTGTAGGAAACTTGACACGCGTTCAACTTTAAAAAGGGCAACAGAAGAAATTAATCCAATAGATAAAATTATATGTACAGACATTTCTGATTTCCCATTTTGGAAGTTGAAGGGAGAGGCAACTGACAAAAGAATTAAGATGAGTGAGAGCAGGAGTAAACTAAAAGAGACAAAGAGAAAATAAGGCCATTTAGAAGCTGGTGAGAGAATGGGGAAGAGAGATATATTGAGAGAAGAGGAGAGAAGGGCTTAGAGCAGTGGTTCTCAACCTTCCTAATGCCGCGATCCTTTAATACAGTCCCTCATGTTGTGGTGACCCCCACCCATAAAATTATTTTCATTGCTACTTCATAACTGTCATGTTGCCACTGTTATGAATCGTAATGTAAATATCTGATATGCAGGATGGTCTTAGGCGACCCCTGTGAAAGGGTCGTTCGACCCCCAAAGGGGTGGTGACCCACAGGTTGAGAGCCGCTGGCTTAGAGGATGTTAAAGATTTTAGATCTTGACATTTCTGATTAACCACAGTTTACAGCTTTTTAACTTCTATCATTAAATCTTCATTCACTTTAAATGGAATAAAAATAATAATTAATCTCAAGAGAAACTATTCTTTGGCCTGAAGCTTTGGCTCCCTGGAAATGAATAGACTAAGCGGGGTCGGGGTGCTAAATAAGGATGAAAGCAAAGAGGATATAAGGTGGTTTGCAAAGCAAACTTTCGATTAGTCCGTCTAATAAGAAATCCCACAGAGAGACCCCCAACCATATATCAAATTTTTTTTAAATTGGCAAATCCATTCTTACCCAGGCAGATATCAACACCTAGCAGGGTGAAGAAGCAGCCCATCAGAGGAGTGGGTTTGAGGGCAGCTTCTAGGGTAGATGGTCAGCCCGGAAAAAACCCGGGATGCATGGAATAAGACACGGGCTTCAGGAACAAGCATTGGCAGGAGGGAAACAGGAAAAGCAGTTTGGGGTTCATCCATCTGGGTAGAAAGCAAAGCTGCTCATCTACCTTTTTCTGGGTGCCAGGTACCAGAGGAAACAAAAATATCTGTTCCTCTGAAGATTCAGGATAAAGGCATAAACCTATGGCTGCCCCTCCCCATTTAGGTACGTGGGCCTCATGCCAGAGACAGTTTGTTGTCTCAACTCTCAGTATTTTATTTTTCAACCCTTAGCCATGGACATGTTAAAGACTATTTGTGAAATTCTTCTGGTTAGCATGTAAAAGCCATTGCCTACTGGCCACTGGGGTTTTGTTGGATTCAGAGAGAAGACGGAGCAGCCTGCAGGGGACTGTGCATGTATACTTGTCATTGATGAAAACAATGGAGGTCCATGGTTTAAAGTCTGCATCCTTGACTGGAAAACAAAAATCAGAGGCATTTAAAATCATGGGAGCTGAGTGTACAGAGGATGCATCATGAAACAAAGAGAACACTAGCTTCAGGCAGGCAGACCTGAGTTGGAATACCAACTGGGGGTATTATTTCATCTCTCTGAGTTTCAGAGTCCTCATCTGGAAAATGGAAATAAAAATAACCCACTTCTCAGTTCTATAGTAAAAAATGAAATAATATCTGCTATCTGCCCAAATGAGTCTGATCTCAGAGAAGATGCTTCACGGTACTTCCCCATATTCATTCTGTTTTCCTCTTTAAAATCAAATTTGCATTACCCTGGATCCCACTCATAGGCATATGTGTTTAAATGTTTCATGGCTTCATTTTCATCTGTAGCTAAGAAAAGAAAAGAGATTCATGGGACAACAAAGCACTGATCCTGTTACTAGGCTAGTTTCGGAGGATAGTCAGACCAAATTCTTAGGTCTTCTCATGTGGCAGTGAAGCATGTCATAACTGTGAATAACAAACCCCTTAAAGAAAAATGATGTTTCCTATGCCAGGCATTATACGTATAATTTTGACTGAAATTAATATTTCCACCTACCTCTTCTTCTGAGGCCCTGATTTAATATCCTTAAGGCCTGGTGCCTAATAACCAACATGTGTTAATTTCTCTGGCTCTTAAGATGGCCTACCTGCCCGTGCTCCCAGGCACATGGGGGTGATAGGCACGAGCTAATACAGAGCTTGCTGAATATTCTTCCTACTAGGATCTGTGCAGGCCGCTGAAGATTTTCAGAACCTAAGTTCACCAGCTGGAGTGAGAACTTTTAGGAGAGTTAAGTCTCAATTAGTCGAATATGAAAGCCACCTAAGAGGATTCTGTGTGTGAGGTGAGCACGGAGCACACATCAGAAGGAAAAAGGAATCAGGACATGAGAAAACCAGGAGGGTGTTTCACAGCCTTGTAGGATTTTTCTGATTTCTTTGGAAACTATGTAAATGAATTTCTTAAACACCGGCTGTCATTGATTTTTTTCCTGATGTTCATTGATTCCTTTGTCATTGTTTCACGTGTGTGTTCTCCCAAAACATCTAGTAGCGTTATTTCTCTCCCTCAACGCTGTCCCCAATCCATTAGAAGTATATCATTAAAACCTATTTAATTTCCTATGAAAGATTATATTAAGTGCACTTTCAGTATAATTATGTCAATAGTGGAAGATAAACATGTATTAGGCAGTGCAAAATGCTGATTATCTGTCAGGGAAAATCTGTTTATTTCAGAGACAGCAAGCTGACAACCCCCTGGTGTTAATCTGAAAAGTATAAACTCGTGCCAGATACAGTTTGGTGGGGTTCTGACAGTGAAATGCTCTCAATGGCCCCCTGCTGGGGCGAACAGTCTTCATCATACATAAACCCATATACATGTGTATGTAATAAAGTGCGGACATGTGACTCGGGTGTTTTAGGCGTACGTAATATGCGTGTATTTTGGCGGTTTAGGACATATAGAAAACAAAGTGTAAGGTGAGAAGCGCCAGCGTCCAGTTTGCATTAGCAGCTCTGCAGAGAATGGAATGGCTTGAGAAAGAGGAGAGTGGATTACAGGGTCAGGCTGCATAGGAGTTGGTGCCCAGGGCAGGGTTTGCCCTCACTTATGTCAGCTCAGAACCATTTGTATTAATCCACAGAAAAAGGAAAGAGCCGGGGCAAAAAACGGGGAATCAAGAGAGGTAGGTCTGGTACAGGATGTGCGTTCATCTGATTCTCAATGCAAGCAGGCTTCTTTTATTTCTTTGACTCTTCTCTTTGAGATAATAGTAGCTAAATATATCCTAGCAACACAACTGACCGCCAGCTGCTGTTGGGCAAGCAGTTCCCCTTTAATGAGATAAAGCAGTATCAGGAAGTCCACATGCTACACGTGCAGTAGCTGCATTTCACCAGGTTTCTGTGAGGCGGAGAATGAATCGAAATGAAAATGAGTTGAATATTCAGGCACCGTTTGCCAGCCTCTGAAAAATAATTTCGTCTGGCTTTATTACATTGTGATCATTTCCTGAATGCCACAGAATGCTGAGTAGAATCATAAAAATTGATATGTATATTGACATTTCCGTTTTCTAAATAGAAGCTGAGAAATATAAACAGCATTTGGTCTTTGCAACTCTTCCAACCAACCGTTCGTTTGCTGACTAATTCACTTACTCTCAGATACCTCATTCGGCCTTAATATAAATGTCTTCTGAAATAATGTCTCCCCGTGTATTATGCATGTCTTCAGTTTGATTCAGAATTTACATGTGTAGTTTGCATATTTTTGCATCAGAGTGTCTGCTTTAAATTAGATAAAGGTCACTGTCATTCATATAATCAAGAAGAAGGTGGATTAAAGGTCACAATTCAATAAAATAAAAAATCTGATTAGATGTAGAGGTTGGTTCATGTGCTTCAGTATCATTGGATAAGTAGAAACCCTGAGTCAACAAATTAACCTCAGTATAATGGGTGACTTGCTTCACTGTGATCCAAAATATTCGGATTGTTTTCCCCTACCCCCCATTGTATAACTTGTCTCTATGTAGCAGTGACAGTTACTTTTGTTAATACTTTTACCACTAGGTGTCTTTTTATAATGTCATTTGGTTTTAGGAGTGACATAAATGACAATTTTATCCCCAAAAGAAAATACCAAGTATAATGAATTAATAATAGGCAGTCGTGGATTAGAAAGTCCCCAAGGACCTATAGTTACTTCTACTCTTTTTTCCCTGAGGTAGTTCCTAGCTCTTCCCCTCTTTTTAAAGGATGGAGCTGTCATGGCACATTTCTTCTCCTGCAGAAGTATTTTACACCTATCATGGGCACTTAAGAGCCCGTACAAACTTTTCCAAATCTTGACATATGCTCAGTATTTCTGTCTATGATTAGAATTAGATAATATAAAATAAATGTAGCTTGAGGCAGACAATTGGGCTTTTTCAATTCGTTGAACTTTTAAGGTATATTTGACAATGATTTGAATAAATGGGAAGCAGTTAAAAACAAACAAATGCTGTTTCAACATATATTTATTTTGTCCATAAATCAATCTGAATATCTGAAAGAGGATAATTAATACAGCTTTCATTTATGTTTGGAGGTTTGATGTAAGTCCCGAGGTGTTAACAAATGCTATGGTAACAGAAATCACTGTTACTACCAAAACGTGGAGTCTTATTCCTTCATCTTATAATATTTATTTTCCTTCTCACATATGCTCTTGACGTAAGAGGAAATCCTACTTTCTCCCCTTAATTGTTTGTCTACTGTATTTGCTCTATTGGCATTATAGTATAAGATCATCTACGAGAGAGAGAGAGAGAGAGAGAGAGAGAGAGAGAGAGAGAGAGAGAGAGAGAGAAAATATAGACCAGAAGGCACCACCTTTTTAAAGCAGGTTGTTTATTGTTCCAAAGAAAATCAAACATTTTTACAGGAACTATAAAGGTTAAATGGTTTAAGCAGATTATAATTAGTTAATTTTGTTAAACATATATTGGATCAATTTTACATTATTTTAATTACCTTTTGGAATAAATGGTTTGGTGAACAAATTCACTTGATGTTCAGGATCAAACAAAATTACCTTTCCTCTGGGTAGGCTTAAGTTTCACAAAGTGATTTGGAAATGACCTCCTTTGCTTTCATCTAAAAATAACTTTGGATTTAGAAAATGATTAAAGTTGGATATATTGTGTTTTAAGCAAATCATATTTTATCATTTTCATAGCTTATTATTCATTTAAAGAGGAATATAATAAAATTTCACTAAACAGACATCCTATTTAAGGAGACTCCTGGAATTCATACTGTATCGTGGTATTTATAAAGTTGATTCAACTCTTATTTCTACCAGAAGACATACACTGTATTCTGGTAAGCCTATAATCATTTTTCCTGATAAGACACAGGAATAAAAGCTAGATAATCATTATATATCATGCCCATAGTTTGTGGGATGTAACTGCCCTAAAATTTGTTGTTGAGTGAAATCAAGCTTATTTCTAGAAGCAATTCTGTACAGGGTGTTTGGGACTGGCTTCAATAACACAGAAGATACTTATGAGTTAAATATATACATGTAGTTGCTGGCCTAAAGGCATAGCTGTTTTATTTTAAAAAATCAAAACAGAGCCACTTGTGAGTAGAGGGTCTGCCTGCATATTTATTTATGTCTATATAGCTGGGTGTATTTTAAAACATAATCATGTGTTTATGAAACATGGCATGATTGCATATATACATATTTTTCAATAAGGTATACATTTTAATGAAGACACTCCAAAATGATATCATGAATATATACACATACCTAACGAAAGCATATTTTTACATTTACATCATTAAATTTTCCAAACACTAATGACTCTTTAATATGCGATAAAATTGGGAAAAACACTCCACCTCAGAACATGGATATCTTTAATGAAATCACTATGATTTCTTTGTGCTATGTTTTCTTGATCTCTGTGTTTTAGGTTATGAAAATGGTCAATAACAGTATAGAATTATGAAAATATATCTGTTGAATAATAATTGATTAGTTAACTTAGTGATTGGTATTAATCAATGAGTGTTCAGGACTACCTTTTCCATCAATTGTTATACCTTTCAACAGTAACATTGCTAACTCTGCATTTTGGCAATACGGTGTTCCTTATAATTCCACAAAGAGAAAGAATGAAGTCAAAATCTGGCATGTTTCTGATTAGTAAATGTCAATATAAGTGCCTAATTTGGCTAAATAACAAAAATATTATGTCAGTAGAGCTTAAAGAAAGATTTAGGTTCCATTTCTGGCTCTGCCATTTAGAAGCTATAAGATCTCATGCAAGTTAACCCTGTTAAGCCTCGTGTTCATCTGTAAAATGGTGACAGTACTGACATCTACTAACACCTACTTCACCTGGTGGTTGTATAGATAAGTAAAATTATACAAAAATGATTTTTATGCACCCGTAGACACAAAAGTGAGCTCTATAAATGGTGTTTATTACTAACATAGTAATAGTTGCAGAAGTTACATATCAGTAGCAATAGCAGTGGTAGGGCACTATCAATCCAGGGTTCCTTTTATAATCTGGGAAATATACCTAATAACATTCCTATAACAAGCTTATTTTAAAAAATCAAAATCAAAATATTAAGAAAAATATTTTCAGAAGAAATTCTCTTATATGTTTTCTTCTTGCTGAAGTCATAATATTCAGTATCACTCATGTTCTTATCCTCCCTTTTTTCTCCGACTTCCATCCTTCTGGTACATGTAATGATCATTTTATCCCCCATCAATGTTATGATGTTGTTTGCAAGTTTGTTTGAAAGATACTTCTTTAGTAAACCCAGCAGTGGTTTTCTACATCACCATGTCCTGCCTTGACACCTACCTAGGGATGAGTTAGGAGTAAAATACAGAGCTCTATCTCCAGCACTTGCCTTTTCTATATTGATTGTGAACAAAGAAAATAAGCTTATTGAGATTACACATGAAACAAACCTGAAAAAGAGTATCAATAACATATATGACAATAAGCAATAAATGTAACTTAATTAATAAATGTAACAGATAATTCTGTACATCAATTAAAAACATTAGATCCACAACTTTAAGTGAGAATGGGGCTTTCTGGCTAGGAAACTTAGGGAGAAAAACATTTATGGGTTTTAGTTAATCATCTATACTAATAAAATGGTAATATGCTAATTAGACTGGACATCTTCTAGACGTCATTCCAGACATCCTTCCTGATGAAGTCAGGGCCAGAAGGAAGCCAGCCCAGGTCCCAGGTGCCTGTGGGCAGCCTAAGGGAAGCCAGCCTGAACCTGGGTGCCTGCGGGCAGCCTGAGGGAAGTCAGCCTGGGTCTCGGGTGGCTGCCAGTGGCCTAAGGAGGGAAGCCCGAGTCCTGGGTGCCAGAGGGAAGCCATGCAGTAGCCGGGGAAGGAAGGCCTACTCTTGCATGAATGTTCGTGCATCGGGCCTCTAGTAAGTTTAATATGCACTAAGGGTAAGATCCAGCTGCCACAAAGCCTACCACCACCTTAGGCTAAATTAAAAGACATTGTAAGAAGGACATTGGAAAGAACAGTCCCATTAGTGTTTCTAATTGTTAGATCACATTTAGCATACTAAAATTTGTCCTCTATATTTAAAGGAGAACATTGAAATACACAGTGTGTCAAAAAAAATATGTGGTGAGTTGGAGAGGGGTTTAAAAACTGCATTGTATGAAGAATAATAAAGGAATCAAAGTGTTTGGCCCAGAAAAGAGAAGAGTTGGAGGAAATATAATAAATCATTGATACGGCTATCTTGCAGAAATATTTATTGGCACCCTGTGGCAAGCATCGTGCTTAAGTACAAGGTAAAGAGAGAAAATAAAAAGGAAACTGATATTTAATTCCTTTGTTAATAAACGTTAAAGTCAAGGGGAGAAGACAAGACTTTAAATAATACACAAATGAACGTTTGATGACAAGTGCTGATAAGAAAGGAAAGGAAAAACTATATTGTCAAGAGAAGGCTCTCTGAAGAATTGATATTTAAATCCAATAAGTAACACTAGGGGACAGACTTTATTACAAGCAATGAAAATAATTTATGCAAAGTCTCAAAAGCAAGGCCTCTATGGAGGGGAAGAGCTTAGTAAACTTGAGAAAAGGGAAGAGAGCATGATGAGAACATATCAATGAGTGAGGAAGATGGTGTGAGAAGAAAGTGGGGCCAGATTTTTACAGTCCTTTGAAGCCACATTAAGCCTTCTATTCTAAGTGCCAGGAGAAGCTACTGGAGAATTTAAGCACCGAGTAAGAAAAGGAGATTTGCTTTTACAAAGCTCACTCTGACTTTGTCAATAATGTATTGGGAAGGGGCTAAAGGTGGTGAAGGATCTACATCAGAGGCTATTGAACAAGAGGCAAGAGATAAAGGTCATTTGGCCTCAAGTGGAGAAGATGGAGACTTAATAAAAAGAGAGCCTCAAAGATGTGGTAGAAGTGATATCAAGAGAATTTGATGACAAATTGAATGTGATTGGAAGGTGAAATGTGCCGAGCAAGACTCCCATTTTCTAATATGAGTAACTAGATGAATTACTGAGAAAGAGGTAAAGAAGGTTGAAAGAAAAATGTCATCTGCCTTGTTTTGTCCACAATGAGTTTGAGGAGCAGGATCAATTGTTTAAAACAACAAGAACAACCACAAAAACTGTAAAGACAGTGTTTATGTTATTTGGGTGCATATTTGGTGAATTGTCAGACAGAAGCGAGAGCCTAATTGTTTGGTTTTTCCAAAAGTACAGATCCATGACCACAATGTCAAATTTGCTAGAAGATCAATTTCAACTCAGTACACAAAAGAATTCTTTCTAAGAACTAGACTACTAAGAAAAGTGAGGACTTCTTTAGAAGGGGATATGTTTCCCCTCACAGAAGCTATGCTGTCAGAGACCAAAGTCGACAGGAGACATTTTTTAGAAGATTTCTGCAGTTTGTGGAAGAGTGGACTTGAGTCTCTTTCAATACTGTTATGTTCAAATTCAGATATCAAGTTTTAAAACCTTGAGGAGAAAACAAAGAAGATTCTCAGTTGTTTGGTAAACTATTTAATTGCTGATTGCTACTGGGCATGTACCTGGTACCTTTCCACCAGAGGGTTATTGATTGCACCAAGCAACCAATGGCTATTCAGTGAAACGTGTACACTCTCCCTCTCGGGTGAGTGAAGGTCAGCACCGTGCCAGAAATGGGCTGCAAAGGTTCAAAGTTGGGAGGTCTCTTCCATAATGACCTCAAACTCTCCTCTTGCAACTGTCACTAATTTATTATCTCTTACTTTCGTACTGTGTTTAAACTTAGCCTCAAGCATCCAGCACTCCCAGACGATCAATACCCACTGATTGGCATTGTCATTTGAGATGATATTCAAGCCAGTTGTCATGAGTGCTCAACCCCATGGCTCTCAGCTCTTAAGGGTGTCTGCCCTCACAGATATGAGAGGCTGTGATGATTTCTCCTAGGCCCGGAGGATCTCGCTCAGAATTAATACCGCTTGCCAGCCAGAATACTATTTTCTTTTTCTCGTTGGTAGTGCTTAATTTTTCCCCTAAAAGAAAAGCTCTATAAATTTGAGAAGATTCTGTAGTGCTTTCTATATAAAGATATACAAGTTGAAAGATGACTGTCTTTAAGTTCGTTATAATATCTTGATGTGTGACCCTGCCTTAAATGGAGAGTGGGAGAAAAACTTGGCTGTACACTCAGTCATCCCATGATAGGCACCGTACCTAGTCAGAGCCAGAGATTTGAGGCAAAATATCCCAGTCCTCAGGGAGGGAAAAAAAGGCTTATTTTTCTTTCTCATAGACTGTCTTCAGTAATAATTGTATGCTTTGTGACTGTGGTTCAGGGATAGTACCTATCACATTAGAGTTCAATTTTAATATATCTAGAGCTCTTTAATAAGACACTCTGTTAAGACGAGGGCACTGACTGATTAATAAGTTGGTTCAAGTAGACTTTCATTCGGGTCTCAGGAATAAGTGCTCTGTCTAGTTGATAAATTTCCACACTAAACACAAACGTTGTTATTTGTCATATACTAACTGTTTTAATAGGCCATTCTTCATGATCTTTAACAACTATCAATTGATCTCTAGGACTCAAATGTTGCACTGCAATCCAGCTATGTTCAAAGAATCTAAGTTTAAGGGAACTACAATATAAAAGAAGTTTAAAAAAAACACATAAATTTGCTCTAGGAACAGAAATATATTAAGGACATTAATGAAGATGTGAACAACAAGCAGGGAGTCAGGGCTGTTATTTTTCTCCACAACAGAAATATAGTAATCAATCCAAACAGTTATATCTTCAGATCGTCAGGTTTTAATAAAGGTACATCTCAGAATTCTATTTAGACTTTCAGATCATTATATCTTGAACCATCAAAAATAATCAGATATCTTTTAAATCAGTTGGGAGATAAACTGATCCATTTCATACTTATAGAACATAAACTCTAAAGGTAGCTTCATTTTCACAGTCATCATTTGTGGTTATTATTCTAGTTCCTCCTTGCCTAAAAAAATATATCAAACTTAGATTTTCCTTTAGTAGATTCATAGGCCTAAGCCACTTAATACAAATAAAATCCAAAATGTTTAGAAAAAGATGAGGTTTTTTTGTTTTTGTTTTTTTTAAAGAGGTTTAGGGCAAACAGTTATGTCCTGAGAGTACAAAGGGATATGCTTTCTTCTTATCTGATAGTCTCCAGTGGCAGCGTTAGCACATTGATGTTTTATGCATTTCATACATAATGTTCCATGTGATTATGAAATCCAGACTGTAGAGCTGAATTAATGTTGCTGAGAATGGAACGGGATGGAAGGAAGAACATGTGCTATTGAGAAAAATCATCCCTTTCCTTTATCTTCTAGGAGATCTGTGGAAGCCTTTCTTTTGGAAAGTGCTCAAAGACAGATCAAACATGATCATAAAGGTTCACTGTGTGAATAGGTCTGACCTAGAAATAGTGCCTTGGAAACCT
Source organism: Myotis myotis (assembly GCF_014108235.1). NCBI lineage: Eukaryota > Metazoa > Chordata > Mammalia > Chiroptera > Vespertilionidae > Myotis > Myotis myotis. The sequence continues at coordinate 59,031,442 of NW_023416324.1, forward strand.
GAGGTGGGAAAGTAAGGCAGCCTGTGCCAGAAACTGATTAAATTTCAGTCATCTATCCAAAGAAGTCCCTAGTTGCTTGTAAAATGCTCCATATAATTACAGTAACTACGGTTTTTAAAGGCATTTACACATTAGCCTTTATCATGGGACTTTCTTGGAGGGTGCATTTCTACTTTAAAATCAATATCCCTAAAATAAACTTTAATAAGATTTATTAATTTTATCTATGTGGACTTTTAAAAAGTCAATATCAAATATCTTTCTCTAGATTCTTCTTGGCATTTGAAAAAGCTTAGGTATAATCAAATACCATGCCCTCAGTATGTTAAACAATCGTTGTTCTATGACTTGGTTCTTATATACAACTTTGCCCTATTTTAAACTTTGAAAGAGTTGTGAATCAATACGAAGACTGTTTAAAATGTATGGGTCATCCGGATACATGATCTCAGCACTGTGGACGAGGCCCATTAGTTGTTTCTGGAGCTATTATCTTGCTCAGTGTTAGATTTGAATAACCCAGGGAAGGAGTTTGACTGCTCCCACCTAACCCTGCACCATGGTGGTTAAAATCACTTTCTCAGCCTTAGCTAGAGTGGTTCAGTTGGTTGGAGCATCATCTCATGCACTGAAGGGTCACAGGTTAGATTCACCTAGGTTGCAGGTTCAACCCCCTGTCAACTGATTGAAGTTCCTCTCTCACATTTTCTCTCTCTCTCTCTCTCTCTCTCTCTCTCTCTCTCTCTCTCTCTCTCTCTCTCTCTCTCTCTCCCCCAATAAAACATATCCTTGGGTGAGGATAAAATAAAATTTTAATTAAAATATAAAAATAAATAAATACGACAAAAAGGATTTTAGAATGTTGAGTCCCAGAGAAGAACAAGATTACTACCTCTCATTGGAAGTACAGTAAGGGGCATTTATCAGATACCATGAATTTTAAACCTTTTCCTTTTCAGAAGTGACAAGCACAAACATTTATTTGCAGTCAGCTTTAAATGGAAGTCTCCTACCAAAGTACATATCCAATGGTTTCCTGTTAGGTGGTTATAATCTTAATCCAAAGATGAGGGAATTTATATTTTTCATTGGAAGGAAGACTTCTCAGAAAGTCAAATGTTTAAGATCTTTATTGATTTCAAGATAATCTTATCAATAAATCATAAAGGAAACATTAAGTTTTGTTACCCCTTAAAAATGAAACCTAATTTCATCCTAAATCTCAGACATTTATAAATAAAAGTCAAGCCAATTTTCCATCCTGAAATTTTTTATAAAGGTAAAAATTGAGCCTCAGATTGAAAGCAATAACAAAGTCTCCTTCCTGTGTCTACTCTACCCTTGTAATGTCAAGTTTCTTGAACTATAGTTTCTATGTAATAAATGTTTTTTAAAATATCCTGGAAAACGTATTATCAAATGAATTCATAATATTGAAATGAATGATTAGGCATACCTTAAAAAGACAATTCAGTAGTTAGTTAAACATCACATCTTTCCACTTGGATAAAGTAGACAGAAAAATATTCCAATATTTTAGCATGGCTAACCACCCAGGGACAAGGGTCATCTCAATAAGCTATCTCCCACACACAGAAAAACGTTATTTGGCATTGCATTGACTCAAAATATCAAAGAGCACCATGTACTTAATTATAATTTTACTAGAGGCCCAGTGCACAAAGTTTCATGCACTGGTAGGGTCTCTAGCAGCTGCCGGCCGGGGCTTCCCTCCCTTCCCCTGGCCTGCCCGCACTCCTGGTGGAACTCCTGGAAGAATTCCCAGTCAAGGGGACAATTTGCATACTACACTTTTATTATATAGAATAGCCTTCCCTTTACCCGGACTATTTAAATAAGATTTTCACTTCCTTTGCTTTACTAGTACTTGATATTTTACATGATCTATGGAGGGTCTATCAATCTATATTAGAACTCAGTCTAGTTGCTTTGTAGGGTAAAACCTGGTGGCTTAAAACAGCAAATACTTATTTTTTTTTTCATGCAAAAGAAGTCTGGAGGTCATCTGCCCTCCAGAGTAATATGGCAGCTCCAGAGTTATGAGTCATCCATGCTCTGCTGTCTTTCTGCTGGGCCATCCTGCAGGCTGCCTTTTTGTCTTTACGTTCCCCTCATGTTTGCAAGCTAGCACGAATGCTCTAGCCGTTATGTTCTTTATCCAAACATCAGAGAGGAAAATGAAAAAGAGGCCCTGCAGAATGTTCCCATACATTCTTCTCTGAACACCACCGCATGCACACACTCATATTTACATCTCAATATCCACCTCTATTTTGAAAAGAGTGAGAGGTAGTTTTGTAGGCAGACACATTGCTGTTCGCAACAATATAGGGATAATGTTACTTAGGTGGGCAGTTAATAGTCTCCTCCCTACAATCTTTATATTTTCTCTTTAAATTTGCTTCCAAGATGGCTTATTTGGGGAGCCTGTAACCTCAATCTAATGCAAAGTATTTCTTCAAAAGCTAAGTGGAGATTCTGTTTAGCTAAGATCTGTTTAGCTGCATATGCCTGCCTGCTTAGCATCATATTTTATAAGTGAAAGCTCCAAATGTAAAGTGCAACTTTAAAAAATTATATTTAGTTAAAATTACCCAAACCACCAACTTTTTTTAGGTGCCAATTTATTTTTTACTTCTGCAACTTTGAAGTGATAGGCATCTATGGTTTCAGCAACTGTTATTTCAAAGCTTAAGAGATTAAGAGTGAAAAATTGTTGGCTTCCACACTACAAAATGTTCCTATTCTGTTTCGCCTGGAACACCGTAGTTACCAGCACATTGTTCTATTGCTCTAGACATTGTAATATTTATGGATAAACTGTCATCTGACAATTCTACTGGTGCTGAATCCCTTTTTATGCTTTCATATTTCGGATGATCAGTTTTTAAGTAGAGTCAACGTGAAATAGAAAGAAAATTGTCATTTTGATTAAATTGCTCTTATGTAAATGGCAACCATTTTTGGTCATCCAAGAAGCTTTTTAGTCTCTAGCTGGTATTGCCATAAACTATTAAACCACCACATCATGAGATTAGGGATTACTGAAATATGAGTTTTCCTGGCCAATTTTAGCATCTCATCATCATGATGAGGATGACCCAAAATGTCTGAAATATGCTGATGTTTTATAGAAAAATTGGGTCAGAAGATAATCCCAAATACTGACCCAATGAGGATTTATTCGAACAGATTTCAAAATCTCTCACATGCCCCTGAATGAAACATATGCGACACTGCCTGGTCCATGGTAACTGTAGGTTATAGAAAAGAGAGGTCACACATTTTTATATTAACATGTGTGCACACTTTCTTGGAGAATATCCTACTGCTGGGTAACATACGTAGCATGCAACTTTAATTTATGCCACTTCAAAGCAAAAATATATAAGATATTGATGGGAATTAAAAAAACACACACACTATAAGGTTTAGTTATTTAAAGAGTTTGGATGTCCTTAGGTAAGAAATTATTTTAAACTGGGATATATTTAAAGTTCAGTCATATTAATGGATCTTTCCTATTATACCATACTATTATCGTCTGAGTACACAAAAGCTGTTAACACATGACATACCTGATCATCATCACTACTGGCTACCAACAGATGTATCAGTCACAACTAATGTATCCTAATAGCGTCCTGGAAAGAGCTGTTTCACACCTTTGGAGGCTGACATCTGCACCACGCAGAAGTGAAAAAAAAAAGTGTTTAAGGTCTGCATGTATTGTTGCCTGCTATGTGCATTAGAGAAAACATGCAAGCATTGCTCAGAGAGTATTTCTGAGGAACTCAGAACACATATTAACTGTGGATGCGAACATTTTAAAGTTTAACAATATAGATGAGTTTGATTGATAAATACGTACATGATTGACTCATGTATTTCATGAGTGCTTGAACCATTAATTAAACTTATTTGCATGACCCATAGTGCCTGGCACAGCGCAAGGTAAATTGCATGCTCTCAGTATATATTTGATGGCAATGAGCGTTTTACTTTACATCTGCATCAAATCAAAATATTAATTAAAAAGAGGAGGGTTTTTGACATTTAGATCTCTTGACTTCCATATACTCATACCGCATTTAATTTCTTTTTTGAAAAAACCAAGTAGTGTGGGACTGCCCTGAAATAAGAAATATGCAAGACTGTTAAAGACAATAGGTAACTTAGATTTCACATTTGCAAGTACAATGGGTGGTTTGGGAATTAGTTCATGATACTACTAAGGCTCAGAAATAATGATTAGGTTAATTTTGACCTTTTATGGGTATGTTATTTTTTCTTTATATTTTGGGACCATGATATTCAGGCAGTAGAAATATAGACAATAATATATGAAGTCACAGGCATGATGGAGCAATGAATAAGTGCTCGACTTTTTTACAACGATGATCTCCATATTATATTTATTTTCCCCAAATAATTATTAGCTTTATATAAATAATATACTTTATTCCCTTGCTAGTGGAAAATGATGTTTGACATTAAGGAAAGGTCAGGTATCATGAATGGGAAACCACAATGAGCATTGCCTTTAAGGATTATTGAATTAAGAGGTACATATATTTAACAAAGTATAGAAATCAAATAACTACCATGTTAGCAGTGCCCTTTTACATGCCATAGATTTATTGACATTTACTGAATATAAAAAAGAGTTGAAACTATGAGTGCTTAGTATGCATCATGATGAAAAATCTAATATTACCTCCCTGAAGGTTGTATGAGAGCATTTTCTTCCTCTCTCTCTTTTTTAAATCTTTATTGTTTAAAGTATTACATAGTTCCTCCTTTTCCCCCCATTAACCTCTTCCAGCCCACTCCCATCTCCACCCCCAGGCCTTCACTACCCCTTGGGTTATGCATATATGCATACAAGTTCATTGGTTGATCTCTGCCCACACACCCTCCCTTGCCTTCCCTCTGAGTTTCAGCAGTCTGTTCATGCTTCTATGTCTCTGGGTCTATTTTTGATCATCAGTTTATTTGGTTCATTAGACTTCACATATTAGTGAGATCATGTGGTGCTTATCTTTCTCTAACTGGCTTATTTTATCCAGCATAATACTCTCCAGGTCCATCCATGCTGTTGCAGCTGGTAAGAGTTCTTTCTTTTGTATTGCCGCGTAGTATTCCATTGTATAAATGTACCGCAGCATTTTAACCAGAGTAAGTTAACCAACTGATCGGACATCAGACTGGAGTATTAATTAAACAAGATATTTACTTTTAGAAAATACACAAAATTAAATTAGTTAAGTCATTTATATCAATGTAGTTGTATCTATTAACCTAAAAACAAGTTATACCCACATGCACACACCAACATAAATGTTTCATGGGCCTCAGCAGTACTTCATATTTTAAGGTGACAGATGAATTCTGCAATTCACAAGGGTATTTACTGCTATAGACGTTGTGGCAGTAGCTTTCCCACTGAAATGAGAAAAAAAATTATCCAATTCCACACCTTTCATTTAGGTGCCAGATCACAGTGTAGATTTTATATTCAGAACTACCATGTGAGAAGTCAAAAGAAATATATGTATTCAAGGTTATAGCATATTTACTCTCCCAATTTCATTTTTTTTCCTGATAAACACAATTTCTGGCTTAATTTTGGAGTGTCCCATTTAATTATAAGCATATTTAATCAATCAGTGAAAGAAATATTTTTGCAGAGATTGGGAAATTCAAAAGACATAGGAATTTTTATAGTTTTCATATGCCAATCAAGTTGGATAAGTGACTCATGGGGCCAAATTGATTTATATTCATCAGATTTAGGGATACCCATGTTCCAGGAGTTTCAGAAATGTTCATTCAGGCCTCCTTAGGGCAATACAACTCAATCCCAGGTAAAGGTTCTTGTTTGTCATCACCTGAATGATTACATGGCCTTTGAATCTTATGCAAGCTTGAAATTTACCCAAAATGTTGGGACTCCTCTGAGAGAACATATATTCAAATATATAATGATAATACTTTTTGTAAAATTGAACCAAATATACATAACATAAGTGTTGTTTGCCTTATTTTATCCAGTAATACATCAAAGCAAGAAAGTTGGATTTTTTGTTTGTTTGTTTGTTTTTTAAATATTTTTATTGATTTCAGAGAGGAAGGGAGAGGAGAGAGAGATAGAAACATCAATGATGAGAATCATTGATCGGCTGCCTCCTGCACACCCCCTCTGGGGGATCGAGCCCAGAACCAGGGCATGTGCCCTTGTCTGGAATCGAACCCATGACTCTTCAGTCTGCAGGTTGAAACTCTATCCACTGAGCCAAACCAGCTAAGGCAAGAAAGTGGTTTTAAAAAGAAGGAGGGAAGTGGATTTTTATATGAAATTTTTAAAATCTGCCTTTAGTAGTTTTTGTCATTTCATTTTTTAAAACCTGTTTGTCTCTAGATTTGCTTTGTTCTGTTTTCCTCAGAGAAAAATGAATCATCGTGATATTGTAATATTTCACAATCAAGTGAGCTTAGAGGTCATACACTGGAAAGAACAGAGGCCTGAGAATTAAGAAACTAATTTCTGAAATGAACTTCGCCATCATCCAGTTGTATAGCTTTGGGCAAGTTATGAAATCTCTCTAGATCTTGTAGACATTGTTTATGATGTTGTAAAGGGAGGAAATTGGAATAAAGCATTCAAAGGCATCTATAATAATAAAAGCATAATATGCTAATTAGACTAGATAGCCGAACAACCTTCCAGGTGTCATTCCGGATGTCCTTCCAAATGACCTTCTGGACAAAGCCGCAGTGGCAGGGGCCGAGGCAGAAGTGGTTAGGGGTGATCAAGCAGGCAGGCAGAATGGTTAGGGGAGATCAAGTAGGCAGGCGAGCAGTTAGGGGTGATCTGGCAGGCAGGCTAGCAGTTAGGGGCAATCAGGCAGGCAGGCAGGCAGGCAAGCGGTTAGGAGCCAGTGGTCCCGGATTATGAAAGGGATGTTCGACTTCCCTGCAGGATCAGGCCTAAACCGGCAGTTGGAAATCCCCCGAGGGGTCCTGGATTGTGCATCATAGCCATGGGTCGTTCTGGTGGTTCTAGTCATTCTGCCATTGTGGTCACTGAGCTTTTATATATGTAGATAATTTATTCATTGGCCATACTTATATTAAATGCAATAGACAAGGCACTGTACCAAGTGCTCGAAAAGGCAGGGAACTTAATTAATATTTATTTGGTACCATGCCAAACCTACTTAAAGAAAAGAAAAAAGTCCTATTCCATGTGGCCTCTATACTTTGCTCTAGGAAGTGTCAAATAAGTCAAAGAGACAGCCACTTTTTTTGAGGAAATTGGGAGGAAGGATGCCACAATGGGTAGGCTAGGAAGCAGTGAAGAGTGAAAGAATATGGATTATGGAGATAAGGACGCATGGGGTCAAAGACCACATATGCTATAGACGACCCAAGGGGAAGTCCTCAGATGACCTGCAATTCACAAATGGGGGAAGTGAGGCTTAGTGAAATCAAACAACTTGCTCAGTTTACACGGGTAGCAAGTAAATGGCAAAGCTGAGACAAGGACACAGGCTGGTTATAGAGTTGTGTATGTAATGATTCTGCTTTAATTTTGAAGTGGTTAAAGATATCATTGGTGCTGTAAATGTTGAGAAACTTATCCCCACACTTATATTACTTAAATTGGGTTCTGGGCATGAAATAAACAAGAAAGATCCCTGATAAGTTTCAGAGTCAAAATATTCCAAAGGGAATATCACATTACAATATTCTGTCTATCACTTTCCATTAACAGTGGCAATAACATTGTGTGTGTGTGTGTGTGTGTGTGTGTGTGTGTGTGTGTGTGTGTTAGTGGTGGATGTGGAAAACCCTTAGCTCTGGAAGGCTGAGAAGGTAAGGGAGGTGCCTGGGGTAAAGGCAGCTAAAGGGCTTGATGCTGGCTAAGGCACTAAGAATAAAACAAGAAAAATATTTCAGAGTCAAAATATTCTTGTTTTCTTTATTTTTTTAGCCTGCAGTAGCCATCCAACCTGATCTGAGCTCCGATCAGCCCCCTACCCTGGCTGGCCTGGCCCCTGATCAGCCTCCCCCACCATGATTGGGGGCGGGGCCAGCCAACCAATCTCCTGCAACCCCTCCCCCATCGGGGCTGGGCCAGCCAGATCCCACCCATGTACGAATTTGTGCACCAGGCCTCTAGTAGTAATACTGTATAACATAATTCTTACGGTGATGATGCCATCATAATGGTGGTGGTGGCAGTGAGCTCCAATTTTCTATTTTTCTAAGATATCTTCTACTGAAATAAGGTAGAATTTTAATGGTAATATAGCCAAACTACAACATAATTTCACTACCTCTATTTATACATTGAAATATGAAAAAATAAATCCCTCGTACTCAATTTTGGTCACTACAAAAATATTTAATACATTATTAGTAGCCCCCATCCAGTTTTGCCTGGATATGTATTTGTCAGCAATCCCAGCCTCCAGATCAGCTTTCATGATGAGATTGAAGAAGACTCAGGCATGGGATCTTTCCCAGAATTCCCAGAACTGCATGGCTAACAGATAGGCTCTGGAACCTTCCAGCCTAGGTTTCTTCTAACTCTCCCACTTGTTGGCTGTGAGCCTGTGCACGTTGCCCACCTTCCCTGTGTCTTGGTTTCCTCATCTCTATAAAAAATACCTAGTTCTTGGCAATCTTGTGAGCCTCAGTTAGATAATATATATATAAACTGCATATCACAGTTTTTAGATAAAATAAATTCATAAGAATATTAGCTATTATTAACTATTACTAAGATCCTATGAACCTATATTTCTACCGTACAAGTTTCAATGCTTTTAAATCGTTTTCTAATTTTAGGAAGAAAATTTAGAAAATGGTTTCTATGTTGCAACTTCCCCAAATATATCCAGATATGAACATCTTAATAGCTTAAAAGAAATGCAAATTTTACAGTTATGATTTCCTGGACAATACATTGATAAGTTACAAAAATATATTTTTCTCTAAAGGCCTTAATAAAAGAAAATAAAAAGAAAGAAAGAAGGAGAGAGAGAGAGAGAGAGAGAGAGAGAGAGAGAGAGAGAAAGTAGTTATCTGATAACATTTAAATGGGGTAGTAGGATTTCAGATGACTTTTACTGTATTCTTTTTTATATGGCCTATTAACACATTTATTTTTCCATAATTGGCACTTGTTAAAAATGGTTGCTCACCTCTGCCCAGAGTCATTATCACACATTGATTATCAGTCAGCACCTTAGAGGGATTCGTTGCCAGTCAGAGACAGGAAGAATCCTCACAGGATGGATGTGTGGAGGCAAGTGGAAGCTGAAGGGCTGGAGAAAGTGTTCGAGGAAAAGGGAAAAGAAAGACATCTAGGGTGACAATTAAATGAAGCAGGGTATGTCAACGGCTTAACTTGCCCCTTGGCTCACAGTGAATTCTAGTACCACTGATAGCCTTCCTCACTTATGACTAACCATCACAAATTCCTTTTTTAAGAAATGAATGATTAAGTAATTTGCCCAAGGCCACATATATGGAAGAGCTAAAATATGATGCCACATCGATTTGAATCCAAAGCCTTAATAACAATAAAACTATCTTTTTTTTAATATTTGCATATGAATCACCACTTTTTTAAAGAAAGCTATTTGTAAATCTTTATCTAGCCCTCATCTAAAAACAAAAAACCTGTTGAATAGCATTGTTCATTTTGCAGATAAAATGTCAAAGCTAAGTGTGTGCAAATAATTTAAAATCACATAGCCAGAGCTGGATCTTCAGCCACAATTTCTTGGTCCAGTGTCTTTCCAGCACATCACACTGATATCATTCATTAATTAATGGCACACACACAAAATATCAAAAGGAAGTCTACATAAGAGTCCCTCACCCCAAAACATACAAATTAGTTTGAGAAATAAAATGTGAATGCATAAAAAAAAAAAACAAAAAAAACCTAAGATCCTTTCCCTACTATAGATTAGCAAATACAGGATTAAATCTAATTTTTTAGTCCTTACCTTAGGATATATATATATATATATATATATATATATATATATATATATATTTTAAGAGAGAGAGAGAGAAAAAACCATCAATGTGAGAGATAAACATTGATCAGTTGTTTCTTGTATGTGCCCAACAGGGATGGAAACCACACCTAGGTATGTGCCCTGACCAGGACTCAAACCCACAACCTTTTAGTGTGTGGGAGGATGTTCCACCAAACTGAACCACCAGGCCAGAGCTATAATATAATTTGCTTGTGTGATTATAAGTGCTCCTCAGGCATTTCTTCCTCCTCCATATCCTCCTACTATTGGTCATTCAAAATCAATTTTGGAAGAAGGAATATAATAGATGCATTTTGTCCATCACCAGTCTGTTTTCACTAATTTTGAGATTCCTTTCTTATTTTATTCTTTCAACATTTATTAAATCCTACTAATAGCCAGACTTCTGTACCCAGGACTGAGGCAACAGTGTTAAAAAAAAAAAAAAAATCTTTTCTTAGTGAGTTTACCAATTCTTGCAATGTTTATGGAAAACTGTTAGTTTGGTAAATATTAAAATAAGCTGGAGTCTGTATCCCAGAATTTCCTAACATTTCCTTCTCTTCAAGTCTCTGTTTTAAGTGTGAGGCTGCATTCAGGGTGGCTGTTTGTGAGACAAGAGAGATTGTTATCACAGTCCCATTGTGATGACCTTCACTTTATCATTCCTTTCATTCCTGATTAATGTTCAGTGGCCTTGTCAGACTCTCTCCTCTACTCTGCCAGTCTGCCACTTCCAGACCTGTTTCACCTCACTTTTCACTGCCTACAAGGAGTTCCAAGATTTCTAAAAATTGTTTGTGCAAGCTCAAAATAGTGCTTTTTATCAATATACTGATAAAAATATGAATGTGACTGATTGTGATACTAATCACGGATTAGAAAAGGGAGTAGTTCCACAGTGGTTCCTTCATTTCACTCTTCATGTTGATTTAAATCATTTTATGTTTTCAAATATTAGCCCAGCACAGAGCCAGGTGAGACTGTAAATCTTGATGGAGCCAGATAATTGTGTCCATCTCCATGATCTTTCATCTGAGGAAATACTTGTCCATTGCCTTGGTAACTTTCTTGTGCTCATTGCCCGGGTCCCTGAGGTTGGTGATGTGAACTGCAGCTGGGCCTATATATCTATGGCTGTCAATGCACAAGGTTATTCTGTTAGCATCGTCATCCACGTGAGTGGGAGATGATTCACCCTCACTTTGTGTGTCTTCATGATTTGATCATCCTCTGGAAAAATGTCATAAATTTTTGCATGTGTCATCCTAGCATTATGGGATCTCTCAGAGAGACACCGTTTGCTTTAAACTAGAGGAGACCAAGTCTTCCTTATGATTCTATGGCTGCTAATAAATGGTCACCTTTTAAATTCATCACCAAGTTATTCCACCATCCAGATCTACTTTCTAATAAAATTTCCATTAGTCTACAGGATTTGGAAGGAAAGACAACAATTGCAAGAGTTACCATACATTTTTAAAAAATATATTTTATTGATTTTTTTCAGAGAGGAAGGGAGAGGGATAGAGAGTTAGAAACATCGATGAGAGGGAAACATTGATCAGCTGCCTCCTGCACACTCCCTAAAGGGGATGTGCCCACAACCAAGGTACATGCCCTTGACCAGAATTGAACTGGGGACCCTTCAGTCTGCAGGGTGACGCTCTATCCACTGAGCCAAACCAGTTAGGGCAGTTACCATACACATACACTGGCATATTTTTTTTTTGTCCAAAGTGATTCTTAAAACATGGGGTTGTATCAAATGGTCCATCCTAGTCATCTGAGGTACTGTCATATGTTATGGATTCTGTGAGTCAGCTAGCCTTCAGGCAGAAAAGTTGCAAATGGAGATCCAAATAGAACCAGAGTACTTAGGTCTGGACTCTGTGAAATATGACTCTCAGATTCTAATTTCAATTTTTTATAATCTTCTCTAGGTAGGAAAAATTACATGCATATTTATTTATATACTTATTTTAGAAATTGTCTACCCTGATGGTGGTGTTGATGTATCACAATTAAAACACCTCTTAACATATGGTCAACAAATGTTTTAATGGCATCTAAATGGATCAGACACTAAGTTATTAACTAATAATATAGTGATCAATGATTACCTACTGGCTAACTTTGAGTTCACAGTAATAGAAATTAAATGACAACTAACAAAGGGCAAAAAATACTCAAGGCCTCAGGAAAGTCCTTCACTGTTGCAGATTTTACTTTTGGGCTAACTCTGCCACAAAGCTGGAGATGTAATAACAATAGTAAACAATCCCCTATCATTCACCATGTGCCAGATAATGTTCTAAGCAATTCCTTACTCCACCCATAGGAAATATTGGTATCCTTCCTTTGCAGATGAGGAAATTGAAGCACAGAGAGATTATGTCACTTGATGAAATTCCGACAACCTCCAAATGGCAGAGCTAGAAATTGAACCCAGGCCATCTGACTGACTGCAGTGATTCAAGTCTGCTCTTAACCTCTGGGTCTTAACATGCCCTCTTCCTCCACCTATTTTGAGAGTTTTACTCTTTTCTTTTTCTCCCATCTCATTGCACAAATTCTTATGTCTGGAATCTTCTTCCCCCATTGTCTTTTGTGGCATAAACTCCTCATCTTACAAGACTCAATTTATTGAATTTTAAAAACTCTCCTGTAATTATTTAGTCTAATTTAATTTAATAGATGTACCCCTTATGTGTTCCCATAGTGCCTTGTGTGTATAGGTGTATACAATAACTAATATTTATTGACCATTAGTATGTGCCAGGCTTTAATGCCTTTCCACGAACTGTTTTGTTCCATCTGTGCAACAACCCTATAGGGAAAGCACTCCATTCCACAGAAAGAACACTGAGGCATAGTGATAATTAAAAATTTTTTTAAAATTCAAAATAATTGCCCTGGCTGGTGTGGCTCAGTTGGTTGAAGCATTGTTCTGTACACTGAAAAGTCTCGGGTTGGATTCCTAGTCAGGGCACATACCCAGATTGTGGTTTGATCCATGGTTGGAGTGCTTGCTGGAGGCAATCAATCAATGTTTCTCTCTCACTCCCTCTCCTTTCCTCTATCTCTAAAATCATAAAAATAAATAATTTTTTTTTAAAAAAAAAGATCAATTCATGGTAACTGGGAGAGCTAGGATTCAAACTCAGACAATCTGATACCAAATGCCTTGCTTTCAAGCACCACATCCATATGTATGTTGCACATGCACACCACACACACACCACCCTACACACTCAGAATTAAATCATAATACTTGCTATATTATGTTTCTCACCTTTACTGACAGCATCTTGAGAGGCAGAGCCATGATTGATTTGACTTGTATCCCAGTTCCTACCGCAGTGCCTAGTAAATAAATATAGCTTGAAATTTTAACTGCTGTTTTTCTGACTCTTTTTTATTGGTTTCCTCCTTTTTTCCTTTAGTTTTTCACCTAACATTTCTTCAGTTCTTGATCATCTTACTGTAGGTGAGACCCACTGTTATGGCTTTAGCCCCAGCCTATATACTCATAATTGTCAAAGTACCAGTACTGATGTCTTTGGGAATTGGCCCTTCTTACCTTTATCCACACTGATCCTCTGCCTGGAATGCCTTTCTCTCCTTTCTCTGACTTGCCAACCCCAAGGCCACTTAACCATGAGCTTTGTTGGGTCTCTGTGTTCTTTCTTCTGTATTTTTTCATCCATGTGTTTATGTTAGCAGAACTTCTGATTTGCTAAGCAGCAACTATATGTTTACCCACATCTTTTCCTCCTAAGCGACTATCAAAAAGAACTGTGCTACCTTCATTTCCAATCCCTGTTCCTGGAAGGGTGTATCTGGTAAAATGTGCTAAAAAAATTATTTAGTAAGGGAATGAAAGAGGAAGTCTGAAGAACATATTTTGACTGGTGGTATGTTTACAAGAGGATGCTTTTATTGGGGTAGTTTGTGTTAGTGTTCTGTCATTTTATAACGAAAGTAGTTTGAAACCATTGCCACAAATAAATAGTATGATATCAACTCTTTTATTTCAAAATATGTAAGATCTTTAATGTAAGATGTTATTTCATTCTGTCTTTTTCATGCTTTTTCAATGTACGGTTGCAAATAGGAGGACACATTAACTTTATCACTAATATCCCAGCTTCTGCTTGCCCTGGGTCACGAGTTTACATCAATGCTTCTGGTACAGACCAATTTTTTTCCTCCCTCCCAGGGTAGCAGGGTCATCTGATTGGACTTTCCATGGTCTGGCTGAATAGAATGGGAATTAAATTGTAGTGTCAAAGGAAATTACTCATTCTAAGAAGCATTCACATATTATCTATGGCCAAAACCATCTCTGACACTCATTTATGATTAAAATTAAAACTTAAGAAAGAAGGGGAAATTTGTCTGCACTTCTATGACAATAAAAATCCGAGGATCCAATTAAATCAATGGTGAAAGTCTGTGGCACCCCAGATAAGAAAATGGTTTCTCAATGGTGCTTTAGAGTTTAGAGTTTAGAGGCATACCCAGGGAGACAGGGAGAAGAAATGTGTGCCTGGATGTGAGATGGTGTGTCGGAACTTCATTCTAGAACAAATTTCGTTTAGGTTGATGCCCAGTAAGTTCAACTCACCCAGGCATTCCCTCCTGGGAAGTTTTCAAAGAGCAAAGATCTTTTTAAATGGAACCCTAAACATTTTAAAGAAGAAGTGTTCTTGGAGACAAAATCATTCTTCACATTGTCAATAAGCGTGTATTGCTGTGCTTAATTTTATTTTTAGCCTAGTCGCAGTCATATATTTGAAACCCATGTGCATTTTCTAAGCTAATGGGTGGTCAATGAGTGGTGGAAAATGTAATTTTTTGATAATGTATCTGTGAAATAATGTGGAGTTGAGGTAAAATGCACGCTTAAAGACATTTCAAAATTACACAGCCTGGCTTAAAAATTGTGCTGAATCTTCTGCCCGTAGAGGAAATAAAATTAAAATGTTAGATTTAAAAGGAAACTCAAATTGATTGTTAGGAATAGAAATTTTTTTTTGAAAGGCCATGGAACTATTTTAGTTCCTGTAATAAATATAGCAGCAAAGATAGTTTAAAGGAGAAAAGCTTATAGATTTATTTAAAAGACATGTCATCTCTTTGGCCTCTTCACACAGGGCAGACAGAGCAAAAATGATTTATCAGCTGGGCTATTTGCCTTTTAGAAAACTGTGATTTGTTTCTTAAATAGGCCTATTTTTATACTTTTTTTTATTGCCTGGCATTTAAACCCTAAGTTTCTTCAAATACCAGTTTTCTCAACTTCGTGAACATTTATAGTCTCCTTACAAAAGCAGCTTTTTTAAAGTTTCAAGTAACAATAATCACATCCACGTATATTCTCTGACCACAATGCTTTGAAATTAGAAGTCAACTTCAAAAAGAAAGTTTCAAGTAACAGTTTCCTATCATCATTTTATTCTGATTCTTAACATTTTAATGGAAGTATTACTTACAGCACATTCATGTGATCACACTTTTAGATAATGTGATATTTCCATGAAATTGTGTTGGTGGAACTCATTCAAAGGTATATATACATTTATGTACCCCTTTCCATATCTATCTGCTAACACCCACCAATAGTAATGGAGAAATAGAACCAATGACTATAGTAAATGTTAATAATTTTATCTATTTCAAATAAAAATTTGAAATAAAACATACAAATTCAAATTTTAAGTTTTTATATTTTCTTTCAGGACATGTGAATTTTATGAAAATTTGTTATTTCCTGAGGAAAAGAATAGGAGATGAGTACAGGTGAATGTTGTTCAGGCAAATGCATTCAACCCAAATTGTGTTGCAGACTATCTCTGTGAGTGGAACAGGACTTTCTGAATTAGTGACACATTTCCTGGACATCAAACTTGCAAAATAAAAATTGTTTTAGACCCAGCCACAGGGCTGGAATTATAATATGCTGAGAATAGGTAGGTAAGAATAGACAACCATTTTAGCAGCAACCAAAATTTCCTGCAGGAATTTTTCTCCTTTGTAAAATCCTTATTATAAACACACAAGTAAATCTATATTAAAAATCACTGAATTGCCCATATGTTTTAGAACCCATGTTAAAAATTCATAGAAATTACAACAAATATTGAAGAATTAGATTTACACTGGGATTGATCACATGGTATTTGACAATTTTCTATTCATTTTATAATGATTTTAGAAGAACTTGCTTGGCCTTGTCTGAATTTGGTTAAGCTATTAATTGATATCAAGATATGCCTTCACTACGATTCATGGGTTACTTCACCATTTTTACAACAAATGATAGCTGGAAAAGTTTCCATATGACAATTTGGATATAATTTTAAATCAATATCAAATTTACTTGGGTCAACCATTTCAGCAGAATAAAAAATAATCAAAGTAATTTAACAAATTTTAATTTTCCATTAAGTGACTTTGTTCTTTTTATTTATTTGTTAATGCATTTAGTAAGTACTATACATTTAATATTTTATCTTTGTAACAGCCTAATGAGGTCAGTATTATTGTCCTCTGCTTTACAGATGAAACAAATTAAGGTCCACAAATGTTAGACAACTTTTCTTCTAATAGACAAGTAGGAAGTTTGAAATTTAGATTTGAGCTCAGCTCTTTCTGTTTGCAAATCTGGCTCTTTATCACAACATCAGTGTTTTCCAAATTGAACTCTGTGTCTTTCTAGAGATGTTTATAATTTCTGGGCTATGTAACATATTTTGTCTTATAACTTCAATTAGCATTTTTATTAATTTTTCCTATAGTAATTATACAACATAAAATTTCCTTATTAATTTCTGGTTGATAGACTATTTTTTTAAAAAGTATTGTCTGACTAAAACAAGCAAATTTGGAACATTTAAAAATTCAGATCAGCAAACTTAGCCTTTTAAGTTCTTAAAAAATCATAAAGCAATTGTTCCATATGAAACATTTATTTTTGAAGCAAAATTCACTTTGTAGATTATGTAATTAGTGGTTTTCTTCCCTTTAACAGTCTGTGCTCATATCAAACAGCTAAATGATGTTTATAATCATTTTCTCATTTATAAAAGATTATTTTCCCTTTCATGTACAATTTCCCCCAAAATGTAAAATTAATTATGTTTTATGTTTAATTTTATCCTATGTGATTTGTTGTTTTATTCTGAAAAAAATCAAATGATTTATCTTTCATGTTTTACTGAGAGTTTGGGGCTTAATATAAAGTATTTATTTTATTTTATTTTTGCCATCACCATTTATCTCCTCTATGCCCTCTTCCACCTCCACCACCACCACCCCTGCACAATCATCACACTATTGCTCATGTCCATGAGTTCTCTCTCTCTTTTTTTTCTTTTTTTTCTTTTTTGCTTTCCATACCACTCCCAACACCCCTTCCATTACCACCAGAGCTGTCGACCTGCTCTCTCTCTATGAGACTATCTCTGTTTTGCTTGGTGGTTCAGTTTATTCATTAAATTCCACATATGAATGAAATCAAATAGGACTTGTCTTTCTCCAACAGGCTTATTTCACTTGGAATAATATTCTCCAAGTCCATTCATGCTGTTGCAAAGGGTAAAATATTATTCCTTTTGATGGCAGAGTAGTAATCCATTGTGTAAGTGTACCATAGCTTTTTGATCCACTCATTTACTGATGGACACGAGCTGCTTCCACATCTTGGCTATTGTAAACAATGCTGCAATGAACATAGGGATGCATATATTCTTTCGAATTAGTATTTTGGATTTCTTTGGAAATATTCCCAAAAGTGGAATTGCTGGGTTATGAAGCAGTTCCACTTTAATTTTTAAAGTTTATATGTGTACTAGCTATGTATTGCTACGTAACAAATTATATCTAGACTTAGAGGCAAAAACAACAATGAACATTTTTCTCTCGCCGTGTGTATGGGTCAGAAATCCAGGAGGGGCCTAGCTGGGTGGTTCTGACTCAATCTCTCATAAGGTTGCATTTAAGATGTCAGATAAAATAATTGGCATCAAAAAGCTTAGCCAGGCCAGCAGCTCTGGTGTGCTGGAGCTGGCTCACATAGCTTATAAGAGAAGAGTCTTAAATTTTCAGGAATTTCAAATATAGTTATTATTAAAAATTGAATTATATTAAAATCAAAAGTAATAGTGAAAACTAATCACTTTAAATAATTTTACTGATTTATGGCATTTGATGCTTTTAAAGTAATTTATTTTTATGTCTGTGTAGTGCAAATACTATAAAGCTGTATCTATTCCCAACTCCACATTCTGTGACATAAGTCACTAAGTTGAAAGGGGTCATGGTGCGAGTATTTATACAATAGAAAGGGGCAAACACATTAATTTGAGGCTTGATTTAATGTTTTATCAGTTGCCTAGACTTCAGAAAGTAATGCAGAAAGTGTTAATAATGCAGAGAATATCTATAAGTGTGTTGTGTCCATGGCTATCACATTGTCAATACCATAAAAATTTGAAATAGTTTTCCAGTATTTTAAAAGTTTTTTCCAATTCAGCAGAGAAGTAATTTGTGTTATTGATGAACCAGTGAATTTCCAGTTTATGTGTTTGCTTTTCCACTTTTGTGGTATTTGTTAATATGGACAAAAAATATTAGCCAGTACTCATCACAAAACTACAGTCATTCATCCATGACATGGGTGACTGCTTTGCTGAATTGACTAGCAATCAAGCATTTATTCAAAATCTGATTTTGATACATGATTGTTGGCAATAAATTACAAAAGCTGACATTGATTTTTGCAAAAAAATAGGTTACACAGTAGTATAGGTATATTGAATTTATGAAACGAATATTATATATCGCATTATTATGGGTAACATTTATGCGACAGACTTTTAAAAATAATTACTGTGAGTGTGTATACACATGCAGATCTAGAGATACATACATTATTTTTCAGAGAACAGAAAAACACTTACCACCCTACCTCTGAGCTGACTGCCCTTCCCTTGTGGCTCCCTCACATGGCTAGGAAGCTGGGGCTGGTTGTCCACAAGAGGTTGCAGTTCCTCACCATGCAGGCCTCTCCTCAGGCTACACAGCATGACATCTGGGCTTCCCCTGAAGAACAAACTAAGAAAGGAAGAGCCAGATGGAATTACACCTTTTTCATGACTTAGCTCTAGAACTCACATAGCACCTTCTCTCTTTCTTGAAAAAAAAGCTGAATCTATGGCTATTCTAAAAAAAAAAAAAATGGCTAATTAGATGGACATCACTACTATTGTTTGTGTCTCCCCAAAATTTATATGTTGAATGTATTAGGAGGTGAGGCCTTTGGAGAGGTAGAAAATGGCTTGAGCTTTATAAACAAAAGCTCCCATGCTCTTTCAACCATGTGAGGTGATAGTGAGAAGATGTCCATCTATGAACCAGGAAACTCTACTTCACCAAACACCCAATCCCCTTGAGCCTTGACCTTCTTAGCTTCCATAACTGTGAGAGACACATGACTGTTGTTTATAAGCTACCTATTTTATGGTATTTCTGTTATAGCAACTCTGATGGACTAAGTCAGTCACCACCTGGGGCCACATCCAAGGAAGGGAGAGATCTCTTTCTCTCTTTCTCTCTCTCTTTTTCCCTCCTTCTCTCTCTCTCCCCCCACTCTTATCCAAGAGTAAATTTTATCTCAAGAACAGCTGCCAGTATTCCGATATATAATAGTTTTGAAAAAAACCACATTGGTCCAATAGGTTTTAAAAGCCATGCATCCTGCTACATTGTCCCGTCTATTCTTATCCCCACAAAATGACTTCCTGAAAGTAATTGGAAGACAAATATTATTTATATGAAAGCATTAGAAAAAGAAGTGGTAATTAAATAATCTGTTAATGGCAAAGTAATCTACACAGCACCTGGAAAATTCAGGTGAACTACTTTTTCTTACTGGCCATAACTGTCCTAGATTTATAATTATTAAATGAAAGAATGAGTGGTGGGGGGAGAAGCAGGGAGACAGAAAAGAAGATAGAAAGGAAGAAACTTTATATATATGATGTAAAGTTTAAGGCTTAGGAAAAATACAAATCATATTCTAAAATTTGTTGGTAAATATCTAGACATTCAATTGAGAGTATTCTACTCACTTTCCTAAGTACCATTTCAAAAGATTTGAGCTTTTGTTGGATCTGCTCTTGGATTTTGAATTTTATGAATAAATAATTTTTTTATGTTTCTAGCTTCTATTGTTTCACATTTGATTTTCTGTGACAAGATATAATACTTTGCTTTTCCATAACAGTAGCACTTTGCTTTTCCATAACAGTTTCTGCAGCAAGTTTATAAAAGTATTGTCTGTTAACCCAAAGCTAAACTGTATGCTGAGAAACATGACAGACATTTGGGTTGGGGAAGGAAGGTAAAGGATATGGACAGGGAACTACTCGTCTGGAAATACAATGCTGCCTATAAAGGCTTGCAAAATATTTGCAAAATGAAAGCTAACCTTTATACTTATGTAGAAATAGATCACAATCATATTTCTTGAAATTGTTATAATTTTTCACTAATGCAAATACTCACTTCACATTTGTGGCATTTTAATTCCATAATTAGAAGGAATAATTTGGCAAACTATCTTTACCTCAATGATGGGTCTTTATTCAAACCCTACATGTTCCACATGTTTGATTGTTATAGCATCAGTGCTATGGACTGAATCCTGTCCCAGCCCCACTCCCCCATTTGTATGTTGATGCCCTAATCCCCAATGTGACCATATCTGAAGATGAGATCTTTTAGGAGGTGATTAAGGTAAAGTGAGTTCACAAGGGACTCTGATTCAATATGACTATGGCCAGTAACAAAAGGAAGATATATCTTTTTCTCTGTCTTTGTCTCTCTGTTGCTTCATTTTTTCTCTCGTTCCCCAGTGTGAATGCATAATGAGAAGATGGTCATCTATAAGCCAGAAGATGGTCATCTAGTCTGACTAGAAACCAAGTTGGCTAGTACCTTGATCTTAGACTTTCCAGCTTCTAGGACTATGAGAAATTTCTGTTCCTTAAGCCACCCAGTCCATGATATTTTTGTTATGGCAGCCTGAGCTAAGACCGATGTCGGTATAGAGATGTGGTGAACTATTATAACATATACCTAAAAATTGGAAGTGGCTTGGAAATGGGGTGATGAGTAGATGCTGAAAGAGTTTGAGGTGAATGCCAGAAAAGCTGAGATTGCTCTGAAAGGACTGTTTATACTAATATGACAGTAAAGGTAATTTTGGTGAGGGCTCAGCAGAAAGAGGAAAGAACTGGAGAGAAAGCGTCCATCTTCTTAGAGAACGTATACATCCTCATGAGCAGAATATTGGTAGAAATATGAACTTCAAAGTCATTCTGGTGAGGTCTTAGATAGAAATGGGGAACAGGTTAATGGAAACTAGATTGCTGATTATTAGAAAGGCAATTCTTGTTATAAAGTCAAAATAATTTGACTGAATTGTGTCTCAGCATTTATGGAAGGTAGAACTTGAGAGCAATGGCACTGGATATTTTAGCAGGGGAGGTTTCTAAGCAAGGTACTGAAGATGCCGTGTGGTTCCTCCTTACCGCTTATAGCAAAATGCAAGAGGAAAAGGCGAATTGAAGAAGGAATTGTTAAGCAAAAGGAAACAGAACTTGTGAGATATAGAAAATTCTCAGCTTATCCATCTTGCAAAACAAATGAGAAAACATGTTCTCCTTTTTCTCACTTTCTCCTTTGTGCTCACTTGGTGTTGAAGAAAACACTAAGTGTATGGCTGAACCACCATTTGACAAAAGCTCATGGGTGCAGCGCATGGACTTAATCACTCATCTCAGCAGATGCCAGCAACAGAGAATTTATAGCAGCAGAGACACTGCTGTTTAAAAGAAAGAGGACAGGGAAAGGGCAGATTGAAGGAAGCCTATTGGACTTCTTTGAGTATGTAGGAGCAGACCTTGGAGCTATTTGGCTGCAAACATGTGCTATTTTTCAAGAAAAGAAAAAAAAATGACCCCAAAGCATTCAGGCATCACCCAGGCTGCCACTGCCACCACAGAGCTTAAGGGGCGGGGCTGCCCTGCAGAACCCTGGAGGTAACACTGCCACTTCCGGGGGCCTGGAGAGCAGTGCACAGAATTAAAGAGCATCAGAGCCTTAAGGTCTATTGCATCTTAACTTCTACAGCCAAGATTATACATCACCCCCCCCCCCCACACACACACACACACACACACACACCACTACCAAACACACCCACACCACTAATTTAATTCAGCTACTCCTGGTGTTTTAAAACAGGATCATGACAAAAGCAGTTCTCTGGGATTGTAATGTTTCCTAGTGCCAAGCAGAATCTCACTTTAAATATATATATTTGAAAGTATTACATATCTCACTTCTTAAAATCACCGGTCTCTTTTATATCTATTCCACTCTGTTCACAATAAAAGGCTCAACGCGTGTGTTGGGTCTATGCAGTGGGGTGGGTATGAAAAGGGGGAGCAAAGATGACCTTGTTAAAAACTTGGGTTAATTTCCTTCAGCCTTGCTAAATAAACATAAATAAAGCAAATTCTTGAATTTGAGAACCAGATGTTTAAAACGTCAAAAAATAAATGACAACAAAACTCAAAACATACAATAACAAAACGTTCACAATGAATTGCTTTCAAAGACAACGCCTTGCTGTCCTTAAAAAATGAAACTAGTGTTTAAATTAGGACAGCATAAAGTATGAGGTGGCCCAACCAAGCCCTTCTAGTGTAATCCTGGGAAACAGTAAGCAATTATATAAACCAACCATCTGAACGGAAATGATAATTAAAGTAATGCAGCTGTATGCTTCATTGATTTATGAATTTGTTTAGTGATTCTTGTTCGGAGCAGCAAAAACTATTATGTGTTCACTGATTTTAAGAGAATATATAACTGCATGACCTTTTGCTGCACCAATGCTAGTAATCTGCAGTAATACTTTGAGAGTTTCAAACGGTCACACTGATTTTTGATTACACTTTAAACCACTTTTTTTCTTTATTGAAAAAGAGTTTTATGATTGTGTATTCATAACTATTGATTGTTTTGGAAAGAATCATGGCAGCCGAGCAAAAGTGCCTCCTAAGAGCTAAGGTGAGGCTTAAATCAATGCAAGCAAAGCCATTAACCAGGCCGAGGATCTTGGCACTGGGCCCCTGCAGGCCTCACTCCACAGCCACTAAAGAGGGGTCTGCTTGTAACCAGTTGCTGCTGGACAAATGCTTGGTGGCAGGTGGTTGTTCTTATCAGAGTCTTTCTTTGTTTATGTGGTGTTCAGTCACAAGCTGATCTTTCTATTCATGTCTTGTGGTGTAAACTTCCTTGTTTGTTTTCATTTCTTTTTAACCTCGCAGACAGAGACTTTAGCACACAAACTAACCTGAGAAGAAGAAATAGGAATTGAAGAGTAACTGATGACAAGCAGTGTTAGCCCTCTGAATTTTGTACTCTTTAAGAGCTCCTCCTCTCTCTCTCTCTCTCTCTCTCTCTCTCTCTCTCTCTCTCTCTCTCTCTCTCTCTCTCTCACACACACACACACACACACACACACTGCATTAACTTTCAAAATATTCAAAGATGTTAAAGAGAGACTGGTTTTTCAAGCTGCACACACACACACACACACACACACACACACACACACACACACACACACACCCCAGCACTCATTCATTCAGTAAACCCAAGCATTCTCTCAGCAGCTCGTCCATGCTTGACTGGAAGCAGATAAAAGAAAAGTATGGGAACAGCCAATTTGCCATATCAGATCAGACCACACATTTATCTACTAGCATTTTGGAACACCTTGCCTCTGGGAATGACCAGTTTCTAATGCTTCACCGGATGATGGTAGAGGGAGGGAAATAAACAAAAGGGAAAATACTTTCTTCACACCAGTTTTAGATAGCCATTCCCTAGTCAGGATAGCACTTCACAATCTTCTATCCTCATGCTCTTTCATCTTTTGTATTTGCCTCTACACCTTCCTTTCTCATATCAAACTTAAAATAATCACTGCAGATGCCATTTGAGTATTCTGTAAATATTTTGGCAAGCTTACAATTTATTATTCACCTTTCTTTCATTTGTCTTACTTTGCGATTTGCCACTGTTGAAAAGTCCATTGCAGGAATGAATTTTTAAGGGGGAAAAAAAAGAAATGGCAACTCTCTTTGATTTAATTAGTGCATAGTATACCTATGCACTCCACTTTCTCCTCGGATGTGTTTTATTCAGTGGTGCAGTGCTTCAACCTACCTGAGAATGTCCTAACAATAATCCATTTGCTTCTTGCTATCAGAATTTGCACAGAACAGTGTATGCAGAGGTTTGAAATTGATAGAGTTAATATTTGTAAAACATTTGTCCTTTAAACCAAGATTATATTGGATCTTCAAGGATTTCAGGAAAAAAGTACCCAAAATTATTTTGGAGACTATTTGGAAAGAATTGACAAGATTTGAATCTCATGAATAAGCTAGTGTAATAACATGAAAGACTGATGAGAAACCAATTGAAAATATTTGAATTCAGATTTCCTTTCATCCCTTTAGAATAGTTTGGACTCTATCAACAGAATTTGGGGGCCAGATTACATGGAAGTACTGTATAAAGAAAGCACAGAAGTACAGTATACAAACATAAGATCTTTCAATGGTAAATATTAATGATAATAAAGCAGGATTTGGATATTTGACAACTCTAGTATTTCATACTGCAATTTTTAGGGTTTTTTTTTTATGTGTAGGCATTTGCTTACCCATAGGCATGTGTAACTTGACTGTGATGCAGCAGTAGACAAATGACTTAAATGTTGATTTTGTAGCAATAACATGGGTTTTCTATCAGCATATCTCTGATCATAGAAACATTTTGCTCATTTTTAATGACTTATATGACTCAAAGGCAGAGTTCTAAATCGGCAGTGTCCATTATGCTTTCATTGATTTTCATGAATAAATTCAAAGTCATAAAAATAAAAATATATAAAATCTGGAGCATATTTCCCCCACAGTTATTACAATTTAAAACTTGGTCAAAATTTGACCCTAAATTATTTGACAGTGTCCCTTTAAGCCTTTTAAGGGTCACTTAGCATTTCCATTACAAATCTCCACTTTCAGAGGTTTAAGGCTCGGCAGTTTGAAGTTGCAGGAGTCTGGAACTTATACAAGTTGTCAGGCCAGATGTTTTTTATTTATTTGTGTGAGATTTTTTTAACCCTTACTTTTCTGTTTCACTTGTGTTTCTAAAACCGCTGGTAATATTCAAAGTACACTAAAACTAAAAACTTTAGATTTTTATTTTTCTGTGCAGAGCTATAAATATTTTTATTTATTTTTTAAAATATATTGTTATTGATTTCAGAGAGGAAGAGAGAGAGAGAGAGAGAGAGAGAGAGAGAGAGAGAGAGAGAGAAACACCAATGATGAGAGAGAATCAATAATCAGCTGCCTCCTGCATGCCCCACACTGGGATCAAGCCCGCAGCCCAAGCCCACAACCCAAGCCCACAACCTAGGCATATGCATTGACCAGGAATTGAACCATGACCTCTTGGTTCATAGGTTGATGCTCAACCACTGAGCTGCACCAGCCAGGCAAATATTTTCATTTAAAAATATGATAATAAGTAGAGAATTGCTCCCCAACCCATGATGCAAACAAGTCGACCCAAGTCCAGAATCATTTACATATATTGTGACAAGACTAATAAACAAAAATGAATTTTTAAATACCAAAGAGAAATAACAACCTAGAGATACTAAACCCAATGAAGAAATCCTATTGAATAGACAAATGTCCAAAGAACAAACGGATTTCAGATTAATTGTGGAAAAGTCCTTTGGTGTCCTTTATTCAGCATGTAAAACATGCACAAAGGTGAAGGAGGTGTGACTTCTAGAGGGAAGATGTGGAATGCTCAGAATCAAGTTAAAGTGAAATAATGGTTTTACTGCTTACATTTTCAGCCAATGAAAAGTAATTGTTATAGTGTACTTGCTTTTTAAGAACCTGAATGACTACATAGGTGACAAAGTTACCCCTTCAAATAACTGACAAGTGTCTAAGTCAGTTTAAAAAGATTAAGAGTAACTCCCTTGTTCTAAAATTATACAAAAGTGCCATTTCACTTTTCAAGCAATTTGAAAGCCACTCATTTCAGTGGCAGGTAGCCAAAACACAGAAGCCAGAGAATGGCAGCAGGCATACACACATGTTTTCCAAAGGCTGTGCTGCTTCTAACCTCAAAAGCACAGCCTCAATAGATTGCACAGACAAAAGAGTCACAGCAAAGATCCGCGCTAGGTGCGCGCGTGTGTTCTGGGTCCTGGCTTGCCCTGACTTACCCATACTGATTGCTATTGTTGAGCTGAATGCTTGAGCCTGAATGTCAGTGTGCAATTGCTGAATTTGCATCATCCCAAATATCTGAGGAACAAAGTCTCAAGAAGTCAGTGGACATTCTGAGGGAATATAGCTGAGTTTTAGTTACAGGAATATTTTTGCAGTTTATTAACCTGCAACATATCAATTGGAATGACACAAAGTCTGGAAACATATATGCAAGTAAATATTCTGTTTCTTCTCTCTACCCAGTGTAGTTGAAGTATAGCTTTGAACAAGCTTCAGCTGTAGCTGTAAAAAGTTGAGTATGAACAGCCTGAAATGGTGTCAAGAATAGTTTAAGTCATAGGTGAGCCAGTTAGTTAGGGAAAAATACTAGAACCCCCAGTGGGAGTTGGCCAAACAAGAGAGTCTTGAGAAATTTTGGAAATCCTGTTATACCTCAAAGTTCTACCTTAAAATTCTTAAAGTCAATGGTGGTTAAATAGTAGTGATGTTAGTATGGTTTGCCCTCCCTCCCAATTTAACCTGTGCCATGTGAGAAAGAAAAGCAGTATTTTTAAAAATTTCTTTGGTGAACTTTATGCACCTGTTTAGTTCATAGCCATTCCTTTTAGACATGTAGACGAAACTAATAGCAGTGGCAGTAACGGGAAAAGAGTGTTTATGACTTTTTGAATAAAAAGAAGCCTAAAAAGACAGCATTTAATTTAGTGTTTAAGAAATAGAAAGATTTACTCAGGTAAACACATCAGGTTAGGAAGTTAGATTAAAAATATAAAACTAATATTTTAAAAATATTCAGAGATGGTGGTAACAGTGGAGCATAGTTGGAGTATTGCATTTACAAGGAGGGCTGGAAGTAATGATAGCTAACATGGAATGAATGGGTACTAAATAGTGGGCAAGATTCTGCATTTTTGTCTGTATTCGTCAGTTAGTCCTCACAAGAACCTGATAGCTGGGTGTCATTGTTTACCTCCCTTTACTTGCCAGGATTTGCACCCTGGGAGTCTCGTTGCCAGATGTTTGCACATGAGCACCACCCATACTGCCAGTAGCAATAACGGACACTGGGCAGACAGGGAAGGATGAAACACAGAGGTTTGCATGCCATGAGAGAGAGTTCAAACTGGTCCCTTTACTCTATAGCTACTAGGGAGCTTTCAAAGATTTTTGAGCAGATGAGTGTCACAATCCAATTTGATTGTTATCCAAATAAAGGACAGATGGAGGAGGGGCAAGCCTGGAAGGAGAGCAACCATACAATATGTGCCTCCAAACACACCTGAGTTTAGAAAGATGCAGACTTGGGGCTCCATACCATACCTGCAAACAAGAATTTGGGGGGTGATGGGAGCTTTAATAAGTGAAACAGCAAGAACATTAGAGAAAGGGGAAAGAATTTGAAGAGAAATATACAAAGAGGATTTTATAGGGCATGATGAGTGGCTGGAGGTAGGAAGATGAGAAAGAGAAAAAGAAGTCTAGGTTGTCTCCAAGGTT
Organism: Myotis myotis; assembly: GCF_014108235.1. Taxonomy (NCBI): domain Eukaryota; kingdom Metazoa; phylum Chordata; class Mammalia; order Chiroptera; family Vespertilionidae; genus Myotis; species Myotis myotis. Next base: position 59,059,430 of record NW_023416324.1, read on the forward strand.
GGTGCCTGGAGGCTCATTGGAGAGCAAAGTCTTCAAAACTGAGAGAACTCAAGAGGAAGGAAATGGTGAATGGGGTGCATTTCAAGTGGCTTTAGGGTGATGGTGTGGACATATCAAGGAAGCTGTGGTTCTGGAGCTCACCAGAGAAGCCTCGCACAAAGTTACAGATGAGCAGTTGGTAAGCACCAGTGAACTGACGGTAGTTGAAACCATGTGAAAGGAAGGAGGAGTCCTGGCATAAAACATGTGGAATGAGAGAAGAGCATTGAGCATAAACCGCTGGGGAGGGTAGCATTCAGTGGGTAAGAATTAAATGAGGAATTTGAGGAGTGTTGGAAACGTTGTAGGGTTGAGAAGGGAGAGAAATAGCATGGAAGAACTATGGTATGAGATTGTGGGAGAAACCTGATGGTAAAAAGTACGAAGTGTGGAGTCCAGCAGACCTCTGTTCAAATGTATTGAATAATTGCATAAGCTAAGCACTCTGTGAGCACTTTATATGTATTATGTTATTTAACCCTCCCAAATAACCCTACAAGCAAACTACAATTACCAGCTTCATCTCACAGATAGGGGAAATAAATCAATGTTAGGAATTTATTCAATGTCACTTAACTAGTTAATGATGAAACTAGAATTCCACTTCTTCCCCAGAGTTAAACTAAGCACATGCCGTACTACCTCTGTAAATTTATTCTTCACATGCAAAGACATGTATATCTTGTTGAACATTGTATTTCCTTGCACCTAATCCACTAGCAGAAATGGAATAGTTTCTCAATTAACATTGAATGAAAAAAAGAACAAGGGTTAAGTATAACGGTCTTCATTTCTCTCATCAGTAAGTCCTTCCCAGAATGCCTTTCCACTAACCTTATTTGATACCAGCCTCCCTCACATTTACGTCAAAAACCCCCAGGCATGCCTCCTTCTCCTGTACTCATACATTTGTCTGTACCACTTCCCTAGAATATATTCTACCCTGTCTTGTGTAACCAATTCCCTTTTCGAATTCTTATATCTTGCTTCAAAAAGGCTAGTGTGGCTCAGTGGTTGGGCATTGACCTATGAAATAGGAGGTCAGGATTCAATTCCCGGTCAGGGCACATGCCCGGGTCTTGGGCTCGGTCCCCAGTGCGGGGTATGTAAGAGGCAGCCAATCACCAGTTAATGATGTTTCTCTTATCAATGATTCTCTCTCTTTGCAAAAACACTTCTGTACTGTATTCCTCAGGTCAACTAGCTCCATGCCTTTTACCAGATAGATCTTTGTAATTGTCTGCTGATTGATTTAAGTGGTTAAAATCAGAATATTAAATGCCACTTAACCCGTGACTGTATCATAAATATCACAATCTTCCCTTCATCTTTTTTCAGAAAGATTCTAAGGGATGTAAAATATAGATTTTTAGGAAAAGCAACTGCAGAGGGAAAAATTACATGCCAGACATTCACAGTTAGTCTCTATCATGTTCTTTGCTACTTACCATTACAGCAGACAGGCTTTTTCTATGCTTTCATAAATCCCAATTTTCATAGCTTTTAAGTCCTATGCATTTCAAGTTACATTCAGTTGAATCTTGGCATATAATTTTCAGAGTTTCAAATATTTTCACATATATATTCTCTTAATCTATAAACTTGTTTGACTATATGGCACAAAAGTCCATTACCAAGTGCTTCTGGAGCCTTCTTAGATAAGATAAAAGTGAAGGAGTCTAATTGTCCATAAAAGGAACGTAATGCCTGCTCGCATTTGGGAAAGAAAGCATTGCAGTCCCAGAAAGTGTACTGCAGACAAAATATGCAGAACCTTTGGGAAGGGAAGACAGGAGGTGACTAGAAGCAGGATCACCCTGAGCCCGCAGCTTTGCCTGCTCTCACACACATAGCAGTTCCTGAATTCTCACAGGTGTTTTGTGACCATTAAGGGCCACTTTTTATCTGACATTACCCAATTAATGGAAAGCTCCTCCCTTTCAGCCTGACTTTGTCGCTGTCTTTCTAACCCCTGGATGAGAGCATTGCTCTGCATTTATATAGATAACATTGACAACTGCCTAAGAGCCTCATCTCCTGCAAAATTAAGGAAAAAATGTTTTCTTATTGCCACCAGTACTATTTTTTTCTTCTGGTGTTATTCTTTTCATCCTGGGTAGGATATGAACATTTTTGCTTTAGGAACCTTAACCAATTGACATGAAATTATCCTCTTGGGTAATGATTTGCCAGTGGGTAGAAATTAAAGAACCTGAGATAGCACTCCAGGACAATTCTCAAATACCTCCCTCACTCCCACCCCTGATATTTATACAATTGTTCTCTTCAATTAGATATAAAATGAACTAGGGGAAATGGTGTCATCTCTAACAGGACTGTTACACACACACACACACACACACACACACACACACACAAATGAAGCATGCTACACTCAACCTAAAATTTCACTGAGGCTTAGAAGTGATAACTTGCAAAATGCTATCACTTCTTTCAGGGAGGGGAAAAACTCGCAGATCACATCAAACAAAGAGTGTGGATCAATGAAACCAATATGGGATTTTTGCCAGGCATGGATTCAGCTTCTGTCTCCTCTGCTTACTGTATGACCTTGGGCACATTACTAAGCTTGAAACTAATTTTAGTTGAAAGGAGGACCCAAAATATAGAAAACAAAAAAGAATAAGGAGAAAGAAGTAAGAGGGTCACATCCAGTTCTTTGTGAAGGAATCCTGGTTATTTTCTCAGCGTTATGGAATGATGTGTGCTAGAGTCTCTCAGACAGAAGGCTTCTAATGAGCTTCTCAGTGTTGCCTCTGTCTGTCTTCTGGGGAACATTAAGAAGGTTTCTTTTTGAAGCCCATTAAGAGTCACGGATTTCCTTTCATCTAAAGTACTAGGTACTTAAAGCTCATCTGTCCAAGAGATGGCTAGTTAATGGCTACTCACACCCAAAGACCTTATGAGAAAGAGTGTAAACATAGTGAGGCTTGCATTCCTGGGATGGCCCTCCTCTTCAGCCTAAAGGGACAAACTCTGAAAAAACACAGAGTCTTTGGTTGTTGTTCATGGTTTGCCTTATTCTTTGTCTCAGGATTTGTATTCATAGGCAATGGAAAACTAAAATTTTGTGATCAGGCTCCCAGATTCCTTCTCTCTTGTTGTTAGCTTATAAATATCCCTAGGGGCCCAGTGCATGAATTCCTATACCTTGAAAGGAACTGTGGGCCATGAGGCTGTGGTGGGCACAGGGCTCCCACCGCCACCTCTCCCACGCACTGATGGTGCCGGTCCCGCTCGCACCGCTGATGGCACCGAGTGATTGGGGGCAGTGCCAGCAGCAGGTGCCAGTGGGGCCGGCAGTGCTGTCAGCAGGTGCAAGAGGCAGCTGCTGCCCTGATCACCCCTCAGGAGCAGGGGGAGGAGGAGAAGCCCTCAGGGGCGATCGGGGCTGGCAGCTGCCACTCGCACCCACTGATGGCACCAAGAGATCGGGGCCGGTGCCGGGCACCAGCAGTGGATGCAAGTGGCGGCTCCAGCGCTGGCAGCAGGTGTAAATGGGGCCGGTGCCAACAGCAGGTGTGAGCACAGTGTGGGACTGTGGCATGCAGGAGCAAAGAATTTTCAGTAACCACCAGAGAGGCTCGCCCTGATGACAGCGACCGGTGCTCCACCTTGGTCGGGTGCCCCCACTCACCTGCTCCACCATCCTGCTGCGGCCAATACCTTCCATGTTCCTCGAGTGCCTCCTGGTGGTCAGCACACATTGTAGTGACTGGTTGTTCGGTTGTTCAACTGTTCGGTCTATTTGCATATTACCCTTTTATTATATAGGATATACCTGAAAATATAATACCTGCCTCCCCAAAACACATAAGCTTTTATTTTAGGCTACTTTACATTCAGTTAATTACTTTGCTAAGCCCTATATTTACTAGCATCATCTATCCTGTACTAGAAGTATTATAGAACAGAAAGCGTTTGTCCACTGGCTCTGGCAGAGCCAAACACTAAACAAGAATTGCAGTAGAGGAGTATTGACTATTTTATTGATGAATGGAAATCTAATGCTCAAAAGCCTGAGCTCACTCCCTGATGGTTACAGATTGTATAGGGCAAAATTATAGGACACTGCATATTAGGGATTCAGGGTTGTGCTGGGAGCTGATTGGCCCAAGGTGAGATAAGGGTAATGAATCATTTCTTCAAGTCTTGAACACAGCTCTGAGGTTTATTCCAGTGTCTTTCTTTTCAGTCTCATGAGAAAGCATCCAGGGGGGTTGTTTAACCTTACAGCCTAAAAACTGAAAAGTAACTTAGATCAAGATGTGATCTTTAGCCTGTCAGGTAAGGGCTACTGTCTTCTGCTGCCTGTGGGTTGCTGATTATCCAGGAAAAGCTAGGAGAGAGAGAGAGAGAGAGAGAGAGATAGATATTATTTAAATAGTAGGCTTAGTAAAATCTTAGTACAATTTTGATTTTTTTAAAATTCACACATGTCTCATATTTAATCTTTATAACAAAGATGTGAGATAAATAATAATACCACCATTTTACAGGGCAAATAAATAAGCTTAGCAAGGGTGGGGAGTGGTGGCGATAAAGAGAAGAAGGTTAATGAGTAAGTTGCCTAAGCTCCTACCACCAGGATCTAATAAAATCCATGTACAAATTCAGCTCTCCTGACTCTAATGTGCATTCCCTTTTCAGGAAACTATTGTTCATCTGAAGTTATTTAAACTCCTTAAGCCTTAATTCATTCATTTACAAAATGAGGATATTAATCTCTACGTAGCTCAAAATGCTCTTGTGAAAGTCAAATAAGTAAACATGCTTGATAAATTTTAGAGTGTTATAGAAATATGGGGTAATAATAAATAAATTAGCAAGTGCTGAACAACAATCCTTTTCATATAAGTTATTATACATATTAAACTAACAGGCACTTATTAATATTAGCTTTTTTTTTAACTTGGAAGAATAAAGCCCTCTGGTGTGGAAATTAGACCTCTAATTCCTTTGTCAACATAATTTTTAAAAATAATCACAAAAGCTAATTTATGGAAATGGTAAATTTTACACTTTTAAACTGTGTGACAGAGGGTGAATTTCTAAGGCAGTGTGGGAAAAAGACAGATTTTTCATAAACAAGTATGAGAACATTTTTCCCACATCATATGAATGAGGTGCAGTGACAGAAAGCAGTGACCTCACCTCTCTTGAAATTAAGGTGCCTGACGACTAAGTCGAAGATGCCACTGTGTGCCCTGTGTGCTCAGGGTACAGTGCAAGCAATAAATCTACATTTTCTCACTAATGGCGTCCTAGATTTTTGCGGTAATAAATTCTGTATGAATCCCTGAGTAATCCCAATTCAAAAACAGATATGTGTGCAGTGGAAACTGCTTTTGTGCTCTTTAATTCAATTTCCTGGTGAAAATGTCATTGATAGTTTTATTAATTTCCATTGGTAGTGTTAGAAATCAGCAAGAATAAACAAAACAGCCTTGTTTTGTTTTTGTTTTTTGGGGGTTTTTTTGCATTTTTAGAGATCCCCTAATTCTTTGGAATTATGTCCTTTGGATATCATGAAGATACCTTATTCATATTAAGCACCTATTGTTGTCTTTGCCTAGATAAAATGATGAAAAAGTCCTGTTGGAATCGTAATGGGAAAGCAAGATATTAATCAAACAGTTAAACAATGTTTAATTAAAAATTTTAATAAGTGCTATACAGGAGAATTACCAGATGATAGGAGAGATCTACTCAGTGGGATCAAAGAGCTGAAGAGCTTGTATGCATATATGCATAACCCATGGACTCAAGACAATAGGGTGGTAAAGGCCTGGGGCAGGGGGGCTAGAAGCAGGCTAAAAGTGGTCAATGGAGGACAAGAGGGACATATGTGATACTTTCAACAATAAAGATTTATTTAAAATAAATTTAAAAAGAGAAAGTCCCCTGAAGAAGTGATACTTGAGCTAAAATTTGAAAAATGGGCAGGAGTTAATTAGAGGAAAAGGAAGAAGGAGAAGGAAGAGAGAAATTAGTTCAGGGGAAAGATGCAGCATATTTAAAATTCCTGATGTGGAAGGGCCTTTTGTTCTCCCAAAAAGATTAAAAACAAATCTCTGTAGTTGGGAAGACTGTGGGAGTATGACATATATAAATGGAGGCCAGATCATTTTTAAATATAGACTCATTGCCGAAACCGGTTTGGCTCAGTGGATAGAGCGTTGGCCTGCGGACTGAAAGGTTCCAGGTTCGATTCCGGTCAAGGGCATGTACCTGGGTTGTGGGCACTTCCCCAGTGGGGGATGTGCAGGAGGCAGCTGATCGATGTTTCTCTCTCATCGATGTTTCTAACTCTCTATCTCTCTCCCTTCCTCTCTGTAAAAAATCAATAAAATATATTTAAAAATATATATATAGACTCATTTTCACCTATAAACAACTATATAGGCTTTAATAATGACTGTAATTACTTAATACTTAAACTTGATTGTGCCCTAACTGGTTTGGCTCAGTGGATAGAGCGTCAGCCTGTGGACTAAAGGGTCCCAGGTTCGATGCCGGTCAAGGGCGTATACCTTGGTTTTGGGCACATCCCCAGTGGGGAGTGTGCAGGAGGCAGCTGATCTATGTGCCTCTCTCTTTAATGTTTCTAACTCTCTATCCCTCTCCCTTCCTCTCTGTAAAAATCAATAAAATATATTAAAAAAAAAAAAACTTGATTGCTGCATTCTGGTGCATTTACTGAGCACCTGCCATAGTGAAGCACTGTGCTGCAAGGGTGACTGGAAATACAGCAATGAACAAGGCAGAAATGGCTTCTGTCTACATAGAGCAGTGATTCTCAACCTTCCTCATGCTGCGACCCTTTAATACAGTTCCTCATGTTGTGGTGACCCCCAATTTCATTGTTACAAATTGAACATAATAAAAGCATAGTGATTAATCACAAAAACAATACGTAATTATATATGTGTTTTCCGATGGTCTTAGGCGACCCTTGTGAAAGGGTCGTTCGACCCCCAAAGGGGTCGCGACCCACAGGTTGAGAACCGCTGACATAGAGCTTACAGTCTATACTTCCAATCCATCTTTGGTGACCTATGCTCTTCAAAGGAGGATTTAAATCTTAAATTTCAATAGTAGCCATGCAGATGTTACATTTCATTCATTCATTCATTCATTCATTCGTTCGTTCGTTCATTCATTCATTCGTTCATTCATTCATTCGTTTCGTGTACTCCATTCTGTTTACACTTTCTAAAAAGAAGCTTTGCCTCCATGTACAGACTGTTCTACTCTATGGACTAATTCATAAGCAAAATGTTTAATTAAGTATATGTTTTGAAAGCCAAAATGTATGTATGTGGGAGAAAGAGTGAGTTCCGAAGCTCAATGTTTTAGATGAAATTTGCTCATGGAGCTGGCTTAAGCATTTACTGGAGTCTCCTGATTGTTCTGCTCATTCTTTTTCCACTGAATTATAACTGTCTGTACAGATCTGGGTGTAAGTCCCCAGTAGTTAAGAGGAACTCCTTGTGAAATCACAAGTGATTTCTGTTTTGAGAATAGCTACATCAGTTTATTAATAATATGACACTCATCAAGTCATTGTCTTCGGAAAAGGCTGATTGTGTTGTTTTGCAATTAAGTTTTAGGCTTTATTCCTAAAGCTTTCTCCAATCTTCTGCCAGTAACTGTAAGAGAGTGCTACGTATATCACCACCCCAAGTAGTATATTGGAGAAGGGGGCAAGTCTAGCTAGCTTTCTGAACTTATAATTAAGTTTCTATTGCCAGCCCTGAGTTCTAGCATTGTATATGCATACTTGTCATTCTACCTTAGTATCTAATAGGTATTTCAAACTTAACACAGTCCATAGCAGAATTTTTTATTTACCAATGTACACCTCATACTCTGAATCTGTTTCTCTCCTAGTCTTCCACACTCAGTGAGAAAAACCACCATTCTATTTTTCTAGCCAAAATCTTATGAGACATCCTGAATTCCTCATACTTCCAACATCAATCCATCAGCAAGTGTTTTAAGCTCTACCTCCAAAACTTACCCAGAATCTGTCTTTACAGCCATCGGTCACCACTGTAGTAAATAATAATCCTTTTCATATAGCAACCAGGGTGATCATTTTATAGTGATGATTAAATTGTGTTACACCTTAACTTACAACTCACCTGCTCCTTTCTATTTGCATAAAATCTGGACATCTGACAAGGCCTCCCAAGACTCTACATGATCTACTCTTTGCCTAATTTTCCCACTTCAACATCTCCATGCTTTTCTTTTTTGGCTATAAGCTTCATTCATGCCAGCTATTTTACTATTTCTTGAACAATTTAAACAGGGCCTTTGAACTATTTTCTTTGCTTGGACATCTTTGTCTTCAAATCTTTGCTTGACTATGTCATTTGACTCTCAGTTTTAATATTATTTCATCAAAGAGAATTTTCTCAACCACAAAAATGATGTAATATCTTGCTCATCCAAACTATTCTCTATCATTTCAACGACTTTCATTTTCTGCATTGTTCTTTTCATAGATGTGCTTACTTTATGTCTATGCCAAGTAACATATAAATACACAAGAATAGGAATCATATCTATCTTTTTTCATATCTATATGTCCAATACCTTATAAAGTGATCTGTAACTATTGATTAAAAGAAAGGAGAAAGAAGTAAAGAAAGGAAGGAACAAAGCAACAAAGGAAAACAGAAAATAAACAACTGGTGTGTTCATAAAGACAAGTTGGCACGCCTTATCTCTCACATCCACTCTTCAACCTAGCTATGACATAAGGAAATAAAATATTTTTCCCAAAGCATTCCAGAAACATTGCAATATACCCTGGGGAGAAAGTTTACTTACCTAATGTCTATGTGGAAAAACTGAGTAGTAAATCTGTGGATAAAAGAGGAATGCAAGTAACAAGACAGAGAAAAAAAGAAAACCGAATTTTACACTGTTGAGCGATGTTAGTTGCATTATCTTGTTTCTCTTTTTATTGTATTAATCAAAGAAGAAGAAGAAAAACAACAAACCACAATGACAGCTCAAATGCATGTTTATTCTGTTGGGTATCATTCATTAGATGATACGCTAGGCTACATTCTCACAGTGCGTATTGTTCCCCCTGAGCGGCGCTCCATTGATTTCAAAGTCTCTAAGCTGCCATTTTGGAGACTGCTGAATGCAAATATTATAATGCCATTTGGGATACTCTAATGTGCTTTTTAGAAAATTAGTCTCTCAGTAACACTCAAACTTACCCTGATTGGGGTTTGGGCTACATTCTTACTGAGAAAAAATGGCTCTCCTGGCACTTTAAATTTGACAAATCATATCAGAGTTCTTGCTCAGGACTGTATTGATTCTACAAAGGGTGGCCCAAAGCCATGAAGAAGTCTGTGGGCAAGTGATCCCTAAGCACGAAGACTCTATATTTAAATCACTGTATCACAAAGGGGACTGGTACATTAGAGGCATTCAATAAATGTTTGTTGAATGAATGAATGAATCAATCAATGAAGATTAATTTCTATATTTTTAGTAAGAAAAATGAGCAATGTGCCCTGTCAATCTGATTTTCTACTTCAGCTATTCAAGAGTGGAATAGAAACTTCCTTTAGAAGTCCAAAAAGATATGAACACTTTTTCTCTATTTTCTATACATTTATTTACCACCTATTGCATGAAATGCATTGGAATAAACACAAAGCAATCAAAAAATCTTTCTTCTGCCCTAAAAGAAAACTGATTGAGAGACATCCCTGTGAAGACCCATATGTATCTTTAAAATTTTTTCTTGACTCCCTTACAATAATTCTCTGATCTGGTAGAGTACACAAATGTCTTTCAAAAACAAATTCCCTATTAGTACTGCCCTTGATTACTCAAAAGCCCTTGGTCCTCTTGATTTATGATTAATTAAGAATATAGAGCCTGCCCTAGATGGTTTAATTCAGTGGGCAGAGTGTTGGCCTGTGGACCGAAGGGTCCTGGGTTTGAATCTGGTCAAGGGCACATGCCTCAGTTGCAGGATCAATCCTGGACCTGATCAGGGCATGTGCGGGAGGTAGCCAATCCATGTGTCTCTCACACATGTTTCTCTCTCTGTTTCTCTCCCTCCCTTCCACTATATATAAAAATAAATTGAAAAAATATCCTCAGGTGAGGATCAGCAACAAAAGAATACACAGCCTATTCTCTCTTCAGGGTTTACTAGACAATGTGTCTGGTTAAGACATCCCAAGAGCTAAACATTAAATGATACTCTTTTGACCTCAATAGGATTGCATTCTCCCAGATACTTTAGTAGGGTGTCCTAGGCTTTCATTAGGTATTTCATAGTAACACATCACAGGAATCTCACCTTAACATTTAATATAGAGGAGTTTTTTGAGCATGATTTTTTTCATTATATTACTCTGTGTTCCCTCTGCTTATGAAGTGTGACATGAGAAATTTTTTCAAAGCTAAGAGTGGGATAAATCCTTGCTTTTTTCAAAGAATTATTTTCATTATATTCATGGTTAATATAACTTTTGCAGCTGCCTTTTGATTTTTTCTTTTGCTATCAGAAAGCTTAGAGTTGGAAATACAGTAAAACTTTAGTCATTAGTGGAATTACATTGTCCTCATATCATTATTCTAACTTCTGCACGAGATGAGGAAATAGAGGTCTTCAAATTTATATGTAAATTTTTTAATGAAAGTTAATTTCAAAAAAATATAAGATATATTTCTACTTTTTTCAGGGAATAGGGAGCAAGTGATCAGTACAGATCAAAAACTACCTGTCCTCATGAATTTATATTCCTTATATTTTTCCTTACTATTTTGTGAGTATTAAAAATGGGGGAAGAACACCTACCCTTTGATCACTCAAATGATCACATATGGCTAATATTTTGTTACATTTACTTATCATTTGTTTAGGTACAAAACCTTTCTCAAGTTATTAAAATTTTTTCTCAAATGAACAAGTAATATTCCATTATTATTAGATGGATATATCTAGTTTACTTAACCTATCCTAACACCTTAATTTTGCAGGTTGTTTCCTATTCTTTAATCATTATAACCCTGATATATTGTTTTTATTAGCCCATTAGATTATTCTAGACACACATATATATCACTTTATTGTATTCACTATTGTGGGTAATCTTTCATTTATCAGCATTTATGTTGTTGCTATATCTATTTGTTTACTAGTAGAGATTTGTTAAGCAAAATGAATATTTAAGCCATTTAAATATTTGGATGCAATCACTGATATAAAAATTCATTACAGTAAGACAAAATATAGTAATATGTAGTCTTCCTGATAGCCATAAAGATCAAGAGTAGGAAATGTTGATTTACTATTGGAAAGTGAAGCTTTCTTTGATATTTCAATAATCCCCTTGCCACAGTCAAGCATGCTAAAGGGTAACTTAGTCATTATTCAAAGTAGGCTATTAATGAGTCAATCCTATGGTAATCCAGCTGAATAATTTTTTCTCTAGAGATGGCTATACATAACAAATTTTCCATAAAGTTTGGTAATTTTAAAAAAGTAATCTAGTACAGAGTTACCCTTCCTCTGAGGGAGTACAAAACAATCAACTGGGTAGAATTCTCACATAAGAGTAGTCACCAGAAAGCTTAAAGCTATGTATAGCCTGCACCTAAACAACTGGTTCATTTGGTTAGATAAATAACAAAAATCACCCAGTATGTTGCTAACCAATCAACTCATTAAATGTTATCTTGGTGGAGCAATAACAGTGTAACATAGCTGTGTTTTATTTTATCATTTCCCAATTCAGAGAGGCAACTTTCTTACTTGCAAGTTAAAAGTTTTTCTGAAATACACATTGGGAGATATATTAATGCCTCTTTACACTGTCCTGAGGAAATACTAGCCTAATAATGGAAGCCTCTAAATACAATGATATTTTCCTCTGCAAATATCAACTGTATTATTGCATTCCTATTTCTAATATGAAATGAAGAAACGCCACTGCAAAGGACTTTTTCTGAGAGTATTTAATTGACATACATCTATTTTTTCTGAGGGCAGATCATTCTTACTTTCTGTATCTATAGAAGGCGTAAGTCATTTCTCAACTTTTGTCTTCACTGTGTTTTTGTTTGAAATAATCTATTACTACAGCTCTCTTGTTCTTCTCTGTCTGTCCCTTGCCTCCTACCACTCTAAAGAAAGCCAGACTGAGGAATATGGGGAGGTGAAATTTTGACTAAGACAAGGAAAATATGAGCCCTGAAATTTTCTATTTTTATTTTTATATGATTTTGTCTTGGTCCATAGTCAAATTTTCTCTTATTTAAGCCAGAGCGAAAGCCCCCTATTTGTATTTTGACCTATTTCCATGTTCAAAGTACACACAGTTCTCCAAGGGTCTTCTCTGCAACCATACACTTAACCTATGCATTCACTCCATGATTAAAAACACAGAGAAAAGATAAAAAAAAGAGTAGAACATTGATAATTTTTAATGTGCTGACCCCAAGTATAGGACAATTAAATTGGTAGATATGGGAATTTCACACTGCTATCCAGACCCAACAATTCTTAACATGAAAAATGGTAAAATAATTGAGTACTCAAAAGATAAAAACTGCACTTTTTATTATCTGTACTACTGCAAACAGATAAGAAAATAGAGGCATGAACAATAGTAAGAACTACAAATGTGTAAGCAGTACTCTTGTGATCAGCCACCATGATTTTTCACAGCCAGCAGTGTTTTTGAGGATTCAGGAACAATAGGATATTGGTAATGAGTATTTTATATGTGTGACTCATCTGTAACTTGGATTGGGATAAGGACTGGTTGTTGGCATTTGTTTGCTTTTAGTTATTCCTCCATTCTAACAGCTGATCCACCTGAGCTTAAAGCTCAGGTGAAGATATACTGGACCAAGACCAACGTGGCTTCCCATTGGGACATTCTACCAAAGAGGGATATGGAATTTTAACAAGAGTCCGTTTAGTTGAGGTCAGTCAAACTGGGTCAAGCCATAAAGGAGGCAGAAAATCATGAATTAGAAGATAAAGAGGTGGTTGAGACAGTAAGTCCCACTGAACCAAGGTAGAACCAAAGTGAAGACTGGTGGCATAGAAAGTAGACACGAGGTGTAAAGTTGCCAAACCACAGGGAAAGTAATAAATGAAGTTGATGGATACCAATCTTTTGTTGCACTCTCATTCATATGTAATAAATATCTCATAGTTTTGTGAATTAGATATAAACAATTGGTGATATGTGCTACCCTTCCTCTTTATATCATGAGTCTCCCCACTTTTGTTATGTTTATTTCTATCAAGACAAAAAAAATCAAATGTGCTTATTCTTTCTTGAGTCAAAAGAAGTGAGAGACTCCCACTTTGTGACATAAAAGACATCTCTCTTCAATGGAACTGAATTATCTAATAATATTGGTTGGGACCAATATTGGAGAACTTTATGTGCTAACCACATATCCATAAGCCTGATTGGGATGACATCTGTACTTTACTACTATGAATCAACTTTTACATTTATTCAAACTTAGTTGAAATCTGTTGGATTTTAGACAATACCATTGACTTTGCGTCATTTGACTTTGAATGACCTTTCTATCACTGGGGACTAGCTATCTAATTTTCAACACATTATTGATTTTTCCAAGGTTTGTGTTTGTTTTTTTCCCAATTGGGAAATGGGGTAAAATATCTGAAAGAATTGTTTTACAGGCTGACTGTGTCTGTTAACCTATTAGAGCGCGTGACTCACCATGTGTTCTAAAAGAATAGTTTCTTTGTATTCTCTGCTACCCTGGTGATTTTCCTTCTCTTCTGCTGAATAAGGGAGATATTAGAGATCGTAAGTAGATTTCTAACAGGTATTCTCATACCTTCCTCTTGAAAATTATCTATGAATATCTTTTAAACTGCTCCTTTAGTCACCCTAAATTTCCTGTGTGTCCCTGATTTGAATAGTAAGAGCACCGGCTACTGCAGTAATGTTTAAGAGTAAGTCATGCAGCCCTAACCGGTTTGACTCAGTGGCTAGAGCATCGGCTTGCAGACTGAAGGGTCCCAGGTTCAATTCTGGTCAAGGGCATGTACCTTGGTTGCGGACACATCTCCAGTAGGGAGTGTACAGGAGGCAGCTGATCGATGTTTCTCTCTATCCCTCTCCCTTCCTCTCTGTAAAAAATCAATAACATATATTTTTTTTAAAAAAAGAGTAAGTCATGTAGGTAGAAGGAATCTCATTCATCTCTATCATCTTCATGAGCTCTTTACTAGGGAATTCACCTGGGTATGTACAAATGGCTCCAGGGGAAAAAAATAGTAAACCCAATTTGGCAAGATGTGTTGTTGTTGTTTTTTTAATCCTGAAGGATATATTTAGAGAGAGGAAGGGAGTGAGAGAGAAAAAAAACATCAATTTCTAGAGAAACATTGATCCATTGATCATTGATCCTTTGCCTCCCATACGTACCCTGACCAGGAATCAAACTTGCAACCTTTTGGTATATGAGACCATTCTCCAACCAACTAAGCCACCTGGCCAGGAAAAGATGAGTTCTTTTTTAAATCACATTTTTTTAAAGAAGCAGGTTCAGTGCACAAATATGTATAGTAAGAGGCCAGAAGCCCTACAAAATCACCGTTACCAGAGAGTAATAAAACAAAGAATTGTAAAATTAGATGCAGAACTTATTTCATACAGATTCTACGTTTGCCAACTAGTTTCCTTCCTTCCTTCCTTCCTTCCTTCCTTCCTTCCTTCCTTCCTTCCTTCCTTCCTTCCTTCCTTTCTTTCTTTCCCTTTCTTTCTTTCTTTCTTTCTTTCTTTCTTTCTTTCTTTCTTTCTTTCTTTCTTTTTTCTTTCCTCCTTTTACTGTTGGCTGTCTTTATGCTTTTCACTGGCCTGGGATCACATAGTCTTTTTTATGAGGATTTTAAGATTTACTGTCTTAGCAATTTCCAAATATGCAATATAGTATTATTAAGTATAGTCACCATACAATGCATTACATTCTCATGACTTATTTATTTTATAACTGGAAGTTTGTATCTTTTGACCCCCTTTACTCATTCTGCTCATTTCCCAACTTCCACCTCTGGCAAACACTACCTGTTCTCTGTATCTATAAGCTTGGTTTGTTTTGTTTTAAATTTCACATGTGAGATCATAGAGTATTTGTCTTTGCCTTATTTCACTTAACATAATGCCCTCCAGGTCCATTCATGTCAGAACAAATGGCAAGATTACATTCATTTTTATGACTGAATAGTATTCCATTGTATATACATGCTACATCATTTCCATCCATTCATTGATGGATATTTAGGATGTTTCCATACCTTGACTATTGTAAATAATGCTGCAATGCACATGAGGGTGCATATTCAGTTCCAAATTAGTGTTTTTGTGGAATTGCTAGATCATATAGTAGTCCTACTTTTAATTTTTTTTTTAGCAACCCCCATACTATTTTCCATACCAGTTGTACCAATTTACGTTCCCACCAACCGTGAACAAAGATTTTCTTTTCTTCACATCCTCAGCAATACTTGTTATTTCTTATCATTTTTATATAGATACTAGAGGCCCAGCACGCGATTGAAATCCCACGAAGAGGCACCCCGTGGGGGTTCCCACTTAGTGCCGGCAGCCGGCAGCCACAGCTTTGTGTCTGCTGGGGTGGGGACATGCTCTGAGTCAAGCAGCAGCTGCTCTGAGCACTCCCCTGGCCACCACGTTGTGTCTGCTGGGGTGGGGGCAGGCGCTCCCGTGTGTTGTGTCTCTGCTCAACCCCCAGCACCAGCCTCCCGCATGTTGTGTCTCTGCTCTGACCCGCCCCCAGCCCCAGCCTCACCGCGGCCAGCCAGCCGCCGTTGGGGTGGGGGCAGTACGCAGTCCCCTCCTGCCCATCTGCCCGCAGCTCCTCCTGAGGTCCTGATGCAGCTCGTCCTGGGCGGTGGTGATGCTCAGCTAATTAGCATATTCCCTGTTTATATGTATAGATTCTAAAAGGTATGAGTGAATATCTGATTGTGGCTTTAATTTGCATTTCTCTGATGATTAGTGATATTGAGTATCTTTTCATGTACCTGTTGACCATCTGTACATCTTTCAAAGGAAGGTTAGTTAAAATTTTGGAAAAATGTCTGTTTAGGTCATCCACCCATTTATTAATCAGATTGGTTGTTTTTTGACTATTGAGTTATATGATTTCTTTATATGGATATTAACCTCTTATCACATATGTGATTTGAAAATATTTTTACCATTGGACAGGTTGTCTTTCATCTTGATGATTTCCTTTGTTAGAAGAATATACACTTGAATTTACACCAAGAAAATACTTTTCTGTCAATCTTTTAAATTCTCTGGCCTCAGATTTAACATGAAAATTTTTCTACTAACTTGAATTTCACATTTGAACTATGGATTCAACTAACCTTCCTTTGAAATAAAACAACATGAAATGTCTTGATGTTTTTAGTTTAGTCTTATATATCTTTTTAAGCTATGTAAGGAACTTCAGCTACTTCTTTTCAAATCTATGACCTTGAAAGCCTCCCGTCCATTATATTCTTTGACATAAGACTCTTTTCATTCTTCCTCTGCTCTCTTGATCATTTCTATCTCTCCTCTTCTCCTATCCATCCTTACGTGTTATACCTCCAGTGGCTTATCAGTAATTCTATCCTTTCTTATGCTGTGTGTTTTCCTGAGGTGCTCTTAATCACCCCTTATAATTTATAAATTCTCCCACCATTAACTTTTTCCCACATTCCAGACTCATACAGTTAACCTCTATTTACAGTTACACAGATTCAAAATGCCTAGCAACTTTCTTGCCAAGCCTGCTCTTCCTGATGTATCTCTTTTTCTAGTAAGTGTCACCAGTTCCCATACACTTGAACAAGCCTGTAACCAGGCAATATTCTTAACTTGTTTTTCCTTTCCCTTATCTAATCATTTGCCAAGTCATCGATTTTCTCTCCTTAATACTTTTCAAAAAGGTTAGCTATCTCAACCTCCATTGGCCATTCCTTAGTTAAAGCCTCCATAATGCTTCTTGCCCTGTTCCTCTCTATTCACTACACATCTGCAGGAGTGATTCATCTAAATGTACACCTGAATATGTCAATCCATGGTTTAAAATCTTTTAATGACTCCCTGCCACCTAAAGCCAAAACTACATCAATGGCATACAAAGAACTTCATCTGATCCTTAACAATTTCAACATCTGTCTTTAATGTCTCTTCTTCACACTTTACATTTCTGCAAAACCAAACTATTACCAATTTTTCCCACTATTTCTATACCCCAATTTTCCACCACACCACTGTTCTATGTCCCTTAATACCACTGAGTATACTTTACTGATGCATGAAATGTGTGCACTTACATCTCTACATGCCTGTCCACTTGAATAACTTATTACTCAACCCCTGTTCAGGCATAACTCCCTTACAAAACCTTCTCTATCACTATAAAAAAATTCTACAAGACAATCCTCCTGAACCCCAAACAAGTCTGAGCCTTCTATATATTTCCATGATTACGTGTGTGTGTGTGTGTGTGTGTGTGTGTGTGTGTGTTCTCAGAATCCAAATGACAAATGTTGGTCCTTATTCTGAATAAAGTGAAAAAGAATAATGGAAGAAAAATAATGTTTGTAGGTTTGTATATGTGAGTGTGTGTGTGTGTGTGTGTGTGTGTGTGTGACAGACAGAGACAGAAGGAGTTAGTTATATATAAAGCAAGAGAAATAGGGGCAGGAAGTTGGAGAGAATACACAAGTATATATTTGGGGATTTGATAAATTCAGTATTTGGCAACAATAATAAATTTATTATTAAAATATTTGTAATTTGGGATATTATTTCCCCCTTGAAATAAAACTATCTAAAGATTTAGCAAAGGAAAGTCTCTAACTATTTATAATTGACATAGTATAAATATATTAATATATATATATACACACACACACTGATAGCTTAGTAATATTTTTTTGTTTTGCTTAGTTGGTAGATCCTTTTTAAAAATGTATTACCCACTCCAAGTAAATACTACAATATGTTTAACTCCATGCATTTTTGACAAATGACTCCTAAAATATAATGATAGAAAGGTATGTTTATTCTTCTATCAAACTAGATAAATCAGAAATTTTAAAAAGAAAGTGTACTTGTGTACATATAGATTACATATAATATATACTTACACATATCCATATGTTCACATGTGTGTGTATGTGAGACAGGCTAGAGCAGCCGTGGGCAAACTGTGGCCTGCGGGCCGGTTCTGGCCCTTTTGAAATGAATAAAACTAAAAAAAACAAAGACCATACCCTTTTATGTAATGATGTTTACTTTGAATTTATATTAGTTCACACAAACACTCCATCCATGCTTTTGTTCCAGCCCTCTGGTCCAGTTTAAGAACCCATTGTGGCCCTCGAGTCAAAAAGTTTGCCCACCCCTGGGCTAGAGGCCCAGTACATGAAATTCGTGCACTTGGCGGGAAAGGTCCCCTCAGCCCAGCCTGCACCCTCTCACAGTCCAGGAGCCCTCGGGGGATGTCCAACTGATGGCTTAGGCCCACTCTCCACAGGCCTAAGCCATCAGTAGGACATCCTTAGTGCTGCCATGGAGGCAGGAAAGGCTCCCGCCACCACCACTTGCTCACCAGCTGTGAGCCCGGCTTCCAGCTGAGTGGTGCTCCCCCTGTGGGAGCGCAATGATCACCAGGGGGCAGCTCCTGCATTGATAATCTGCCCCCTGGTGGTCAGTGTGCATCATAGCCACCGGTCATTCCACCGTTCGGTCAATTTGCATATTGGCCTTTTATTATATAGGATATGCACATATACACATTACATATATAAATACATACATATATGTATATATATACACACACATTAGTTGTCTGAGACTAGCGACCAGCCACTTGGCACAATGCAACATTTTCAGGGTTGTTTTTTGTTCAAGTTAAGGTTAAAGGATTTTGCACAAAGCATGCAGATAAAGTCTACTTCTGGCAAAATGCATGCCTCCCTATACAGGACTATTGTTCTGCTTCTAAAAGCAACCCTGCTTCAGCTGAATGGATGACCTTATTCTGAAGTGATTGGCTCACTTGAAAGGCCATGTATACTTCCTTTTTTCCATGAGCAAAAAAAAAAAGCTAGCCCAAATCAATTTATATTTCCCATGAATATGAAAAAAACCTCTGGTTTAGAAAAGCTATGGCAGGAAACAAGTCACATAAAATAAGGCATCATTGAACTTGAATATTAATTTGTAATCTTACAGGAAGCTCTAGACTCCCTTTGGAATTGGGATTAGATATTTTTACTTATTATTTTCTTATTATCAATAAGCTTTTGGTACTACGGTGTTGTACAGTAAGTGAACAGCTTGTACTGATTTCCATACCCAGTGAAATAGCCTCAAGAGCTTCTTCTTTGTAGGTGATGCCATCAGTTAGTCAGTTTCCGTAGCACCCATACTTTACCAAAGAAGTTCCTCTCTGTATTAGTCCTACCTTCACCTGCCAAGAAAAGAAAATGCACAGCTTTCTTTATTTTGCAGTGAAATAAAGTCATTTGGACACAATTTGGAGGAGAACTGCCAGAATAAACAAACAAAAAGGAGTTAACTTAATAATGTTTCCATGCATTTAGATGCTTTTCTAGAAGTGTATGACTTTAATTGACTTTTACCTTTTTTATGCACTACAACTAGTATAGCAGAGATTGAACTTTGGCATTGACACGGAATTTTAAAGAAAAGATACAAAATTTTAAGAGGCCAAAACTATTAAATCTCTGCTAGAGGTTTTTGGATTTTTGTTTTATTTTGTTGCTTTTCACAAAGCAGCACAATACTTATTGTTAATAAAATAATCATAATTTTATCTGAGATAATGGTTTTGTCTCTTTTAGGTGAGACAAAATTCTAAACAACATGATTCATTAAAAGCTTATTGTGTATCAAAAAACTTAAATAATTGCTGTTGTTTTCACATGGAAATAACTATATTCACAACATTATTTGTACAACTAAAGATAAGCATCCTAAAGATACTGGTGTGTTTGATTCTGGGGAGACCCTCCCTGCAAAACCAGCTTTCAGATATTAAGCTCTGAAGACAGTTAAAGCTCATCTCACCATCAGAATGCTTAAGGCAGAGTATTTCAGAAATTTTGAATGATTCCAATCATTTTAGAAACAAACTGTAGCCCTTAAAATCATCTCATCCCTCATTAAATATGATTTTACCCCCTTGTGCTTTTAAAAACTTCATTTTATGTAATAAATTTTCATTTGGAAATACCAGAAGAATTAAGTTACTCAAAGTATAATAGAATTGTTGATATCAGAGATGAGAAAAACGTATTAGGCCTATCCTTTGAAGTCTCATGAAGGACAGTTTTCAATATAGTGTGTGACTTGGTGAGCTCTCTAGTCTAGAATTTGATGGGAATTTTCAGTATGCTAATAAAATGCTTTTAAAAATCTATTTGGGCCATGTGTGCCCAAGTGAGGCAGATGTTAGTGGAAAGTAGAATAAGCTCTTATTTTCTGTGGTTCTTTGATATTGGCTTTGAGTGGAAAGGCACTATCTTTAGGATCTCCAGCACTCACAGAACTATTAAAGGAACCAAGGCCACTAGAACCAACTACCTTTCCCTGTCGTGCCTCTTTGGGAGACAGCCATGGGGATAAACCCTTAGTGTTCTGCTCAAATTGGGGCAGCTATTTTCTCAAATTCAACTTTTATGTAGCAAGTTATTTAAACATATGGCAGAGAAATGAACTAGAGCTGGAGAAAGGTGGTTAAAAGATGAAGAGTAGAGCCCCGCTAGCATGGCTCAGTAGTTGAGCACCAACCTATAAACCAGAAGATAACAGTTTGATTCCCATTCAGGGCACATACCCAGGTTTCTGGCTCCATCCCCTGTATGGGGCGTACAGGAGGCAGCTGATCAATGATTCTCTCTCATCATTGATGTTTCTATCTTTCTCTCCCTCTCCCTTCCTCTCTGAAGTCAACATAAATATATATACATATACATATATATATATATATATATATATATATATATATATATATATATGTGTGTATATATATTTAAAATTCTAAAAACAAGATGGAGAGTAGAATAATGATGAAGGAAAAGTATAAAGGAAATGGATATCTATGGAATTAAGCCTGGATTTCCAAAACTGTTTCCATTAAAAATATTAAACATGTCTGCTGATATTCTCATTTGTAAACACTTCCTTGTTTTGAATAAAGTGAGAAAATAAATGTAAAGTATCTAGCACAACATAAAATATGTATTCCATAATTAATCACTTTTGTTCTTTATAAATGAAATCTTCTATCATATGCAAGACATAACCTGATACAGTATAAACATAAAGCCTTAAATCTCTGTGATAGTTTCTACTGTAATTGTCTACTAGAAAATATAGAGGCTATTTGTCAGAAAGTATGCCATGATTTTGAACAAGGAGAATCATGTACTTTATCACATAACCATTCATTCACTTATTCAATAAATCCTTATGGAACAAATCATCTCTCAAACATTGTATTAATTACTGGGCACATGGAAGAGACCAGAAACCTCATTGTGTTCAAATTCCAGTAGAGGTGACAGATACAGAAACAGATAAACAAAGAACAAAGGAGTAAGTGCTGAAATGGAGGTGTGTTGTTGGTACAGCTGAAGGGCAGTCATGTGAGAAGGGTCAGCATAGGAGACCTGGTACATTGAGCCCTCAGTCTCCCCCCAGTAATGAGCTGTAGCCTAAAGATCTTAGATACTGCACACCAATGTGAAACAAACAACCTGTCTATTGTTTATGTGAAATTGTAGGTTATCCTGAAATCTGCAATGTCAGTAAGACTTTATACACTCTGCATCAATCAATTTTTTAAAAACTGGAAAACTATTACAGCAATACTTCAATTATTGAATAATCCGAGAATAAAGATGAATAAGGTCAAACTCTGTTTAGAAATAAAAAAGTGAACTAAAATCTTCATAAAGTATTCAAAGAATGTTAGTGTCTCATAGAGCTCAGGAACCATCTCCCCCTAGATATGAAGGTATTTGGCAAAGGCAAAGACTCTTCCTTTAGGAAAAGAGGTCAAGAAGGTCAATCACAAGGGAGAAATAATCAACGCAGTCAACTTGGTGTTGATTTGCACCCTACTTGCCTCCATTTGTTAACACCTGTACAACCTGCCTAGCTTCTCTGTGGCTGGGCTGACCGCTTATAATTTACTATAAGTTTCAATATGTTACCTCATCCGATTTTGGCTTCCTATGCTTATGGCTTTTTGATTAATTAATTATTTATTAATTTGCTGTCCATTACCCCATCTTCTTCCACAAACTAATTTAGTTTTTGAGGTAACTAATATTATGATGGTTTCATAAATATCACCCCTATCAAAATAATATACATCAACAGGCAGGTGAAGAAAGGTTTTCTTTCCATACACCCTTGAAACCAAATGGTACTTGTCTACCTCTGTGTATGACTAGGGCACGGATTTATGATTCACTCCCATATTATTGTGGTTAGTCGCTCCTCTGTGCTCCAGAAGCAGGTTGACAATGACGGAGGTATAATACTATTATTATTTACTTATGCATGTGGCTTATTCCAATAGTTATTAAACTTTACTACACATTATCATGATTGCCCAAGGGGACAGGGTTTGTTACAACAGAACTTCCAAGAATTTGTGATTCTGTGTGCCTGAAATTGAATCTTTCTAACAATTTCCATGTGATGCTGATACTGCTATTTGGGGAACTACACTTTGAGATCCTCAGTTCTATCTTGGTAAATACCTAAATGGTAGCAACCAAGTCTTACCTCTGTACAGAACTTTGTAGGAAGTTCTCAATACATGGTGAAAACATTGAATTAATGAATGAATAATTGCACCCGATTTAGTGCTTCAAGGAGGAAAAAATAAATAGCTCCTGATCCCACTTCTCAAAATGCTGGCCTTTGAAAAACTCTAAGTAGAATGAGCCTGAGGGCAAGACCATAGTGGAAGCTGAAAACATTGGAGTGGAAATGTCAAACAACATTTCAATCTTTGGTTTTCTCAATGATAGACAAGTGAACTTCACATAAATCCCTGGCAAGATTCAAAATGTATTACTTTAGTACATTTTCATGGGTGGTAGAAAAATAAAAAGGGACGCTTCAATTAAGAAAATATTATAAGTTCATTAAGGACAAAGGCTGATAGCAGCATTTTTTTTTCCTTAGCAATGTTACTTACAGAACACATTAGGGAAATACAATATGCAGACAGTATCTGGAACCACAAAAATGCCTTCCTTCTCATATACTACATGCTGTTTTTAAAAGCAAGAATATATCCTTTGGCATTCTGTTAATTAGAACAAAGTGACCCATATTGGATCCTACACTTACCATGATCAATAAAATAAATGAATTAATTTTTTTTTAAAATTCAATAACAACTACATTATTACCAAGAGAGCAGTAAGTACCAGCTTCCACTCTCTGGTGGACTGGCCTCTGCCACTTCTGGCATTGACCCTGTTCACTCTTCCATTTACTAGACTAAATATTATAGATATACTTTGTTTTTCTTCACAAGTCAACCCACAAACTTCTAAAAATTCCATTTTGTTCAGTTCAAAATTGTGAAGCCTAAAGTTTGATATACTGCTTTATTGCTAACCTATTCCAGAGAACCATTAGGCAGCTGCCTGTGGGCTAACTTTTACTACTCACTTTTCTGGCCCTGAGAAGGGAACAGCAGAATACTGCCAATCAAGAAAGCATTGCCTGGTGGCTTGGTAATCTGGGACTTTTTCCAGCCTGCTTTGTGGAGGCAGCCCAGACACCAGAGTGTTCCCAACATGCTGACTAGGTTGACTAAACCTATAGTGATTTCACAAAATTGCATGGTACAAAACCTTACCAATGAAGAGCCTACCACTTCCTTTCTTTCCTCCCGTCCTTCCTTCTTCCCTTTCTTTCTTACTTACTCCCTTCCTCCTCAACCCCTCCCTGTCCTCCCTAACTTTCTCTTCTTCTTCCCTTCTTCTCCCCCTTCCATATCTTCTATCAATTATCTACCCCTCAACATTATGTAATTTGGCATGAGGGCCACTTTATCTGTGCCTGACAGTAGATGAGCACTCTAGGAATTGGCCAGCGCTTTCCTTGAGATCCCACCAGACTGAATGTGGCCTGTGACTATTGAAGGTACAGTGAATGCAGGCAGGAATTGCCAACATTAACAGCACAATGCTTGGTCAAGAAGATAAATGCATGTCTTTTTATATTTATCAGAAGCAGCTAAACCAGAGCACAGAAATAAATAGTATTTTCAGGAGGGTGGGGTGAAATCAATCACAGGCAAATATATAAAGTAAAGATAATAAAATTGTGAAGTTACTCTGAGAGCAAGAAATTGCAAGAAAAATACTCAGTACATTGTCTGCCATTGAATAAAATGCTCAGTAAATAGTACCATCATCATCAACATCACCTTCCTCATCTTTTAGTTGTCAGTATCAACATTAGCAAAACCTTAAAGTAGGGCCAATTTTGTTAAAACCATATCCAGATATTGGCTGGATGTTGCTTGACATATACTCACACTGAGAGCATGGAAAGTGTTATCCAAGAAGCAGTTTAGATTGGAAAATCCTCAAGTTTATTGAGGTTTATACTACCTCTGAGGTTCAGCCTATGTTCAGGTTGGTTGTTAGGTTTCCCATAGGTGTGACAGATTTGTGATGGGACAATATGTATGAAAATTTCTAATTGCCTCACAATTGTTCTTCATTTAGAAAATATCTTAAAGTATTATGCCTTAATTCTTAAAAACTTGAAAAAGAGAAAATGATGTATTATCCATCTCACCACTTTAATACCACATACCTCAGCATTTTTATGTATTTCATTTTGAATTTTTATGCACTTTTTAGTCATAATTCTAATGTGCATATCATGGTGTTTCTCATTACATATATTATGGTGATTAAGAGTAGATTTTGTTATCAAAATGTCAAGGTTCAAACTGTAGCTCTGTCGTCTATTAGCAATGTAATCTTTACAAGTCTCATAACCTCCCTGAGACTCAATTTCCCCTTAAGTAAAAATGAGGTGATGATAACAATAACAACATACACCTCATTGTGAGAATGAAATTAGAGAACCCATGTGAAGTGCTTCCTATTATGCCCAGAGCACAGTGCTCCATAAACAGGCATTTTAATGTTTGAGAGTAGCCCCTAATCTTTTAACACACTCTAACCAGTTGTTAATAATATGCAATATTATAAACGATGTTATAGGAAACAAAATTTCAGGCTTACACCATTCTTCCTATTAATGAAAATTTGCTTTTAACTTTTTTGCTGATGCAGTCATTGAAGGCTAGTGTCATGGTTGATATCTGTTCATATCACCCTTAGCTGTTTATTAAAATTCTTACTTCAACCTAACTAAAGGAGATAATATATATCATGCTGGCCAGATGTCTTAATCCAAGCTTCCCTCTGTTATACCTTCCCTCACCGCCCAGCCACCTTCACCAGGATAGCTTCAGGGGCAGAACTGCAGGAGAAAAGTTGCCATGACACAGTTCTCTCCTTTTAATCCACATCTCACACTTGCCCTAACACACAGAAAGACATGACTTTTACCAAATTGCTAACTATTTATCCTCTATCTCTTTTGACTAAGCCTTCTCCTCCCCGTTTTATTGATTTACAATCACTTTATTATACAAGACATTTTTTATAAGCAATAATCATTTCTGGGCTATTTATTCTTTTCCATTCAACTGTCTACTTTTATACCACAGCCATAGATTTACTTATTCTAAGTTTATAATGTGTTTTGTAGCTGTGGTGGTGGGAGTGGTTGCTTCAAATTAACTTTGATAGTCTCACCTGTTTATTCATTCTAAATGAATGTCATGTTAGAAAAAATGTTTTAAATTTCCCCCAAAGCTCCTATTTTATTTCATTTACATGAAACATATAAATAACTGTGAAAAATATATTACAAATATAAATGAGGTTCAATAATTTCATCCAGAATTATGTTTTATTCTTAATTTAAAATCTCATTTTTTAAATTTTCATCATATATTTTACTTATATAGATAGCAGCTATAGTTTTAATTTTTTCTACATGATTTAGAGATTCCATTTTAAGATTATGCTGGGTTACTGATATTTTTTATTGATGTTTTTACTATGACTTCTTTTGATTATATTTCTAGCTTTATATTAAATGGAATTATATTTTAAGTCATATTCATAATATTTCATTTCATGTAATTCTTTGTGGATTATAACTACTGAATATTTATACTCCATTTTTGGCTTTACATCAGGTTGGTTAATCATAAATCCCCAAATAATAATACAAAATAATGATGGTAATGGGGATCCTTACCATATTCCTAGGTTCCACCATTAAATAAATACAGGCTGTTAGTTTAAAATAGTGACTCTTTATAATGTTCAGAAAATAGCATATTCCTTTTAATGTTTTCGTGAAGAATGTCTGTAGATGCTTTCATTCTCCTTTCCAGCACCTTTGACATAAAATGTCATTTCTTTTTATATATAAAGTTGCTATTCTTAAGAATAGATTTTATAATACTAAATCATGCTTTCTCTCCTAACATCCAACTTCATGTGGTTGTGGTAAATTATTTTTTACAAACCTCCAATAATGAACATATAACCCAAGCAAATAATAATTGTTGCATCAAACATTTCCCTAAAGTACTGATCTTATAACCCCACTTGCCTTCCTTTTTCCACCAACTTGTAATCCTATACAAAGAAAAACAAACAAACAAACAAACAAAAACAATTAAGCTTGTCTGGCTTGATTTGTGCTGAGGGAGGTCATGCCCTTCATTGGTCATGATTCCTTTGTTCAACAGTAGTTTAGTTTTTCTCCCTTAATGTTTGTTTTTTATGTTTCACTAATTATTGACATAAATGAATTTTGTAGATATTCTTCCCAAATACTGGCCTAACTGAGCCATTCTGTGCTTTAAGGTTCTAAATTAGTCTCAGCATAGCATGATATATTATATCATCATCATTATATAGTAATAGTAGCCCTGTGCACAAATCCACGCGTGAGTAGCTTGCTGCCCCTTGCCTCAGATGGCCACCCCGCCCACCTTTGCTGGTAGGTCTTCGTAGCTCATAGCTTGCAGCCCCGCCCTCCTGTAGCTCTCCGCTGCTTGTAGATAGGTCGTGGCTTTATGGCGTCCTGGCTAACTTGCATATTCCTCTATTATTATATTAGATTCTCCTAGGGGAGCTATTCTGCTGCTTTCCATCAATAGTTAGCAATGCCTCTGCTCTCTCACCAAATCACACCAACATTTATAGCTGTGAAGCAGGTATTATTTTCCTCGGCCTGATTAAAATTGTTAAATCCCCCAGATTCAACATATGGGATTTTTCAATATGCCATTATTATTGAGACTACTATTTCTATTCTAGTTAAAATAATAACAATCTGGATGTCCATTAACGACTAACACACCATAGGGTTAGTTAGCTCTTGTGAACTACTTCTTAGGCATATCGTGTGCCTGGTGACCCACACATGCCTGAGATAAAAATGGTCTGTTTTCAATTTCATGCCATTGTGTAGATTATTTGCTTTCTAAAAAGCAATGTTAACTTGAGAAAAATTATGAGGAAAAATAACACAGGCAAATAAAAGGCAAAAACTGGAAAATTTATTTGATCAAAGACAACATTTAAAGAAACACTGAAAAATCAAAAAATTGAATTGATATCATTGTTTTTATCTTTTAAGATCCCAGGATTATTGGGAGAAATAGAAAATATGGACTATTTTATTTAAGTGTGTTGAAAGAACCCATTTTGTTAATTTGGTGATTATAAACCTTGAATCTTTCTATAGGGTTCCCAGCTAACATATAATCTAGGGCAGTGGTCGGCAAACTCATTATTAGTCAACAAAGCCAAATATCAACAGTACAACGATTAAAATTTCTTTTGAGAGCCAAATTTTTTAAACATAAACTATATAGGTAGGTACATGTTATTAACTTAATTAGAGTTTGTCAAGGCTTAGGAAGAGCCACACTCAAGGGGCCAAAGAGCCTCATGTGGCTCACGAGCTGCAGTTTGCGGACCAGGGGTCTAGGGTGTTTCTATTTATCAAAGAAAAACTTTAAGATTCTTCCTCCAATATAATTTTCTAATTACTTTCCTTATGTGTTTTAGCATTTACAGTTGTCCATGTATTCATTCAGCCTATCTGTCTTGAGCACATAAAATCAGGCACTGTGCTAGACTCTGAGCACACACGAGTGAAGACAATTCCTTAAGCTTCCAATATAGTTCTCACTCACATATCATCTGCTCTTTCCATTCATCACTCCAACTGTCTTTATTGAACCATTTTGGAAAATAGCTTACATGTATAGAAAGAGCTTAATTCTCTAGAGTTACTTTATGTAGAACACACAACTCTTTTAATATTTCTTTTAAATTGATTTTAGTTGTTTATCAAAGTGATCAACCTGATCCTGTCCCATTGAAACATCTCACTTAACGATGTAACAGCTAAAAAATGGCTTTTGGGTTTTGAGTGTCCCATAACAGTGGGACGGAGAGAGAGAGAAGGAGGGGGTATATGTGTGTGTGCGTGTGTATGTCTGTGTGTGTGTGCGCGTGTGTGTGGTTACTTAAGCCACCACAGGTGACCATATGTTCTTCATTATTTAACAACAACAAAAAGTCCTCCAGAGAAGAGTTTGTCAAAGATGATCAGCTTCTCTGATAATTAAAGAAATGCAAATTAACACAACCATAAGACACACTTTGTAAAAATCTAAAGGCTTTTATATTACTCAGTCTTGGCCAAAGCTTAGGAAAGCAGAGTCTTTGTTGACTCTTGTAGAAAAACAACTTGGTACAACAATTCTTAAAGGAAATTTAACAATGTCTATCAAAACTAAAAACACACAAACCCTTCCACTCATTATTCTATTCTGATGAATTTTTTTAATAAAAATTCTTATATAAATGTGCAAAAATATATGGCTTATTTATTATAGAAACAATCTAAATGCGTACCAGGTGGTTACTGGTTGGATAAATTGGAGTATGCTTATACCAAGAAACATCATAGAGTCTTTAAAAATAGTCTATATGTACTATATGTTTGGAAATATGTCTTTTAAAGTGACTTGAAATAGGTTGCTGATAGCACAATCTCATTTGCATAGAAAAAGAGGTGTGTGCATGCATGTGTGTATTTGTGTGTGTTTATAACTAGAAAGTTACCAGACAGATATTTAAGAAACTCTTGCAACTCGGTATCTGGCTAGAGAAGGTTGGCAGGTCTAAGGAGGCAAGGGAAGGAAACTTACTTTTCAATTTGTGCCTCTTCTTCTATTGTTCAATTTGTTTTAGCATTTTAAATTAATCTTTAAGTAATGAATCATTTCATTTTTGAGTTATATAAAATAACAAGTTTATAAAAGATGTAAAAGCATAATGTACTATTTCTCCCTCTGTCACTATAATTCTATTATAGTGTGTTGTATGAAGTTTTATTGATATGTGATCTGAAACATTTGAGTATCTTCTCTATTAATCTTCTCATGCTGTCATAACAAATACCACAGGCTGGGTGACTTAAACAACAGACATTTATCTTCTCACAGTTCTGGAGGCCAGGAATCCAAGATCAGGGTACCAGTAGGGTTGGTTTCTGGTGGGGCTTCTCTTTCTGGGTGGCAGGTGGCTGCCTTCTCACTGTGTGCTCACATGACCTTCCCTCTGTGTGGGAGGAAGAGAGAGGTCACTGGCATCTCTTCCTCTTCTTATAAGGATACCTGTCCTATTCAATCAGGACCCTACCATTATGTCCTTATTTAACCTTAATTACCTCTTTAAAGGTTCTGTCTCCACATACAGTTACATTGAGGATTATGGCTTCAATATATGAATTGGGGTGGGGGCTATAATTCAACCTATATACCTTCTGACCATTTAAAATACTTTACGTGATAATGTAATCAAAGATAACTAATATGTTTGAAAATGTTGCTAATTGGCTAGAAAAGCTATTTCATAATGTACCTGTATATGGATTAGGGTAAAAGAAACAGTTATAAAATGATCAATTTATTTTAAGTGCAAGAGATTTTAAAAATAGTTTTCATAGTTATAGATAATATTCTCTACCGATTGTTAATGTTCATGAAAAAATGACTTTATCTTCTTCCTATTTACTTTGAACACCATAACCCAGTTGCTACCATAACCTCCACAGTTGTACAACATGATAGCAATTTGTAGTCAGTTCTATATATGTTGCCTGGAGTTAGGTAGTCTTTGATAAATATATAAAAAGGAGACATGGCTTTCAATTTCTTTGTTCTTCTGCTACACCTGAAAAGAATACTTAAGTTTTATCAATACTATTTCCACTTCTAGATTCTTTTATTATGTGACTATATAAAAATTATGGTTTTATACATTTATTTAAAATCCACTACTTTTCTTTAGTGAGAGACAGCTATTGGGGCATGGGTAGGTACTGGAAAATCATAAAGCCATGTGAATATAAGCCTCGTATGAAATATAGATTTTAAACTGGCTTTATTTTCCTGAGTTGAAATATATTCCAAAGGCTACATGAAATGAGAGTTCAAAAGATGTCATGTTACTACTTTTATAAAACATAAAAATTTGATCTATTAACAATAACTGGTTGATGGCAAGTAAATTACATCAAAAGGGGAAGGAAGATGAAGTGTCATATTAATGAGAAAGAATAAACACAAAAGTGATTTAGATAAAACATAGAAATGTATTTCCTGATATGTATGGCTATGAAGCATTGTTCTGGAGAGAGTGGCAAGGAAAAAAGTCATAGCTATAACTCAATGAAACTGGAATGCCTGCTCTAGAATTAGAGAAAGTTATGGTAATCATTTACGATAATTGGAAAATGAGTTAACAATCTATAATAATAAAAGCGCAATATGCTAATTAGACCAGATGTCTTTCTGGAAGACTTTCCGGACGAAGCCAGGGCTGTGAGGGAAACCCGGGTCCTGGGTGCCAGAGGGAAGCCAGTGCCAGCAGCCAGGGGAAGGAAAGCCTACTCTTGCATGAATTTTGTACATCGGGCCTCTAGTGTGTTAATGATAAAAATATATGCTATATTTAATCAATAACTAAATAAAAACTAAATAGGCTCTGCAATATTTATATCAGGATGGTTCTCTGAAAGAAAACTAAGGACACAGTTCTATTTTTCTAATCTAGATTTGCTGTTAAGTAAATATAAAGATTTACTGAGCAGTGAAAGGAATAGCCCCTTGCAACAATTGCTAAAGGAAGTGAAAGGTCTTCAAAAACCAGGAAAATAAGTGTTAACTTGAAGTCTGAGACCACATAGCTCAATATGTTTCTATAATTGTCTAACGTCCTTTAGGAACTTGTGGCTAATTACAAAAAAATGGCTCCAGAGCAATCTTAATTTGTTTTCTGTTTAAATAGCACAATCTATTAGGTTTCACTGTCTCTAACTTGAAAGAATTTTATTTCTTTTCCCTAAAAAAAAGTCCTGTTCTTTACCATAAAAAATGACAAGTACAAGGTCAAATTCAAAGGTAATCTAATGACATGTATGACTATTCTTCTATCTAAATGAAATAAAACAGACACAGGCTCTTTTATAAAGGGCCTAATAGAATAAGCCTAGTAAGCAGGAAAACATTTCATTTAGCTTAGTTGATTTGACCTTGGTTTCAAAGGTGACCAGTAGTCCTTAGTGTGTGGTAAGGTGGTGATTGAGCTGGTTTTGTTTGCTAGCCTCCGTAAAGCCTTCTCTTAGTGCTTTTTGCATTGTGCACCAAACATCCTCAAGATAGGTTTTCCTCCTCTCCTCTTTGGTAATCCCATAATAACAACTCCCCAACTAAGACCAAATTAATATATAGTGTTATTTGCCATGGTTTTCTCTGGTGTCAGAAAAACAATCTAGAAGCATATATTGTCTTTGTTCTGGTGTCCTGTGTTTTGGGTGTCCATGCCTTAAAAAGATTATAACTAGGCTAATAAAAACACCTTAAAAGGGATGATATTACATGTGTATATCAATTTAAACATCTTTGACCAATGTGGTGCAAAGAATTGGTGCTAAATAAATACTCATTGAATCAATGGTCATTATGAAATATGGCTCTTGCTACCCTCTCATGAGGAGAAGCACACTTTCAAATTGTACCCTGTGATATGTCCCTTTGTCTCTACTCTCCTTGATACTGTCTTTTTCTATTCTGTTGTCTTTCAATATTTAATCTATATCATACGAGGGTAGCTGAGACCAATGTTTTGCCATTGCTTTGAGGAGTGGTTAGTCAATATGCCATAATATTAGACAATCATGATTTTTTAAAATTGATTTTAATATAGTCTTAACTTTAATGGGAGTTGATCCTTATTTTCAGAATTAACTTCAGCTAGTATTGCTTCTGATTTAAGTTTCCACAGAATGTAACCTACTCAGATGCTGGTAGTGTTGGAAAAACTCGAAAACATAAAGTAACTTGGCCTATGTCAGATGACTGTCTAGCCTCAAAACCCTCAGTCTAAGTAAAAATTAGTTCATTTATCCATAGTTATTTGTTAACTAACTGCTAGGCACTGTTTTTTTTGGCACTTTGCAATTTCACAATGAAGCAGGTATTATGCCTTTCTTTCTTTTTATCTTGTCTGAGAATAGGAGGTGTTTTTTGAGCCTGTGGATTTTATCTTTCTTTAACTGAGAAAAAATTTCAGCCTTTTTCTCTGTAAATAATGCCTTTCTCATCCACTCAACTCTCCTCCGGGATTCTAACACATACCAGAATCATTCATCCTATGCTATATATCTTTACCTTGTCTTCTCTATTTTCCATCTTTTTTTGTCGCCATGATTTTTTCTAAATAATTTTTCTAATCTATATCATCAGACCTGTTAAATCTATCCATTGGATTTTAATCTTGGTTTTTGAAGTTTTCTTTCTGAAAACATTTTAAGAGAAGATATTTCCAATCGTCTCTGTCACTTCTTATAGCTCCTGTTCCTTGGTAGCTATTTTCAAACTTGTCTTTTAATTCCTTCATTGTGGCTATAGTACTTTGAGTCTCTCTGACTGGTCATTCCAATGTCTGAAGTCTGTGGACCTGTCCCTTATGACTGAGGTTTTTCCTGGTACTCACTCATAGTGGCTTGTTTCATCAGTCAGAGGCATTCCTTGAAGTCTAGCCTAGAGGTGTCTTCCTCTAGATAAATATATGTTAACTAGAAGCCCAGCATGAGAAATCGCCCAGACCTGCTCACCCTCACTGCACTCATAGCCCCTCCCACCCGTGCGTGCTGGTCTTTGGCCGTTACAACGTTAGGGCCACAGGCCTTTTAAAATATAGATTTCTGCCAGACACCTAGAGGTGCTAATTGTCTGGAACCATCTCAAATCAAGTTCATAGAATGAAGAAACCAGGACCACCACAGCAATGCATAGTGTGGGCTGAAAATCCATAAAAATATTGGCCATAGCTTCTCTAAGACAATTGTTTTTCTCTTTCCTTCTCTCACCTGCTTCATGATGTGCCAAATCAACCCTAACTGTGGTCCCCTAGGAGCAGGGGATGAGAAGGAAGGGACTTGGTTACTGCTGGTTCCCTTGTTTTTTGAGATTAGGCCTTTTGGGGTCCCAGCTCATGGATGTCCTCTTACGCTCCATTACTTGGAGACCCTCAAAGTGTCTGCCAAATACAGCTCTATTTTGACAGAATACAAAAGTACCCTTGGGGCAAAGGCAACTTAAGCCCTCTGTGCTCTACTTGCTTCTTTATTTCCCTATTTTTACTTCAATTTTGTCCTGCAGACCTTACTATTTTGTCACCTTTCAGATGCTTTAAAAAAAAAAAATTTTGGAGATGTTTTTTGTTATATTCAGCAAGAATATTTCTCTGAGAAATGTAACAATTACTGAACCATTCAACATTCAATAATGTAGCCATTATTGAAAAGAGAGGCCCTTATAAATAACAGGGACAAGGTATTTTTCCTAGAGATTACATTTTAACCAGAGAATCACACCAAAAAGAACTAAAAAGACAAGTAAAGTGATTGAGTTATGACAAGAACTATGAAGAAAATAGCCAATGGGCTGAAATAGATATTAATGGAGGGATGCAGAGAAGGGCAATATTGCATAATAGCTTACTATTTTTCTTAAATTTAAAGAAATTGAAAAATCAATAATAATCTAGAAAGGAACTTAAGATTCTATAGAAAAGTTGAAGTTAAGTGCCTTGTGACAAATGACTTAGGCAAAGTATGATTTTTGGTTTAAGAGGAAGAGGACTGGCTCAATGGTTGAGCATCAACCTATAAACCAGGAAGTCACTGTTCGATTCCCAGTCAGGGCACATGCCAGGGTTGTGGGCTTGATCCCCAGTGTGGTGCATGCAGGATGCAGCTAGTCAGTGATTCTCTCTCATCATTGATGTTTCTCTCTCTCTTCCTCTCCCTTCCTCTCTGAAATAAATAAAAATATTTTTTTTTAAAAAAAAAAAAAGGAAGAGATCTGAATTGGGAAGGGGGTTTCAGGGATTGATCCCTCATGTCACTTGCCCACTGAATCATCTTGGGAAAGTCATCTAATCTATTCAATACCATTCAACCACTAATTACCTGCACCGTGGTGTTTTGCTTATCTATAAATGTAAGTCATTCTGCTTAGCCCTGGATGGAAGTGGTCAGTGAGGGTGAATGTGAAAGTGAGCAAAGCATAGTTCCTTCACTTCTTGCAATATGGAGCTAATATAAGGCCAAAAAGAAACTGCATATAATTTCACATCTGCTAATCTGAATTCTAAATCTCCACTCCGTAGTTTGTTTGACCTTGAGTCAACCACATGCTCTGATAGTGTAGATTGTGGTGGTGGTTTTCACACTGGGTTCCGTGCCACCCTACTACCCCTCAC
The DNA here is from genome assembly GCF_014108235.1 of Myotis myotis. Classification (NCBI taxonomy): domain Eukaryota; kingdom Metazoa; phylum Chordata; class Mammalia; order Chiroptera; family Vespertilionidae; genus Myotis; species Myotis myotis. The sequence goes on from NW_023416324.1 coordinate 59,094,573, forward strand.
TCCACTTTAGGCTGTCCCAGAACAAGACAAGAGGGCAGTTGAGGCTTCATTCTGATGTCAGAAGACTTCTGCTTTTATCATTCTAATCATAGGCTTTCCTGTAACAGGTGCTGAGCATGAACAAAGAAAGATGAAGCTAACAAACATTTGAACACTTGCTGTTTGTTCATTTATTTGTTTGTTGAAGAAGGTAAAAGAGTTGAAACTGTGTGAGATTTTAGTGATGAAAGAACTATGGGGGAGCTGCAGAATTATTGCCAAGGATATTCCCATAGAGCCAGGTTTCCAACATTAGCCATTGGCAGACATATAGGTTTTAAGTGAAGCAGCAGCGGTGGGGGATATAGATATAGATAGATATAGATATGAACATATCATATATATATGAGAAAAAAGATATTATTAAGTACATATACTATTTTGATTTTTTAAATACAAGTACCTCATGCTCATAAGGGGAAAATTCAAACACTATAATAGGCCATAATATGAAAAGTAAATGTCCCTCCCTATCCCCCTCATTTCAATTTATTGTATATTCTTCCAGCATTTTTCCATACTCTTACCAACAGATTTGTGTAGTTTTTTATACACAAAGGGAATTATACTATATTTTCCATGCTTCAATATAGTTTGGATATTTTCTATATCAGTAGATTTTCACCTATCATCTTCCTTTTTAGTACTGCAAAGTGTTTCATTACATAAATTAGCATAATTTCTTTAACCAGTCCACTACGGGCGAACATTTATTATTATGTTTCCATGGCCTATCTTCAGGTGTTTTGCTATTACATAGATGCTTTCACAAACACCCTTTAGAGTACCAATTTTGAATAGATGTGGGAGCTGCATTTGGCAGCTGTGGTGTCTTTTTTCTCAATCAAGAGCTAATTCAAGTACAAATACTCATGACAATTTTTGACACTTAAAGGAAACCCTCCTCCTAAAATTATTTGGAAACTACTGAGTTAGAAATTTATTTTCAGCTTTAGTTTAACACATGTGCTTTTGAAGTATAACAGGCAATCAAGTCTGTTAACAAATAAGATAAGAATTCCCTTATCTGGGATTCACTGAAATTAATTCGTTGATGCAGCAAACTCATATTTTGAGCACTTATTCTATACTCAAGATTGGTGAGACATGAATAAAAAAGGCCCTTTGCTTGTAACACTTGTGAGAAAGACAGTCATCTGTAATAATAATAAAAGCATAATATTCTAATTAGACCAGACAACCAAATGACCTTCTGGACGTCATTCCGGAGGTCCTTCCAGATGAAGCCGCAGCAGTGGGGGCCGAGACAGAGGTGGTTAGAGGAGATCAGGCAGGCAGGCAAGCTGTTAGGGGTGATCAGGCAGGCAGGCAGAGTGGTTAGGGGCAATCAGGCAGGCAGGCGAGCGGTTAGGAGCCAGCAGTCCCGGACTGCGAGAGGGTGCAGGCCGGTCTGAGGGACCCTCCCTACCCCCTGCAGTAAATTCATGAACTGGGCCTCTAGTGTTACTATAAATTGCAACACAATGTATCAAATGCTATATGGAAGAGCTGCCCTGTGATTTTGCTATTTTAATATAAACACTGAAAAGGATGAACTAGAACTCTGCTCTCTCTACCAATGTATATAGGCAGGCATATTTAATAACTGTTCAATGTTTGTTGCAGGAGGAAAAAAAAAAAAAACAGAAAATTTGGCAAACAAGCTTTAGTTTTCTTGTACTTTGAATTCATTTCCTGTCTGCAGCTCACAGATTTTCCCTCTAAAATAAAGGAAGGATTTATTTTTCTACTCTTTTCCTCTCTAGAAAGTCCTCTGTTTTATCTTTGTTGTTCTTGTTTTTTATCTTTATGTGCTGTTTGAATGCATCAGAGGTTTATCTTTGTGGAAGTCTGTCTATGGCTAATTCAAACTAACTTTTTTTTTTTTTTAATATATTTTATTGATTTTTTTACAGAGAGGAAGGGAGAGAGACAGAGAGTCAGAAACATCGATGAGAGAGAATCATCGATCAGCTGCCTCCTGCACATCTCCTACTGGGGATATGCCCGCAACCCAGGTACACGCCCTTGACCGGAATCGAACCTGGGACCTCTCAGTCCGCAGGCCGACGCTCTATCCACTGAGCCAAACCGGCTTCGGCTCAAACTAACTTTTGACAGTTTAGCCAGTTATACTTCACTCTCTATCCAAATCTATGCCACATTCAATGCTATTTGTGTCTTTTTACTGATCAAAAGGCACTTATTTGGTTTCTTTTTCTGGAAAGGAAAAACAAAGACTCCCTAGAACAAGTATTTACTCTGATCAATCAAGCTTTGGAATGAATCAATAATAATAATAATAGCTATCAGGTATCCAACCCTTACCACTGTGGTAAGTGCTTTAATTACTGTACTAAACACTTTATATATACCATCTAATTTTATTCCTATGGCTATTATCTCCAATTTACTCATGAGAAGTATGAGGCATGGGAGAAGGTAACTCACAATCATACAACCTGCAAACTACAGAGCCAAGATTTAAATCCTGATCTGTCTAAAGCCATTGTGCAAGGTTTCAACCACTGAACAATACCTCTATAATTAAAGGTTATTTTCTAATCTGGATTGTATCGATATCTAGAAACTATGTGTGAAAGCACCAAATGTATCCCTTGCCCTTCAGCCCAACCCACCCACTCCCCCCTTGCCCCCCCCACCACACACACACACACACACACACACACACACACACGCAACATTTCCTGGACTTAAGAAAAACCTCCCTGCCTCAATGCAAGGAATAAAAATAAAGTGTACTTTAGGAGAAAGGTTTTGAATATATATGATATTTAAGGTTTATACCTATTTTCCCATGTAACTTTTCAGCCTTAAGGTCTTATGGATACTAAAGCCTCATCTATTTTTACAAATTTCTACTAAATTATACTGGAGGGGCAAGTTAATGTTAACAAAGGAGCTAGCTTGACAGATAAAGCCCCAAGGAATGAAAAAAATATTATCTATATTAGAGTAGTATTACTCTAATTCCACATCCCAAAATGCCATATTTGGATTAGCCAATCACTCTTAGATAAGCAGGATCTAAATTAGCAATGGAAGACTTGGTCCAATCTCTCTGCTGGAAGCATATTATTAAGAGACCATGCCCAACAGTATTAGGGAAATACGTGTTTGACTACAATCTTGAAATCCAGTAGGAAAGAGCACCAACTGGCAAGTTTTTCTTATTAGTTCAGCCTCTCTTTCTTATATAATGTGGTGGGGGTAAACCATTCCTGTCTCATGAAGTTAGTCACCTAGTAGAGACCATAGCTATCAATGAGTTAGGAAATCTTTTGCAAAATCTTGCTCTAATATAATTCATGCCATCTTATTGATTCACCATGTTTATCTGAAAACAGACAAGTGTAACTTTTAGTGCCCTATCCAACCAAATCATGCTTCGATAAAATTGCTTTTCTTTTTCATTGTTTGTACACATTTTTTTGATTGTCTGATAACATCTGCACATGGGAATGTAAATTTCAACATTGTTGATGTTTCCAAATAGTTATAAGTTCCAGCTGTTAATCCTTTTCTCTCCAATGGAGATCTAACATTACAAAGGAAAAGAGGAAGAAAAAAATATATATATAAATATATAGTTCCCCAGTATCTCATTACAGAGGAGATAAATTGTACAGTAAAAATTCAACTAGCAATTGCATTTTAAGAAATCAGAAATTCTCAAAAAGCAATATTTAAATTTTCCCAATTGTCTTTATCATTTTGGGGTAGGGAGGCAATCAGTGATTACAACTTGAGTACACAAAAAGTTCAGATAAAACACAAAACTCCACGACCCAGGAAAACTGTGGTACATCTGTAGAATTTTATGAAGGGCATTCTCTTGAAGTTCAAGAAACTTCTAATAAAAGAGAAACATGGAAATTGACTGTGCCTCCGCTACACCCACCAGACACGCCCACCAGCCACGCCCACCCAGCAATCAGGAGTAAATATGCAAATTAACCCAACTAAGATGATGGCGGCCACGGAGCTGTAGTAAGCAGAAGACTTGGATTGCCCCCGGCGATGGAGGAAGCCAAGCTTCCCGCCTGCCTTGCTGGCCCTGAGCACCACTCAAGGCTACAAAGTTTCAATTATAGAAGACAAATAAATCCCAGGTACCTGCTTCCAGCCTGCAGCTGTGGCCAGTCTGAAAACGGCCCTCAGCCCCTCACCCAAGCTGGCCATGCCCCCATGGGGTGAGGGTCCCCGCAGGGGGGGCTCGGCCAGCCTGCAAACAGCCATCAGCCCCTCACCCAGGCTGGCCAGCCACCCCAGTGGGGACCCCCACCTTGAAGGGGGTGTGGCCAGCCTGAAAATGGCCCTCAGCTCCTCACCCAGGCTGGCCAGGCACCCCAGTGGGACCCCCACCCTGATCCAGGACACCCTTCAGGGCAAACCAGCTGGCCCCCACCTGTGCACCAGGCCTCTATCCTATATAATAAAAGGGTAATATGCAAATTGACCCTAACAGCAGAAGCACTGGGAATGACTGGTCACTATGACACACACTGACCACCAGGGGGCAGACGCTCAATGCAGGAGCTGCCCCCTGGTGATCAGTGCACTCCCACAGGGGGAGCTCTGCTCAGCCACAAGCCAGGCTGACAGCTGCCAGTACAGTGGTGGTGGCGGGAGCCTCTCCCGCCTCCTCAGAAGCTCTAAGGATGTCCGACTGCAGCTTAGGCCTGCTCCCTGCTGGCAAGTGGACATCCCCCGAGGGTTCCCGGGCTGCCAGAGGGATGTCTGACTGCCAGCTTGGGCCTGATCCCCCAGGGAGCAGGCCTAAGCTAGCAGGTGGACATCCCCCAAGAGGTCCCAGACTGTGAGAGGGCACAGGCAGGGCTGAGGGGACCCCCCGCCCCCCGAATGCACAAATTTTTGTGCACCGGACCTCTAGTTATAAAATAAGCACCAACTTTTTCATAGGTGAGGCCCTCAACAGCTAAACAGACCAAGTTCCTATGGCTCTCTAAATGAAATCTATGCAAATTTAACGTTTGGTTAAGAAAAGGAGAATCTATAAGTTGCGTCTCCCTTTTTGATTACTTGATATTATTCTTTGTTTGTATTTTGCAATGAGGAAGAAACACCAATGGGAAACCTATGTGATTTGATAGGTGTTTTCTATTATCCACCTCCACCATGTCAGATCCTTATACAGTAACCTATCCAACATTTAATATTGAGTAGAGCTATAACAAATGGATGCATAAGGATGATAAATAGGGATTCTACCCCATATAATAGCTATATATCAGTCATCCAATTAATAATTGGATACCTACTATGCTAATACCAGTGTCCTCATTTTGAGAGTGTTTGTGAGAGTACCTGATTTCTGAAAATTTTTTAATCAACTTCAAGAAATGCCTTAGTCATCTATGACATAATTAAGTAGCATCATTTTTAGCTACTTGCTCAAACTCACTGTGCATTAGTGAGTTGTCTATTTAGGGGAATAAAGCTCACATAATTGTGTCCCATTTTTAACTTTTCAATTTAAAATAAAATCAATCTAAATGTGTATAACACCAATTCACTAAAAACATGCTCCCCTTGAAGATAATCATTGGTTCATCCATAGAGAAGAAATAATATAATAACCAGTCTTTCTCTCTAAAGGATTAAAAGCAGATTTTTTTTTTTGCAATTCCAAGAGTAGTAACGAAACATATCAATTGGCGAGAAAAGACTTAGTAGATGACACACTTCCTTGCAAAACTAGTAACCCAATTAGCCTATCTTTCTTCCTTCTCAAATATCAATAAAATCTAACCTGTTTTCTTGACTAAATGAGAAGATAACTCTCTCCCTGTACCATGGGGTTATGACCAAATCCTTGCTGTTTTTTTAGTCTGGTGCTTTTCCCATTGAGTGTGTCATCCACAAACAGACAACACAGTGCCTGGGAAATTGAGGTCAGGAGAGACTATGCCACTCTGCCTGCCAGGCTCCTAGTATGTTATTTCACCTGCTGGGTACTGAAATTTCTCTCGAGTCCAACAAAGAAAGTGCTTCCTTGATTAATCACATATGAGTTCCTGCACCAGGGGTCACAAGGTGATGGTTCCTTGATACATAGCAAGGGAATCCACCGCGTAAAGATGACATTACAGCTGCTGGTATACATTGTTCTAACCTACAGGTTCTAACCACAGCCAGCTTGCCTTAATAAGATTACAGAAAGGGACTCAACTCAAAAATACAGCAAAAAACCTTAACATTTCCTTTTAAGCTCCCAATCCTCTTCTGAAACAAAATAACTCATATTTTTTTCCTTTTAAGTGGATCTTGTTCTCTATATATTTTTTTCATTTCTCTTAGTATTATTTTTCAATACTTACTACTTGAAACAACAATGAAATGACATTGTACGCAGAGCATTCTTATTCACACAGCTCCCAGAAGGCACTGGTAAACAACCAGTCTTTCTTCACAAATAACCTTGTCAGAGGCCTGTGACTTTTGTTTATTTATTTGGCAAACATTTATTATTGAGCAGTTATCCCACTCTATGCTGGAACCATTCTAGGTGTCAGAGATAAAAGAATGAGAGAAACAGAAATAATGCTTACATTCATGAAGCTTTCAGTGGAGGAGAAGGCACTCATTTCCTAAACAATCATTTTTTAAGTGTCTAATAACAGTTGTGACAGGTATAAGACAGAAAGGTTTATTCAGCTGAGAGAGTATCTAACCAACAAGTCTGATATACTCAGAGAAATCTGGGAAGATGTCCTTGTTGAGCTGACCTTGGTAACAAGCAATTAATTCCACAATAGAAACAATAAAAAATGAAGTATCTATTGGAATTTGCATGACACTTTTCTTCAGTGATAATACCTGTAGGTTTCTATATCAAAATTAGTGTTATGGGCAAAATATTTACTATTCAGTTAGTCTTGGGGATACGGAAGGGGGGGGGGGGGGGGGCTTAAAAATAAGAGTTGCCAGAAAAAAAAAACACTTTTACATACTGACTGCAGTTTATGTGTGTCTATATTTTTGTCATTTATCTATCATTCCTTCCTTAAAATGATAGAGATTATAGACAGAGAAAGTCAGCATCTTTGGTTTTTATCAGGTCTGATAATAGTATCTTATTTTTCAGTTAAAAACTCCTGGGTGGAGCTCATGCCCTATTAGCTCTCTCTACAGCACAGTGAAGCTTGTGGCCCATGGAATCAGACATACAGAGTTCCAACCCCTTTGCTGAAGTATAAAAGATTGAGGCTAGAGAGAGAATTGGCCTCTGGTAGTTTTTACATCATAGGATTTTTTTTTTTAATTAGTGGAAATCGCAGACCCTCTGTGTTAAGGACTTCACAAAATAGAATTCTCACCTACCAGATGTATGATCTTAGGCAAATTATGTCAGCTCTTGAGAATTCAGTTATCTTTGCTTTAAAATGAAAATAATGGTTTTTATCATAGAGAGTTCTTGTAAGAATAGATGAGAAATTTTTTAATCAACATTTATCTTATGCTAAGTGTGTCCCAGACATGTTCCAATAATTCCCCAGTATTCACTCAATGCATCCTCACAACAAACCTATAAGGAAAGTTCTCATGGTTTTTTATATATGTTACATGTGATCCAGCCAAGTCATAAAACAAGTAAGACTAACCCAAAATGTACGTTCTCAGCCACTTCACTCAGAGACTCTGAATACTCATAAAGAATGCACTGGAAGAAATGGCTGAAATATTTATTGTAAGCATTAAAAATATTAATTACTGTTCTGTCCTACTATCTATATATCCATGTTCTGATGAGTAATTGTTCCAACTTTCCCTAGACTAATACTATTTTCAAGGTGGAGAATGAGATCTTTTCTTCCTTTTCCTTTATTTCTTCCTCTTAGTCTTTCATTAAAATGATCATTTTTTTCTGTTTTCTCTCCAGTGCACTCTTAGTAATGGAGTCCTTCTAATGGATAGATACATGCCTTCTCACTTTTAATCTCTCTCTATATAAAAGCCTAAGCAACCATTCGACCATTCAAATGGTAGCTATGACGCTCACTGACCACCAGGGGGCAGACGCTCAATGCACAGGCGTGGAAACATGGAACAGATCGAAAAATCTCAGAGGGAAGGGGGGAGGGTAGAGGGTGGGAAGAGATTAACTAAAGATCTTATATGCATACTAGAGGCCCAGTGCACCAGTGGGGTCCCTCAGCCTGGCCTGTTGGGATCGGGCCAAACCTAGCAGTTGGACATCCCCTGAGGGGTTCCAGATTGCGAGAGGGCACAGGCCAGGCAGAGGGACCCCACCGATGCACGAATTCGTGCACTGGGCCTCTAGTTTTATTCTAATAGGCTAGTAGAAAAAAACAAAAATACTGTAAGATACTTATAGACTTGTGTAATATCTGAATAAATGTAAACATGTCTTTTAGCAAAGGTTCTAAAAGACATGTTTACAGTCTCAATTTTCAGTCACTCTTCAATAGTGTTGAGATTTCAATACTTGTTCTAATCATTATCTTCTCAACATAGAGATTACTATGTTAGTATGCCACAGAGTACACAAGTTGCCCTGAATTTTATGATGGTTCAGTAAAAAGTCTAAAAGCATATGCAAGTATTTTCTGAGGAATGCCCAATATGTGAGGGAGAGCATGCTTAAAACTAAATTTCACTGAGATATTATCACTTATTCAATGCCATGAAAAACATTGGAAGAATTAAGTCTTTTTTTTTTTTTTTTTTTTTTTTTTGGAATTGGCCAATGATTACATGTTAACTTAGAACTGGATGATGTATTTTGGATAAGACAAGACCTAGATTTCAATCTACTTCCACAAATTTAGGGAACTATTTGAGATGTTGAATTCTGTTATGTCATACTTTAATATCTCACATTTCCCAAAATAATAATAGAGGCTGTTTTCATAAATTTTTTGCAACTTTCCAATAAGTTAAAAATTAGTTGACTAATCTTCCCTCCCTCCAAAAGTCATTGCGGAATCATGATTATGGCATGTAAGGGAATTGTTCTTATATATAATACTTTTATTTCATTTCCTTTTAAAATCCAATAAAATGTTATCTCCTCATGAAGAGTTATAAAATTTTAGTCCTCTTGAAAAAGATTATAATTAATCTGAGGTTTCAGACACATATTTAATCTATTAGGAGAAAAATTGCCCATCTCTACTGTAATTATCTTTAAAAAGTTGGAGATGAGACTTTTAAAAAAATTTACCATACATTAAAGAATTTTGAATATTGCTCTCTTTTACTGAGAACAGATCAAAAGGAAGTACACTCTTAGCTGCAGTATAAAAGATTTAGGCTAGAGAGAGAAATGGCCCCTGGTAGTTTTTACATCATGGGATTTTTTTTTTTTTTTTAATCAGTGGAAATCACAGACCCTCTGTGTTAAGGGCTTCACAATAGAATTTTCTCCTTTCAAATTCAATTTAGGTTTAACACTGTTTTGAGGTAAGGCGTGAACTGAATGACATCTTAGCATCGTTTGATCCCCCACCTTGAAGGACTACATGGGACGACATAATAGCACCTATCTCGAGTGGAACCAATTTTGCTAAAACATCTGAAATATACTCCTGCTAAATAGTAACACCTGGTCATACAGAAATTCCCAAGGAGTCTTTGTTCCCAGGGGATTCCTCAACCCAGTTTCCCGCTCCCCGGGAGGCTTAGGTAATACAGCTCAGGCGGGAGAGAGGAGAGGCAGCCAGGGTCCAGCCTCTGGGCTGTTCTTTAAATAGCATTGCCCCTCAGCTCTGCTCACTCTCAGGTTTTGACTACAATGCAACCTCAACCATTCCTATTGATGTTTTTCTGTTAATTAAAAATAACAAACGACATTGTTGTCTGAGAGGAGTTGTGCCCTCCCCGGTGGATGCCACCAGGGCCTGAAAATCCCTGACTTTGGGGGAAGCAGAACTCTGCTCCCCACTCAGCAGCATCTGCGGTACGAAGAGGGGCTCTGGAGGTTAAAACCAATTTAAGCTTGTCAGTCTCTAGGCAAACGCCACGGAGTCGAGTCGTCAGACACAGCTTGTGAGGAGGGAGTGTTGAATGAAGTAAGCTCAATCAACCTTCCGGTTTGGATCATTGAGAACACTGGGTTTTTTTGGTGTGTTTTTTTTTTTTTTTAAGTGTATGTATTTATTATTGTTTGGTTGTGTTTCGTGTTTGGTGACATTTGGCTTAAGCTCCTTATTCCCCGTCTGGTGTCAGTTGAAGAAATGTGCACTTCTGTGAGATAGATTTCTTCCTGTTTCAAGAAATCTTAATGGAAGAGAAGTGCATTGCTACCATCTGTACTTGGTTTAGGAGACCTTTGATTAATAAGGACCACCCTATTGTTCATTTGTTTGACATGTGGAAATATTTGTAATCTGTTCCTGGTGAGAGAGATTTCAGCAAGGACCTGGTTTGACTTTCAGACCCAGGTTGCCAATGAAAACCAGCCTTCTGAATCCAGGGAGGTGAGTGGGGAACAAGCAGAGGTGTTTTATCATGCCCGCGCCCCCTCCTGCAAACACCAACACCTGTTAGAAGTGAGGGTGAAACGATCCTGTTGGAACTCGGGGACAGAGACCCAGTTCCAACCCGAAAGAGGCTCTGATGTGTGGTGTATAATGAGAGCTGGAGACTGCCCACTGCTACACGTCATTATCATTCAGATCATGAAAGAAAATGAAATGGTTCAAGCAGATAACAGCTGTTTTTATTCCGCTTTTCAGAGATTCTCTTGAACAACCTGATCTCATTGCTTTTATTTAAGGGTGAACACCCCATTGTAAACATAGGAAAGATGCATTCTCATGATGTCAGTAATAAAAGCATGTATAAAGCAGCATGTGTATTCTGGAAAGCTAACTAACCATTAAAGCCAAGAAACATAGTCTGGCACAAATCTTATTATGTGTCCAAGAGGACTTGATGGTATGCACATAAGAAAATGTAATGAAACAGTGGGAAGGAGAAAAAAGGGGAGGAAGGGGAAGGAGGCAGAGGGTTGGGGTGCACGATTTTTTATCTGAGAGATGTTGGCAAAATTAGAGAAAGGCAGAGCTGACAAGATCATCTGAGGAAAGGGTTAGCAGAGCAAGTAAAATGCAGACAATTTGGTTTCTGTTTCACTATATACTGTATTACAAAATCACCTCTTTACATTTTTTATCTATTAGCTATAGACTAAAAGGCTGTTACACAAGTCGGGCACAAGCAAAAGGAAGAGGCCCAGACTTCCTTTGAGCAGGAGTGTAGATCTCTTTGGGGCTGATGTACATCTATTGTGTTTGTAATTACTGTGATCATTGTTATAAGCATTCAGTGAAGCTTGCTTGAGGAATTCAGCACCACACATTGCTCATCAGAATTTTGTAAAAATAAAATTGTATGCCAGGGAATTTTGACAGAGTAAACGTTCTACTTAGCCAGTCTAATCGATAGTCATCATGATTTTTCATTTTTTGCAAAAATGGAGCAAGAAAATAGGCAATCTTTCCAACATGTATGTATGACAATGCTCATTTTTTCTTCTTTTTCAGAGTAATAGATAGCATCCTTTATGAAATGGGTCATATGTATTAATTAAAGTAGAAATAAATTATTCTTTTACTACACTTGATAATAAACATTTTTGTGTCTGAGGAAAGAATACATATGTATGTATATATATATGTAAAGTTTGCTTATGTTGGTTTATGACCGACATAAATCATAATATTAAATCAAAAGATGAGTTTAAAATTGGGAATGTATTGTCCATGTGCTTAGACTTATGCTTAAAAAATGTAGAAGGCATTAAAAATGTGAGTTCCATACTCTTGCTGCTAAAAAATTCCTGTTCACTTGCACATGAAATACAACTGCTCCCAAGGGTGTATAATTTTACAAAGGCAAATTAATCTCTTACCTGCCCAATGACCAAACTATAATGTATTTCAAAATTGAGCAATATAATCTACTAACTAGGAGGTTGTTTTAGGTAGTTTTGCCAAAGGAAATATCTAATGCATGATTTGGATTCTTAAATTATAGCTGGATTTTCTGTTCTTAGATGTTCATTAGTTTACACAGAAGGGTCCAATGAAATAAAGTAGCACCATCTTGTACCACTATATGACTTTCTATTTCTTTGAATCAAATAGGAAGTGGGTAGATGCATTTGATATTTTGAAATGGCATTTCCAGCCGAAACAATGGTCAGATTGAACTGCAAACATTTTTTTTTTAATCAGTGTGAAAATACTGATTCCATGGGCTTGTGCTAAAATACAGCAATAGTGTGCAGAGAGAGAGAGAGAGAGAGAGAGAGAGAGAGAGAGAGAGAGAGAGAGAGAGAGAGGGAGAGAGAGAGAGAGAGAGTAGTCATTCCTAATGACTTATATTAATATCCTATCATGTCTTAGTTATTATTGACTAAGGCTGTGTGAGTTTTCCAGGTTGTGAGTTATCTGGATTCCAAACTTTTGTTCTTTTTTATTTTCTCCTAAGCACCTGGGCAGGGTCATTCTACTCACTGGTGTAGTCACTACTAAAATAAAAGTACAAATAAGAGGAGATTACACCCACTACCCCCGGAGAGGAACACAAAAAGCACATACATTTGTAGTGATTACCAGCTCTAAATAACTAATGAATAAATGGTTTTAAACAACGGACAAAAAAGATATTTTTAATCTGCTAATAAATCTGAAACGGAAGCTGAGTAGGTTCGGTAGCGAGGCGAGGCCCTGAGTATAGCTCTGAAATTCAGATCAGTTCTATTTATGGCACATTAGATAGTCACATGGCTATGGCACAGGAATTTAGATGCCAAATGAATAACAAGTTTGAAGGCTGAGTGCCAAGTGACTTTAAACATCTGTGAAGTGAAAATCACCCTGAACCAAGGCATGCTACTGTGTTGAAAACAATTATTGTTACTGATCGTTTTCTTGCTTTACATAAAGTGCATCTCTTCTGATGGGAGCAGGTGTACCCATGGCTTTGTGAATCGTCATTAATCACATCACAAATGGACGCCTACCCCCATTTTTTTGGTAAACCCATGCAAACAAAGTCACAACTTCTTAACAGCTCAAAGAAAGAAGCCTGTGATTTGTTAGGGAGGTGGGATGAATTTCACCTTCCCACTTCTCCAGGATTCATTGTACCTCAAAATCAAGTGAGCGGAGGCACTTTGAAAATATGCCCCTTGTACCCCTGCCTTTGGTATATTAATGACTACAAGATGTTGAATGGGTATTTGAGCAGAAAGAAGAACCTGCTTCCCAAAGGGAAAAGGAAACTGGGAACAGACCCAGAGGAACAATAAGTTAGTGACCACGTCTCAAAAGCTCTGAAGTCAGCACGTTCCAAAGCTTAGTAACAAAGCGTAGACTATCGTTCGCTTTCTACATCAAAGGCAGCACAAACATGTTCTCTCATGATGACTGATATTTCATAAGCAGGTATTTTTTTTTACACTGGAATTCATGGTATCATGCTAACAATTGCTTAGCATTCTGCCATTGCCTTTTTGGTCCTCGCCATAAAATGTTTTACTAGCCAGTTTTTAAAAAAAAAAAAAAGAATTAAAGAGAGAGGGTCATTGTATTTGAGGCCATGCATTGAATTTAGGTTCCTCTTTAACGGATGGGGTAGAGCAAAAATGACCTGCTTTCGAAATGCTTATTTTTGATTTTGAAGAGCGCTCCCACCCACGTGCTATTCTTTCAATTGTCTCATTTTTCCTCCACACATCCATGATGCAGATTAGCAGGACCTCCAAGCCTCAGGCATCAAAGGAATTAGGTCAGACCCAGAAGAAATCAGGTTGCAGGCAAGAAAAAAATTTTAATAAAATAGGAGCTATGCCAGCCTGGAACTTCCATATTCTTTCAGGCAGAGGAAGGAGCCCTGACCTCAGATGTAACAGTATTCAGTAATCGGTATGTGGGGGGAAGGCAGAAAAGATGTTTGAGAGACCATAGATTTTAAGTCTTAGTAACATGATGATATGCTGAATCTATTCCAAGCTAGTCTGTATATAATGCTTTCATAGACTGGCTTCTCAGCCTTTAAAAAATATTTGTAATTAAAAATACTTCCAGGAAAAAGCCAATGCAATATCTGTTTTTCTATCATTTAGGTATTTGTTTTTGTTTGTTTGTTTTAAAAAAAAGCTATTTTGCATTTGTATTTCATCTGAGATTTGTGGTTTTTTAAATCACATATTGTCAAGACTATACTTTCAGGGATCATTTCTATAGTCCCTTTAATCACATATTGTCTATATATGGGAAGTTCATTTTATGTTAGCATGTTTAATGTTTATTTACTAAAATAGCATTATATTATCTCCTTTTGGGTTATTCTAAGGACAAATGAAAAGAGAGATGGATTTTATTAGAAAAGGCCCATGTTTAGTTCATTCTTTAGATGACCATTTTAGTTGCCATTATTACTGCCTCCGAAATGATTGGAGGAGTATTTCAAATTCAACCTATCACATTATTCAAGGGCATTCTATGAATAGTTGCCATCCAGAGCAAATTCTGGCAAAGATGCAAAGGCAGCCTATCAAAGTCAGCAATAACATTCGAGAGCATTTCCAGAGTTAGCGAATGTAGATGAGAATACTTACATGTGATCGTTCATACTATAGAAAGTATTTTAGGAAAGATATTTTTTAGACTTCTCAGATTACCCATTACGTATTTTCTAAGCATTTTAAGTGTGGGGTGTTTGTGTGTGTGTGTGTTTATGATGATGAAATAAGTCTCTGGGTGATGCTAGTCGCATTTACATCCTCCCAGAAACCCCATGAGGGAGGCACTAGAGTCATTAGCATCCCCATGTGTGATAAGAAACTGAGGCACAAACATTAAGCAACTTTACCAAGGCCTCAGAGTTGGACAAAATTTGAACTCAGGGCATGTAAATGAAGCTCTAGTGCTTTGTCTATCTTGCTGAAAACAGTTTTAAGTTTTAGAAAAGGAGAAATCTCTATAGCTTTTGAATGCAATAAATCTCAGCTTTCGATAGCCATCAGCCATCCCCTTAACCTATTGTTACCATTATTATCAATAAGTTAAATTTAACAAATAAAAACTAGTGTTCTAGCTAACATATTGAGAGATTATTTTATGCCAGATACTATACATAAGTGTATAAATTAATTTAATGTGTGCTCTACGAGATATAATGTTATCATCCCCAGTTGAAAAGAGGGAAATGAAGTCAGAAAGATGTTAAGTAATTTCCTACAAGTTATCAGCTTAGAAAGGAGAAGAGCCAGGATATAGATCCAGGAAGTCTGGTTTGAGAGTGAGTACATACAGCCATTAAGCTCTACTGCCTCTTCAAGTCAGTTCATTGAATCATTATATCCCTTTGTGTATAAAGGAATAGCATTTTGTTAAATGATTATGTTGTGAGTATAAATAATTAGCAATTATTAAGGACATGGATTTTTGGTTGTTTTTTGTTGTTGTCCCCATTTTCCCCTCTTTTGCCTATCCCCTCCCAGCCCCCACCCACCCACCAATCACTAATCACCATTAAAGATGGCAGTGCCCACAGCCAATAAGGAAGGAATGTGCTAATTGACCGTTTCTATGTGTTGAGCATGTATGTTTTTGGCTAATCCCTTCACCTTCCTTCATTCATTCCCCACTCACCACTCCCCTCTTAATCAATCTGTTGCATGTATTCATGCCTCTATTTCTATTTTGTTCCTCAGTTTATTTTGTTCATTGGATTCCACATATAAGTGAGATCACATGGTATTTATCTTTATCCAACTGGCTTATTTCACTTAGTATAATAATCTCAAGGTCTACTCATGCTGTCACAAAAGGGAAGATTTCCTTCCTTTTTATGGCCGCTTAGTATTCCATTGTGTAAATATAACACAGCTTTTTTATCCACTCACCTACTGATGGGCACTTGGGCTGTTTCCATATATTGGCTGTTGTAAATAGCTCTGCAATGAAATTAGAAGGACATGTTTTGCATATGCCATGCCTTTTGTATTTAACCACTTTATTCTTTACTATCTACCTAACTCTTCTTCCTTACCTTTAAAAATTCAGCTTTAATGTTAGCCTCCCCAAATCCACCAATCTGACCCACAATCCATTCTATCCTCATACACACATGCTATCATAGCCTCTAATGCACTGTGTAATACTGATCTTCTTAACTTTCTCTCACTGGACTCTAAGTTCCTTGAGAAAAGAGGCATCATCTTCTATGTCAGTATATCAGCACTAATTGTGTTTGTCATGTGGCAGATACCCAAAACCAGTTGGGTTTATGAATAGATGAAAAACAAAATGTCTAAATACTATAAGTAAAATGTGGATAAATACTTTATTGAGATGGATGATTGGATAAAGGATGGATGATGGATAGATGTATGAATCCTATCTATTAAAGAGGGAATATGCTAATTGACCCTCATGCTGTCGCAAAGATGGCAGCACCCACAGCCAATAAGGAGGGAATGGGCTAATTGATTGTCATGCCCTCAAAGATGGCAGTGCCCACAGCCAATAAGGAGGGAATATGCTAATTGACTGCCATGCCCTCAAAGATGGTGGCGCCCACAGCCAATAAGGAAGGAATATGCTAATTGACTGTCACACCCTCAAAGATGGCGGCACCCACATGCCTGCCTCCGGAGTCCCCCAGTCCCCTCAACCCCCCAGCCACCCAGAGCCGGCCCGAGGCACAGTCAAGCCTCAGATGGCAGCTGCCCAGCCACCCAGGACCGCCCGAGGCTCAGGTAACCAGGGCCAGCCAAGGCTTGCACTGTCGGCAGTGGCAGCAGCAGAGGTGTGATGGGGCGTCGCCTTCCCCTGATTGCTGGGTTGCCTCCCACCGCTGAGGGCTTCTAGACTGTGAGAGGGGGCAGGCCAGGCTGAGGGATCCCCCTATCCAGTGCATGAATTTTCACGCACTGGGCCTCTAGTAGAAGTATAAAGAATAAGAAAAGAATCGGGAACCTATAAGTCTGTCCAATGTATGTACCAGCTTTAAATGAACAAAGCTTCTTGGGCATATTTCTAAAAAGTAAAAAGAAAAAAGAAACATTTTTTTAAATGGACACATTTTCCTACTTTATCTTTAATACCGTTCTTCTTCCATTGTTTCCCTTTAATAGCTATTAATGATGACTCAGCAAGTTAGTGACCAATTTGCTCTTAGAAATATTCTCTACTTTTTTTTTTGTCATACAAAAAAAAAAGAAAGAAAAGCTTTTGAGTGTGATTTCACTTCTTTTAAGCCAGACATCCTAGATACCTTTTGGATGAGGAGCTGCAGTGCATTCCCTAGCTGTCTGGCTAAAGCCCTCACTTCCCTGCACCATTTGTCTGGCAGGTGCTACTAGAAGACTTGGCCTCTGTTACCACTAGTAGATTTAGCAGGGAAGCAGCATGAAATTCCAAACCTGTTGCCAAGTGTGAATCTTCCTTTTCAGAACAGATATATCCTCCTGGTCCTAACAAGGAACAGACAGCATAATATTGCCAATATTTTAATATTACACCAGTCCAAGTGTCATATTCTATTTACCAACCTGACAGATCAAAAAATAATAATGTTTTCCTCATTTCTATGACATTGTTAAAAACAAAACATTAATTTTACCTTTAAAAAGACATGAAACTACATGCTACCATGATGGATGCCTTTATGATGCAATTTATGAATATAATCCTCTGTTAAGAATATAATTACTAGAGAAACTTTTCTCCATGAAAGATTTGAGGTTCTTTAAAACCAGAGAAAAGTTATCCACTGCTTTGAAAGTTGCATTGGACAATTACTGGCCAAAGCTTAAACATATAAAGGCAGTTTGTCAAGAAAAAGAGTTTACTGGATTTCCTTTACACTATCAGATTGCTTGTCCTTTTTGATGTGATAGATAAATTCTTTTCCACGGTGATATAATGACATTCCTTCATTATTTCTTCAGATCTTGATAAAGAACCTACCATTTGCGAGGCACTACAGCATTATATATTTTCTGACTAGTGGTTAAATGTCTTGTTTCTCTCTTACCGTGTTTTTGTCTCCAGTGATCTAGGGTGTGTGACCACCCAAACTTGCCAATCAAAATCTCCAAATAAAATAACATTGGGGGCAAAATATATGTGTGTGAGTTTATTTTAACTGATGGGAATAGTAGTCCCAAACTTACATAATGTTAAACTACTAGAAATTTCAGTCAGCTAAAGAACGCATAGATTCAAATTGTTGTTGGTTGCTATTCCATGGCAGAAAGGGTGATTGGTTATGTAAATTAGAAAATATGCAAAATCTGCACTTGAATCAGTTATTTTGCTTAATCAGTCAAATATATGCTTATAAAATTTACTATTGCCAGTATGTGAGTGTGTGGGTGCAAATGTATGCATGTATATCTGTGTGTATATATGTGTGTGTGTGTAAATATATGTTAAAACATATACATTTTTAACTATGACAATGCATTTGCTTCAGAAATGTACCAAGCTTATTTTGGGATGCAAACAGCAAAGGGGTAAAACAGAACCACATAGCCACTAAATGTAAAAAGTTCATGAAAGTGGCCTGAATTGATTAATATACAAAAGTCACCACCATTTTTAAAGGCTACCAAAATACCTTTTTAAAACAAATTAAAAATTGCAAGTTGGAAAATGCTTGTGGTTTATCAAAAAAAATCCTTTACATCTGGCTTGCTCTGTGCTGACACTTATTCTTGCAAGTCCCGTGAGATGCTTCTTAAACACCTTCACCTTTCTTTCCTCAGCTTCAGGGTAGAAAGGGTCCCTTCAACTCCTGAGACAGTAAATCACAGTCTGTGTGGTGGTTCTCAGAAGACACTTAAAGGACTGAGTTGGATGCTCTACATAGCACTCTTGCCAAAGGAGTTCGGAAATGACTTCCAGCTTCCCACAGTAATAAAATGGCACTGTTTGGCATCTTTAAGGTAATAAAAGTGATTTTTTTTTTCATTCTCGTGAGTGAGAAGAGAGGCCTGGTTGTTTTAAAAACTGATTAAAATTCATGTGTTTTCCTCAAATTATAGAGCATGATATGAGCACACTTACATGTGAACATCGGACCACCGCGGAAGGTTATTATAGCCAGCTCTCTGGGGGAAACAGGATGTGCTAGTTACTGGGTGGGTGGAGGGGAGCCTGGGAAGGCCCGTCAGGTGCTGTGAATACTGAGGCCACGATTCAGTAGGTGGCAGTCTTCTCTCTGCGTCGGTGGGAATGGATGAGGAGTGTGCTCTCCGGAGTATATTTTGTTTGAAGGAAACGCTCAGAAGTGTGTAAGTGTTTCTGGCACTGTGAAACAGCTGCTGAGTTTAATCACAGACTGGTTGTATTTTGGTGATGGGAAAAGCTCTAGAAAACAGTTTGTGCCTTTAAGAAAGGGCTATATAAGGCGTTGTCATGTGCCTAACGGTACAAGACATTTTTAAATTCAGTTTCACTCTCCTCACTGCCGTTTTAAAGGAAACTCCTTTGTCATTCCTGTTTGACTCATTGGGTCTAGGAGGAAGTTTGATCATCTTCCACTTCCCATCTGGGTATTATCCATAAGGCACCTGCACCTCTGTGATTTCCCCTAGACTAAACAATGCTACCAACTGCAAACAAACATTTCGGAAAGGAAGGCCACCTTTCAGAAAAGGCTCCTGAGCATTCGAAGCTTGTCAGCCAAAATCACGAGATACAGCTCTCTGTCCTTATTTCAACTGCACCCAAAGTAGAACTTACCATTGTTTTAACCAGAAAAGGCAAGATTGATACTTTTTAGATGTAGTCCAATGCACATTTGTCTTTGTTTATAATGCTGCAATTAGAAGGCGATTACAAACAAATTAGCAGTACAGGGAAGAATTTTTAATGACTTACTGACTTCAATTATTGCCAAATACCTACATCTACCTGTCACATTCTTGATTAAGAGACACCAGTGTCTGTGTTTGCATAATCTCTTTGTTAAAATTAGGTAATAGTGCCCTAAGTAGCTAGGGGCAGGTCCATTAATTAAGTAGACAAAACTATTAAGAGATTAAACAGTTTATTACAAAAGAAGCAGGATGTAGACACACCTAGTTTAACAATAGTGGGGAAGGAGGTGTCCCTAACAAAGATATGATAGGAGGGAAGGGAAATACTACTGCTCTTAATAATGGTCTGTAAACACTTGAGTACATGTTTATTAGCTTATGACAGCTCCCTTCAACAGAGAGTCAATTAGATGTAAATGCTAATGCCTTTTGCTCACAAATACTCCCAATAGTATGACCCAAATCAGAGCATCTGACTTCCATGGGTAACCATCTGTGATAAAAAGGAGAATGTTTTTTCTGGGCTAGCACTGAAATACCAATGGAGGCAGCATTCCTGCAGCTAGTCCTTGACCTTCACCTTCAAGTACATATTTATGTTAAGTTATGTGGTCTCCAAGCAGACACATGACAGAGGGTTAAGAAAGAAAAGTGTCGTCCCTGATACACTACTGATCATCCATAATATCCAACACAACATATCTGTAGACCTGTACTTGACCTTATCCCTTTGTAATGTAAATTAGCCTTTTTTTTTCTCAATATTTTGAGCTATGAGTTTTTCATGGCCAGAGACCATATCTTGTTTAACTACGAACAAAGTAGGCAGTCAATACATATTTGCTGAGTGAATGAGTATATAAAAACAAGTTTCCCATTTTCCTCATGGCTGAAATAGAAGTAATCTTACTTTCAGCAAATATATTTATAAAGGTAAGAATATTCATGTTCTTGACTTTTAAAGAGTAATAATTTTATCCCGAAATACAAGAACTATCCTGTGCTTACCAAAAACAACCTTACTGCTTAAAAATATTAAAAGTATATATAAAAAAAAGTAATGGCTAGCAAATTCAACATTTCTATCTCTTATTTTAGCAGGGACTTGCTTGCAAGCTTATAATTACACTTAACTTGTCCCCTTGTTACCTCCTCTGTAGCTTAAATTATTTATTTTATGTTCCAAATATTATAACATACATGTAGTAGATAAAATAATTTCCTTTGAAAATTCCTAATTGTGATTTTCTATTCAGACATGTATATTTCATATCCAGATATTTGTCTTTGCTTAATGAATAAAATAACGTGTATCTTTTTATTTAACACTAGAGGCCCGGTGCACGAAATTCGTGCACGGGGGGGGGGGGGCAGGGGTACCCTCAACCCAGCCTGCACCCTCTCACAATCCTGGACTGCTGGCTCCTAATCGCTCACCTGCCTGCCTGCCTGGTCGTGCCTAACTGCCCCCTCCCCTGCCGGCCTGATCGCCCCTCACTGCCTCTGCATGCTGGCCTGATCACCCTAACTGCCCCCCCTGCTGGCCTGGTCGCCCCCAACTACCCCCCCCAACCCCGCTGGCCTGGTCGCCCCTAACTGCTCTCCCACCGCTGGCCTGGTCACCCCCAACTGCCCCCCCCCCGCCTGGTCACCCCTCATGGCCCCCTCCCCGCCAACCTGGTCACCCCACGCAGCCTGCTTGTTCAGTCATTTGGTTGTCCCTCACTAACCCTCCTGCCGGCCTGGTCATAGGCAGCCATCCTGTGAAGGCATGAGGGTTAATTTTCATCTTAGCTCTTTAATATATAGGATATATTGTTTGATTGCCTTCTCTGTGCAAGATAATCTACCAAATGCAAGGATGCCACAGAAATATTCAACTTCTCTTTATTCCACATGTTTTAGAGTTAATCCCCCTGGTTTACTTTGATTTGCCCAGTGATCCTAAATAATCATACTGGCTAAAGATTTGCTTTTAAAGAGAGTGATTCTGAAAGTTGTTCATACTTAAGAAGCATCTGTGGCCATGTATGTAGAAAAGCAGGTTCTGAATTTCATTCTCCTGGAATCAGGCTCAACAGACCTGGCACAGAGCCTAGGAATCTGCAGCCTTTCTATCAGGTTTCCCAGGTAATTCTCAGGCAAATGATCCTCAGATTATGCATTAAGAATCACTACCTTGAGAATTAAAGAGATTTTTCTTTCACGCCATTCTTTATTCTAGGTACAACAAACATCTTCTTTTACTTCCTCATTATTTTTTTCCTATAAAATACAATTACACAGAATCTGTTGTAACCCAGGAAGAATACTGTAGGATTTTTTTTTTTTTTGACCCTCTAAAAGAGGTAGGAACATAAATGAGGAATATTATATGTGATGTTTTAAAAACATTTTGATGGTGAGAAAAATACTTTAGTTGCCATATTTGATGATAAATTGGTAATTCATTATGATGAAAATCACCAGTTTTGGGACATTAACGTTCACTATCATTTTACAAAATAATTTTCAAAAGTTTCTACTAGGTGCTTTTCTTTAGTACTTTCCTTTCTAATTTTCTCTTAAAATATTCCATTAGGTGCCAATGCAAGTTTTTCTTATTACTTTAGAAGATAGTAAATAAGAGAAGTGAGAGCTATTTTCCTCCCTGGTTAATAACACCTTACTTTAACCTCTTTGAATGAGTTATTGCTCTCTACAAGTCCTTCAGTAATGTGGCATCACGTCATGGGTTCTGAACACAGTGACATTATTTAAGGTCAGGGTAAATAGAAAATCTGTGATGGGCTTCCACTTGTTATATTAGGGTCTGCCATTCTCCCAAGGAAATGCTGGCCTATTGTTTCAGAATTTGAGTTCAAGACATGGTTTTCTTGCTTCTAAGGTGGACAGACTATTTATTTAAGAGGATTTGATATGTTTCTAAACTTTTCTAATTTGAATATTGTCATTGTGTGATCTGATGATTTTTTTTTTTTAATAGAAGTCAATAGTCCCCAAGCTGCATTAGAAGATTTTGGTTGATATTAAGCCTAAAAACCACCTCCAGTTAAATGGGGGCACCATTTAGATACTTCCTTTGCATTAAAATATCACATTTACTTTTAATTCTGTCCTTCCTTTTTCAAAAGACATTTTAAGAGGCTTATTTGGAAACAGTTCATAGTAATAGACAATTGTGAAATGTTCACAAGTTTCATTGAGTGCTCTAACCACATTCACCTGAATAGCCCCACTCACTAAAAACTGAAATCCATTCTAGCTATTTGTGAAAGCATCATGTCCTACAATAGCTAGACAAACATGTTAGGGCTAATCAAAATATAATGAACCAGAATAGCTTCCCCTCTAAAAACAAACAAAAAGGGAGTAAATTTTTATTTTGAACGTTTAAAAGGCTAAATAAATTTGAAAACCTGTTTAAAATATATACTTCCACATGATAATATGCCCTAGGGCCTGGAAACAATTATAATAAAATTTTGTGGAGAAAACTCCCACTGTTTCTGTGGTGGCATTTCTGTCATGGTTCAAGTTAGAACGCCTGTAAATCTTAGAATTGAGTAAATAGGGAAATAAAAATCTCATAAAATACCTGTCTGTATTCAGGCTGAAAGAATGAATTTGGGTAGGATTCCAAATCAGACTTTCTGATGTGTTGGAAGTTGATACATTTATGCCTGCTTTCAATTTGCGGCAACTTACCTAAATAGTTCCAGTTAAAATAGAAAATATACTTTGATCATCCCTTTTTAAGTAAAATCAAAATAATTTTGGCCCAATTCTCTACATTAATGTATCCATTTCCCCACATGAAGGTCTGTTAGATGCTACAAATAAATAAACAATAGAAAGGTTTTTCTCTACAAATAATGAGGAGGCTGAAAATCCAGGACATCTATGAACGGGACAAGCAGCAGACCAGGCAGTGGACAACGGAACTTTCTACCAACAATTTGCACTTTTGACTGTTTCCTTTTAAGCAACCTCATACAGGAGTCTTCTTTAAGTGTCAAAATTGCATAATTGTAAATGTTATGCAAATTGTCTGTCTACTTGCTGAATGAAAAATCCAAAAAAGTAAGCATCATCGAACTTTAGCAAATGCATAAATATCTCCAGGACAGCATTTTCAAATGATGCAGAGAGGCAGATACAAATGCTTTTAAACCATAGGCAAAGCTACTTTATTTTTTTAACAAAATCTTTAAATAGGAAAACCCTGGAGGAAAGGGCTAACTCTGCCTTTATGAATAAAAACTGCTGCTGTGGTGTAGAGAGGAGCCATACAGGTCGTTTTAGTCCATCTAATCCCAACAGAGGAGACGCCACTAACGTAAGTTTCTCACAGTGAAAACATGTCACAGTGAAGGTAGAACTGCCTTCACTGTCTTCCAGGAATATATTGTTGGAAAAGGAAAACATTCTTGGTCTACCAGAAGCAGTCAAGGGATTAGGCAGAGTCATGACGAGGCAACAGTTGTTGCCTGGTAGGCCTATAATTGCAATGCAAGTTCATAATCCTCTTCTTTCCTCATAAACCCTAATTTACAGATGTCAGATTTTTTCCCAGACAAGGAAAGAAAAACAGAAAAAAAGAGAGAGAGAGAGAGAGACAACCTAGCCTATAATCTGCTTTTCAATTGCTTATTAATAATACCAAAGCAAAAACAGATGATTAAATTAGGTAATGCCTTGGATACTGACATGTATTTAAAGCATTCTATTCGATAACATTAATACCATAATTGTCATACTGCATAGTATCCTTCCTTAAGAGACCTCAATGTCATTAAATGTCTATCTCTTATGCTTGAGTGTTTTGAAAGGCTTTTTTTATTTTAAGTATTTTGTCTGTCCTTCCGACTAACAATCTATCCATCTATCCAAATATCTACCTCTCTATACCTATGTAGTTATCTTCTACAATCAGAGGGAAACAGCCTTTGTAAATATCTTTCCAAAAAGCTTCCACACTAATAAAAGCAAATAGAAATGATAAAGAAATGAGTTCATCTTCCAGGTTGAAACCAGAGACACCTCTACCCTTTCCATTGATTTCAGCTCAGCATGATTTTTCACATGTTTGCTGAGTTTTCTCAGTGTTCTTTTGATAATGAGATAAAGTGCATGATTTTGTCCTCCAACACTGCAGAATGATGTTAACACAAGGAGTTTTGATTTGAAAATCTTTATCTGGCTTAATTATACATTCTGTCCAGGACTCCACTGATGGGAAGTAAAATGTTTCTCTCCTTCAGTTGTCGGGCTTAGAGGAAAGGCCAGATGGGTCCAGTAGCTAAAGCTACCAAAGAAGCTCTCCTAGGTCATTGGTGAGAAGTTCAATATTATTGCATCCCTAAAAGCAGCTGCTTCTGCTTACATCGGGGTTATGAAAGATGACCTACATTAAATGGTCAATCATTAAATATCAGCTGAGTAAAAGTCCTGTGGTCTGTTTCCCTGCTTAAATCACCAGCATCTGCCTTCTCACATGCAAAGAGTTGCTCTTTACAATCATGCAGTGAAACACGGGCAGAAGGGCCAAGGCTGAAACCACACACAAAAACCTCAAATAGCATCTTTTGGGTTTTCATTTGGTGAGTAAATGATCATCGGCAAATCTTCAGCGGTGGAATGAAAGCGCAGCCTTGCATTTATCACAGCTATAAAATATTTAGGAATACATAATCCCTTTAGAGCCTCATTTTTCTCCTATTATGTGTTTATTCCTCAGGAAAAGAAAAACAACTGTTGAAATGATGTCCATCTAATACCTTAGATTTATTGCAAAGCCTACAATTTGCTGGTTTCCTTTTACTATTGATCCTCCTCTTACTTACGGGGATGTGAGCCTCATCTGTAGAGGTAAAGCTCATACTGATTCAAAATTGTGCAATAATGGATACCACAGAGCAAGGCTCCAGGTCTTGCTCTCATCTGGACCTCTCATGTACTTGAATTGGGCAGCAGAATAATCTCAAATGGCAATTACAGCCTTACTAGCCTGACAGGTTTATAGCAGTGCTGCACACGCACCACTGCAAGCAGTTACTTAAGACAGTAGTAGTTCTCTCTCCTTAGGCTGCATGTACCTTCATGGTGCCGTGCTCCCCTGTGGGTCTGCTTTGTCCACGGAAGTGTTGGAGCTGTCATTATGGCGCCATGCTAGATGCCAGTATTGCGGCAAGATATCAGAGGTAACCATAGAGAATTCCAACTATCTATTCCTTTTACCTCCCCCTGAATATGTAGTTCTGAAATAAAAATATTTTAAAAAAGAAAATCTAGTATTTGCTTTTAGATTTCCAATTAGTCATCTCTCTTTAGTGTAAGACAGACGTCAGGGGTTGCTATTTTCAAAATGTGGGGAGAAAACATGAAGTTTAATTGCATAGAATATGATCTACCAATCACTTTCACGGTTTGCTCATTTTGGAAATGTATCATGTCATGTCATTCCCGCACTTGCCTCAGCTGTGAACATATTACCTTTTATAGAAAATAGAAAGAGAGTCTCTAAACATTTCTTAGTTTTACTTACAGGCTCATTGCACTCAACAGGTGAAAGGACGACTTTTCATTTCTCTAAAGGAAATCATAAAATGATCTCTATATCAATCATAAAACTGAAATATTAAGGAAAAGTTTGTTTACTAACACTACTTAATACCAAAATACCTGAATTCTTCAAAAGAATACATATTTTTATATTCATCCAACTTCTTTTTTATAAGAATTATTTTTAAAACTATCTAGACACATTTTATCATAAAAACAAATTCTTCATTGCTTTGTTAATTAGCACCTACATCCAGTGGGAATATTATGTGACATCTTGTATGCACAAAGTCATACTATCTTTTAGGGAAGAAACAATTATATAATCTTGTAAGAAATGATAAGGATCTGAAAGACGATCTTATTGTGTAACCTTAAGCAAATTATGTATCAGCTTTGTGCCACTATTTTCTCACTAGTCTAATGGGAATAATAGTGCCAATCTCACATATGTGTGAGAATAAAATAAAACATGTGAGGTACTTATCATAATACCTGGCACATATTAAACTCTTAGAATAAGTGAAATGTTTTTGTCCGAAAATGTATTCTTTTTCTGCATAATCTACCTCAAAACTATCATATAGATTACAATGTTTCCTATGGCCTCTGCCCTGCTATGCATGTATTGAAAAGATGCCTTTTTTACAACTTCTTCCTTGTGTTTTATCCACTGAAAATCTTTCAAAAGTTAACCAGTGATACAAACTTGGAGATATATTATCAAAAAACATATATAGTATGTGGCTGCCTCTTCTCATACATGAATAGAGAAACAGAAAATGTAAGAGTGTTGTGTTTTAGAAGAAATATAAATCTGTAAGCTGCTGGGCATGATTTTGCTAACATAAAAAAGAAGAGACAACAATTTTGACAAAATTAAACTTAACTCTATATGACATAGTTATCCCCATGTTAGCTTCTTGTAAGGTTTATATTAATAGGCCTGTATTAATATCCAGGTCAAACTAAAGGTAGCTGAATATTATTTAGCAGCATTGCACAGAGGATTGAGCTGGCTGGCACATATGCAGGAATCACTGTCTAGAACCGTGGTTCTCAACCTTCCTAATGCTGAGACCCTTTAATACAGTTCCTCATGTTGTGGTGAACCCCAATTTCATTGTTACAAATTGAACATAATTAAAGCATAGTGGTTAATCACAAAAACAATATGTAATTATATATGTGTTTTCCGATGGTCTTAGGCGACCCCTGTGAAAGGGTCGTTCGACCCCCAAAGGGGTCGCGACCCATAGGTTGAGAACCGCTGGTCTAGAACAAGCATGTCAAACTCATGGCCCGCAGGCCACATGCCTTGTTTATTTGTCCCCTGTTAGCTTTTGAGTTTGACATGCTTGGCTAGAACACAGAAACATGACATAAGCCTACTATTCAATACTATCTTGTCATTGTGTTAAAAAATATATATCCAGACAGCCCAGAATGTTCACTGGATGGAACTGAGTCTCTAGAACCTGAAAGGGTTTGTGTAACTGAGGAGAAAAAACATAAATTAGTCGTACGGAATCTGTCATTCTGATGTCGAATACTGAAAAATCTAGCACAATTACAAGCATTGTGGAGGCATTGATTCTTCTGCATCTTTGTCAATCAACTTCCTCTTATTTTGTTATTCTCATAATGTTACACATACATATGTACTGTATGAGCAATAAAGATAGACCCTTAAGTTTTTCATGTTAAAAACCTGAAATGTTAAAAGAAGCCACTTCATTCTTAAACCGCTTTGACTAATTGTCGAATTGTCATTCAACAATTCATGTCAGTATTGAAGCCAAGGTTAAATTGCTCTTTTAAAAAATATAAAGCCAATCTTTAAAGAGCTTTCCAAAAATGAAAGGACCCATTGATCTTCTCTCACTCTCCTCCTGAAGAAAAAGTGATCTATCTATCAACCAATGTATGGGGCTCTCTGTATAGTTAAAAGTTCTTATCTATAACACAGTAGTCAGAAACTTTCCAAGGACAATACGTTTTGGTGTCATATTGCACATTTTCTTTCTTAAGGGCACTTCCATTTCTCTTCATTTCTGGAGGAAGATGAATTTGTCTCTGAACATTCCAGACCCATGTTGCTTGAAAAAAAGTCAATTGCACACCAGCATGATGGAAGTCGGAGCTCGGTTGTCAGAGAACCAAAAAAAAAGTATGAAACAGCAGCCGGAACGGCCACCTGTTGAGTGTTTCTCTGACAGCTGATTCTCTTGACCATCGCAAGTGGAGATAATCATGAGAGGCACGAAGGAAAGGCGCAGGCCTCAGACACAGAGGGAAATTCCGTGTGCGTCTTTGGAACACCATTGTTTTTAATTGCACTGTAATGATTTTCTAACAGACACAGTGGTATGTAGTGTAGTCTTAGAGCTGATTTAAAGCACACAGTAAACCACAGCGCAGCTGAAAAACCAATTGAGACTTCTTAATGCCAGGAAGGTTTTTGTCCTACGTGAATACTTAAGAGCATTTTCACCAGCTACTCTGTCCACTATCCACTGTTAGCAAATAAACCTACCTCTGTTACTGTATCGGGGCAGTTTTGAAAAGTAAAGGAACATTTTTTAAATTTCAAATAGCAATGACACGAAGCCTTGGCTTTATTTTTAATCTTTGTGATATACAATCACAAAATAAGACAAGTTCATTGGCTGGGTGATGGCTCCAAATCTCACTTTCCTGATTTTTTTAAACCAATTAACATTTTGAGTCTTACTTGTCAGTGTAAGTCTTCTCTGCCTGACTGCCTGATCAGTCTTCACTTCTTACAAAGCATTCTCTGGCATAGCAGCTGAGATGGCATTAAGATGATGGAGTTGGCTGATTGGACATTGAAATCCGTGTGTGTGTTTTTTTTTAATAGGAGTAATTAATAACAAATCTAGAAGCTGCCAGGGTTTGAGGACCCAATATGGGCCAGTTTTTCTCTCAATACTTCAAAGGCTTGGGCTTGAAAGATTCCAGTCAAAACGTCACTTTGTGCAAAGGTCTAATACTCTGTTTCTGGGAATTCATTTGTCAAAATATGATGGATTAATCAGCAGAGGCTTTCTAAATTCCCCAGCCCTATTCCATTCTGTGGCAGAGAAGAATGAGAAAGAGAAAAGCAGAGAGAGAGAGAAAGAAACTTTAAAAGATCTATACTTTCACACACGCCATTAATTTCATCAGCATTAATATAATAACCAATATATGTTTATCCTATAATATATACACAAGATAAACATACACACATGCACACACACATACACATGCACATGCATGCGAGTATGTACTCTAAGCTCTCATTTTCTTTACCAATTGCCAGATCTCACTTATTTGTGTACCATCTTGTTACTGTCTGTTACTGCTACTGAGAAGTGTGGCAACAGCAGATATTAGAACCAAATTTAAAAGCCAACAAACAAAAATCTGTGCAAAAACTGTATTAGGTACACTTGGGTTCATTTTCTATTTGGGGAGAGTGGGGGCAAGAGCGGAGAGATTTCCTAAATGATCCTCCCAGGCTAGAAGTGATATTTTTCAGGAAATTTTTTTGAGCCACTTATCCAGAACACCAGATGGCACAAAAATGTGGAATATACACTTTTGAAACCTACTATCTATATCTGTGAACTATACATAATGCATTATAAAAATAGCTTTTTCTACAAAGACCCTTTCTCCTTGGTAGTAAGGCCTGTCTGTGAACCTGACTTCCCAGTTCCCACTGTTTCACAGTGAATGATTCTGAGAGATAATAGTTAATTGTGCTGTCACCTGAAGGCTACTGTTACTTTCTTTTTTTTTTTTTAATTCAATAGATGTTTACACTCTAATAGTAAGTAAATATTCTCTTGTTGTTTCAAAAAAAAAATTGCATACATTATTCAAGAGGTGTAAAGAGCCAGGAAGACTAAGAACACACGCCTAATCTCCCTCACTCAGTAATTTGGGGAGGAAGGAACAGGGTGTAAATACAGCATCACTCTGTTTAAGGAATATGTCTTATCCTCTAAGTCAGTCGTGGGCATGATTTCAGCCTCCCATCTGACCTAAGAAATGACTCTCACTCCTGCTATTCAAAATCAGCTGAGTAAAGAATTCACACACCAAATGTCTGCTTCCTTCACGTGTGCCCTAACCTAAGCCACCAGGACTCTTCAGTCTCATTCTTAAAACAATGGTTTCCATATACCAAACAGTTCAGGGTCTGCATACAGATGTTTTTGTCCACAATAAAATGGGGAAAAATAAGGACCATAAAATTATACACATTTATAAACAAAACATGTGTACTGAATACCTCACAAGTACCAGGCAATATTTTGAGTAGTGGGGGGAAAGAGGGGAATAAACGATATTGTTATAGGTGAAAGTGGGGGATCCCGTTCCCCACTGAATGCTGGGGTCGGGTCCTTATAGTATCTCAAGAAAATTAATTTTCTGAGACTTGCTCAGGAAGATGAGTGATTTTTATTTGCGTAAAATTACACCCCTTGGTTTCCAACGTCCTGTTGCCCTTAATCTGGAAGATATGCATCTGGGAGTTCAATCGAGCTAAAAGCAAAGCCAGAAGCCAGTTTCTGTACCATGGTGGAGTCAGTCCAGTTTAGCATTAGGCTAGTTGCAGTCCACTAGCCCATTGTGTGTAGGATCCACATGGCTATGGGTCCTGTGGGTGAATGCAGGGGAGCAAAGAGAATGTACCCCCTGCCCAAGAATCCCAAGCTTCCCCAAAACACAAGAGCACAAACTCCTTTGTTTAAGAGATTAAATATCTCAAATGTTCCTGTGCTTGCAGTGGCCAAACCTACTCTGGCCAATGACCTGTTCCCAGGTGTGGCTGCCAGACAAATGCCTTCCCTACTTCACCCAGACCTTACTGGGCATGCGTCTATTCTCCCCCAGTCTAGTGGCTTCCTCAAGAGTGTTAAACTGCAGCTTCCTGGTAAAGCTGCACAAATGGCATGCCCATAATATCTGGCCTGCCCTTGGCTGCTTTCCAATTATTCATAACGGTATCAATACAAGGCCCGTGACCTCATGCACTTTAATATTGACATGGAGGAGGAATATAATAATCAAACAGATAATAACTAGCCAGGTTGTAACAGCTACTTGAGGAAGAAATAAAGCAACGTAAGGAAAAGGAGAGAGATGGGAATGGAGAGAGATGAAGTGAGGAAGGGAAGGTGTGTTGGGGTGAGGTCTGGG
Organism: Myotis myotis; assembly: GCF_014108235.1. Classification (NCBI taxonomy): domain Eukaryota; kingdom Metazoa; phylum Chordata; class Mammalia; order Chiroptera; family Vespertilionidae; genus Myotis; species Myotis myotis. The sequence goes on from NW_023416324.1 coordinate 59,126,239, forward strand.
GAGAAGGGCCTTACACAGTGTGGTTAGGGATGCCCTCCCTCTTGTGGTTAGGTTTGAGTGGAGAGCTCTGCCAGTGTCCCAGGGAACCGATTTCCAGTCAGAGGAATGGCTGGTGCATAGTTGATAAGGTGGGAAGGGGCTTGGCATGGTGCAGGATCTGGCTGTGTCTGCAGGCCTTCGCCGCCTGTTGTGTGAAAGTTGCCAACTCTTCATTCTTGCTAAGGCTGCCTTGTACTTCGAGATAGGGCTTTCCTCCTCCCTCCAGCCCCCACTGATGTTAACATAACCTTTCTTTAAGAAATGATGTAAGAATTCAATGTTAGTTGTGTTTTTGTAATAGCCTAACTTGGCAATATGAAACGTTGGCAACCTTATTACATTGTTCTCCCTCCTCCCCCCACCCCCGGCCCCCCAAACTAACTCATGAAATACAAAACTCTGTTAAGCGCTGGCTTCGGACAACAAGCTGGAAGTGCCAAATCTCTCTTCGTGTCCATGGAAAACTCCATCTGAACCCACTCCCAGGTGTTCATTTTATTTTACCAATTCTGGGACTTTCTTATTGTCTAGGTTAATTCTAAAAGAAAAAGACACATCGTGCTTCCCAAAATCACATTTTATAGGTTTGGCTTATTTTAACATGAAAAAGGGGTAGTAAAATGAATCCCTGATTCTTTCACTAAACAGCGTATCAGCAGAGCAGGTTCGGGAAGGGGGCCTCCCAAGCTCTTTTATGGCCTGACATCAAAATTATTGAGAGCGTTTGGGCCGCTCCCTCTTCTCCGTCTCCCCCCAGGGTTTCCAAGGGATATGCTGATTGTTTTGTGTTTGTGTTTAGGGGGTAAAGAGGGGAGTCTGGAGCTGCTTTTTTATTTTTATTTTTTTTATCTTCAAGGGAAAACCAGATATTTTCAAGGGAATTGACTAGTAGTGGCCAGCCTAACAAAGAAACCCCACTAAGCCTAACCACAACCTGACAGAATGAAAAGTGATTCCAGAGCTGCCACTCACCACAAATCCCCAGGAAACATGCCAGGAAACCAGCTGAAAGCGGCCGGTCGAGAGGCTGCTGAGCAGCAAGGGCCACAAATGTGGCCCCGGGAGGATCTCCGGGTCCCATTCACAGTCAGAGTCGCGGAGTGGGGGAGGGGTGGAAACTGGAGACGGAATTAGCTGCCCTGTGATCACTTTCGGAGTCATGTTGGAACTGATTTAAAATGCAAAACCGCATTCCATTGTAAACATAGGGACAAACTGGAAGCTGGAAGGAAATTGGATTTCATTTCGTGATTTTCAATTTTAGGGTTGAAATGGGAACGGAAAGAACCACGCTTTTGATTTTTCCAGAACTGAGATCGCCTATTCTTTTTTTTTTTTTTTGTAGGATAATATTACTTCTTTGGGCTTCAATGCTAACCAGGCAAACTTCCCACAGAATCTGACAGAAGGGATGAATACCTTGCCCTTGCTAATGGTTAATTTGTAGTGGCATGTGTGTTTCTTGAATGTTCATGAAGCCTTCTAATTCATCAGCACACAATTGGGCTTTTTTTTCCCCTCCCTTTACACAGAATGAAATGCCAAGAGGGCAAGAGGGTCAGGGTGTTATTTATCCCTCAACCAGTGTATTTATTACCCAAAAGTTACTGCTTACTTTTCCCTACCCCGGGAACAAAATTGTGCTTCAGCAAATCATGTAAGACTGACCACCCTTTAAAATGTGTGTAACTGTTGAATGTGTCCAGATCGCATCAAGCCACCGAGATGCTCCTCTAGCTCCTGTATTTGAAACTCCCCCGGGAAACATGTATTTGGGCTGACTGCTGAGTGAACATGGCTGTCAGGATTATGGAGCCCATGCAGTAAAGAGAGGCAGCATCGCGTTTCTGACGGGAGAGTAAACAATAGGGCGATTGTCAGCTTACACGGGGGACAAGAGCCCTACTGCTGGGGAGCTGTGTGTGAGAACCAAGATCAGCACGCAGTCCTGATGTTTTCTTCTTGGGTTTGGACGTTGTCAAGGATTCAGAGGAGCCACCCCAGTGAGCGTGCAGGAAACAAAACAGGATATTCTTATTGAAGGGCTGCTTTCTGTAATTATGTTGATTTTTATTTTTTATGCAACACTTGAACTTTTAAAAACTCAAGGATGCATAAGAAGTACTCCAGAGAATAAGTGATTGCGATTTTTTGCCTTAAGTGAAATGTTAGCGTGCGTTCTTAACAAAATTAACCTGTTTGTATTTGTGAGTGGGTCTGTGGATTGAGTATACTTAGACCTGGCTTGTTTGGTCTCTCCCACCTCGCCTCCCCACCCCCATTTTCCAGCAGGAGGTCAAGTTGTCTTTGGAACATCCTCTTTCCTGCTTGGAAAAGGCACTGGATTGTGTAAGTCTGACAGGAAAGTTGCAAGGGTACTAGGAGTTTCCCCTGGCAGGCTCGAGGAGGGGAACTGTGCAGCTTCCAGGGAGTTCTTTCCTCTGAGCCATCATGAGCTATTCTATTGTGTGTATACAAAGCCTCAGGGTGGAAACAGCTAAAATAAACTGTAAATACCCTCAGGAAAAATGTCTTTGGAACCATCCGTGGGCTTGCGTGGCCCATTGCCCTTTTAATTGTCCTTCCTTGCTGAGGAAGGAGCATCTGGCTCGACGGCTCCTCAGTTAATGCTGTCATGCTACAGATATCCGGTGACTCCTTTCCCATCCGAATGGCAGTTCTCGTATTAACAAGAGATGGGACATATTTGTATGCCGAGAAATGTGATTTGGTGACAATTATTGGTCCTTTAATTTAGCAAAATTACTTTATCGCCCCATTCTTTAATCAAAATGCCATGCAATTTCCTTTTTCACTTGAATAATCCTCATCATTTTACAACACAATGGAAAGATTATAGATTAGCACAGGTCAGTCTCCTTCATATACTTCTTATTTTTCTTAAGATTTCAATCCACATAAGGTCACAGACAACACAATACTTCCAGGCCAAGGACACGACAAGGTTCCTTTACAAAAGTACCCCTGCTGGGCAGTCATATTCCAATGGCAGTGTGCCCTGCGTTTTAACTGCTGTGATTCAATGGAGAAAATGAAATGTAAAATAGTCGGCAACTGCCAAGTTTAGTCAGAGGCACCCTGGGAATGCTGATCGCACTCTCGGGGTAAGGTTAGGTAGGGTAGAATTCAAAATAGTTCTTGGGGTCAATCTCCCAGGGTTTGAATCTAGATTCTACTGTTTGGTGAACGAATTACTTAACACTTCTTTCCCTTGGTTTTCTGGTCTACAAAAGAAAGATTATGATTGTTCCAATTACTCATTGCTACATTAACACCCCAACGTTTAGAGGTTTAAAACAACTATTTATTACTGTCTCTGACTTTCCTATGGATTAATTAGTGTATGGGAGGAAAAAAATTTATACTATCCAGCTAGGTTCTTTTTACTAGTCTAATCATTAAATTGGCATAAGACTGATTAACAGTAGAAAAATGCCATGAGAGACCATGGAACACAGAAAGGACTTTGAACAAACAGGCCCTGTCAGGCTGCCCCAGCTCCTCACACCCAGCCCATACTTTCTGCAGAGATCTCTGGTGAACAGCACTCTATTTACATTTATTTACTCAGTTAAAGGAGAGATAAAGGTTTTTCTTGAGTCTTGAGTCTTGATTGACTTTAGCTCAAAGCAGTCCACAGGCCAAAGGGGCACATTTTGGGGCTGCTCATTCTGAAGCCCTTCACTAGGCACAGTTGAGTGGTTTTCACTTAGTGGTATCATTCTGGGACAGTCCAATAGCAGCAGGAATTGGAGTCATTTGAAGGCATGAGGGGGCTGGCCATCTTACCATGTTCATTGGCAGGTTGATTGTACACCGGGAGCTCTCTTGGGGCTCAATTTACATCAGACCTTTCTGTGTGGCTTGGGCTTTCTCACAGGATGGAAATCTTAGCCTGACTTTTTGTTTGTTTGTTTGTTTTTAATATGTATTTTTATTGACTTCAGAGAGGAAGGGAGAGGAGAGATAGATAGAAACATCAATGATGAAAGAGAATCATTGATCGGCTGCTTCCAGCTTGCTCTCTGCTGGGGATTGAGCCCACAACCCCAGGCATGTGCCCTTTACCGGAATCGAACCTGAGACCCTTCAGTCCTCAGGCCAACGCTCTATCCACTGAGCCAAACCAGCTAGGGCATAGCCTGACTTCTTACGTGGCAACTCAGGGCTCTGAACAAACAAGGCAGAAGTCTCTAGTCTACTAAAGGTGAGGCTGAGACCCATTCATCAAGCAAGTCACTAAAGCCAACTCAGGTTCAAAGGGAGAGGAATTAAATTCTACCTCTCAGACTTGAGGAGTGGTTAATAATTTGCCACCATCTTCAACCTACCACAAATACAATATTTGCCATATAAAGTTCTGTGAGAATAAATGAATTGATCTGTATAATGTACTTAGACCAGTGTCTGGCAATCTCTCTCTCTATAAAACCCAAATATGCAAATAGACCGAATGCAGAACAACTAAACAACCAAACAACTGGTTGCTATGATGTGTGCTGACCACCAGGGGGTGCATGCAGAACATGGTGGGCATCAGCAGTAGGCGGCATAGCGCGGAACATGGTGGGTGTCGGACGCTGTGGGATGGTGAAGCAGGTGAGCTGGGGGGGCAGACCAAGGCGTGGTTCCGGCCGCCATCAAGACAAGCCTCTGGTGGTTACTGAAAATTCTTTGCTCCCACGCACACCACAGTCCCACCCAGCGCTTGCACCTGCTGCCGGCACCCAGCGCCAGCCCCAATTGGCACCATCAGCGGGTGTGAGCAGCAGCTGCAGCTCCAATTGCCCCTCAGGGCTTCTCTACCTCCCCCTCCTGGTCGCACCCACTGAGGGCGCCAGCCCCAATTACTCTGCACCGTCAGCGGGTGGGAACAGTGCCAGCACCATCAGCACATGGAAACATCGGCAGTGGGAGCGGGGCTACCGGCAGAGAGGGGACCGGGGACTGTGGTGGGAGGGGCCAGGCAGGGGTGCTGAGGATGGGCCGAGACTTGCCCCTGTGCCCTCCGCAATCTTGTGGCCCACAGTTCCTTTCAAGGTGCATGAATTTGTACACTAGGCCTCTAGTAGTAATATATTTTCAATAAAAGTTGTTATTCGTAGTATTTTCTATGTCCTTACCCCATTTTATTTTTCTTCTTTGTATTTATCACTAGTTCACCTTACTTCTTAATTATGTTTGCATATATGCATATGCATGTGTTATTTTCTCTCCCTCCCATCCAAATATAAATTTCACAACCACAGTGGCTTCTTATTTTTCCAGGGTCTAGAAAAAAGTGTGCTGTATAATGAGAGAGCCACAAATACTTGCTAAATTAATGAGTGAATAAGTAAAGGGACCCCTATTGAATATAGAACTAGAAGAAACAAATATTTTTGAGTTTTTGATTGGGGAAATTGGGAATCCAATTGGGGTGGGGGGAAGATTATGAGCAGAGAGGTTGACATTCTAATTTATTTAAATGTATTCAAAATGAGGATCAATATCATCTCTCCTCAGGACAATTTTAAACTGAAACTCTTTTAAGAAACACAAAATATATGAGCAAGACCTACTTTGCCTCCAGAATAGCTGTTCATAGTTGGGATCATAAAAAACAACAATTGTATTTTGCTGCTGGCAGGCCTTAGAATCAGACACACCTGGGTCTGAGTCCTCACCCTGGCTCTGATGTTTGCTTGGTTCTGCACACGAAAGTTTTTAACTTCTCTTAGTTGTAAAATCTGTAAAATCAGACACCAAGGCATACCTTGTGGGATTCCTGTGAGCATTAAATACAGCTGAAAAGGATTTCAATAAAAGACCTGGATAAGCCCCAGCTGTTGTGGCTCAGTTGGTTGAGCATTGTCCCATGAACCAAAGGGTTGCCAGTTCATTCCTGGTCAGGGCACATGCGGGGGTTCTGGGCTCCATCCCCGGTGAGAGACAAGTAGAAGGCAGCCAATCGATGTTTCTCTCTCTCTTCCTCTCTTTCTTCTCTCAATGGAAAAATCAGTGAAAACTCTTTAAAGAAAAAAAAACCTGGATAATTGATAAAAATGTACCAATCCCCCAAAATATTAATGATAAGTAAACTTTATTAACGTGACTGTATTATATTTATACTTTGTATTAGAGTAGATGGGTTTTCCATTTTTATTATTTAAAAACTCTTCTCATGTTTGCAAACACAGTAAAATATATTAAAATAATCTTCTGTTTACTTTTTTACTAACTCAACATTCAAGATGTGAGTATATTGATTCATGAACTGACCTTTTTACTTCACCAGTATTTGGCACAGAAACTGAAACAGAATATGATTAAGTTTGAACAACCATGTTAAAAATAAATGTTTAAATTTATCAAGAGAAATTATGACATCAAAGGAAGTAAACATCATATCCAAAGAATAACTTCCTAGAATTCAAGGGGATTTCCCCAGCACCACCCCCTTAGTAAGGATGACCAAAAGTAAATCACTTAATCAACAGATGGTGATTGTTGAGGTTTAACAAATTCAGAGAACTCAGAACGTTGGGGAATGTTTAAAGGAAACTGCCTCTTGTTTATAGAGCTTAGTAGTATTTCAAAATTAATTTATTGACCAAGATTGAATTAATAAATCTAACGATTTATTTCCTCAAAACACGCATTTATAGAATAGAACCCCAATCCAACTCCCATTTTCCACAACCAGAAACTGTGTCTGTTTTCTTTTTTGACAAAGTTGCCGAATATTTCTTACATGGAAAGACTTCTCTAGAACATGTGGAAGATACCAGATAGGAAAAAAGAAAAAGATGATGCAATAGAGAATCATAGGTTTTTAAAAGGAAAATATTCAGCACTAATATGGAATATTACTGGCAGCCAGACACACTGCATATATTCTTTTCTCCAAGCAACAAAACACTAGAACTGCCACATGGCAGGCATACATCCGGCCTCCAACATGAAGGAGAATGTACTTGCAGAAATCACAGCATTACATGGTAAAAGTTAATTGATTTGTTCTTGTTTGGGTGAGGAGGACCCACAAATACAGGACTCACTGGTTTGATACTAGACAGTGGTAACATTAAAATATTTAATGTACCTGACAAATAATCGGTGATTAGTAAATACTAGTTTTCTTTCCTTCTTTCTTTTGAATTATTTTGTCTCACTTTTTTGTCCATTACTATAATGTCTGAGCTCTATAACTAAGAGTGGGCTGTAGTCACCTTATGGTTCTTTATCCTCATGTAAACATACCTAACCTGGTTAAACATTAACTAATGTTTAACCTGGCAGGTGATTGGCCCAGTCAGGAGCAGAATGAAGAAAGCAGAGGCCAGATGAAATAAATACAAGTTAAGTTTACCTGAGCATTTCCATTGTTCCGTATTTAGTTTCTTCATGATCCATGTATTACAAAGATAAGTATGCTAGCACTTATCTTTCTGTGAACCCCACTTAACATGAAAGGGGGAAACCCTTATTATTCCTTATCAGGATCTATTGGATCCAATTATTTTGAGTTTCATATAAGCAGATATTGACATTCCTGCCACCGCTATTTTTACTGTATGGATATACTAACAAAATATTTGGGTGTTTGTTTGTTTGTTTTCTCCTTTCAGACCTTACCCCTTCAAGAGAATGTGTTTAATTCTACTCCTTAAAATAGTAAATACAAATGTTAAGAATTCCCCACAAAAGGCATTTATAAACATTTACCTGTTACTTCCATATTTATAGTAATAATAACAAATGCCCCATAGTTTAGATTTTTAAAATTTTGTTTTTATTGATTTTAGAGAGAGAAGAAGGGAGAGGGAGAAAAAAACATTGGCCTGCTGCCTGTGAACCCAAAACCACACCTTGGTGCATGGGATAATACTCAACCCACTGAGCCACACTGGCCAGGGCTATTCTTTAGATTTTAATTTGTTCAATTCATCAAACCAAGACAAAAGCCCTTCGGGGGAATTTCAATGTCCAGTCTATTATTTAACTTCATGAATGAAAATACCATGTTCACTCACTTAAAAAGATTCATTGCAAGGGTTAAGAACAGATGAGACGGGTGTGTAGACAGTCCCCTCAAATCACAAATGTACAAACAAGAGAACTAATTTTTCTCTACTACTTTTTACAAAAAAAATAAAATAAAATAAAGCTCTTTTTAACAGTAGGCAAACAGCAACTGGTTTAGTCTCATAAATTTACATATCTGAAGTAGTGTCAGTATTCAGGCAGAGTAGATTGAGAGTGGTTGTGTTATCATCTAAGGACAAAAAAAAAAAAGAAAGAAAATAAACCAAAGTCATCCGGTTAATTGGAGGAGGTGGGGAGGTGAAGTTGCTCCCATTAACTTCTCCTGGAACAGTTACAAGATCCACAAATCTCTTTTTAGTTCTGTTATTCATCCTGTTGAATGTGTGATATGTTTTCAATTTAATGATAATTGCCCTTTCTATTTCTTTGATAATTGTCCTCTCTATGATCATTTATGGGGATTCAAATTATAAATCAAGACAAGGCAGCCAGAAAAATATTATGATTGTCCTTTCTGAGGCCACAGCAACTCAAGTACCACTGCCGAAGTCTGAGGTTTTAAACTATTTTCATTTGCATGTTTCTGAGCATTTTATTTTAAGGCCCAATAGTTTTCTTAAGAGGAGGTTGCACGACAATAATAGAACTGAATGATGATGAATTACAGAGAGTGTAAGTTTAGATCCAAGTCCATAGTTATAAGATTGTATTTGGTATTTGAAATCAGAAACTCGCTCCTCTGTCCGAAAGCAATGGTGAGGAGTCAGCCGGAAATGTTCACTATTGGTCACCTGGTTTCCCAAGGAGAACATTGCCTAACTCTGCCTGCACCCTTACCCACTCCTCCCCCCCCCCCCCACACACACACCCGCCTCACTACTCTTGGCCTGCTTGTGGAATAAACAAAACAAACAAAACACACACTATTCTCACTAAATATGCTCTGATGCTCCACATAACAAGTGCAAAGACATAACTGAGCTTTTATCTAAGATTCCTGGGACCATCTTCCCAAATTAAAGCAGGGTAAATAAAAATATGCCCTTAAGAAATGATTCGTTGAGGTGGTAACCATGGTGTGCTGGTGCCAGCTGGTACCTACTCAGGAGATAATACTATTAAATATTGTGAAATAATACATTATACTAAAAGCAAAAGTAATAAATACATAGAACTTATCACATTCTAATTATAGCTATGCACTGCATTATGTTCCATATTCCTGAGGATACTTTCACCTATTGTATCTGAATATTAGGAATCCCACATAATGGTGTGTCATAGAGTGTCTCCTCCCAACGCTGCATCCGGTAACTTCATATCAGTAGCTAGAAATCAGCAATATTAGTAAATACCACTTATATCAGCAAATGCTACAAATCATTGCCTTTTCCCCAGAGAGCTGGTTGTTACACATTTTGCAACCCGGTCCTGGACAATAATTTAGTTTGTGAGAGAAGGGACCTTGGAGCTGGGATGACCTGGGTTTCCTTTTGGCTCCGTGAATTAGTCGCTGTATGATCTTGGACAGTTTACTTAAACTCTCAGCCTTCATTTTGGCACTCGCTCTTACTTAATTCCTTTCATATCTTCCCACTACTCTTTGGATAAAGCCCAAAATCCGTAAGCCCTTTCCCCCTTATCTTTGCCCCAGATTTCTTTACTCCTTCAATCTTGCAAGTTCCTCCTGCCTAAGGGCCCTCAAATCCAGCGTGCCCTTCTCTTCCCTCTTTGTCCTGCTAACTCCTACCATGATGTAGGCCTCCGTGGAAATGTCACTTTCTCAAGGTAGATTCCCCTCAGAGCCACCCCCTACATCTCCTACGTAACCGTTTGGACCCTTCATATAGGCTCCCATCGAATCCTGAACTTTCCTTCATAACACATGTCAAAAAAGTGTAACAAAATGATTTTATAAGTGGCCATTTGCTTAATATCAAAACCCACTCTTTCACCTATGTTGCTCATACATGTTGCTCTCACTCTCAAGTTCAGCCTTATGCCCTTGAATGTCTGCTTTGCTAATCTGCAGGATTTCTCGTTTAATAAGAGCAAGCCTCTTTTTCAAAACCACTCACTCTGCCTAAGACCTCTGACAGCATTGCAGTTAAGGACAGAGGATCTGAGGCTAAGTTCTCTACGTTGGCATCCCGACGCTACTGCTTATGAGCTGTATGGATGTAGCAATCTCTCTGTGCCTCCATTTCTTAATTTATAAAGCAGGGTTCATAACACAATCTACTCCCTGGGAGTTGTTGTGAAAATGAAGTTAACCCCTGTAAAGCTGAGTTGGATCCCGTAGGAAACAGTATTTAAGTGCTATTATTCCTAAACGCCTTAACTCTAGTTGTGCTTTCCCCTAATGATGTCATTTTTCAGAGCACCCACTTCTCCCAGGACTCATTTTCTCTTACCTGTCCATCAAAAGGATACCGGAATCCCTGCTCTAGTTTCTCCCTAATTTATAACCTACACTTCCAGCTACTTACTGTCAACTCTGACTTTTTGACACATCAAACATAAGGCACCACACCCAAATTCATCATTACCCCATCAAACTAGTTTGTTTTTTGACATCTGTATTTTTGTTAATAGCATCCCAGTTTCAATGAGGCTCCAATTTTGTAATCCATGTCTCTTTCCTCCCTTTACTGCATATCTCAGCAGTTGCCAATTTCTATTGATTGTCTCTGAAATACCTCTTGTGTCTTTTTCTTCCTTTTAATTCCTACTGCTCCCACCTAAGCCTAGGTTCTCATTAATCTCTTTCTTGTCTGGACTATAACAATAGCCTACTATACAATCTTCACAACTTTAGACTCGGCTTAACGTAACAAGAAACATTCTTTTAGCATTAGACATTTTCAGAACACCTCTCTCTCTCTCTCCTCTCTCTCTCTCTCTCTCTCTCTCTCTCTCTCTCTCTCTCTCTCTCCTCTCTCTCTCTCTCTCTCTCTCTCTCTCTCTCCTCTCTCTCTCTCTCTCTCTCTCTCTCTCTCTCTCTCTCTCTCTCTCTCTCTCTCTCTCTCTGTTATGTGATGTTTTATGTCTGCCTTCTGTCTGTGAAAGCCCAGACCTTGACCAACTAGTTTACGTCTGTATCCTCCATATCTAATAGTCCTAAAAAAGACTATTTACTGTTAAATTTAGTACTATTATTATTATGAATTATTGTAAGATCAGTATACTATATTATTAACATAGTATGTTACTTTAAAGTAGTATTATTAAATTTTAAATATTGCTAAAATTATTATTGAATAGATCCACTTTCTGTCCTGCTCTGAACTATAGAACATACATTTCATCTACTTCAGTTGGATTCTGGTTCATTCACTCCCCTGCTCAAACATCATCAGCCCTTCCCAACTGATTGTCTTCGTTTCCATTCTGGAATATGAGGCTCCAAATTAGGAGGTAATTTGTGAAAGCTCATTCCACTCAGAACATTCAGGGTTGTTGTTTTAATTGGGGAAGTGACGATATTAGTTGTGATTTCAAAAGCTTCCTCAGGCTATAACATGCAGGAAAGCAAAATTGCTAATCTTCCCTTATCAGTTTTACAAGGCTCCTAAAACAGAAGGTACAGTTAGTTAGGAGTTGATCATCATCATCATCATCGGGGCATGAGGATACTAGTCAGGGAGAATAAAGTGAATTTTTAAATAATAAAAATATTAAAGCTGTGAAGTTTTCTCAAAACTTATCAAAATAAATATTCCTCTTTTAGATGTAAAGAATAACAAGATGATACTGGAATGAACCTCTATTTTACTTAAATTTATTTCACTTCCCTTTTCTCTAGATGAGATGTCACTGGATGTAGTTTTTCTCCAAACTGGCTTCTTTTAATTCTTGAGTTTTGGTGTGTGTTTTTTCACATTGAATTATGTACTCTCTTTCCTTGGTATATACTCATAATTATACTTTATTCTTTTTCAACTTGATCATAAAAATGTTACTTTTCTATTATTTGGAACTTATTTTTTCTTGCATATCATAGATTACCCCCCCCCCGAATTATAGTTTAAGAATACTCTTTCTCTAAAAGGCACATGAAAACATGCTCAACTAATTATCTGGAAAATACATATTAAAATCACTATGAGATACTACCGCACGCCTATCAGAATGATATTTGTCAAACAGACAAAAAATAATGTGTTGGCAAGAATCTGGAGAAAATACAACACATTTCTGATCCCCCTAACTGCTCTCCCCTGCCGGCCTGATCACCCCTAACTGCTCTCCCCTGCCAGCCTGATCACCCCTAACCTCCTCTGCCTCAGCCCCATCACCATGGCTTGGTCCGGAAGGATGTCCGGAAAGTCATCCGGAATATGTCTTGTCTAATTAGCATATTACCCTTTTATTAGTATAGCTAATGCTTGATTTTCCCTTACAGTTGTAAGACTCACTTAATGGAAAATCTGTCCATGGACTTTCTGCTTAGGTAGAAATGAGTTTTAATGAGAGAGCAGTAATTAGTTGTTAACAGGTTACAAGTTAGCTTCATGATCTCACTGCTTGGACAAATATTAACTATCTTCTACATTTCTCCATTCCTCTCCTAAATTAGCATTTTACTGCTTGCAGAATGTTTTTGACTAGAATGGGAATGTTCAACATAGAGAGAAAGCTATTCCTTGGTAATAAAATAAATAATAACTGCTTGAATAGTTATAATCAATAAATAATAAATATGCATACCACCAAAAATAAACAATGTAAATTAACTATGCTAATTTTATTCAAAGAGAAATAAGTACTTATATGCAACAAAGTGGGATGATCTGGAGTCCTCCCATCACCAGCCTGGCTGAGGTTAATATTAGGGGGTGAGAAAAAAGTTGTGAGGCCCATTTACAGCAGGAGTTTGCAGAAGCAGAGAGAAGTAGATAATAGCATCTGAGGACAAAGATCCTATTACCATTATTAAAAAAATAATAAATAACATTTCTTCCTGTCTACCACTGATGAGCACTCAGTCACTTTACTTTAGAAAATATATAACAATTCTCTTGAACCTTTAATCGTTGGCAACTGATATTATACTAAGACAGGTAAACCATTTTTTAATGCTTTGGGGAAAGAAAAGTTGACAACTGAAAAAGAGAGGTTCTCAAAGACCATTAATGCAAAGGAAACATTTGTAATAATCTGTGCATATTTAATATATGGCCACTTCAGATCTGAGACAGATGATTACCTGAAAAGAAAGAAAATATTCTGAGCTATTTCACTTTTTACATTTGAAATGTCTCAGGAGTTCACATTAATATTAACTTTACCAACTCCTCTTATTCTGGTATATTCCTCGAATGCACCCTCCCTTCTCCCCCGGGAAAGACTTGCCTTCTGATTTGCCCTCACATCTGCATTTACCAGAGGAACAGATGCTTAGCTTCTAAGGGTCAGAGTCTGGCCTTTTCCTTCCCATCGCTAGAGCAGAAAGAAAGGGGGTTCCAAAGCGATGGTGGGTGGCAGCTTTCCAAGGGCTGGCCTGTGCTCTTACATTTAAAGTAAGCAGGTGGCATCAATGGGCTATCTAATGACTAACAAGATAAGAGTGAAATTGATCTTTTTAGTAACCCTTTTCCCCAGCAGCAGCCTGCCCCACCCTCCTGAGTTCAGTTACATTCATTGTTCAGTTCCAGGAATCATTTTAGACCCGTTCACCTATTTGTCCGAGCTGATACTTAAAGCACTGGGGCACAAACACTGATATTCCATCTCATCTGAACCTCCAAACTGGTAAATGCCTTTACAATTGGAATCTGACTTGAAACAATAGTTAACACACATGTGAAAATGCACCTGCAATATTATTGCTATTACTTTCATGCTGACTTTGAACTGTGGGTTTGTCTTCCCTCTCCAGGTCGAAGGCCACTTACTCTAAACATCACAACCAATGCTGAAGAGTATGGAGCCTACATAGATGCTAAGGTAAATGATTAATTTCAAAATAAGGCATAATGGATTCAGTTATAGTATGAATTCCAGCCTTGTGTAAGTGTGTTGTCCTTTATCTATTGATGATTTTCTGAGTTATGATACTGGATAACCTTTCAGGAGTAGAGGATAGAATCATGATTCTGGATAGTGCTGAGGGAAGGACAAACTATGTCTGTGGGTTCGCTCTCTTCAGCGGCAGGTTATCTGTTGTATATTGCATAAGTTGACCTAGATTTCTTACAAAAGTGTTCATGTGATCCTTGGAGGCTCCTGCCCTGAAGTATGTCAGGACACCACCAATCACATTGTCAAGTGGAAAGCAGTTAGAGCCGTCATTTTTGTACAGGAAGCCTGCAATGATTAGGATGTATTTTTCTGCAGATGTAGGAAGAGATACGAAACAGCCCAAGGAAGCTACTGTGCTACAGGTGGTGTCTGATGAGGAAGTATGGGATGAAGGGATTTATAGAGCATGGCCTCACTGCATTTCTCTTTCTTGAGTCATGGTCATCATTTGCTTTTCTGCTTGTTAAATAGCTGTATATTCCTGAAACAATGGATTCTACATTAAGGTGGACGATAGCAAAATCATTAATCACCAAGATTCAAAGCCAACCTAAATTCAAATTGCGGTTCTGCCGTTTACTAGTTGCTACACCGTGGGCTTCAGTTTTCTCATCTACAAAGTGGGAGAAATAACAGTACCCACTACTTAGAACTGTGGCATCATAGAAACAAATGAGTAGAGGTAAAGCACTTGAAATATTGCCTGGCACCTAAATTTACTGATTAACTAAAGCACTTCTATTCTACCTCCTCACATTGTTTCAGTTTTTCATTTCTCCTTTCGTCCAGGAACTCTGGTTGTGGGAATTACTAAGGGAACCAAACTCCCAATTCCCTTTTAGCAGCCTCCCTCCCAAAGGACATATATTATACCTTTCATGTAAATGCCAGGAAGGAAAATAATTGGCATCACCTTGCCCTTTGAACGGACCCCTGGCAAGCCCTAGGTGGTGTGACGGGAAAGTGACCCGCAAGCAGGGCGCCTGCCAGCTCGGAGCACAGTGTAGTGGGAGAGGCAATTAGAAGGCGCTTGCCATTTCAGAAACATGCAAACATCAATTGGCATAGAGTTTCAGGAAGCAGCATAACAAGAAACCTACAAAACAGAAAGCCTTTCAAGGGAATGAAGGCACCGGGCTTCCAAATCACAACCGGATGATTATGATTACCATTAGAACGTAATCAGCCTCAGTATGGAGAGAGAAGGACTTCATCCCTCCAGTAGACCTGCCAATACTCCATGTTTCCACTCACAGCCCTCCTCCACTTTTCAGAAGCAAAACCGTGGTGCTCGTTGGTCAGATCATGTCATCTCCTCCCCCACCCCCCACCCGCCACATTAGCAAAAGCATATTTCTCCAATCTACCCCCCCTCCCATCCCCAAGTTGTCTGTCAGGACTAAAGGTAACAGATCAGAGAAAAGAAAATGACACTAATTTATGAAGTTCTACAGAATCCTGCAACACCTGGGTTCAATCCAAAAGCAGTCAATGGCTGCTCTCTGATTTGGTTTTCTCAGCTCCAAAATGCAAGTTGTCACTATTCTATTTCCTATGTTAATTTTTAAGATAAAAATAGGTGAAAGTAATCTTTTAACACCTGTAGTGATATAGTTTGTTTAATTTTGTTTGGATATTTGCAAATACTATCACTGATGATGGCTATATTTTTATTTTAATAACCCAAATGCAGAAAATGTATTATAAGGTTTAAACAAGTCATATGCTAAGCCATTCAAAGACTATTAATTTGAATAAGAAGATCTAAACTGAAGTTAGAATATTTTTTTAATTAATCATACTATCAAACACAGTGTTAAACACGTTTAAAGCAGCAAAATTTGGCAAAGAAAAAATAAAAGATGTATCTTCTAAAGACTAGATATTAATAATTGTTTTTTATTAGAAGAGAAAATTATTTATAAAAATAAGAGATACCATTTCCCACATTAATTCTTCCCCAAATTTCTTTCTTTTTCTATTTTTAAAATATAACCCAGTAAACATACCATATCTCAATTAGTACAATCTTGAATGATAATAACACCAATATTATTATCTTAACAAATGTAATCTTGAGTAACACACCACTGTAATATTGAAAGCAAGACAAGTAATATTTATGGTAGAAAGGATAATGTGAGCTATTAAGACAATGTTTTAGTGTAATACTTCAGCAATTTAAAATTGTTTTATGTTAAAATAGTTCAGCATAACTTTTCTAGGGTTTTTATGCTATAAATAAATTTTGATTGCTATAGCAATGTAAGCAGCATGAATGAATACTGTCTATTCCTGTAACAGGAAACGTGTCACTGTTATAAATACATGGCTAGGACAGCATTTCTGGGTTCTAGTCCCAAATCTGCATCTGAACTTTCTGAGTGATCTTGAGCAATTAGCATCCATCTGAAGAAACAAAGGAGCCTCAAAAATGAAGGCTGATTTTTTAAGAAACACTTCCAGCACACATTCTAGCATGCGCTAAATCCACATTCTGCCTTCAATCTTTTCTGACACCTGTCTGCCCACTCCTCTCGCCCCACTGACCTGATCATTTCAAGAATGGAAGGATTTGTTTACAGTGGATCCTCTTTGTCATCACTTGAAACTTTAAAATTACAAAAAAAGTACAAAAGAAATAGACTTTTTAGTCTCACCAACTAGTTGTTTGGTGACCTTAAAAAAAAAGTCACTTAACCCTAGCCAGTGTGGCTTGACGGTTAGAGAGTCATCCTGTGCATGAAAGGGTCATGGGTTGGATTCCCAGTCAGGGCACATGCCCAGGCTGCAGGTTCAATCCCTAGTTGAGACACATGCAAGAGACAACCTTTATCTATGTTCCCCTCTCACATGGATGCTTCTCTCTCTCCCTCTCTCTTCCTCTCTCTCGAGAATCAATGAAAAACACATCCTCGGGTGAGGATTACAAAAAATAAAAAAAGTCATTTAACTAATTTTATTGGGAGTCAATAATATGTCCAAAACTGCTCCACAACGAAGTTGTATATAAAGAATATAAAGTGTGGCCCCTGCTCTCTTCTAGGGAGGATCCTACAACTGAAGTAGGTGCCCTTGACCAGGACTCTTCAGTCCATAGGTCAATACTCTATCCACTGAGCTAAACCAGCAAGGGCATTCATCTCAGTATTTTGTAGAAGTGCTAATGGAAGAGGTGGGATCCAAGATGTGTTTTAAGAATGAATAGAATTTGGGATATATAAAGCTTCTCTGGGAAAAATAACCAGTTTTCCTATATTATCTGGGGTCTATGTAACAAGCTGTTTGACTAGTGAAAGCAAAGCAAAGGGGTAGTGGAAAGGGCTTGCATTTCACCGTGAAAGTTAGGAAAACCCCAGCAAACATGTCATTCACTCTTCCGTGCCCAATGAAAGGGCAAATAGTTATCCCACCAAAATCCTAAACTCAACTGGAGTACAAGGTTCTCCCCTCAGATTGCAACTGTGAAGATTACAGGGTGGGTGTATGTCAGAGACAGCCAGCGCTCTGCTCAGCACTGCTGCTCTGAGTTGCTGTGAGTCCATATAGCCTTCTAAATTTTTTCCAACTACACCAGAGTAGGTTCCTTCTCAAACCCTACTCCCTATACTAACAGTTGGGAACTTAGTCCAAGTTCCTCCTTTATCCTCTGCTCATTAGTTGCAGGTGTCAGGTTCAAGCCCCTCTGCCTGGGCCTGGATCTCCTAGGATGCCGGGTCTTAGACAGAGAAGCCATGAGAAGTTTTGGGTGTATAAGAATGAGTCTTTATTACAAAAGCCAGTGGCCATTTAGCCATCAGACAAAACAGTCCTTCACAGCAGTCCTATTCAGGCAGGCAGCCGGATACCAGCTGGTAAATACATATTTTTCCCACAGTAGTATAAACCTGTGTACCCACAGTTATTATCTGAGCAGCCACACGCTGCCCCCTAGACTCACCGCCCCACATAGTAGCAGCACCTGAGCTCTTTGCCTCTCCTGTCTCCCATGTCTCCAGTCTGGTAGTTACATCCTCTGTGCCTACCTCAGCTTCTCCAGCACACTCTTCTTCCCAGCACACTGGCTGGTTAACATGGTAACTGTATCTGAGCTCTCTATGAGCTCTTAGCCTTACATCGTAGCAGTGCCAGCTCTCAGCTCCATCTGAACTCTCTAGCCTAGTCTCTTCTCTCCGGCACACTCCTCTGCCCAGCACACTGGCTGGTCTCTAACTTGTATATTATTTCAGAGACAAAGAAGGCTTCCTACCAACTGTTACATCAATCATATTTTGGCTACAGAAGGGCATGCTTGTGCAGTACACCGTGGGATTGTTGTGCTTTGTCCTTGTACTTGTTTATGGTATCTTGGCCTAGGTGCAGAGTGGCCTTGGACATTCGGTGTATTGACAACAAGGCCTCTGTGCTTAATTGGCCTTGACTATCAAGTGTCTCTGGTGTGGTTCCCACAGCGTAGTTCTCCTTCGCTACAGAGATTGTTGCTATTAGGTTTAGTTATAAAGCTCACTGACTAACCCATGTATCTGAAATAGAAACCCAAAGTCTCAGAGGCTCATCAAGCATAAGCATTCTCTCACTGAGGACTCAGTCTCCTTAGCTCTCCTGCTGGCCTGTCAGTTTTCTTTGGGTTTCTGACCAGCCCCAAATTGAACCACTTGGGGAAGAGAAAACTAGTACCATTGACCTTGACAGAGAAAGATTTGAGAATATAAGTGAATCCATTTTATACCTAGTTCTATGAATTAACCATTTCCCATCTGAGGAAAAAATGCGATCATTCTCATATTAATAATCCAAAACTTGACTCGCACAAAGAAAACTCAAATTAGATATTGTTCTTAAAACTCTAAGTTGCATTCTGTTGACACACTGAGAGTATAGTCATGACAATAACAATTATAGTTACCACTTATTAAGAGTTCATTGTGTACCTGGCATTGTTATATAGTCTAATGTATGTATACCTCATTTAATTTTCACAAATTTGTATTAGGAAGAAGGTATTGTCCCCAGTTTAAAGATAAACAAACGAGGCTCAAAATTTTAATATAATCACATTTAACAAGTAGCAAATGGCAGAGCTAGGATTTGAACCCACGTTTTTCTGAGGCCAAACACACTACCTTTCTTTCTATTATGTACAACACCTTTCAGACAGTGCTGCCTCCACTGTCTCATGATACTTTGCTTATATGCTCAGGTATACCAGAAAGATGACTGAGCTGACAGTTTTATGGCATGTATGTGCATTAACATCAACCAATACTTATTATTTAGTCCCATGTAGTCAGTGAATGTTTTGCAAGCAGATGGGCTACAGATTCAGAAAAATCAATGAATATTTGACTAAGTAAGTGAATTATGAAGAGTAAAAACATTATACGTGCTTTTTCTTGGAAGTAAGAGGAAAGCTATAGTCTTAATAAAACCGACCCAAGGCTAATGACTTAGAGCCCCCCTAAAGTAGAAATTTATCTGACTAAGGTTTTGCTTTTTCCATAGACATATTTCCCAATGGAGTTTCTTAATTTTGACATTCAAAATACAGAATCCTGTCATGGCTCTTTACTTTTAGATTCAAGGCCAGTTTACTTCCTAATCTCTTATTTATTATTCACTTTCATATAAGGTTCGCTTTGCCTTGTTTTCACATTCTTTATGTTCTTACATACTCTGTAACAGATTGTTCTCACTGTCTTGAAGATTGTTACATTGATCTTACCTTTTCTACCTTGTGTCTATCAAATCTTCACACTATTCAGCTTCCAGAATCTGTAGTTCTGATTTTGCCCGAAGCTTTTCTAATTAATTAAATATGAAACATTGTAATCCTTCTATGGAAATCATCTTTCCTTTCTAGCCAAAGGCATTACCAGTGGTAAAACATATTCATTTTGTACATAACAGACGTTTCAACCATTAGATTGTACTTTTTATTGATTTTTTTTTCTGGTTAAAGTAGAAACGCTATTGTAGAAAATTTATAAATATCAAACAAACCAGAAAGTAAAAGCCATTGTTTATGCCAACACCTTAAGAAAGCATTGCTAACATTTTGTTATATTTCTTTCCAGTCTTTTTTTTTTTTTAAACACATATAGTAAAACTTTTCCTGCCTTAATGTATTTTTGTTTGGCTTTGTTTTTCTTAAAATAAGGCCCTCTAAGATTTAGATTCACCCAGTTTTCTGGATTCATAAGAGCCAAGTGGCCAATAGGAGGGTTGACCATTAACAGATTTGGCAAAGCATTGACTCACAGATGTCTGGAAGTATTCCTATTCCTTGGCTTGTTTACAAAGATTTGACTCCTGTATGGTCTGTGTTCAACTCCTGGGTAGTTCTCCTCTTTACTTCCATCATGTGTTAATTGCCTGTAAATTAAAACCACTCTGTTTTATTTTATAGAAGCTAGAAAAATATATCAATATTAGATTATATAAAACATGGTATTATGAAATAATACATCTCTCTTCTTGATTTTTTAATTAAATTATAGATCTAAACATGATTTTATGTTCATGTAATGTAAATGCCCTTGATGGGTTTTTCTCCTCTGTTTGTGGGCCCATCTTAACTGTGTGGAAGAAGAACTATTCTTAATCAACTTGCACCTTTAGAGATCTAACCTTTATATCCTCTCAGTTCATTTTATCAAGAACTCATCTGGTGAACATGCAGTGTCTGAGAACTTAACTTTCTCGCTGTGACTCACCTGACCAGTGTTGGGGTCCAAGTTTTATCATTCAGTCTATTAGGAAGGACTTTGCTCTTAGATAATTGCGTCTCATTTCTTCCACCTATTAAAAACATGGTTGATTATTCCACCTAAATTTAGACATTTATCCAGTTCAGTTTTGTTTGCTAATCAAACTTTTAAAGGTACTAACTAACTTTTCATAAAAAAAAAAAAAAAGTATTAAACTGTAACCTCATAGGAGAAATAGCTTCCCGGTCTTACTGAACACCTTTCCCACAATTCCCTTGATACCAAGTGTATTCTCGGCACCCAGCACATAGCCTATCATCATTAGCTATTTGTAAGTGAATAAAGAATATTCTTCAAGGTATCAAAACCCATCCCCAAGCAAATAAGATGACCAACTTCTGAAGGCTAAAGATTTTCATAGCTTGGAAGAAATGCAAAACCCTTTTCTTCCCAAACATGTATTTCCTTAAATGCTACCTATGAACCCCTTGCCTATGAGGATTTCATTTCTCACACTTTTTTTTTTCTCACACATGACCTAACAGAGATATCAGAGACTAACCAAGTTAAACCCTGAGTGTAGAGCTGTTGCATTTGTAGAGTAAATCTTAAGGACCAAGACAAAGGAGCTGAAGTATTAGCACCACGGAGGACGAACCTGCGAACTGAACAGCTGCGAGTGTTGAGGTTCCCCAGGCAATGGGGGTTCAAGAGGACAATCGTGAGGTGTCAGGGCAATCAGGACACAACCACATTTTAAACTGCAGACGGTCTGCATCAGGGCAGATACTGCAGCCAGAGGTCTGTGTTTTATTGAAGTCTAAAGTAATTCCCCTTGTTTTATGCTACTGAATGGTTCATTTGCTTTGGGAGCCTCAGGGGGTAAAAGGGAGGGAAACAAATTAAGTCAAAACTGCAAAGACTTGTTAAAACTACACAAGGTGTGCCTAGCTCTCTTATTGTTACAGGAGACCTTGGGAGAAAAAAAAAAATCTGTGGGAATTCCACCTCTGACTTGCTCCATAACAACTCACAGCTGATTAAGTCAACCTTTGAAACATGCAATGAAAACACAGAAAACCTAACTTAATATGCAATGGCATAAACCAGTCATTGTTTCATTTTCTGGAAACTGTGTTGGCACCAGGATGAGAAGTAGATTAACAAAAACCTCTAAGAATAACAGACCTTTCTGTAAATCAGTTAAGTTTACTGATTAATGAAGAGCCAGACTTTGATGTTAAGAACTTGATGCGCAGTAATTATGAGCATGTCCCTCTATAAAGGCTGCCACTTAAGAGTTCCAAGGAGGGACTCATAGATATGCTTAGGGATAGGAGGAAATAGAAATATTTATGATTTCTGCACCACCCAACATACACAAAAACACACCCTCACCTAATCCCTGGCTGTAAAACTTTATTTATGCAGTTGTAAATTGGGAAATCTCAGGCATAAAACTCTATATCTATTAAAGTTGCAATGGATTAGTAGACTGGTGACTGGGGGAGGCTTGCTGATTTTTGCTTTTTTTCTGGCAGCAAATGATATGAAATCATAGGGAATCCATATCTCTAAGACCAAAGAACAACTTCCCAGATGTTGGTGGCATCATTAGCTAAATTGTGATGTCCCTTCAGGACAAAACATGTAAACATTCTCCTGTCACTTACAATTGTGTTAAGGAGGAAACCAAAATGAACTTGCAAAGTCATGCACTAGCTCAATTTTGGAAGAAAAAAAAAATCTCTCTTTGAAGGAAATAAAATCAATCCCCAGGTCAAATTAAATTTTGACTACTCTGTGAAGCTTCAATACACAGTTCCAATAACAATCAGTACTTAGGTCTTAACGTGCAGGCAAATAATGTTTCATTTAAAAGAAATTGAATGAGGATGACTGACAGAGAAAGTTTTGATGCTATTTTGTCATTAGTTAAAGTTAAATCATGCCATTATTGGCTCAGTCATGAACATCTCAATTCTCAAAATCCTCATTTTTCTCCTTCCCTCCCATGTGCAATAGGAGCCCTTTGCCAGGCTGGGCTTGTCTCTTCCTATTATTTAAACCTTGTCATGCAAATGCATCATAAGTGTAGCCTGAAGACTTCTGTCTCATGCAAAATTTAGCTTAAATTCTACTGTTAAGAAATACTTTGTTATGCATAAAACTTCTGTTTGGTTTGCTGACATTCTCCTTTGTCGGCTCTCATGGTGATTCATTATCTTGTGCTATAGATTTCCAAGTATCATCTTTGTATTGATTTTTATATCTTTAATAACCACTCCACAGAAGATGGCTCCACTGGTGTCATTGATCGCATCAAAAATTCAAGGCTTACAGAAATACTAGAGGGCTAATTGGTAGCAGAACATTTCAGACTTAATCTTAATGCAGTCTTAATCTTCTGCATTAAACCTACCTGAAGGTTTCCCCTTGCAGCAGACAAGGGGAAGTTTAGTGCCTCGTTGAAAAACACCTGGTGAGAGCATTCAAGAACATCGCAGTACATGGGGACTACAAACCTGAAAATGTCACTAAGCAAACTTTCAGAAAATCAGAGCAATCCATTCACCTGGAGCCTGCACCACTGGAATGCTCCTTGCTTTCCCTTGCTAACACTTCTGTCTCCACCAAGCCATGTTTGCTTATGGGTTTTAGAAGCAAAACTATGAAGGGAAAATCCCCATAATTCTACAGCGTGTGCCACCCTGGAATTTGATAATTTTCCAGTGTAGCAATGGAAGGGGTTCCTCTGCAGAAACTCAGGATGAACATCCTGTTTGAGTAAATGACTTTAAACAACAAATTTAGGATTGCTGGTATAGGGCCAGCAAGTCTGGAGACCCTGTGTATGACCGGGTATATCACACCCTTCCTTCTAGCACCCCGTTCATTGGCTATCCAGATCTTTAGGTCATTAGAAACCTAACCCGAAGGGAGAAGCAGGTGCTCTATGCAAAGCTGAAGGGTAGCCTGATTATAAAGTTGGAACTTGGACTCACAGCATTCTTTCCAGTCACTGTATCAAAGCACAGGTGAGTATGACCTGATACCTACCCTGAGAACCATACTTTCAGAAGTCTGTAGACGGAAGGTGGAAAGGAGACTGGAACATATTTGATAATTAACTGGAAGGCAGGATGAACAAGGACGTGGACTTTGGAATTGGCCAGTAAATATTATATATGGGGCCAGTTTATAGTGCAGCCAGAGCTGCCATGACAGCGGAACTGCCTTGCCCGACGTTTTATGCCTCAAACCTTTGGAATGTTAAAACAGCGGGGAAAAACCTTTGGACTGGGACTCAGGCAACCTGTGTCCCAAACATCTGTTTGCAAAGGTAACAAGACAGCAGATATTATCACTACTGGACTGATGACTACCAGACTGAAAATTAAAAACACTGTTTAGAATTAACATGTTGTTTTCTTCACCAATAAAAAATGCTTTCCGTCTACTGATGGAAATATTCTCCTCCTTTTTCTCATAAGTACCTATTGCTTTTGTCTCCTAATTGAAACATTATTTGGGCTTCTGCCTAAATTAATGATTCTCAAGTAGCTATTCCCATTGATCTCAAACACTTGTTTGCCTCTTACTTTGAAAGACCTTTTTATTTTTAAGTTAACAGACCAAACCTTAGTTTTTTTCCACCTCCAACATTGTGTGGTGTAGCACTTGGAAGATTGCTGTCTCTCTGAAGAATGGTGACATTTAAAGCTTCCTCCTCATGATAATAAAATGTGCGATGCTGAGTACTGGGCATGTTACTTATGCACCCAAAGGCTTGTTACCTATTAGAAGACAATAAAGGAGGAAACCAGGTGTGTGTGTGTCTTTTTTTTCTCCCTGTAAAATTTGAGGAATTATTTTAAGAGGACGTGGGAAAGGGGAAGCAATACAAAAAATGTATATAAATGTATATATACTTATATATACACTGAGTGGCCAGATTATTATGACCACCTGTAGGCAAATTAACTATAATTTCGCGCTGAAGTTGCTAGAGTGCCAGACCATTATAAATAGGGAAGCAGGTTGTTTACCACAACAGTAGATGTGATTTTTTTCTGAAGATATGGGTAAACAACGTGATTTAACAGCCTTTGAACGTGGGATGGCAGATAATAATCTGGCCACTCAGTATATATATGAGTGGCCAGATTATTATGACCACCCCATCAGTACTTCGCTGGGCCACCTTTTGCCTTCAATGCTGCGGCGATTCTTCTTGGCTTTGACTCCACGAGATGTTGAAAGGTGATGTGAGGAATCTGACACCATGCCTGATGAATAGCACTGTCCAGTTCTGTGAGATTTCATGGTTGTGGAACCAGCTGCCTGATGGCTCTTTTAACTTCGTCCCACAAATGCTCAATTGGATTGAGATCTGGTGATTGTGGGGGCCACCTAAGCAAGGTAAAGTCTCCCTCATGTTCTTGAAACCACTCCTGTACAATACAAACACCGTGGCATGGCGCATTGTCTTGTTGGAAGAAGCCATCTCCACTGGGATACGCCATCAACATGATAGGATGAACTTGATCAGCAATGATACTTAGGTATGTTGTGCTCTTCAGACGTTGTTCCACACGAATTAAAGGGCCCAAATCATGCCAGGAAAACATGCCCCAAACCATAACACTGCCCCCACCAGCTTGAAGGCTTGTACTCATGCATGTGGGGTGCATGCTTTCATGCTATTTCCGCCAAATTCTCACTCTGCCATCTTCGTGATGCAACTGGAAACGTGATTCATTGGACCACATGACTTTTTTTCCAATGCTCAACTGTCCAATCCTTGTGTTCCTGTGCGAATTGGAGACGTTTTATCTTGGTAACTGCAGACAGCAAAGGTGTTCAAACAGGCCTTCGGCTTCTATATCCCATATGATGCAGTGTACGGCTAGTTTGCCTACAAACATCAGGTTGTCATAATAATCTGGCCACTCAGTATATATATATATCTCCCATCTTCAAAGGCTGTTAAATTGCATTGTTTACCCATATCTTCAGAAAAAAAAATCACTTCTAGTGTCATGGTAAACAACCTGCTTCCCTATTTATAATGGTCTGGCCCTCTAGCAACTTCAGCATGAAATTATAGCTAATTTGCCTACAAAGGTCAGGTGGTCATAATAATCTGGCCACTCAGTTTAGTGTGTATGTATGTGTGTGTGTGTGTGTGTGTGTGTGTGTGTGTATATATATATATATATATATATATATATATATATATATATCTGAACCATCCTGGCCGCATGGTTCAGTAGATTGAGCATCCTCTGATGCACGAAGAAGTTGCTGGTTTGATTACCAGTCAGGGCATATGCCCAGGTTGTGGGCTCAATCCCCAGTAGGGGGCTTGCAGGAGGCAGCTGATGAATGTTTCTATCATCTCTCCTCCTTCTCTCTCTACAAAATCAATAAAAACATATTTTTAACAAATAAAATAAAAGCTCAAAAAAATAAAAAGTGTATATTCATAATGTTTTGGGCAAAGTTTAGAGCAAAGAGCTTAGCATATATGCTAATTCAGCATTATAAATGTAGCATGAAGCACTGAAAGGAATTTGGAATTTAAAGGCATTGGAATTAGGGTGAAACTTTAGAAAGACTGGAAAGATGAAGGGATGAATCAGGGATGGAGGCCATAGTGAGACAAAGGTCATGGTGAGCTCTTAATGTTTAGCATTTAGGTACTTGAATTTGGGGAGTCAAATAATTTTTAAATAACTAGAAATTATAGTTGCAAATTTCAAAGTTTCTCATTTTAAAAATGAGATGTAGCAACCTTATAAACAAAATAATAAATATGTAAAGGTCTACACAATTAATTTAAGTATTAAATGCAGTGTTAGAATTTATTGCTAAGATTATCTTCAAAGTGTTACATTTATAAAATAAGTGTGGATTTCAAATAATTTATTAGGACATTATATTTAAGAAATGCCAAACACCTGTATAGTACAAGTTATTTTTCTATTGAAGTCATTATTCCTGTTTCATAGTTATTTGCTTCGCAGAATTTAGTCATGTATCTGGTCTATAAATACCCATTTGTTGATGAAATTCAATTTGGGCTTTTATCCTCTTTCCTAAACAGGCTACAGCTTTCAACTTAGGAGAGCAAAACAGCTTTCAAATTAGGAGAGCAAAGCAATTTCATTATAGATGTTTTCATTTCAACTCTGTGTATCTACCTTTGGAGCTGCCATCCCACAAAATATTTCCTGATATTATAATTTCTCAAAGAATTCATCATCTCTCTTCCTGGCCTCCTTTTGTATTTTGTATTCTTCCTCCTTTGTTTTCTCCCTTCTTTTCCTTTTTTGATACCTTTGTCTCTTTTTCTAAGTTTTTACTGCTTTCCCTCCACTTCACTTCCTGGTCTCTTTTCCCTTCATTCTTTCTTCTTTTCTTTATCATGTTATCACCTAAACTGAAACCCAATGCATGGAACTGTAAGTTTGATTCAAATGTTATTTATCCTTTGGATATTTTTTTTAAATGACAATCCAAGGAGCCCCTAGGTATGGCACTAAATTCATTTCCCATCTGTTACAAGAAATGATTATGACATGAAAGGGAAAAAAAATTCTACTAAATGCAGATCCTACAAAATGCAGTAAGAATAATCTTCCAAGTGCTGAAAATTTTTATTTTTTCCTTAACCTTTACCTTTGTTATTCTCCAATATAACAGAAACTATTAAAGTTCTCTATATTCAATATAGAGAAAAAACACTTCTGCTCAATAGTAAGTTATTATGGAATGTAAGCATTAATTTTCCATTTTCTATTTTTAAAATGTTAAAATACTACAAAAAATATAGGTCCTGACTCTTAATACACTAGAAAAAAGTTAGACATTCAATACTAATCAGCTTATTGTTTCTGAAATTTTTTCTTTCCTTTTTAAAAATACTATCTATTCCTTACTACTATCATAGAATTAAGTTTTTACTTATTGATACAATATTACTATTAACGATATTTGACTACTGACCAATGAACAATGGAGTGGAATATACTAAAATTTCTTTAACAAATGTATGTAATTTTCTTTTTTATTAAATTTCTCTTTAATAACTGCAAAAACTACAAAAGTGAGACTTAGCAGAGTTTACCAGCCAAATGAATTTTTTTAAATATTAGTTTTGTATATGAAGTGGCCAAGAGATGAAATATGAAAATTTTTATATTTTCAAAGCATTTCCTTTTCAAGACTTTCTCCTCTGATCACAGCTGTTAAACTCTCCCAATGGAGGCCCCACGTCATTCCCAGAGGGCTCCACCTCTGCAGTCATTATTGATCCCATCCTTGAGAGCAAATCGCAAATGCCTTTCAGTTTGTCACCATGGAATTTATGTAACTTCAAGTTGTAAGTTGAATGCCCAGTGGATAAAACTGACATCCTAACTTTCAGTCAACTGATAACATTAACTGCCACATATTAACAACTGCAATGCTTTTACTTGTATTATCTTGAATTCTTGCAGAGATCCAATATGAGTTTTTATTATCTTTATTATGTAGATGTTACATAATATACAATATATTATATAAATATGTTATTATATTTATAGTATCATCTTTATTATATAGATGGGAAAACTGAGAACCTGATTTTTAAAAAAACAAACAAAACACAAACACCAGTGTTACCCAAATGTACAAAATCAATAATTGCTCCACATAGACTTTCTGTTCTGTTTGGCAAATATCTATGTCCTGCAAGATAGCAGTTTGCCAATGGTTAGTAAATGTTTTTGTTCCATTTTGTTTTATTTATTGTAGTAAGAATATTTAACCCAGATCTAGCCTCTTAATATATATGTAAGTATACAATACAGTATGGTTAACTATAGGCATTATGTTGCACAGATCTCTATAATTAATGCATCTGGCATAACTAACACATCCCTCATGGATTGGATATGCCTATAGGAGCTTGGAAAGTCACCCCTTTTACTTTACAAATGATGAGCAGAATGATCAGAAACAGGACTAGAAAACTTTTATCTCCTGGCTCCTACTAACTTGCCTCTGAAAGCTGCTTCTAACCAGTCAAGAGACATGTCCGGACACAAGCGATAAGCAACATTTCCATGCCTGTCTTCCCTGCGAAGTTGCTGGAATTCTTGCTTCTTCAGAGCCATCTATCTAGCATGCCTCAGTCAGGTGTATGTTTTATATCCAGTATGAGAAACAGCAGTACTTATGCAGATGTAGGGCAGCATCTGGTCAGAATTTAGCTGAGTGAATACTTGCCCCTGGAAATCAAATCCTAGCACAGGCAGACCAGACCCTCTTACTTGCCCAGGGCAGCATCCACCTAGGGGTGGGGAGAACTGCCGGATCCAACGCAATCCAGATGTCCCCTCCATCTCCTCCTCTTTCACCTACAACTGTCTATTGTTTGCTTTGTCCCTTGCCAATATTTATAAGTTTCTAAAGAAGTAAAGGAGCCCAGAAAATAGAACTAAATATGCTTTTAAAATAGAACAAACAAATCACCCATTGAGTAGTTAAATCTTTACAAAAAATCATTTGTTTTAGTCTTTCAAACGGTTTTATTTTCATTATCTTTTTTTAAAAACTATGTCATGTTTTTGTAATATCTTTGGTTGAAGATTTAGAAAAGTGTCTTGTATGGCTTAGTTTTCAGATCGGTTAAGGCAATTTGGGGGAAGCACTATCTCACCTGTCAGTGTGAATAATGTCCCAGGCACCTGCATGGACTGCGACTTTTACATAGTGCTGTCCTTTTATAGCGTATTGCACTGTAATCACGTGGGTTGCTTTGGGTAGCTCGCCAGTAAAGGATCTTGTTTTATCTTTTCAAAACACCTTTTTTCCCCCTTAGGCATGTCATGTAACCTCTCTGTACTTTAATATCTATACATATATACTTTAGAGAGATAAAAAGATAAAATTTGTAAATGTGTTGAGAGCTTCTGATGACTGAAGCAGTAATCAGTTATTCAAGGTCTCCCATATAAAGATCACTTTATAAAACAGACCGAAACAGGGTTGGGGGAAGGACCTGGATAGGAATGAAAGAGTAAAATAAACTTAAAAGTAGCCAATAAACATGAATTTTTAAAAGCAGAAATAAATACCTGATAGCCCAACAACAAAAAAGAAGAAAAGAGGGAGGAAGAAATCAAAGAAGGAAGGAAGGAAGGAAGGAAGGAAGGAAGGAAGGAAGGAAGGAAGGAAGGAAGGAAGGAAGGAAAGAAGGGAGGAAGGAAGGAAGGAAGGAAGGAAGGAAGGAAGGAAGGAAGGAAGGAAAGAAGGAAGGAAGGAAAGAAGGAAGGAAAGAAGGGAGGAAGGAAGGAAGGAAGGAAGGAAGGAAGGAAGGAAGGAAGGAAAGAAGGAAGGAAGGGAGGGAGGGAGGGAGGGAGGGAGGGAGGAGGAAGGAAGGAAGGAAGGAAGGAAGGAAGGAAGGAAGGAAGGAAGGAAGGAAGGAAAGAAGGGAGGGAGGAAGGAAGGGAAAGGAAAGGAAAAGTTAGCTTCATTCATTCTGATTGTCATTCACAGTATGTGGACAAAAGTGCCCACTTAGATGCAAACTTAAAGTAAAGAGAGATGGTAGCTTCTGGTGATTAATTTCTTTCCTCCAAGATCCACAAATGTGGCATGTGACTTAAAATTACCAGGTAGAAGAGTTTGGCTAATTCTTGCTCAGTGATTCTGTTCCTAGGGACAGGCCTTGTTCATATTAGCAACTTGCCCCTGTATTATTAACTCTTTAAATATTTGGCCTTTATGACTTTCTGGTTGGTGAAGATCTAAGAAAGCTATCCATATTCAGAAAAAACAAGCTGTTCTGTGGTTTTTTTTTTATAAAAAATCATTTATGGATGTGTGTGTGGGGGGGGTGGTGGTGGTAAAGAAAATCAACATAGAAAGATAAAACAAGTTGTATAAACTTTGTATAAAAAATATAAATAATGATTGTCTTCAAACGTGTCTGTAGCAGGGGAGAGCTGGCAACCCCAGCACCTTGTGGTGTACGGGATGACACTCTAACCAACTGGCAGGATTCTAAAACCCCCCTCTATTAGCTGCATTCTCGGTCTCTCTGAAGCTCAATGTCCTCCTCAGTGAAATGGATAGAATACTCTTGGTGAAGTTTAAATCAAGCAGAAGAACATAGACAAAACATTGGGTCGGCTTATGTTAAATGTCCTTTCTTCTTACTAAAATTTTTTTGTCTTCAAAATATTTCTACTGTGTTTTTTTTAAAAATGAGGATTCCCCAAACTAAGAACGTTTGTTACAAAGCTGTTTCAAAAATAGCCCTGGAAACCCAGGCCTGTGGCTGCTGTCTGATTTCCGAACGAGGCAAGGTGCCTCTTGGCCCTCTCCCCATCTCCCTGAACTCTGAAGGTGCTGGGAGCAATTGAGTCTTGTTTTTTATTTGTCATGGATTCTCTTTTTGTGAGACAGTTACGTAAATTTCTCAGTAAAACATATAGACAGCAAATGAACCAGAAATGCAAGAATCCCCTGCCCATTGGGCCCTGAACTACTTCTTTCATGAGGTGCTGCTGAGGCTGTATCAGGAGATTGATGTGTGTGGAAACAATTTCAGCTTCTTGCAGGAAAGTTTCCTTAGTGTCATTATTTATTATCAGGAAGAACGAAAATAACATCACTGCTCTCATTAAAGAAAATGATATTGAAACCAGCTTTAAACCTGTTTCTCAGATTTGCCTTGATAACAGAGAAGGGGAAAAAGTTTATTTTCTTTCTATCTTTATTTGTTCTGTCTCTCAATGCAACAACCAAGATAAACCCTGTGAGTGCACTTATATCTAAATGAAGGGAATGTCACACACACACAATCATATTAGTAGGATGTTCCAACAGGAAATCTCTCTTTTTTAATCCTCACCTAAGGATATGTTTTTATTGATTTTTAGAGGGGGGGGAAAGAGAGAGAGAGAGAGAGAGAGATCGATCTGTTGCCCCTCCCCCTCCCCCACACTTTCCCAACTGGGGATGAACCCATAACCCAGGCATGTGCTCTGACTGGGACTTGAACCTGAAATATTGTGGTGTATGGGATGACACAACAACCAACTGAGCCACCTGGCCAAGACCAAGTCATGAAATCTTGAAATGATAGATATTTAAAGCATTAGCATTTCAGGTGGAAGCTCCCCTCAAGAGATAATTTACAACAGTTGCAGTACCACCTCTCTCTCTCTCTCTCTCTCTCTCTCTCTCTCTCTCTCTCTCTCTCTCTTTCTTTTTGCAAACATGTAACATAAACCTCAAAGAATCCTTCTAGCTAGCTTTATTTTTCTCTATCCAATGCATTCGCCTGGTCTTCCTACCTACCCTCATCACCTGGCCCAGTTTGTACCCACACTCCATCCTCCCCTGCCCCCACCCCCAACCTTAGTGGTGTGAACACAGAGCAGCATCTGAGAACCTGGGCAGCCTATCCATTTGCTGAGGTTCATTTTAGCTAATCCAGACATCCCACACAGCAGGGGGAAAAGTGCTGTATCTGGTGAAACAAGAGCATGAATAATTAAAACTCTGTTATTAATGAACTTCCAGTCGTTATGTAAATGAAACTGATTTCAAGACTAATTTGTCAGCCTGAATTCTTTTTCTGTTCTCCCTTTGTCTAGGACAGAAACTCATCATAATGGACTTGATAATAAAACACTAGTAGACATGCTGTGTGCAGTGCCCATCTGAGTTAGAGCTTTTAGCGTGGTTAATTGATACAGTTACTCCAGAACAAGTCTATAAGGCACTCTGTATGGCTCTAAGTTTTAAAAGCCTCTCTTTCCCCCTTTGACAGGGCTGTCTATTCTCCGCACATACCTCATTATCATTTACCTTTACATGAGGGGTGGCATATAATTACTGCCTAGTAAATAGTTTCCTTTGCAATATCCATGATGTTCGAAGACAGCAGAGTTCAAAAAGGTCCAGGGGAAGGGAAGTCTCTAGTCTCCCGAGAATGACAAATAGCCACCAGGGAGAGAAAAGGAAAGAAAAGAAAAGGGAATACTTGACAAAGCACAAGACCCCTAAGTACCAGTCGCCCACTGTTCCACCATCAAGTGTCACTCATGCTATGGGTGGCATTGTCCAAGTGATACCCTGATGTCTGTGGTCACATATGTCAGCCTCATTGTTTAGATCCACTGTATTGTTTTGTGAAATCATTTACTATTAAGGTGACAGCTTCAAATACTACAATCTGATTTCCTAGAGTTACAAATACCTCACACAACAGAAAAGCAATAATTCCTTCAACAGGAAGCTATTCAGCACTTCTGTCAGTTCTCTGAGAATGTACTGAGCTGGGATCTTTATATTTGAATTTTGAAAATACTTCTGTATTCTTTTTTAGGGAAATGGATAAATTAGATATCAGAAAACTTAATTCATATTTTGGATATTTGACACATGGTTTCATTTCTGTAAAGCAATGTATAAATAAGTTATACATTTACTCCAATATTGTATATCTGTTACATTTAAATAATTAATTTTACTCCATTTTTCTTTAAAAGGAGGGAAAAAAGTTCTTTCAGAAAAATCCTAAAGCTTTTAAGCAGCAGGTGCTAATAATATGTTTTTTGTCAATCTAATAGAGTTTTCCATGATTGAAATGTTATTTAA
The DNA here is from genome assembly GCF_014108235.1 of Myotis myotis. Lineage (NCBI taxonomy): Eukaryota > Metazoa > Chordata > Mammalia > Chiroptera > Vespertilionidae > Myotis > Myotis myotis. Next base: position 59,159,721 of record NW_023416324.1, read on the forward strand.
GGACTAAATAACATGTCTAGGTACCCCCAGATATGGGTGCACCTGCTCTTGGGAAGTTTTAGATCCCTGTTTTGGCATCTGTAGTTCCTGTGTGTCAATGGGATTAGAGAAGTGGTATAGGCATTATGTAGTTCTGCTATCTTTTGTTATTTAGTAACATTTCTTTGTTAATAGTACCAAAGAATAAATAGCTTCCTAATCACAGGACATCTCAGCATCTGCTGGAATCATACAACCAATCTCTCAGGGATCAGTTATTGGAGACTTGGAAAACATGTTCTGTCACCTAAAAATGTGTCAGGTACTGGGCTAAGCAATGGAAATAAAAATTTGAAAAGGGAACAACCATTTTCAAAAGGGGAGAGAGAGGTCAATTAACTAATATTTATAACTAGAGGCCTGGTGTACTAAATTCTGCACGGTTAGGATCCCTAGGCCTGGCCAGTGATTAGGGCTGATCTGTGGGCAACCAGTGGGGCGATTGGGGGGGCAGGGGAGGTGCCCCACTGGCACCCGCCTTGGCTAGCCTGGAGCCTGTGGGCTGGGGACAGCTCCTGTGTTGAGCATCTGCCCCCTGGTGGTCAGCACACATCATAGCAACCGGTCATTCCACCAGTTGTTCCCCCATTCAGTTGATTTGCATATTAGGCTTTTATTATACAGGATTTGATGTGCAAAGGTATTACAGATGCTCCCAGACTTACGATGGCGTCATGTCCAGAAAACTCCATTGTAAGTTGTAACCATCATTAAGTAAAAATACATTTAATACACCTAACCTACCAAACATCATAGCTTAGCCTAGCCTACCTTAAATGTGCTCACAACACAATATTCAGAAAATGCTGGCAGCACAGCACACTGTAGAGTATTGATTGCTTACCCTGGTGGTTGCGTGGCTATCGCTTGCCAGAATCATGAGAGAGTATTGTACCTATCGTTAGCCAAGAGGGGGGGGGAGGGTAATCAAATTCAAGTTTTGAAGTACTGTTCCTACCAAAAATTGTTAAGTCAAACCATTATAAGTTGGGGACTGTCTATATATATATTTTGTGTACAAAAATGTGTGAAGTGTCAGAGAGGCATTCCAGAAGTAATTTGCAGGAAACCAGAAGCACAATGCTTCAGAGAATGCTGTCCTTTTTACTTTATTTTATAGCACAAATATTTTCTAGCCCAAGCCACTCTCGGTGTTATGAAGCGTAAGTGTCTGGTTATAACTTTATTCTTTTTCTCCTGGTTGCACTATGTAATAATCCATGCCTGGATTTCCCAGCCAGGTAAAGGCATACAGTTATTCCAAAACATGGCTGATTTTCACAATGTCAAGGTATAGATTGGAGGTGTAGGTTAAATAAACGCAGTCCCTTACAACTTCACGGGAACTGAATGGGACACACGGCATCACAGCAGGACAGCACAATTTGATGTCTAACGGTGCCCAGTTGGACCCTTCTCAAGGGACTGCCCCACTCATACCTGTCAGGCTTGTCTTGAAGAGGTTTCATCCTCATGGTGCTTATGCTAGACCTTACTGAAACCACTGCTCACACTCAAATTTTTTAAATATATTTTTTATTGATTTCAGAAAGCAATGGAGAAGGAGAGGAAGATAGAAGCATCAATGACAAGAGAGAATCATTGATTGCTGCCTCCTGCACGCCTCATACTGGGGATTGTGCCTGCAACCCAAGCATGTGCCCTGACAGGGAACAGAACTGTGACCTGCTGGTTCATAGGCTGACGCTCAATCACTGAGCCACGCCAGCCGGACCACATTCAAATTTTGATAAACCCTGGAATTTCTCTAAACCTAGCAACATCAAAAGACCAAAGCAACGCAGTGATAAACATACCACTTACACAATTACAGGTGCACATACACACATCATATCTTCCTACTTTCGATAGATAATATGGCTCATGGAGCCAGCTTGCAACTGTTCCTTCTAATTCCTAGCCAACTGCAGAAGTCATAAAAATACATAATCTGAAATTAAAGTCAACTAAACTGTGTTGCTTCTTTGTAAAGTTAAAAGGAAAACACACATAAGTAACAGAAATCAATTATTGTATATTCCCAGTCCTGTCCTTATAAGCCAGAGAGGACCTCAATCACTCTAGAGAATTCTGCAAGGTAATTAACTGTTTATTCTTTAAGGATAGTACCGTCTTCTTCTTCACACCAGCCTCCTGCAGCTGCCGCATCGCAGAGCAAATGAGCTGCCGTTAAAAAGAAAAAAAAAAAAAAAAACTGGAAGAAAGTTGGTGTTCTGCTTAATGTGGACAATAAGTCTGCTGAACTTCATCCTTTGTGTGACCTGAGGTTACAGTACTTTATGGCTCACGCTGTATATACACATCATAACTGCTCCTCAGTAATAAATGCGGCCATGGCTTTGAGAGAGGGCACCGCTGCATAGGTAGAATAAATGAGAACTATCTTTCCTGTGGATGTTTAGTCACGTAAAAGAATGCAGCTCGAAAATAATAAGCAGCTGAGAAAGAACATGGACCAATTAAGAATTTAAAACAAGCAGCATCCAACTAAATCTCTTGCCCTTCTTTAAAACGAAGAGGGGGGACATTAAGAGTGAAAATAAATGCTGCTGCTATTATCGAGAACCAAAAGCAAGAGATTTCACAGCGCTTCAGTCAGAGCTGGGCTAATGAATATAAGTTACCTTAGCCGGTTTTCGCTGACTTTGAAATTAAAGTTCCAAACCCTCGCATGCAGGGAGAGCTGGACTTGAGCAAAATGGACTTAATAAACTCCATTGTGTGTTGAGGTCCCTAGTGAGATTCCCTGCCCATCCATGACCAATCGGTATTATTTTTTCAGTGACTGGTACTTTTGTGAGCAAGATGGGAGTTTCTGGGAATGATTAGCACTTTTCACCATTGATTGACAGGTTCAAACAGAAATGAGACAATAGGAGGAGTCATTAGGAATTCAAATGCAACCGTTGTGTTTGCAGGCTTTGCAACTGATTTTAATGGAAAGGAAATATACGTGTAAGAAAAACAAATTAATGTTTTAAATGTTAACTTGTGAAGTCTAAATTAATCTTTTCATTTCAAAAAAAATTATAGTAGAAAGTAACAAAAAATGAGAAGATGAGACAGCAATATTTGGGGCATTCTTTCTAGAAATTTCCCAGGTCGGCTGTGGATATTTAAGATCTGAAGATTTAAGATCTTAGGGAAATCCTCAGTGGTAAAGATTTAGATTTGTTTTTTTCATAGATTTTTGGTTTTCTCCTAGATTAAAAATCTTGTAGGAAAAAACAAGTATTGTTTTTCTAAGAAAAGAAATATGATAAGGCTCTCCATTATATCCAGGGGACATTCCTTAGGGAAATAATTATGGTGAATGATACTAGCATTGACCAGAAATTGATAATTGGCCACAAATAATTAGAGAGTCTATCTTCACTGGTGTAAGTTATGCTAATAGCTCAGCCTTGTCCCTAGGTGCTGATGTTGGTTTCTTATAAGTAATTTTGTTTTAAATTCACATTATAAATTTAGCATACTGTATTTGCAAATTTAATCTCGTTTGGCATCAAAGCAAAGGCAGATAATATAGAATTAAGCAAACCTAATCAAAGCAAAAAAATAAGATGCATGCCATCAGTTTTTAGGATGTTTTAGTGAGAACGGACTTCTTCTGGGAAAAGAAGTCTTCCCTGACAACAATGCACACAAACCGTGGTTGTTTTTGTTTTTTATTTTTAAACAAAATTAAAGTAGAGCAGAATCTGTGACTGGAAGTCACCTCACAAATTTGAATGGAAATATTTCCAACACCTCGGAAGTTGTTAATATGGACGGGACGATAGAATAAATCCAATAGCCTGTGTGTGAAATGATCACTGCATCAGATGTTTATGCATATCCTGTGTGTAGCTCAGCATTCAAGCTGAATTTTTTTTTTTGAATATGTGGTGACTAATTTATGCCAAGTTTTCATCAACCTAGCATTTTTCATTTTCCAATTGACATACGGCGTTCTGTAAGTTGTGTGCTCAGTATGTTTAATGTCCTGAGATAGCAAGAGAAAATTCAGGGCATCACAATAACAAAGATAAACTCTCAGGAGCCTCTGTGGAAGTCAGAGGTCAGGAAAACAAGCCCAGCCGACTGCGTGGTGGTGCTAGGGTCTGTGTGGCTCATTAATAACCCACATTTCCACATCAAGAGATGATTTCTGTCCTTTTTTGACCAATCCACCCACCACCTGCCCTTCTGTTTCCCTCCAAAATTTCCAGGCTTGCTCAGTGAGTGGTTCTCACACTTTACAAACTGGAATCACCTGGGCATCAAGAGATTTTTTCCTCAGCTTCCAGGAAGATTCTGATGTGCAGCAAAATTTGGGAAACACAGCTATATATGCCTTCTGCCTTGGTTTTCTCTCATTTGGCCTGAAAAGACAGGCCTGTTCTCTCCTATTCATCGTTAAAGAAAAAAAAATGCTTCTCCATTTGCAGTGAATTCAGACACACAGCTCCTTGATCCTCTGTCTTTTCTGAGAAGGATCACATCACCGTGCTCGGTGCTTCTCTGCCGAACTCGCTTACAGCCTCTCATCCCCTCTCAACTTCTTTCTTATCTTCCTCTTTATACTCTCTCGTCTCCGAAATTACTACAGATCAACTGTTATCCCTCGGAGTTTTCAGCTCTTATTCAAGTTCCTATCTTTAGCTATCGTTGGTATCTGCCTGCCAGTTTAAGCATGAAAAAAGTTCCTTTTTTTAATGTTACCCATCTCTTTCTCTTTATACAAAACCTGCAGGTAGGATCTATTCCTTTCTTCAATCTTCATCCAAGAGCTAAGTTAAGACCCTTGGTGATTTTTTATCTCATTATAGCGGAGTTCTCTGTTTCAGACTCTAGTTTGCTACTCGTCTCCATCTCCTACCAATAGACTCATCGCTTTCCTGAGCAAAATGCTACTGTCAGGCTTCTTGTCATTTCCCCTGCTTGTAATGAACACCTCATCAGTGTGTCTTTAAACACATCCTATCCAATTCATCTCCCTATTCTCTTCTCCCAGAGGCTCCCCAGTCTTAAGCTAAACTTGGGATTATAGGTCTGAGAATTGATAGCAACACTTAAAAAATACTTATGAACCAAGGAGGGCTGTTCTACAGCATAGATGACCAGGAACCTCTAGATTTCTTGGAATTCCTGTAGGCCTTGGCAAGGCATTTGTTCCTTACCCATGTTCTTCCTTTCCCCAACTCCCTTAACCCAGACTCATGCAGTGAACACTGAGCCAGGATCATTCTTAGATCCAGGAAGGAAGACACAGAACTGATAGTTATACACATCTGTCTGTGTTCTGTTCTGTGTCAGATTATGCAAATTGTACACTTATTGGAAAAATTATTTGTAAAAATGGACGTCATTTTGCCTTTCATCTTAAGGGCCTGATTCTCCATAAGCTGAGCTTTGTAAACTCCATCATCATCATTCCTGATGCTGCCCCCACTTCTCCCACCCACCATGTCCCTTCTAGTCAGGCTCTATACCCGACAGCTTCCTGCCCTGTCTCTTTCATTTCTTGTCTCCAATTACCTCTTTTAAGTAGAATATTTTCATTTGCCAAGTCATCATCTTGAATTTTTTCAACTCGTTGTTATAAATTTATTTACAATGACACTTTTCTCTGATAGCTTTTCAAATAAGTCTTCTTTCAAAGGAAACAAAACAACAACATATTTTAAAGTCAAATAAATATACACCAGTGAGAGAACACTGTCTTCTTTCTGGGTGTATTTAATTTCTAAACTATTTGATACATATGTGTTACATGATTGTGTACATCAAGTTCTGGATGTAGAAACAAGCTCAAAATAACACACAAGGAGCATAACTGCTCAATGATCTAAAAGCAAGATTCAGTTGTCGTAGAGTGAGCTAAAAATGTCACAGTGTGAGTTTTTAAAAGTGAATAAGGGACTGATATGATTATTTTAATTGGTTACTTTTAATTGAAGTCATTAACATCCAGAATTACTTATACATTTATAAGGAGAAGAGTGATTTCTCTCTGAGTTTGGACTTAGAAACTGGACAGCTTTGTTTCATATCCTGACTGCAGTTTTGCTAGTTGTATAACCCTCAGCAAGTAATTTAACCTTTCATGGTTTCCTCATTGGTAACATACAGGTGTAAACAATATTTTATTTCAAGGATATTTTCAAGGTCTAAATGAGATAAGATCTGTAACAGATTGTAGGGCTGGGGGACATAGAAGGAACTCTATAAATGGTAGCTGACACTATTGTTATTGACATGCCTTGGTGAGTCTATTACCAAATAGCTAGGTATTTTTCCTATATTTCTTAGACAGCTCTGCTATGATTCTTTATTTTCAGACCCTCCCAAACCCATCCCTGATATTAAACATACCAATTCAAAGAGATTTTATACTTTCTTATCAATACATTAGCATTATTCAGAGAGAACTTAACATGAAAAACATATTAAGATACTCCATGGCTTTCAATGCGGCATATCTGTTATCAGCCTCTGTAGCCACTAGATGTCAATACAATGTTTATCTAAAAGGTTTAATAAAGAGGCATTAGTATCCTATTTAATGATTAAATAATATATTCCCTTTGCAAGGCATTTGAATAGTGAAGGATTTCAAAGCATTTTAGAGTAATATTTATGGAATTCACGCCACTAATAACTGAAATGTTTCATTTTATTCAGGTGTAAACAACCGTTGAATAGAAACCAGAGTTTTAAGCCTGAATTAAATTAAAATTGCTTAGAAAAATGTATATGGATAGAATAGAATTTCCCTAATTGGATTCTTTTGCATGTACCTTACTAGTACTTGTAGAAGCATGAGATCTTTATAACTGGATAAGACCTACATCTATTTTACTTTAAAAATAGCATCTTACATGTTCATATTTACAATAGTAATTCTAAAAGAAGAAATAATCTGAAGTATTTCTAAAATTATTTCCTTCAGGATATTGGCTAACAATAATTTAAATTTCTAAACCAGTCAATGAAGGAAAAATACCACATGATCTCACTCATTCGTGGATAATAGAGACCATTATAAACTTTTGAACAATAATAGATACAGAGGCAGAGCTGCCTTAAACAGATTGTCAAACTGCAGCGGGAAGGCTGGGGAGGGTTGGGGGGCAGGAGGGAGAGGGGTAAGAGATCAACCGAAGGACGTGTATGCATGCATATAAGCATAACCAATGGACATAAGACACTGGGGGGTAGGGGAGGCCAGGGGATTGTCAAGGGTGGGGAAAAAAAAGGACACATATGTAATACCCTTTGTAATACTTTAAGCAATAAAAAAAATAATAATTTAAATTTCTGTCAAAATGCAGTTTTAAAAGATTTGAGTATTTACTCTTCAATTTTTAAATCTGAAATTATAGTCATAACCTTTCCCTGAACATATGAAATAACTTTATTATTTTTAAAGCCCCATACTGACATAGAGAAATGTAATTTAAATTACCTTTCCTTTTACATTAGGTTATCACAAAATAGAGATAGAGAGAGAAGGACCTCAGAACAAACAAATAAAAATCAAATAAACAAAGAAAAAAAACCATATCTATCTTTATCTGAGGAGGTTATTGGATATATTTTCCGCAATATCAACTTTACTTGTTCTTTTTTCCCCTGAATATGTGCCATGTAGCCTATCTGCTCATTTCAGCCAAAAAAAAAAAAAATGAAATCCACTAACCTAAAATAAATCTTTAGTCTAAATATTGCTTGTTATATGCCCTAGTATAGTAGTATCCTGTACTAGTATACTACTAGCCCTCAACCCTAAACTAATGGCACTGTAATTAAATTTTATGACATGGAATGAAAGTTTAGTACTATATTAGAAAGTTCATTTTAGTCTTTGCTCACCTTTCTGCATCCACACTGCAAGGTGCCAATGTCTCACATAAGATCGTAATTTAACATATTAACTCTTCTAGGAAGAAACAGAGTAAACGTCAGGAAAGGAGGAAGAAGAAACTAAGGGCCAGAAGATCTATTTGAGAACCCAGGCATGCATCTTTCAATCGCTGTATGGAAATTCTCTTCACTATTAGGGCTCCGACATATGTTATGTGAGCTGGAGGGATCAACATAACAACGATACTTTGCATCATTATTTTCTGTAGATTCAAGTAACAGTAAGGAAGGTTGTAAATTTGCAAAGGTCTATGCTGCTGCCTGCACAGAGTCTAAGCAAATGGGACACGAAGAGTGAGGAGGAGGAGATGATAATGATGGGAGATGAGTGGGATTGACAGATAATATGATAGCCAAGAAAGGTTTGTGTAGGTTTAGAATGTTGAATTGACTTTCCAAAAGTTTCGGTTGAGGTTCAAAAGGTGAGAATAAAAAGTAATTGTTGCTCCACTTCAAAGGGGTTCTAGCCCTAAGCAGTCCAACATAATAAGTCCTGGATACATGGGCACCTAGACTGTGGCTGGTTGCACTGAGATGTGCTATGTTAAATAATAAGCACCAGGTTTCAAAGACATGGTGTGAGAAAAAAATATATGAAAGACTTTTTATATTGATTCTGTATTAAAATAATAAATTTTGGATTAATTTGAATAAATAAAATGATTATTGAAATTAATTTTACTTTTTCTTTTGACTTTTTAAAATGTGGCTACCAGAAGATTATAAATTACATATGTGGCTTGCATTATATTTCTATTGGACAGGAGTTATCAGCCAGAAGTTATCAGCCTTGATAACAGACAACAAAAATGGTGCCAGGACCCTTATGCTATCAGCCATTCCCAGGTTAGTATTGTCAGACTAATCAGAGAGCGGAATGCTTTCTGAAGGAGAAATACAGACCCCTCAAGAGCAGTACTGTGACATCTTCCTCCTATTGGGCAAGGGATGTGCTTCCTGCCACTTCAAGCCCAGTAGAGAAGAACTTCAAACGAGAACCATTTTTTCAGATGGAGACGTAGATCCAAAGGGAATTCTGACACTTCCTGCTAGATAGGGTTGCCAAAACTCTTAGGTGACCCCATCCCCTGGTATATGGAACTGACGGTGGTAAGAGAGCTCTTAGAAAAAGCTGACCTGGGCCTCTTGCAGTTGTAGGGAGCCAGGAGCAGGAGCTAGTGAAGGGGCGAGAAGGAAGAGCCAGGAGTTAGAGGAGCCCACTTTCCCTCTCCCCTTTGGAGGTGCCTGACGTGGGCAGGCTGCCGAAGGAAAGAGAATGGAGCTTCAAATTGGATGTGAAATGAGCATTTTCCTTTGAACTTTTTAATAACGGGAAGTGCCACTTCTAGTACACGAAAAAAGACCAGAAAGCCTATGGAAAATGCCTGTGTTCAGGGGCAGGAAAAAAGGTCTGTTATATTTATTGTATGTCTCCCCATTAGAATTTGAGCTCCAGGAAGACAGGATTGTTGTATCTGTTTTGTTTTCACTTGCATACTCTAATGGGCCTAAAATAGTACTTGGCACATAGTAGGTATGCAATAAACATTGATTGAATAGATGAATAAATAAATCTGATATAATATGACTGAAGGCAATAATTGGAGGGAAAATGTGCTTCTAAAGTCCAGCACGTTCAATAAACTCATATGACATAGCTATGCCTATGTCATTTAATGAGCATAAAGTGGCTAGTAGATAAAAGGAGGGATTTCTGGTCAGTTTAGCAAGTGCAGTCCATTTTAGAAATTATATAGTATAGGCAAATCACTGCATGGTGCTATACTATCAAGGATTCTTTTAAATTTTCCTTGACAATAGTCTCATATTTCAGCTTGTGGTGCTTAAAATATTTCCATGTTTTAGAGTTATTGAACCTCTTCCAGCCAGTACAATCCTTAGCGAAATTTCTTCCATGAGTCATGGCCAATTACCTTTGTTTTTTCAATTACTAGTCATTTTGTTTGAGATTGGGTTTTGAGTATGATGAATACTTTGCATCATTATTTTATGTAGATTCAAGTAACAGTAAGGAAGGTTGTAAATTTGCAAAGGTCTATGCTGCCGCCTGCACCGAGTCTAAGCTTTTCTAACAAAATACCTTGTTAGCTGCTGTGTGATGGGTGCACTGAGGACCTAGGGCCTAAAAGCATTCGGTCTGCATTAGGTCTGTAAGCTTCTAAGGCTTTAGTGTTCTGTTCCCTTAGTTTTTGAGAGCTCACTGACATCAGTTTTGTACTTCAAAGTCAATAAGAATATAATAAAATATTAAACTTCCAGTTTAAGAAAGTTTGTGCCTGGATATTTTTGAAAAAATATACGCATGTGCATAACAATATACTCATGGCATATTCATGATCATTGTATTTCAAAGTGTGAGATGATGATGATTTTATCTGGGTATGTGAACTTAGCTGAAAAGATGTGAGCACAATCAGCTCATCCCCCAAGAATAGGTTAACCATCACAGTTTCTGTTACTTTGGTCCATGTACCAACATTGAACCCTTCTTCTTTCTTCACCTCCTGATATATTTGTTCAAAGGTAGCAGCTAGTCTTTAAGCTATGTAGATGAGATTTTTACCAAAAGATGTTAAAAGCATGAATGCATATTTTAGAATATGTTATGAAAGAGAATTGGGAATCCTTATCTTTATATTTCTTAAAATAAAAATGGGGGGGGCAATTTTAGGCTAATTTCTATTAGTTTGTGGGTAGTGGAAAAAGAATATTACAACCTTTAATAATTTTGAAAATTATTTTATCTTTCTTAAGGATAAAAATGACAATGAACTCGAAGGAGTATTCTATGATAGGAGATGGGCAGAGAAGTAAAAACAACAACAAAAAAAGAAAAGAAATGCAAAAGGGATAAAGATTGAACAAGTAAATCAAATAGAAAAGAAACAGTGCAGAGATATGAAATTGTTGCCAATTCAAGTGTCAACTTGGGTTAATGGTTACTTCCCTGGAGTAGGTTATTTCGAAAAATTTAAGGCTATTACTATCTGTGTAGAAAAGAGTGTCATAATCACAGTGCAGGAAGGGGGAGTAGGGTCTCGAAAGCCAATTATTTCTATTTCTATTCCAGAGGGTAAATTTCTCTGCCACAACAAGAAAGCCAGAGAGTGTTCAAAGGAGCCGGAGTCACCATGGATGTCAGAGACTCTTAGCTATGTCAACACTAAAGACTAGTTCTGAAACGTTTTTCACTGAGAAGAAAACTCTTCACACTGGACATTTAAATTTAAAATAAATACATGGGTTGAAAAAAAACATAAACCAAAAAGAGAGGGGAAATGGGGAAAATACGATTGACTATTTCGGACTAGCTCACATCCTTGAGGCCTCCATTATTATACCTTAAATTACTGAGAGAACTTGAATGCATGATTGATGGGCCACTCCAAGTAAAATTATAGGAATTATGAAGGGCGCAAAAAGTGCTAGAAATCTAAGTTTGAGGCAGCTATTCTTCCAGTGCTCAAAAAGAAGAGAAAAAAAATGGATTGTATTTGTCATGGAAACAATGACCTTCCTCCATTTCAAAGTGAAAAGCTCCACCTATGCTCCCTCTCCTCATTCCATTTTATCCTGCTGGAATCTTAGAGTTTCTACCCAAAAAAGTGCTAAAGGTCCCGCTGGCAGTACATCATTCAGCATATTTTATTACACCTTCTTTCAGATATCACTGTGTTATTTCAAACATATGAGACCCTATGTTCTTTCTGTAGTTCTCCTATCTCTATCTCAAGCTCCTCCTACTCCGAATAAACGTATCCTCAGCTTTCTCATTCCAAGTGTCTGCCCTGGAAATGTTAGTGACAACCACAGATTAATAGTTTGCTTTTACATCACGGAGGCCTGAGTCTATCTGCCTAATCCAGGCTTCCTAAATGTTGGCCTGTGTTCCAGCTGCCCAGTAGGAACATTCATGGCTGTCTTACACACTCATCAGTTCAACTTGCCCAAATTAAAATGTATCTTCTCTGTTCACAAACCCGCTTTTCCTTCTGTTCTCCAGACTGGTGGACCATTGCTGGTGACTTATTGTTGAACCAATACTCTGCAGCCACCATGCACTTTGCCATGGTTTACAGGTGTCGTATGTAATGTGCACAACACTCTGAGGTGGATTATGTTCCCATTTTACAGATGAGGAAATGGAGCCACTAAATGAGTTAAGTAACTTGCCCAAAAGAACACTAGGCTAATAATTTGTGCAGCTGTGACATCGGACTATCCTGAGAGACAATAGCATTTTCATATCAACCTGAAGGAAACATGTCTAGGGCAAGGTGGGTTTATCTGTTTCTACAGAGGGCAGAACTGGAACAGTGAATAGAAATTATGTGAATAGAGATTTCAGTCAATTTATCAAGGAACTTCTTAAAAGGTAGTATTATAGAGCAAAGAAACAAATTTCCTGGAAAAGTAATGGCATCAGACTCAGGACTGTTGCAGAAAATTCTTTTGGATGGAGAAGAATTTAGACGACATAGACTCCTAAATTTCACAACAGAATATTTGCTGGCACTGCCTCATTTGGATAATCAATTCAGTATCTGCTTACTAATCATATAAAAACTAAACAGATGCACATGAACATTTAATAAAGATACTGCACATTGAATAATCAATGTACTGGGTTTTAGAGTCTAAAGTCATGAAAACTTCGGTAATATAAAGTTATTGTTTTAAATGGGAAAAAGGTGGTGTGTTTTTTTTTTGTTGTTTTTTTTTTATCTTAGTGGTTCAGCTGCTTTAGCTCACGTCATGTTCTGGTTTTGGAAAGCAGCTACCATGGCTGCTGCAAATATTTCTAACTGATCCGTCATTTCATAATGTGGTTCTGGCTAGAGCATCATCTCGTGTGGTTTCAATAGAAAGAGGAGTGAAAAGTGTGAATGGAACAAATCTGACATGGTTGCAAAACTGATGAGAACATTTCTTATATTTTTGTGTGTGAGTTTTGCTTTTTCCCCATAGGTGTGGTACATCTATGTTTTGTGCCACTTGGGTCTTTATTTCATTTCTTTCCTTTTCTTTTTAACATAGATTTTAGTCTGGTTTGTTGTTGTTTTATTCCCTGCTTTCAGAAAGGGTCTGTGTTCAATGTGCATCACGTGATAATTATTCCTCAGGAGAACTGGCAAATAGGTGCAAAGGGCAGGAGGAGTCATTGCCAACTAAAATCATAATGGGAAATCTAAAAGGTGGAGTTCCAGAGAAGGGATGCCCGAGGCCCTAGCTGGTTCTGTGAAAGCCAGAACAAGTGCCTACAATGGGACTGTTCATCCACTTTAATTAGCACCTCATCACTTTTAGCTTGTGTCACCCAGCTGGCTAGAGCGAGACAACACCTCCGGCTTGAAAGGGGCTCCTTTCCATTCTCTTGGATCTCGTTGAGGCCTGTGGTGCTTTCTTTAAGTACAGTTGGTGGTGGCACTTTCATTGTAAATGCAAATCTCTGTTTGGAAAAAGGTGATAAGAATAGTTTGTTTCAAGCCCCTGATGTTTAAGCCGTAAGCAGTTCCCAGCAAATACATTCAAGGCTCCTTCTTGTTTGATCGGCTATAGTTTGTGGTCTTATTAATAGTAGCAGCATCCAGATTCCCATTGGGGAAATGCACCCCCAGGAAGTCTCCACACGAGCATCACTGTTTCTCTGCGGTTCAAAGTTTGTGTGGATTGCTTTTAGCATTTTTGGTGGTGCTTGCTGATCGGTGCAAATTCTGAGAAAAACACCAGCATCCACATACATCTATTTGAGGTTTCTTTCTTGCTCCAATAGGACAAAATGTGTTGCTCACTGGATGCATTCCATTTTATTGCAACTTTTCATAACACGGGTACTAATGTACAAGACTGCACAGCGAGCTACATGTGAGAGCATCATGTCTTCTGCTTCCTCTACAGTTTTTGTTTGTCAGTATTTAACTCATATCTTGATGTGTGTTGTGCTTAAACATTTTAATCTAGTTTATGATCAATTTATATTACTCTTTGCTTTTGTCCCTAAGGTAAGAGTTGTTGATTAAAACACTTGCAACTTCTTTGATTTTTTTCTTAAACCTCTTTATATACTCTCTAAGCATCAGATACATAAGATTTGGAGACAGGGAGTTTAATAGCTCATTAAAATTACTTCATTTCTATATAATATTCTAAGTGATCTACCAGATGTCTTTATTTGTTCACTCAACTTCAAGATCAATCTTTTAAGATTATCATTATAAGGCATCATAGTATCTTAAATTGCATGTGAAGTGTTTTCTAGACATTATCTGAGTTGATCTCCTGACAATTCTGAATTTTATAGGTAAGGAAACTGAAATTCAGATAAACTAAGTCATGGACTGGCATCACCACACTATGACTAAGTTGGCAGGTCCCAAGCCTAGTCCCTGTTATGCAGCACAAGGCTGGAAACTCACTCACTGCTCTAGACTGAAGTACCCACCTTGTACTAGAATCTCTAACCTAGTAAACAACTAACAAGGGCAAGTAGAACACCTTAAGCATTTGTAAGGGCCTCTGTTAACCATGTTACTGAGCCCTAGTAATTAAACTTCTCAGAGCCTAGCTTTATCATTTGTAAAAACACGAAGTCATTAAAAACCTCATGACTGTTTTTGAAGGCTAGATAATATCAAGTGTTTAGCACAGCAAATATTAGTTACTTTCATTTCTCTTTTATACAAAAAAATATAGGTGGCTAATCTAGTATTACCAGATGAAACTAAAATATTTTCAGTTGGTCAGTTAAGAACTATAAGATGTTTATCTTCACAATTTGTCCTGAAGCAGAGTAATAGTTCAAGTAGGTTTGATTTCAGGAACTTATAATATAAACCAGATGGGAAATATTTTTTTTAAAATAGCAGAAAAGTATAGGTAAACATACCAGGGAAAAGAAGCACACATTTTTAAAAACTTTATTCGATTCAAAATAATAAAAATAATAGACATAGTGATAGCCAACACTCATTATTCAACTACTACATGTTTTTATAAACTTATTTTATCCTCACAGCAAAATATTTCGTGTATAGTTTTTATTAAGTCTATTTTGCAGATAAAGAAACTGAGGTGCAAAAAGACAAGGATATCTAGTATAGGAATTTAGGCCAGTCAGGTTTCATGGCAGTGCCCACGTTCAACCATCACAATATAATGCCTGAAAATAAACTACTTGTAAATAATTTTATCACCCTGGCTGCTTTGGCTCAGTGGATAAAGCGTGGGCCTGTGGACCAAAGGGTCTTGGGTTTGATTCCAGTCAAGGGCATGTACCTTGGTTGCAGGCTCCTCCCCAGCCCAGGCCCTGGCTGGGGCTCATGCAGGAGGCAACCAATGTGTTTCTCTCACATTGATGTTTCCCTCTGTCTTTCTCTCTCTCTTCCACTCTTCCTAAAAAAAAATCAATGGAAAAATATCCTCGGGTGAGGATTAAAAATAAATACATACATACATAAATAATTTCATCAATATGTATATTACACTTAAAGCAGAGATATCCTGAACTTTTGTATTCTCAGATTAGAATATATGTGTATTTCAGCATTTCTAATTTCTTTACTTGTTAAAATCAATCATTGCAATAAAACTACTCATTAAAGTTAAAAATAGACACAAATGAAAGAAATTTAATCTGGACTTTGGATAACACTAAAAATCTTTGTTCATTACATGTTCTCCAGTTATTTCTATCACTGTCTAGTGACAATTATTTTAAACATATAAAAAAATAACTGCAGCTATTAGAAAATTATTTGTGAAAATGATAAAGGAGCTAATTAAGATTCTAAACTAGAACACCCAATAAACTATATTAAATGACCATAAAATAATGCACAAAATTCAGGCTTTAGAAGAAACAAAACTTTCCTGCTCAAATTCTCTCAGATGTAAAATCACATGGGAAATATTTTTCCCAACTGGGGATATGCATTAATTCCCTAAGGAGAGCAAAAAAATTATAAGAATGTAATATTCAATATCCCTTTTAATATTGTAGTCATCCTTTGAGGTTATTTCCACCCTCTCTGGTGAGTCTCTGGGGAGGAACTATGGACCTTTGCTCAGAAGCCCTGGGGCAAGTGGGCAGTTGCCTGGGGCTGGGCCAGCTAAGAGCAGCCAGCAGCTTCCTCCCCCTGGTGTGGAGGAGAACCAAGATGTGTGTTTTGTTCATCTAGGTAACCTCATTTCCTTCTCATTTAACTAGTGGAGTTAATTGAACTACCTGCTGAGATCTCTGGCACATAACTAAATAAGGTGAAACGAGGTTACAGTGTTCCCTAACCCACTTCTGGCCCCATTTACAGTAGAGGCTGGTTTTCACAGAGGGTCAGAAGACAGTTCGAAAAGGGCAGATTACAGCCAACTACTTTGCAGCTACACCTACGTAGGTTCTTTGTTTTCCTGCTCCTTAACTCCACCCTCCTAAATACGTAGTCTTCCCTGGGTCTTCCCCTCGATCTCACCCAGATCCACTCGCCATCTTTTCAAACCAATTTCCAGCAAATCCGAAGGACCTTCCCATTTGTATCTACATGTTCCACTGATGTTTCCAGACACGTCATGTCCACAACTGCTCTTTCCTACAGGTCTTTGTCACCTAACAGACCTCACTAATTTCTGTTTCAACTTGAAAAAACTATATCTATACAAGCTTACACATTGCCTTGAAAAATCAAAATCCACAGGCAATAGGGTTGTGAAGGCCTAGAGTTGGGGTGGGGAGGACTAGAAGGGGCCAATGGGGGATAAGGGGACATATGTAATGCTTTCAACAATAAGGATTTTTAAAAAATAAATTTTAAGAAATCCAATTCATCAACTGTTTGTTATTTTAAAATATCAAACTGTTCAATATTTTGGCACTGCTATAACTGCATTAATCAGTAATTTGAATTTCAGTATAAACAGATACTGGTTATTTCTGACATAACGAACAGAATATAGTTTTGTGACCTTCCCCTAGACAAAAGAAAAAAAGATAGAAGAATAAAATACTGTATGTTTCTGTGTTGTTTTTCCTTGGGAAAATTGCTAATGAAGTATTATTTTTCTTATCTCTTTAAGTATGTAAATTATTCTTTTACTACCCAAGTAATACATTAGAGAAATTTCTTAATTCAAAAAACATGTATAATCACTATCGTTCTTCTTGTTCTGAACTCATACGTATAAGTCAAATGCCTGAAGTCAAAATGCCTGAATTCGCCATAAATGCAGTTGCATAAATTTCCACTTCACATTATAAGAATACATTGCATATTTTTCCTTTACTTTTAACTTGTGTTTAACACTATCAGTGCTTTGTGCTAGTAGAATACTAGTAATTGTAAAACTGTTAAACTGCATCACAGTATGAATACATCTTTACCTCATATTTATGAACACAGTAGCAAGGGTTCTCTTTGTAGATGTGATAGAAATAATTCCATCTTATACATTATCACTTTAAGCCTACAACCTGCATATACACATTCTTACATTTATTTAAATTTGTCACCAAGTCCATCTTCACCCCTCCTGTTCTCACCAGTATCTTTATGTCTGCATAACCCAAGTGTGGGGTTATTTTACTATTTGAGTCATCTCCAAACTTACTATAGAGAGTTGGTTACCATGTGACACCTTGAAGGGGAACAAACTGCCATCTTCAGGACCTGGACTCACCAATAAACCAGCTCTCCATCAGGCTTTTTATAAAACCGGAGCACAAGCCTAATGTGAACGTCACAGGGTTGTTCATAAAACTATGACTGTCGTATGTAGCCTCTGATGAGACACCCTTCAGATCTGTAAGTTCAAGTTAGGAAGGATAAGTGCCTTTTTCATAGCATACTACTTAACCCGTTTTTAAAAGATTCCTGGTTGTTATATCCTACAAGATAAAATAGATGAATCAGTCAAGAATATGAAGCTGCCAAGTTGAAAGCCCAAGCAGCTTTGTGCATTTAGAAGCATAGAAGAGTATTGACAAATAACAGAAGATTCCTGGGGTAAATAAAAACGGGGGTGGGGGCAGAATAGTTGCTGTATGAGCCAATCATCTGATAAACTGTTATTTACATTTCAGGGTAATTCATTCTTTCAATGATGACACTACATAAAACCAAAACCTGCCTAGGA
This sequence comes from Myotis myotis, assembly GCF_014108235.1. Lineage (NCBI taxonomy): Eukaryota > Metazoa > Chordata > Mammalia > Chiroptera > Vespertilionidae > Myotis > Myotis myotis. The sequence goes on from NW_023416324.1 coordinate 59,177,832, forward strand.
ATATATATTCTTTTTCATAAGCAAAAAAAAAAAAAGTACTTAGCTATATATAAACAGAATCAAGAAGCCAGGCATAATGAAGTTTTACTCACATTTCCACATATGCTGTCAGTCACAGCATGATTACAGGGTAAAAATATGAGAGATGTTGACCAGGTTATTTTTTTTACATCGAATGTGACTTGATGTTTGAGCTTAAACAAGGTGTTCTCAAGCATATTTCCTTTCATAAAACTTTTAAGATGGAAATGGAAGACACATGTTTGACAATTATAAGATAAGCTCCTTTGAAACTCCCTAGAATAAGACTGAACATTCTCTAAATCATGGTGTCTCTGATTTTCAAAAGAGCAAATCAAATCCCCCAAAGAAAGCAATTGTGATGAAGTTAATTAAGACAACTCTGTGGCTATATTTGATCATTTTAAAAGGCTATAAGTTTCTAAAGGGTATAAGTTTTCATGTTTTAAATTGTGTACGTCTTCAATATGAAAGGGCCAGCTGCCCTCTCCAGATGTGTGTGTGAATCTGCTGGAGAGTACTTATGCACACATAATGTGGGGAAAGAAATCCCCTGTTGATCTGGTTTTTATAAATCGAAATTTAAGAACAAAATTCAAAAGTTGATTGATTGATCAAAATCGCACAAGTAGATTTAAAAAACAAATGCATCTATATTTTCCTATTATATCTAATTATTAAAAGAGTTCATTCTTAAGTCTTAATCTCATTTCTAGTTTAACAATCTGATGGAACTACAGAGGAACAGAACAACTTGCCCATGTCAGCAGATCATTTTAGTTGGGCTCCAGGTTTCTGAATGAACTTCCACACAGACCCCTGTAGACATCTGAATTCCATAAATCCACAGGTGTTTACGGAGCCCTATAAGCTGGGTCAGATAGCAGACTTGTTCCACTATGACTTCACAAGGATTTTGTACTGTGTAAACAACACTTGCAAGGATTTCTGGCTACTACTGAGTAAAACCAGTAGCAGGGAGAGCTACTTTTAGTTTTCTTCCTTAAACTATGATGTGGTTCAGTTCTATTTCAGTTGTGAGCTATGTATAGAAGGTTATCTTGAACTCACTGTAGGTAGCATTGTAGTTCTTTGCTTCATGAGCTCAGGACATTTTGACATAAAGCATCACCTCTTAAAAGGTAACAATACCCACATGGAAAGGGAAAATTTATTGTTATAATGATTTTTTAAATATTTCCATGCCTTGTCCTAAGAAAACACACTGAGATGCCCAAATATCACTTATTTGTTCCTCTTTAAAACTAGAGGGTTTGGATATCTCACATACCTTTCCCATAGGAAAATTTGGGTGAAGTTTGTATAAGAAATTATGGATTCTACCCTTAAAATGTCTGAAAAATCTAATTTTATTTTTGTTTTACTACTTTTTGTGTTGTTTTAGTAATAAAGCCGACAATCAAATTCAGAGGGCAAATTCAGGAGAAAAACTAAAAGCTTCATAGGATGATAAATATACAGTATGCCTTAAATGCTACGACACACTATGACATTCAAGAATCCCTCAATAGAACCTTATTAGTTAATTCTAAATGGAAAATTTAATTCAAAGAATAAAACAAGGAAATTAAAACAGGAAAAATATATGCTTGAAGAGCAGAAATAAAAAATAATCAGAAACTGATTAAAAAAAATCAAAATCAGTAGGAGATTTTCAAGATCAGAAAAATTCAGATGGGAAAAGTGTAAAGGACTATAAGAGTAATTTGCCTGCAAAGGCCTAATTAACTCAAATAAAAAGCCAGGAGTCTCCATGTTGTCCTGTTTAAAAATAATTTTAGGAATATGTTTACTATAAAAGTTTTCTGTCACATATTCAAATGTTATACTTTGAAGTGTATTTGTAGTGAAGCAGAATAAAAACATGAACATCAAAAATATTTCTTTATATGGTCTAAATGGCATTTCTGTGCCTTTGTTAAAATGCAATATTTTATTTCAATAGATGTGTTGTTAGGATTGCCTCAAGAGCAATGAACAAGAAACTAGAAACACCAATCAGAAAGGATATATGCACCCCTATGTTCATAGCAGCACAATTCACCATAGCTAAGATTTGGAAACAGCCTAAGTGCCCATCAGCAAATGAATGGATTAAAAAACTGTGGTACATCTACTCAATGGAATACTATGCTGCAGTAAAAAAGAAGGAATTCTTTCCCTAACCGGTTTGGCTCAGTGGATATAGCGTCAGCCTGCTAACTCAAGGATCCCAGGTTCGATTCCGGTCAAGGACATGTACCTTGGCTGCGGGCACATCCCCAGTAGGGGGCGTGCAGGAGGCAGCTGATCGGTGTTTCTTGCTCATCGATGTTTCTAACTCTCTATCCCTCTCCCTTCCTCTCTGTAAAAAATCAATAAAATGTATATTTTTTAAAAAAAGGAATTCTTACCATTTGCAACAGCATGGATGGAACTGGAGAGCATTATGCTAAGTGAAATAAGCCAGTCAGAGAAAGATAAATATCACATGATCTCACTCATTTGTGGAATATAATGAACAACATAAACTGATGAATAAAAACAGATCCAGAGACAGAGAAGCATCGATCAGACCGTCAAACCTCAGAGGGAAGGTAGGGGAGGGTGGGGGTAAGGGGGAGAGATCAACCAAAGGACTTGTATGCATGCATATAAGCCTAACCAATGGACACAGACAACAGGGGTGGGGGTGAGGGCATGAGTGGGGGGGTCTGGGGAGTAATGGGGGGATAAGGACACATATGTAATACCTTAATCAATAAAGAAATTTTTAAAAATAGCGAGCAATGAACAGGTCTCCTAGGGAAATAATAATTTCCTAGGCGGCACTGCTATAGAACACACATAAGTAGCAACAGGTACCAGAGTCTTGTGACCTTTCTCCACAAACATTTGGGAAAGAGAGAACCAGGTCTACTCAAGTAAACATTGATTAGTAGTTCAGCCTGACTCACCTATCAATGAATCATGTATAAGTGATGAATCAAGTGAAGGACTGAAGATCAAAGACCATCAGCACGTAGAAGTAAAGACTCAGAGTTAACCTTCACATGATTAGACACCTACCATGCTAACACCTGTACTTTACGTGCAACAACCACCCCATGCTTTGTGTGCATGTACAGTTTCAACAGTTCTTTTTAAATGCCTTTCACATATCAAATATTGTGCTGGCTTTCTTGTGAAAATGTGCCTGAAATTTTCCTTTGAGCATCTTCATCAGGAGATTGTAAATTCTGAGAGGAGTTGGGTTTTGAAAACAGGCAAGGGTTATTTGTAGCCTTGTTAACGAATCGAGGGAATAAATAAGACAATCAGTGCACGTGCGGTCCAAACCTATGTGTGTGCAGCCTTCTCTCTGGCTCTTGCTGCATTTTATTGAAATCATGTTTTTAAGGCTTATCTTCCCACTCTACTGGAAGCTCCTCAAGGACGGGAGCTAAGCTATACTCATCTTTCTGTATCAACTCCTCGAATATTCCCCATTGGTTGAAAAAAAAGCTGTGGTTCCTACATTGTCTCTGAAAGCAATCCAGAGGAGAATTGTGAAACAGCAACATCTTTGTAATCAGTTTTGTCTATTGAGAGAGAGAAACTATACAAAAACACATTCTGAGATTTTAAAAGCTAAATTCAGTTACTTACAGATCATTGCAGAATATCTACTACAAATTGATAAAACTTTAATAAGACGTCAGTGATAACAGGTAGGTGGTAATTACTTAAAATGAATATCAAGTTATATCATTACTTCTGTTTTTCTCTCAAGTGCAATAGATAGAGGGTGAATTTATCTCTTGCTTCCAGAGTTACAGAAATTTCCCCCATGCCCTTTGTACATTCAGACAAGCACATGGCTGTGTGTTTCTCATGTTCTGGATATGTGACTTAGAAAATCTCCCTCACATTTGGTTTATTTCTGAAGTTTAAGCAATATAAACCCATTTCTAAATATTTTAGAAAGTGAGGAATATTGCTGAAGCACAAAGGAGCCAAAGTTATATATTCAATAACACTTTCAATTCATATGACCATTTCAGGGTTTTACCTTAGAGCACTAATTTTTAAACTTTTTCATCTCATGACACTCATAAACTAATTACTAAAATTCTGCGACACAGTAAAAAAAAATGTTTTTTGCCCATCTGACAAAAAAGAAAAGTATCATGTTGATTTATTCATACCAGACAGCTATTGTCATTTTTTGTTTGACAATTAAGGGAAAGAAGGCCAGTGCCCCTGACTCAGGAGCATTGCACGTTTTAAAAGTCTTGTAGCACACTGCTTAAAATTTGAAAAAGAGGCAGGCTAAAGAGGAGATGTAGAAAAATGTATGTATATGTTGTTCTCACAAATTCTTAGAAACTGCTGGTTTCTTAGCTGCATATAGTAAAGTATTTATTCAACACATTGAAATAGTTTAGGAGAGGATATGCATTAATTATAACCTTTTTTTTTCAAGTAGGAGATAAAACTGCTGATCTCTAGTGATATTTCTTTCATTTTTTTTCCAATCTAATATTTTGATTATTTTACCGATTATGTTTGAAAACTCTCATGACTTTGTGTATGTCATTTAAGTTACTAAAAGAGAAGAAAAGCAAGAGGCAAATACGTAGAAGACACTTTTACATAATGTCAAGTAGATTTGTGTGTTTCGTAAGTTCAAAATTCAGTTAAATGTGAAGAACTTATTCTGATAACAACAGTCTATTGACAAGGTCATATGGGAATAAGAAATGTACTAAGACAGAAATACCTAGATGATTACTAGAAAAAATAATGGGTTGTAAATGAGAACTACTTGGGCCTAGACAAGTTACAGTACAAATGTGCTCCTAATCACTGAAAATCATCACTGTGCAATACTTAAACTAAGAATGCCTCATTTCTAAATTTGGAAAAACTGGTTTCATGTGAATAAAATTATCCTCAAAATTGGATAGGATGTTCAATATTCTGGGTTCAGAAAGATGTTTTAAACAGCAGGGCATTCAATATTGCCATACAGACACTGTTCTGATGTGCTGATGCAGTGTACTCCTGACGTTAATCGGAAATTTGCTGACATAGGAACTGATAAATACACTTCCTCTCTGGATTTCTTTCTCATCTAGAAACAGAACAGGAAGTTCATTTGTTTGGGGAATAGAAGAGTATGTGAGTAGCATAAAATGACTTGGATTAGGACCTCTTCTGACATCAAATATGTAATGTATGTTTTTAACACAGAAAAAAAAAAAACACATAAAAGTGCATGTGATAGGTTAAAACCTGCAAAAATGAAATAAAAATCTTTCTAAAAAAATTCATAATCCTTGTACTAGTGAGAAATATCCACATCTAAATGTTAGACACCTCAAACCACTATAAGTGTCGAAGTTATTCAACCTCAAGGAGATCAGTGAAATATATTTCAGGAGCAAAGAAGAAAGCAAAATTCTAAACAAGTAAATGCAATAGCATGATAGCTGAGAAGATGTGATATCAGGTTGCCCTGCACATCTTATTACAAGACACTGTATTACAGTGGCCAAAAGCTAAACTCCTAGTGAAAGAATATTTTCTGTCCACTGAACCAGTGGTTGCAATAAATATTTTTTGCATATATGCTGGCTACCTGCCTATTTTTCATTTCAGGCCTTTGAAATTTTACCTCATGAAATATTAAGATATGCTGTGCCTTCCTATTTTTAGGTCTATTTCTCAAAAGTGTTCTATTTGTATCATACATCAGAAAAGAAGACAGAGTGCTGCTTGTTTCTTCTCTTTGTTGGGATATGTGGAAGGAAGGGAGTGGAGGTTATTTTGAGCGCAAGTTTATCTCTGGTCAGCTGAAACAAAACAGTGAGGTAATTTCTATTCAAGTCTTGGCTTTGCCACTTAGTTTGCCATAAGCCAGAACTAGCAAAGAGAAATCAGGACACAGTAAGCAGTGGTTGCCAGAGAAAGCACCAGAAGAATTACATTTGTAAGGATTGATGGAGTGGTTATTGGTCATTCACAGCACAAGCCAGCAGCCCCATCAGAAATGTAAGTCAGTAGATGCTATGCATCTGTTCGAAATCCCACAACTGTTTAAAGCATGGGGGCAGCTGGATTGTTCTCTGTGTGATTGTTGATGTGGAAAAGCAAGAGGAGTTGTTGGGTGAGTAGGACAAGATCAAGGCACTTTCCACAACAATTTTACATTAATAGCTCTCTTCGCTTTTAAATGAGCTGAATACCCATAGAGTGTTAACATTCACAAGCTTATGTCTCCTGCATGTTTTGACAATGTTCACTGACTTAATAGCACCAAGTTTTGCAAACGCACTTGCCTAAATGCCAATTCTGCATATTAAGTTAGCTCTGTCTTGCTGAGTGTCAGAATCTTGCTGATTTTCACTCACTGAAGGGGAAGACATGCTTCTATCAATCAGCAACATGCTTAGCATTTATCCATACCATAAACCTAAGCAAGATATGGTGTCCCATTTTTAAAGTTTAGTCTATACTCATCATTTTTAAAAGTGCAATCAGAAGGCCTGGAATCCTTCTTCTGAGGGTGGATAGTTTTTGAAGTGGTTTTTCCCTGGGCAAGCTCGAGTGCCCAGGCTAAAACCAAACCATAGAGTAACATCCCTTATCTGCACAGTTTCATGGAAATAAATAATACAGTCGGACCATTTGACTGGTGGAGAACACTTTAATCTCACCTATGACATGCATTCATGTCACCACAGGGGAGAGTGAAGCTCGGAGACATTAAGTAACTTTCCTGAGTGAATGCAGCACGTTGGTGGCAGGTGTGGGCTGGCACCCAGAAGTTTTGATTCCCAGTCCAGCATTCTTGTTAGAATACCTACAAATGTTCCCCCCCAAAAAGTGAACATCAACTTTTCTCTTTCACCAATTCTCTCTCTCTCTCTCTCTCTCTCCTTCTCTCTCCCCCTCCCTTTCTTCTTCCCTCCCTCTCTTTTTCTCCAGTTCTTCAGTTTTTCTTTTTCTTCGCCTTGGGAGATTTAAAATGATTATTTTCTTGAAATACTTTTTTAAAGACATCAGTTACTTTTGTTGTTTGTTTTTTTGCAATGTCTGTGCTCAAGGCACAGTGTTCAGAACTGACACATTCCAAATAATGAAGTTGCTACTCACAATAATATTTTTTACTTCACAAAATTAATCTGCCCATGTAACTAACTCAGCAAAGGGTTTGCACTTAGACCTCAACCAGAGAACACACTGAGAGAGACAGATAGATAACTATGAACACCTTTTAAGCTTTCGAGTACCTTAGGATGTCAGAGTAAAGAACTAAAAACTGCAGATCTTATTCAAATGAATCAGGATAGAGCAGATGGTTGAAGAAGGCATACAAGCAAGAAGGAAATCTCCTGTTCTCCCTCTCTGATTGCGTAGCCCACAGAGGAATAATGATTCAAAGAAAATCAGTAATCATGGCGGATGTCATTAGCATATTCCCAATAAGGGAGCTTACATAAAATTCCCAGAGAAAATGAACGACTGCTTGAAGATCAATGTGCAGAGAGCCCATTTCCAGCTGCCTGCCTTCTCCCAAAATGTCAGCTATTTAAGACTTTTAAAAATTGCAGTTTGTAAACGATATGGGCGAATACTGAGGGTTGTTTAAATTAATAATGATGATGATTATAAGCAAAATAAAGCAGGTCTATTTGCAAGTTTGCCAATGATTACCATGCTTTAGTACCTTATGTTTCACGTTTCTTAATTAAATTCCACTTGGGCTGCCACAAAGTCCAAAGACTTGTTAAAATATTGAGTATCCCTTTTCTCCTCGCCCCTTTGTAACATAGGATTAAACAGAAGCCATAGTGCTTCACTGCTTTATCACAAATCCATATGTTACAATGTGTTTCTCCTCTCTTAACTGATGAGCAGAGATCATTAAAACAATACATCGACTCTAAAGAAAAACTGGCAAAAAACAATTGTAAAAAGAGATGAACTATAATTCAGGTAACTGTGACTTTAACAAGCCAATATTGAGAAAAACACTTTGGAAGATGTGCTTTTCATTAAACGCTAAGCAAGAAAATAATAGATGCTACTGAACTCATACCTTATACATCTGGTGAGAGCTTGTCATTGGGTACACATTTGTCCTTGATTCCTTGTACAGTTGCTAGATTCCTAGGGGTTACAAACATCCGTTGTTGTTTGTCAAGCTGAATATTTAACCCTCAAACATGAGACTAAAGAATTTCACCTTTATAGGAGAAACAGCAGTGACCAAATATGCATTTTTATCAATAATAAATATCCCTCATAAATTAACCATAAGACAATATCGGCAGGACTTCTTGTTAAATAGAGAAAACCTAGGTAATGTCATCATTGATTGGACCAATCGGAGGCAGATGGCTAAACAACACAATAGGAAATGTCACAATAGTTTTAATCTTATTATTGAAACCCAAACTTTCAGTCACAGCAGACAGATTGCCTTCATTTTTCATCCATAAAACAACCATCTTGAACATTTCATCAAAAAGAACTTTTTTCTTACACTGGCATTGCAACCAATAAAACCTTTTATGCATGGCAAGTTGGCAGAAACTATTAATAAAATGTCTGTCAACTGCACATCTCTCTCTTTTTCTTTAGTAAAAAAAAAAAGGGGGGGATCATTAATTACAGTTTCTGTCACACACAAAAGGCACCGTGATTGTTCTGGTTTCTTAACGGCCTGAAGTCACCTAGTGGCCACCTCTTCTGTTGACTTTGAAAAGGTATAGGTCCTTACCCATCTAAACAAAAAGCTTCAGAGGAATCCGAACACATTGCCTGTGTCTGTCTGGGCAACAAATGTGGTATTTTAGGTTGACTCTGAAAGAGGATTATGAATATGGATAGAATGCAAATACTTCATCTATCTTAATCAGAATACAGGAATTCAAGCTGTTGGGGGGGGGGAGAAAAAAAGAGACCTTTGAATTCCCATACAAGGAAAGAAATTTTATAGTGCTTATTGAATTTAGAAGACAGAGATTTAAAATGAACTTAATGAATCCGTTCATCAGAAAGCAAACAACAGACCTAGTAACAAGGGTAGATCAATTACCCTGATGACAAATAAAATGAACTTTCAGAGTGGGAAACACAATTAAAAAGAAAATGATTTATTTTTCCCTTTGGCGAGTTTGCTTTGTTCTCACCTTTCTACCTGATAATTATTTTCCCATCTATTAACTATCTTTAAACCCTCTCCATTCTCCTAAAATGATCTTTCCTCACTCAAGTTTTGCAGTATGTTGTGAATAGTAGAAAAGAAAGAACACAACTACACAATTTCTGTAACCAAAGGTATAGAGTAGAAAAGGGCCAGGGATGACTTGTATTAGGTTCCTTCTGAATTTGTAACAAGGTTTCAGCAAAAACACTGTATAGAAAGCTGCCAGTTTTCTTTATTATTTCAATTTATCTGCTCCAACTAAATCAACAAAAAGGTCTAGGTAGGTAGCCAGGTTCACCTCATCTGGGTTCCCCATTTCTTTTCAACATTTAATGGATGCATTCCCTCCAGGTGCTAAAGGTACTGAAACTGAAGAGGTTTCTTTGTTTTTTATTTAAAGAAACTTTTCAATGTAGTGTACTTCTTAATGTGAACACTAACAATTGCCAGGCCGTGATGTTATAGGCTTGTAAAATATATACTATAATTTGTTGTCCTTGTTGTTAATCCTCACCCAAGGATATTTTCCATTGATGTTTAGAGAGAGTGGAAGGGAGGGGGAGAGAGAGAGAGAGAGAGAGAGAGAGAGAGAGAGAGAGAGAGAGAGAGAGAGAGAGAAAGAGAGAGAGAGAGAAAGAGAAAGACATATCGATTGGTTGCCTCCAGCACATGCCCGGACCAGGGATTGAGCCTGCAAGGTACATGCACTTGACCAGAACTGAACCTGGGACCCTTCAGTCCATGGGCCGATGCTCTAGCCACTGAGCCAAATCGGTTAGGGCTACAATAATTTTTTGATGTTCTGTCAAGGATTTCTTTATGCAGGATGGGAAAAGTGAGGAATTGAGTAAATTAACCTATGAAACAAAAAGGCTTTATAATAATCTATAAATCTAAGAAGATGAGAATTGTTATAGGTTCTTAATCTACAGGTTTATTACAAGTTTGTGTTGTAATATATCTAGATTCAATCCTAGCTCCACTTGTTATTAGCTGTGAAACGTTAATCATGTTGTTTAACATTTCTGTGCCTGTTTGCACATCCACAAAAGGAGGAAAATACTAGTAGTTATTCACATAAGGATTAAATGTTTTGTAGTATATAAACTGCCAAGCGCTGGGTAATTCTTAGCCCTTTATTCTAATCTGGTCTATTTTTATTTGATCTAAAGCCAAAAGTGAAAAGATATAAACTAAGTTTAACAGTGAAAAGATTCATGCACACACTAAATGTTTACTCCTTCCTGTTGCTAACAGAATAGGTATGGTAAAGCTTCTAGTCAGAATTTTACAAAATGAAAGTAGTGACCACTCGTTATGAATGGGACCCTATGAGCCACAATTTCATTGGGAGACTGAAGACAATGGAGAATAATAGTGCTGGTAATGCTCAAGTATGTGTTGTTTTTTCTCAGGATAAATGACTACAAAAATCTGGCCAGTATCACGACTGCTATTGTCTTGTTTATAAAGTTTGAATTGAAGGCAAGAGGTGGCTGTGATCCTTCTTACTCTAACATATGCATGTGTACATATATATGTCATCTTTACCATCTTTTTCTTAAAAATCTCTGTTGAATAGAACTTTTTATTACCGCTGGTTAAAAAATGTCATATCATAAGAATCTGGCAAGCATTCAAAACCATTTAATCTTTCATCAAGGTTTAATCAGAAGAGTTTTATATCTCTTTTGTGCATTGTCAAGTGCCCACCACAATTTGTCTCCCGCATCCTGGACTGACAGATTGAGCGAATACGCAAAGAGCTGGAACATTGGAGTATAATTGCAGTGTCAGCACTGTTAACTGTATTTATGAGAAGAGAGTTAACACTATGACATTAATAATTTCATCAGATTACACATGTTTGCTTGACAAACAAGCAAGCTATTCTCTTTAAATTATCTGTGACTAGTGCCATTTTCAGCCGAACAGCCATGAATTCCAGTTTAAAAAGAAAAATAAACTCACCAAAAACACTATTCGACTTACATTGGTATGTTTTGGGTAGAGAAAAAAATTAAGTTCTTTAAATATTTGCATTGAGCCAGACTTTATAAATCCCGGTTTCCTGTCAATAAGAACGAAAAAAAAAAATGGTTAGGAACGCACAATAAAAAGAAAGGGCCAGGAAGTATAATAATTGTGTCTAGCTGGACTGCAGTTCAAAAATAGCTTCAGGCAGAGATATGGAGTCTTTTAGTGCGCCTTGACTTTTAAAACACTCGATGCTTCCCTGCACTGGGTTCTGTGATTTGTGGCAGCTTACCAAAGGCACAGGATAATAAAGACAGTTTGTTACCCTCTAATTTTGGAGGGGCATAACACATGAAGCTTGTAGAGAAATCTCTTACCTACATATTTCACTCCATAAGGGGAAACAATAAGAGGGAACATGACATGTATTAGAGAAGTAAATTACAATGTTATACTCTTTGGTCCAATAAACCATTGTGTGCTGTCATGCTCCTGACGACTGAAGTGTTGTTTTATGCTACAGCTTAATCAGCTGGGTCTAGGCTGTGCTTTCATATGCAGGTGCCTGAGGCAGCATAAATGCCATGATTCACACACATGATCTCAGGAGCCTCCATGGTGAGGTCTGCACAACCTGCCATGGAAGTTATTAGTCCAGGTGATGGATCTCCTTGCACTTCATTTAGAAGAGGGAATGGGACTTGAACCTGAGAGTGAAAATTATCACAAGACATTGAGCCACCTGTTTGTCTTGTTTAATAGGAGCATCTTCACTGGTGTTGGTTCCAACAAGGGTAATGTTTCTTCATTGGAACCTAGAATCTACCCTTGTGAGAACCTCGCAGGCAGGAAGCTTCTGTATTTATAAAGCTTATGGGAGGCAGCATGATGCGAACCTGCGTGCAAAAAGTTAAAAAACAGGTACATTGATTCCATCACTAGCAAGCCTCACAACAAAAGCCCACCGCTTCCATAAACACATACAAGATGAGGTGTCAAAAGAAATATTTGGCCTAACTTTTTATACTTCTGATAGTAGTTTTATATTCACTTTCATTATTTTTATGGCAGTAGGTATTGCTAATATACCAAAAACAAATAGAATGGTAATAGATTATATATAGATAGATATAGATGATACAGATATAAATAGATATCGATGTAGCTATATATATATATGTATATATATAATATTACTATGCTCTTGTGAACAAAACTAATAGATCTCTTTTCAGCCCAATTAAAAAATGGGATATATATATATATATATATACATATTTAATATATATATATATGAATATAGTATGATATATCATGTATTATAATATATATTCCAAGTTTAATTTTTGAGGGCTACCCTACTATTTCCATGTTCCATTTCTATTAGCAATGTGCAAGGGTTATAATCTCTCCACATCCTCGCCACCACTGTTGTTTTTTTCTTTGGGCTATATATTTTTTCAGCCTTCACAAACAATAACATTCTTCTACATGGTACAACATAGATGAACCTTAAAGATGTTATACTAAGTGAAAAAAGGCAGGCACAAAAAGACAAACATTGTATGATTCCACTTATATAAGGTATCTGGAAGAGTCAAGTTCACATATACAAAAATAGATTAGTGGTTACCAGGGACTTAGAGGAGAAGTGCATGAGGAATTACTGTTTAATGGTACAGAGTTTTAATTTGGGAAGATGAAAAAGTTCTGGAGGTGATTAGTGGTAATAGTTGCAAAACAATGTGAATGTACTTGATGTCACTGACCTGTATACTTAAAATTAGTTAAAATGGTAAATGTTATGTTATATATAGTTTACCACAATAAAAAGCAAGTTTCTTAAAGAAAATAGGGCCCCTCCCTCCAAAACTATTGGATACACAGAACTAATAATTTACTCTATCAAAAGGGAACTAATATAAATTTAGAAGCTTTAATTAAGATAAAATCCTCAAGTCTTGGGTATCAAATTGCTGGTAATATGTTCAATCTAGGTGAGGAAATTACCTATGTATTGATCATACCCCTTGTCCTAAAGAACACAAGTGCCCAGTAGGATGCTCTAGATGACAGTTTCAGGGACAAAGTTCACTGCTGTTGGAACGTTAATTGTTTAAGGGTAGATTTGATACTCAGGTTAGAGAAATGCAAGTGTGAAAGTACTTTTATTTATAAAACTCATCCTGTTCTCTGTTCAATATAACATTTTAGCCCTCAAACTATGTGTAAATTTTTATGGGTTTTACCAAGGACAACTGAAAATTTGTCCAGAGGTACCTCTCAATAACTTATAGGTATACTGTTCTGCAGTATTTCTGCTATGTGATTTTACTAGCTCTCTGGGTCAGCTCCTGTGTGTGTTGAAAGTGCAATGCAAGTCATTTCTGCTTCGGGCTTCTGTAACTTGAAATTCTGTTTTTGTAATAGCTCACATTCTGTTCTGAAAGTGGTCAGTATGCCTTATAATGTTTATATTTTGGCTCATCTATCCAGGTACAGAGCATGACTCTTTATTTCTACATTAACATCAACTATAACATCAGGGTTCTGAAACCTGAAACTAAGAAAACCTGAGTTTTAATCTTGTGTTTACTTTCTTACATTTACTTCAGTTTTTGTAATGATTGAAATCATTACATTGCTTTCATAAAATCATTTGGAAAACACCACATTATGCACCAAACGGGCCTAAATATTGTGCAAAGATCACTACATGCAGTTGGGGTCCTTTTGTTTGTCCTGGAGGCGTTTCTGTTCCTATTCCAAGAGAGACTGGTGAGCATGCAGAATTATAGGAAATGCAGAGAACAAAAGGGCAGAGTAAACAAAACTGTGGCATTTGCATCAAATACAGGTCAAAAGTAAGCTTATTTTTGTGTGAAATCCAAGAATATGATGAGTCTGGAAAGGGCAGGACCTAGATGGTAGCACCTTTCTCGTCAGCCCATGAAAGGCTGCCTAATAAAATATTAAGAATTTAAAGGAAAGGGGTGGATTTACTCTGATAAAAGGTTCATTTAAAATTCTCTGAGGTCAATAAATTACCACTTAAGATGACATTTCCCAAACTGTGTTCCAAGAAATACTTATTCTAAATGGAAAGAGAGAGAGAGAGAGAGAGAGAGAGAGAGAGAGAGAGAGAGAGAGAGAGAGAGACCCATATTCCAATTGGCTGTACACTCTTTCTGCATTGGAGATGGACAGTGAACACTGAGTTATGCAAGGCTCTGTTAAGTCCTGCAATAAAGAAGATAGTTGAGTTTTGCTTAATCCAGTCTTTCTCAAACTTGCTTGACCTTCAACCCCTTCTCCAATGCTCCTTCCCCTCCCCCTCACACACACACATTCATTTATCTAACAAATGTTTATAGCAGACCTACCCTAGGCTAAGCACTGTTCTAGGCTCTGGAAATACAGTAGTGAAAAAAAACAAAGACTTTGCCTTGGCAGACTACATTATTAGGAGGAGACAGACAATAATAAGCAAATCAAGTAGAGTGTATAATGTATCAGAAAGAGTTAAGTGCAATAGAGAACAATTTTTATAGTGCTAGATTTTAAATATATTTTTATTGATTTCAGAGAGAAAGGGAGAGGGAGAGAGAGAGACAGAAACATCAATGATGAGAGAGAATCACTGACTGGCTGCCTCCTGCACACCCCGCACTGGGGACCGAGCCCGCAGCCCAGGCATGTGCCCTTGACCAGAATCAAACCCAGGACCCTTCAATCTGCAGGCCGACCCTCTATGCACTGAGCCAAACCGGCTAGGGCCAAGAACAATTTTTAAACAATAACGAGAAGAAAGGGTTGCTCTTTTAGAGAAGGTGGTCAGGGAGAAGATGACAGTTGAGACACAGGGGAGATGTCCTGATTTGGTCAACTGCTGGGGGGCCAGTGAAAACCCCAGGGAACTATGCAAACACTCTCCCAGAGAGAGCCCCTGAGCATCTTCTCCCTGACAAAAGGAGACAATATGGATAGGGGAGTTCTGCATGGGGGCACCAGTGTTCGGCAGTTCTAATAAGAGACTGATTTACCAGTGTGGATGAGTAAATTGCACATCTTCTAAGAGCAAATTAAGTCTTTGGGACCCCTAGGGTATTGTTCATTTACTAATTCATTTACAAATTGTTTGCTCCTTGGCTTCTAATTAGTGACATTTCCTTGGTGACTGCGTGTTTTGGAAGTGTGTTACTCTCAAGTCCTTCATTTCACATTACATGGCGGCCATCTATCTTGCTCCTTGGGAGGGAGGCAGCACGTGGGAGCAACTGGTCATACATCATTTGTCACAACCAGAGAGATAGCCTTCAAGTTGCTGAGCTGACTTGAGTGGAACAATGATAGGGGACTGACATGTGTGCTGCCTGAGTGGATCTCTTGATACCAAAAGAAGGGGCTCCGATTATTATTGTTGTAATCGAGATTGAATGACACTCATTCAAAGATAAAATAGTATAGAAAGGTGGGAAGTTTACCTCTTGCTACTTGGGACACATAACATTTTCTATTTTTCTGGTAAAAAAAACATTTCCTTCTTTCAGAACCAGCTATATACTGTAGCTTGTAGGGTTCAGAGCAAAATTAAAATGTGGGGCCCGTTGTTCAAAAGGCAGGAAACTAGTATTTGTTTCCTCCATGGTCTCTTTCTCTTGACTTGAGTTGCTGTTTATTTGCTATTTAATTTTATTCTTAGTAATGTTTTAAATTATTAGCATAAATTTTACAATTCAATTTCATATTGTGCAATGCCCATTCTAAATGCAAATATAAGAGCTTTTAAGTCATGTGGAATTGCTAAAATTATACGATCCAATAAATGGATATGTATATGCATTTTATTCTTGTCAGAACAGTGGAAACACTATGTAAAACTAGCTTAACTGTTTTCATTTTACTTCTTGATTCATGCACACTGTAGCATCGCTCTATGTTATGGAAGAGTAAGGGAGGATTAAAAGGAAAAAGGGCTATATACTGGCATACATTTTAGTTCCCTCAGTGACATATGTAACACACTCTCCTTGTACTCACTTTGAAGCTCACTGAACTCCCACACATAGTGGGTCCACCAGAACTTGGTGCTCATGAGGCAGCACAATGTTCTGACAAATGAGGAGGCAAGGGTGACAGACACATTGTGTGCATCTCTACTGTTCATGTGCATGCTCCATTGTCTTATTGGACTTCGCTTTACAACACAATTTCAAAGATAAAACTATTAAGGATTTTACACATCCAACTAAAAAGCTTTTGCACAGCCAAAAAAAAAAAAAAGTCAACAGAATGAAGGAGCAAGCTATGGAATGGTAGAAAATATTTGCAAACCATATATCAGATAAGAGATTTATATCCAAAATATATAAGAAACTCATGCAACTTCATAGGAGAAAAAAGTGTCTGATTTAAAATATGGGCAATGGACCTAACTAGATGTTTTTCCAAAGAAAGCATACAAATGCCCCAAAGGCACATGGAAAGCTTCTCAACAGCACTAATCATCAGGGAAATGCAAATTAAAATCACAATTAGCTATCACCTCATACTTGTGAGAATGACTATTATAGAAAAGATAAGAGGGCAAATGCCAGCAAGAATGTGGGGAAAAGGAAACCCTCATGTGCTATTGGTGGGAATGTAAATCAGTGCATTCATTATAGAAAATAGCATGGAGATTCCTCTAAAAATTAAAAATGGAGCCACCATATGATTCAGTAATTCCACTTCTGCGTATATATCCAAAGGAAATAAAATCACTCTCCGAAAGGCATTTTTGCACCCCTATATCCACTGCAGCATTATTCAGAATAGCCAAGGCATGGAAACAACCTAAGTGTCCTTGGATTTAAAAATATATGAATATTCAGCCATAATAAAGAAGGAAATCTTGCCATTTGTGATTACCTAGATAGATCTTGAAGGCATTATGTTAAATGAAATAAGTCAGGCAGAGAAAGACAAATACTGCATGATTTCACTTACATGTGGAATATTAAAAAAAAAAAAATCCTCATAGTTACAGAGAGTAAAATGGTTGTTGCCAGGGACTGGACATTGTTGCCAGGAAATGGGGAGATGTCCGTCAAGGGTATAGACTTCCACTTAAAGATGAGTAAGTCCCAGGGACCTAATATTCAGCATGATGACTACAGTTAACAATGTTGTATTATGTACTTTAAAGTTGCTAAGAGACTAGGTCTTACATGTTCTCTTCTTAAAAAAAAGTTGTAATTGTGGGAGGTGCTGGATATGTTAACTAACCTTGTTGCGGTCATCATTTGCAATATACATGTGTATCATATCATCATATTCTACACCATCAACTTAATGATTATTGTACATTCTATCTCAATAAAACTGAGGAAAAAAATGAAGGTTACAGAAGGAGGCTATAAAGCAACCCAATTAATAGAAAATACATTCTAATAAATCAAATTAATTGTAATCTTAACAGTCAATTGAAATAATGGAATTAGTTAATAGCCTCAAATTAGAATTAAAGACAGGGATAAAAATCTATTTCTACAAGTTGTTTCAAAATAAGACATTCATTGGCCGATGCCTATTATATCAATCTGATTATACTGGTCACAGTAAAGCGTACCCTGTAAAAAAAAAAAAAGTAAGAAGAGGAATTTCAAGATTGTGATAGCAGAGCATGAAGCAAGCGCCAAGCCCTACTGGCATGAGGCCTGTGCCCAGGTTGTATACCCATGAAGCTGGCCCTGCCAACTTTATACAGAGCACACCACTAGGCAATGTGGGAGCCACAGATGAGGGTATTGCCATCTCACAATGCATGTTACATACGCTGTTCATTTATATTCCAGAGGTACCTCTGACATAACCTTTAGAAGATGAAATATTCACCAAAAATATATATTACATATTAGTTTAAAATAGCTTCAGAACTTATTTGGAACAACTGAGCTCTACAAGCCCCCAGCCATGTGCCCTTTTACTTTCGACTCAATTCAGGAAACTTTTGATCCACTAATGAAGCCATTCCTCCATCTTTGAAAGTATGCAATATCATAGCTCCTCTTTCCCTCTTCTCACACGAAAATCGCATTTTGATTAAAGTCTCCCATTGCTTCCTCCTTTCTTTCAACCATTACCACTTGTCTTGTGTAGCAAATCCCTGTCTTTCAGAGTGATTAAAATCTAGAGTAACGGAGTACCTCAGCTGCCAAAATGAATTGGAGATCCATGCACAAAAGCCCGCGAAGCCAACAAGCATGCTAGCAACTCTGACGCCCCATTAACTACATCGTAGGGTCTGGTGGCCTCTGCTTCTCTTTGGGAAAACATAGCCCTTGTTCCACTCAAGGTGCACGGTCTTCCTTTCATGGGAAATTACTGGTATGTGACACGGCAAAAACGATGCTGCCTCGAGTAGTACAGAAACAAAACGCTGCTTCCTGGGCCATCCTTCCACCGGTCTACTTGCCATCCTGCGTGGCATTGACCGTTTGCCCTCTTCAGATAGGTGCTTTGTAGCTGATGTGGAACAGACAGCATTTTGATAGACAGTTCATATGAATTTACTGTGAACCCAGTGCCTGCCTGTATTGTGGTAGAAATCACATTACCAGAATCCTAACAAGAAGCATCATGATGTTAGAAACTAGTAAAAAGAATAAGAAGGAGAAGTAGAAGGAGGAGGAGGAGGAGGAGGAGAAGGAGAGGAAGAGGAAGAGGAAGAGGAAGAGGAAGAGGAAGAAGAAGAAAGAAAGAAAAATACATGAATGAAAAAAAAGACCCCTTTACACAAAGCCCGAAGAACTAGTTGAAGTAACAAAGCCCTATTTTCCATCTTTTATGTAAAGCAAATGGATTAACAACTGGCACGAAGCTGAACTGACACCCTGACTCACTGTGCCAGGCGGGCTCTCTGTTGAATTGTTTGCACCAGCCATCTCTTGTGTGCAAACAGGAGCAACTTGTTCAGGCAGCAGCCACTCTGAATGCGATGTGAGGATTTATTGAAATACATGCTCAGGACAGCTTTCTTAATCCTCGCAAGTCTGCCCAACACAGGGAATTCCAGGGTGACAGATGAAGGAAGTTTCTGGTCTCTCTGGCACACAGTCAAGTCCAGAAAAGAAAGTTTGTGGAGCTGTGTAAGAGATTCGGTTTCTGCTCACCCAACAAACACCGTCAGGAGGAAAATTAAAGGAGTGATACAATCAACAGGCGGCTACTACCCACTGATTAAAGTGTCACGCTGCCTCTCTCAAAATCAAAGGAGTGATCCTGCTAATGAACCAAATTAGACTGAACTAACGTTCATGTTAATAATTATTACTCACCGAGCTCGCTGTGTAAGAAGTGATAATGATAATGTGAAAGCTGAATAGAATAATATTTCTCAGGTGCGTATTCTCCTGTTTAAAGCGAATTCGACAGGAACATGCAAGTACCCTAGCGGCCCAATTTTGAGGACTGAAGGGGATTTTTTTTTTTTTTTCAGAGTAAGGATGGTAGATTAGGTCCTAGGTGAGTAATGAAACGAGGGCTGAAAAATGAAATTCCTTATTAGAACCAGAAGTGTTAACCTGACAAACACACTCATTCAGACGCTTTAATACTATGTATGAAATACATGTGGTACTCATTTTCCCTTAAAATGAGCCATGATAAAAAACAATTTTATATTCTCAAGGCTAGAACCAGAGAAGATATGCATTGGTGATAATATTGATTTTTTTAAAACATTCTACTGAAAGACTGTTATTAGACATAGGTTATAGTTACAGTGAAAACTGAGAGTTGCTGTGACTCCCCCGAGGGGTGAGAAATGATGCTGGCTCCTTTTCGTCATTGTCAAGGTGCAGAAAGAATGAGAAATACTTGGGTGTATTTCATTAGTCGTACATATGAACAGTTTGAACTCCCCATAATTGGCTTGTCTTCTTTCATAGTCAGTGCCTTTTTCGGGCTCCTTTTACAAAACTATTTGACAGGGGGAAAAATAGCTTTCTTGGTTTGACGTGTGAGTATATACAAATTCACACAAGTTTTCACAAGAAAGTAAATGATGAGAATGCCCAGGAAGCTTAACCACATTAATACTCAACACAATCAAAGCTTCAAATGTTAACTCCATCTTCCTGCTAAGGGTGAATGGTAAACAGAGACCATATAGAGATATTTCTTGATCTTGGACAATTTCTTTTTTAACAAATAAAATCTATATCTAAAACATTATGAAATATGTCAGTTAGCTACAGCCTGGTACTGTCACTCGACCATTTTAAATGTGGAATAAGTCTGGCCAATGTGACTCAGAGTTTGAGCATCAACCTGTGAACCAGAAGGTCCTGTTTGATTCCCGTCAAGGGCACATGCCCGGGTTGCGGGCTCGATCCCCAGTATGGGGCATGCAGGAGGCAGCCAATCAATGATTCTCTCTCATCATTGATATTTCTATCTCTCTCTCCCTCTCTCTTCCTCTCTGAAATCAATAAAAATATCTTTTTTAAAAGTATGGCATAAAATTCTTCTAAAATCAGCAACGTTTTTCTAAAATAGAAAATTGGAATGCTATTGGTACTTTAAGGGATGTTGTCTCCCTTTCCATTAAAACCACAAGGAAAGACTACAGACTTTTCAAGACAGCCATGCCAATGGAGCTTTAAAATTGCTTCTTTAATATTTGAGTCCTCTGAAAGTATTGCTGTTAGTAATTACAGATAACTGGCACCTTTCTTTTCTTTGTGTATGAGGAAGAAGGTGGCCAAACGATTTTTTAAATGAGTGACCTCCCATTTTCCATCCAAGTTTAATTGTTCGATATGATTATACTTTCCACATGTTTCTCTGGTGTTGCTTTTTTTTTAAGGCAAGGTGAGTCAGAAAGAAAAACATATTTCATGTGAATATTTGACTTTG
Organism: Myotis myotis; assembly: GCF_014108235.1. Taxonomy (NCBI): domain Eukaryota; kingdom Metazoa; phylum Chordata; class Mammalia; order Chiroptera; family Vespertilionidae; genus Myotis; species Myotis myotis. The sequence goes on from NW_023416324.1 coordinate 59,198,929, forward strand.
ACACTCTTTAGACTATATTATAGAGAAAACAATATTGTGGAAATGGTTATTTTTTGTTAAACTTATGAATCGTCAGGATAGGCCTTAGTGAATTAAACAAGCACATTTTTCAAATTACTTCAGTAAGGGATGGGGAATTGTAAAAACAATTTTTTTAAATCTCAGCATATTGTAATGGCTTTTTTTCTTTTTTTCATAAGGAAATGCTACTTCTTAGTACCTAGGTGTTTGTCCATGATGTACGTCTGTGTGAACTGAGTATGGTTTCTCCATCAGCGTGCTAAATGAGCAAACAAAGTGATTTTAAACACGTCTACATTTTTTCCTATATGAGCCTCCAGCCTGCTGGGCATAGCTTCCAATGGTTTATGGTGCGCTGTTTCACATCAATTAAAAAGAGATGAGAGAATGGGTTTGTTGAAGAGTCTGCTTCCTTGTAATCAACTGTAAAGAGACCAAGGTCATGGAACAGATTCCTCCTTTCTTTCTTAGCCAGAAAGCCTACGTGAATGCAAATTGCTTTATTGGTGAAGGGAATTAAAATTATAAAAAGCCAGGCTTAAAGAAGTGCAAAATCAGGACTGTGTCAGAGCAGGACAATATAATTGTGGTATGGATTCCCATATGGGACTAAATTATCTCGATTTTAGTAATGTCAGCAGTTCTGTGTAGTTGCTGGAATGAGGCCAATGTGCCATATTTGCTTCATTTTTTAAGATTGTTCTGATTCCACACAATTTTAAATATGCAGAAAGCTGAAGTTGTTAGGGTATATTGGTGGCACTTCTCAGATACATGGCTATGCATGTCAGGAATTTTATTTGGCTATCAAATAGGAAGTGATACTGATGTGGCTTTATTTTTCTAAGCAAAATGCCATTTATTATCACTTCTATCTAGGCTATAAAATCTTCCCAGGAAGGGAAAAAAATGCCCTCTTCTGTGAGTACATACCAAGGTTGTCTTCTTTTACAGTGTACCATGCAGTAATACAGTTTTGTAGCAACTCAATAAAGCTGATAGTTTTTCTGGGTAATTACCCACAGCCCCCTGTAGGACAAATTAGCATTCATGACCTGAATAATGCTCACTAGAAAGAGTTCAACGGAATTTACTTAATCAGAATCATTGCTTTCTCTTGGCTAATTTTTTTTTAATTTTTTTTTTTTTTTTACTTAGTCCCCAGTGCCTGCTCATAGCAAATATCTTTCAAGCCAGTATTTGATAACTGCTGGAGAAAAAAGCTTGTCTCTTTAAATTGTGTAATGTTCTTGTGGTCTTTTTGGAAATGTATATTTTTATAGAGTGTGTGAAAAATTAAGATATCTATGCTCTTTAATTTTTTCTAATTGGATTTTTATGCCCTTTTTTCTCTCTTTTCAAGCTCAGCGGCTTTAGAAAGAGAAAGGGAGAGATTTTTCATTTTCTAATTATTCCTCAACAGTTTCTCAGTTTGTTGAGGACACATTTAGAAAATCAGTCATGGTTTTGGAATGAATGTTTTGCAATATCTTCATATCCCTGAACTTCAAAAATCAGAGAACTTTATAACAGACATTGGGTGTTATTTTGATGACTTGTTTAATTTTTATTTTGTTTTAAACAATGATTTGTTTGAAGATTTAAACAAAATATAAAAAATATATAGTTATTAGAATATTAGGAGAAATGAGGAGAAGACAGGAACATTAATTGAGCTTCTACTATGTGCAAAAAATTGCCAGGTAAACAAATCTATTTCATTAATTTTTCAAATTGCTCAGTTAGGAAGGTACTCATATCTCCATATCTGCAAAAGAAGAAAATGAGTTTCAGAATTTATGTATTTACTCTGGTTTATATATCCAGTATCCAAAACATGATCCAAGACTTGCCTTAATAAAAAAAAAAGCTTACAATTTTTAATTTTTTTAATTTATTTATTTATTGACTTTAGAAAGAGAGGAAGGTAGGGAGAGACAGAAAAACATCAATTTGTTGTTGCAATTATTTTTGCACTCATTGGTTGGTTCCTATATGTGCCCTGACCAGGGATCAAATCCCCAACCTTGGCATTGAGGATGACCCTCTAACCAACTGTGCTACCCGGCCAGGGCTAGAGCTTATGCTTTTTTTTGTTTTGGGGTTTATGAGTAATGATTTAACATTATTAGAAAGGCAAGAACGGGAAGTCCTACGCCAGTTCCATTTACTGAATTTCTAATTTGGAAAAGGCTCCTAACCTGGAAGAGCTTGCATTTCTAAATTGCAGCTACAAATTGGGAGGACTAGCCAGTAAATGGCAACCATAATCTGATAAGGTAGAGTAGTTCATAGCAGTGTGTCTTCTCAAGGCTATTTTAGCTCATTCCTCCCCCTTCTAGTCATCTTTCCTGACTCCCCACAACCCAGCGGAAGTAGAAGTAATAGGTAGGTGTGAGCTGCTGGAATGTGGGTTTCCCTGGTGGAACGTTACTGAGGATTGGGAAGTGGTCCAATCAAATCAAGCTAAAGGGCAAAGGTATGAGATAAGATCCAAAATAACAAAGCAGTCAGGGAGGTCCTGCCGTGTTTCTATGTACTGAACTCTGTGGAGACACAAGAATTTCTGGAGGATGGGGAAGCTTGTCTGGAGGCTTCGTTTGTAGAACAGCCTCAGAGTTTTTACTTAGGCGGTGTGGTTGTTTGGGTTTGCATATTGTGTTTGTTTATTGTTTATTTATTGTGTGTTTATTGGAGGTGACTTGAAGGGAAGCTGGTGGAGATTATATAGAGTAGTTAGATCCCCAGGAAGAAACCTTTTGGCTCCTCCACTGATTAGGTCCCGTAATTCAAATGTTTTAAAACAGTCCAATACAATTGAAAAGCAGAATTCTCTCATTCAGGTCCCTGAGCCATGCGGGTGCTGAACTGAATTTGGTACTTAATTAAGTTTCTCGGGGTGCAAAATGGTTATCCCATTTCTAAATCCAAATAAATCAAAATGTTTTTTCAACTTCAGGGGTTTCAGAAAACCCACAACACGTTTTTGCACAGATTTTCCTTCCAAACACTAGAATATTGCAAGGAAAATTCAATCCATATGTTTCAGATTTAGTTAGAGTTCTATCAAAATCTTGTGTTGCAGTTGACATTTGATGTTCATGAAGTTTTCTGAACGCTTTTGATTTGCCTTTAACTCAAGAACAGAAAGTTGATTTGTCAAGCTTATATGTACCAAAACCCCAAAATATTAAATTTGGGTGGAAGACAACAAACTTAAAATAGTGCATCAGGCATAAAATTTAATAAAGCATTTGTCTTGCCATCGCTACAATGTTGTGCACTTGCAGATATGCAGATATTCCTGGCAACATGGAGAGCATAGATATACTTCTGATTTTGACACAGTGAAGAGAAAGTGAGCCAATGAAAAGAAACAGGGTCAAAAAATTTTTTTAATTCGTGCCCTCTTTCCTGATTTAAGCATTAACAGTATTTTATTTATAATTTAATGCAAAAGAGACTTGCAGGGAAAATCTCTATTTAATTTTCTTCCATCTTTTAGTCTCTGATTGGCACATGAGCTCTTTATCTCCTGCCAGTGTGCAAGAGATGATATATTTTCCCCGGTCCCGCCCCCCACCATCACCAGGCAGAAGATAACACTGGAGTAAGACAAGCAAGAGTGAAAATTGGTAGTTTAAACTGCAGCATTAGTGTCTTAGGGAAGGTAATATTTAAAAAGCTGTGTTTGTTGCTATTAATACTATTTTAAGGGGTTCCAAAATGTAAAACAACTACTTCTTTTTATTCATAGTTAACAAAGTAATTGTTCCCTGCTTAGAACATGACAATTGGTCCTTCTAACCAGAATCTGTTCAGAGAGAGGCATTACATTCCTAAGGAGCCACAGACATGGGGGGGGGGGGGGGGGTAGTTTCCATTAGCACAAAATAGTGTTCTAGCATTTTTTTATGAGAGTGTAGGAGTGGGCCATTGACTTTGTTAGGTGGTTTGCATGTGCAACCCCGTTAATAAATAGTAAAAGTTTTTACTATTCTTTCAATGTTCTTCTCTTAGAACAAAAGTTATATGTAGAAAGATAAAAACTCTATGTAACCAGAAAAAAATTCAAAATTCCTGAAATCTCTCTTCTCAAAGATAATGATCATTTACACTTGCCATACATTGTACTTTTCATACGTAAACCTGCATGTATTATATTGTTTTACAAAAATGAGGTCATACAGCACATACTACCTTATTCACTGGCAGTACAGAGCAATAGAAGATTGTGGTTCATTTTAAATAGCTGTCTGGTATGCCAGTGTTGGAATGAGCTATTTAATCATCCAAATATTCAAATATATGTATTCAAATGTAATGACTTCAAATTTTAATTTTCAGAATGTTCCAATGTATTTGTTACATAAATAATACTACAAATATCCTCTTTACTTTAAATGTTTGCCCATATCAGTAATTGTTTACTTCGAATAAGAGTCTAGAACTGAAATGAATAGTCAAAATGAGAAGGCTTTTAAAGCAGATTTCCAAAAACAGCATGCTCTCTCTCCATGGCTTCATGTGATCCTTGTCAGGACCCATTGCCTAACTTCGCAAGAAGGCCAGAAGGTTGGGGATGTGCCATGTGGTGGTGGCCATAAAAGAAAAGTAGGCTGAGAGTCCAAAGTGGCTAAAACAAAGGTGTTGTTCCAAGACTCCATCTTGCTATTTAGATTCCTCTATTTCCAAAAGGGCCACAGTCTATTTCCCTAATTTTAAATGACCCAGTGCTTTTACTTCTAGGAATACAACCAAGAAAATAACCCTAAACAGAGAAAAAGAAAAAATATTTTATAAGAAGGATATTAATTTTAGAATTATATATAGTAACCAAAAAATCAAAAGATACCCTAAGTACCTCTGACATCGGATCAGGTAAGTAAACTGAGATACAGTAAGTCAAAGAAATAATGCTATTTATAAAAACTACTATATATTTATTGAGCACTTACTAGGAGCAATGCAATTTACTAGTGCCTTTTCAAATAGCATCTCTTCTGACTTCCTAAAAATTGGGCATCATTGTCACCCCATTATATAGCTAATGCCATAAAGCCAAAGTCACATGGCTAGCAAGACAGATATAGCTAATGAGTCATCCTTTGAACATTCTTGTGTGGTTTTTTTATTGCTAATGGAGCACTGGTTTTGTTTGAGAGAAAAGCCAAACAGCCTCAAGAGATGAATCAAGAATAATCTAAGATGATTAGAGTAGTTTCAATCTCCTTTGCAAGTAGTAAGTCCAGGGATGCGCATGTGATATAATTCTGGTTAATGAGACTTAATAAACTTGCTGGGGGGGGCTTCTTAAAAATAGTCCCCCCAGCCTTTTTTATCTTTCGTTTTCATTTCCTGCTCTCTTTTTGCCTTTGGACATTTTTATGTAAGTAGATAATGCTGAAGGCTGAAGCAGCCATTTGGGGATCATAAAGGGATTAGAGCAAAATGATGAGAATGATGCAGTAAACAGGAAAATAATCGAAGTGCCTGACAAGTTAGTGAGCTGCCAAGGTGTCCTGGGATTGCCTGCTTTTGAGGGTTTGTTTGGTTTGGGATTTTTTTTAATAGAAAAAATACACATTCTTTCGGTGTAAACTACTCCTCATCTATTGTCTGGTACTGAAAGCAATTGTATTAGTTAGAATTCGATAAAGCTGTGAGTGATTTAGAGCTGCTCCAACCTAACTGGGTAAACACACATAAAAGTCTCTCTCATAAAAGCCCATGATAGGCAGTCTGGGGCAAATATGGCATTTTGTAAAGTCCTCAGAGACTCCAGCTCTCCCACGTTCCCATTGCTCCAGCTCAGAAGAGTGCTTTTGCCGCTGGGATCTAGAGGACTGCTAGAACTCCAGTCTGCCTGTGTGCACTCCTGCCGGCTGAAAGGAGGAAGGACCGGGGAAGAGAATATTCCCTCACTTTAAAATAAAGCCAGGAAATTTCACATACCATTTTATGCATTTTTTATTGGATAGAACTGCTAGTCACAAGAAGACAAGGAAATGCCATCTTCATTCCGGGAGGTCATATACTCAGCTAAAAATCAACAATTCAATCAGTAGTGGGAAAATAAAGAAGAAAAACAGCAAGACACATATCGCTGATGAACCCACAGCTGATTCCAAAGCCATGAACTTATTGTTATATTCCACTCTCTCTGGTAAATAGTTAAGCTATAACTAGAGGCCCGGTGCACAAAATTCTTGCACAGGTGCGGTCCCTAGGCCTGGCCGGCAATCAAAGCAGGAGGGTCTAACATGGAAGGACAAGTCCCAGCTGACCTGTGGGCCCTGGGCAGCACCTGGGCCCCCAGGCCTCCACACACCCCTCTCCACCTGAGTCACAGCACTGCAGCCCCAATGCGGAGATGCAGTGAGCGTGGCCAGACACCACAGGACAGGGCACTGCGTGGAAGCTGGGTGGGCAGCACGCTCTCTCCTGGCCAGCCTCACAGACAGGCTCCTGCCCGATCGGCCCCTGCAGTCCTGGCAGCTGTGGCCCGGCTCACCCAGAAGACACCACGTGTGTGTGAGGCAGGCTGCTCATGGGCACCCGGCACCTGAGTGTGGGGGCTTTCCTGGCACAGGAGCCCTGGTGTCCTGAGGGAGGGTAGCAGGCGGAGTGAGAGCGAGCTCAGGAGACACCCCGCATTCTCACCCCACCTCTGTCTTTGTCACCCCCAACCCTTAGGTAGTCTGGGAGAGGTCACAGGGCATCGCAGATGCCTGCCATGTTCCGCACTGCCCCCAGGTGGCCAGCACATGTCATAGCGAGTGGGCGAACTCCTCGTCTCCCAGTTGAACTCTCTGTCAAACAACCGCCTGAGGGGACAATTTGCATGTTAGGCTTTTATTATATAGGATAATGATGGGAGAAGTCTTTTATAGTGTTTTCTATACTTTATTTTTAAAGTATTTCAAAATTTTATTATCAAAAGAAAAATGTTTTAATGTGCTATGTAGGATAAAATCCTATATAATAAAAGGCTAATATGCAAATTGTTTCCACTGGTGGGAGTTCAACCAACTGGGAGTTACACATGCACTGACCACCAGGGGGCAGCACAGAACATGGCGGGCGTTGGTGATACAACTCTGGCAGTGGGCAGCAGTGGAGGTGCTGCCTGCCCTGATGGGCCCTGACAAGAGCGGGACCATGGCAGGATGGTGGAGCAGGTGAGCAGGCAGTGCCAGGTCAAAGTTGATGTGAGTTGGGGCCCCGATCGCCCTACCAGTTGCCCCACAGACCGCGATTAGTGGTGGCAGCAGGGGGTGGGGCTAGTGAGCAGGCAGCACCAGGCCAAGGCAGAGGCCTCAATCACTCCACCGGTCACCCCACAGATCAGCCCTATTGCCAGCCAGGCCTAGGGACCTTACCCATGCGCAAATTTCATGCACCAGGCCTTTAGTTGTATATAAAATACATATGGGTAGGCATGGCTGGCATTGCTCAGTGGTTGAGCATTGACCTATGAACTAGGAGGTCATGGTTCCATTCCCAGTCAGCGGCACATGCCCTGGTTGCAGGCTTGATCCCCAGAATGGGGCGTATAGGAAGCAGCCAATCAATGATTCTCTTTCATCATTGATGTTTCTCTCTCTCTCCCTCTCCCTTCCTCTCTGAAATCAATAAAAATTATATATATATATATATATATATATATATATATATATATATGCTTTCATAAGATTTGAAGAAGAGGCTGTGTTTGAATTTAGGAACATGAAGGAATCAGGAATGTGTTCTTACATTTCTCTATTTTTAAGGGTCCTTTAATAAGCAAGTAATACTTTTATAATGAAAATGTCTTTTACTTATGTATATATACCACATTAAAATCATATAAACCACACAGTCAGAGGACCTTTTTATGTAGAGCCACTGAGCAGAGTCTGTAAGTGGTGGATTTTATGAAGGAGAAAAATGATAAATAGCATGTCATTTGATGCTTCATAATTTTTGGTTTGTAACTTTCTGGGTCACTGCTTTCTCAAAGAGTTTTCGTTTTCTCTGCACATTAGTCAGGTGAGTGAGGAAGGTGTCAGGCTACTGAGACATGGGAAAAGATGATGTGGAGGAATTAAATTCTTCTTTTCTTTTGGCTGAGGATACAAAATACGCAGTGTGATTTAGTGTCTGTCCCCCGTGCGTGTTAACCTGTGTCTGCTGTGGGCAGTGTTGAGAAGACATTGTCATTGGCATCCAAATGAGATACATACTTTACTTTCTTTAATAACCTGTACTGATTTCACAAAACCAATGCTAAGAATTGATGAAATGGTAAGGACTAAGCAACTTGAGAAAGGGGAAGAAAGAATTGCTGGTGTATTGTGATTAAGGAGTCAGTTGAGATAGGAGTCAGAAGAAACATGTTTGGAAGAACATTATGAATATGTCAGTTTAAGAGATCATTGCCGTTCAATGAGTGTACATGCACAGGTTGTGTCAGTGGCAGCAGGAGTGACCAGCAGCACGTATCAAGGAGGAATTGAATCCTGGGATTGTCCTTCAATGTCAGTGAGGTATAAGTTAAGGAATTAGAGGTGCATGTAGTTTAAGCTATACTTTTGGTGTCTTTTATATTTACTTAATAGCTGACTTTTTAAGGGAAAGGGGAACAAAAACTTAACATTTAAAATATTTTAAACCAGTGGGTTAATGTGTAATCATAATAAGAGATAAAACCTCTATTTTATCTCTTAAACTGTAAGGATGATAAAGCTAACTCTTTTTTTTTTAGTTTGTATCCATTTTCCAGCCCAATAAATTGAGTATAGAAACCTTACTCTTATTCAACAAGAAGCCTATGACTCATTTTTAGTAACTTATTTACATTCAAAAGCTGAATAGAAATTTTATTTTTGAATACGTCCTAAGATATCCTACTTTTCAATTTCCCAACATTCAAGATCATTGAAGTACAGTAAAAGTTTGGCTTCTCAATAGCAACAACAAAAATAAAATATCTAGGAATAAATTTAACAACCCCCCCCCAAAAAAAGAGAAAACATGATATGATGAAATATTAAAAGCAACTAAAAAAACTGAAATTACTTGCCCTGGCCAGTATTGCTCAGTTGGTTGTAGCGTTGTCCCGCACACCAAAAGTTCACAAGTTTGATTCCTGGTCAAGGCTCATAGCCAGGCTGTGGGATTTGATCGGGTGTGTATGGGAGGCAACCGATTAATGTTTCTCTCTCACATCAATGTCTCTCTCTCTGTCTCTCTCTCTCTCTTTCCCTCTCTCTTCCTCTCTCTCTAAAATCAATAAAAACATGTCCTTGGATAGGATTAAAAATAAAACCTGAAATGACTTGAATAGATAGAAAAGCAAACAATGTTCTTGGATAAGAAGTTTCAATCATAAAGATATTCATTATTCTAAGTTCACCTATAAATAGTGTGTGGTCCCAGTATAAAAATGGATCCAGGTTTAGTCTGGATTGTTTATATGAAAAATAAACAATCAAACAGAGTCATGAAAATTCTTTTTATAAAAAGTCATGAGGGGAAACTGGACCTAAGAGTTATTAAAAGGTATAGAATGCTGCCACTTCTCTTTTTTAAATGAAGAGATAAGATAAACACATTTGCGTAGAACATTTTTGTATAGATCCAGAAGGAACTGACGACATCGTCTACCTCCAGGGAATGAAATGTTGTGGCTAGAATACAGGAGGATAGGGAGATTTCTCACACCTTTTTGTGTCTTTTATTAGAATCTTTTGAGTGTATTAATATTTAAAATGTAAACTAAAATGTTTTTAAAACGTTAAACAACTGAGCTTCTGACTAATCGTCAGACTGGTAAGTGTGACCGGTGTCAGGCACACACTCTCTAATTTAAGGGTGAACGGCCCCGTGGTGTGTTAGAGCCTTCAAACGAGTAGGCTTGAAATCTAAATACAATTCATAGAGTCGGGATTTTTTTTTTAAAGGCACACACAATGAGCCTAACATTCTACAAATGTAAACATGTCAAAATAGACACCCTAGGTGTACGTTCTGACACAATTTGTAAAATGTCTTTCCAATTCTATGTTCAATGACATTGTATCAGTAGCTTGAAATAGTCTCTGAGAGTATTTACCCCAAGGACATCAGCAAACGCTACAAATCGGGTGTTAGTAAAGTTGGGGAGGAGGAAAGCCAGTGGCCACACAGTGCTGGCTCAAATGTTCTAACTCTTGCCATGATTGTCTTTGAGACTTTCAAATTGCTTGACATTCTTTCCGAATACATGGGTTGATATTTACCTGACAGGGATGCTGTTGAGAGACATGTACTAGTAATAAGGGCAGATGAGCATAATGCGAGTGGGTGCTAATAATTAAAGATATATCCCCATCTTGATGCACAAGAAATGGCATTCATTGAGAAGAATGGGAAGGCGATGGCACTCACTGCATTTTCTATGTCTCATTTTTAAACAATTACATAAAAGCTGGAGAAATAAAAGGAAGCAGATTTGCAAGCTTATTTGTTTCCTTATATCACCTAATGCATCTCAGTTACTATTTGCTTGTTTTATTAACAATTGAAAGCAACTTTGTACCACAGAGCATGCAGAATAACTGATTCTGTGTGCATTAATGTCTAGTGACAGTGGTCCAGAAATGATACAAGTTATGACAATAAAAACCCTGGTCAGCTATTTTGCACTTTAACTATGTACTGTAGATATTTTCTTTACAAGAATATCCCAGTCCACATGGAATTTTTACAACAAATTCATCTAGATATAATAGCTTGATAAGTAGCAAACTATTCATAAATAGATATATGGCCATCAAGTAAACCTTTTAAAAATAAATATGATGAAAGGAAAAGCAGAATGTCATGCAATCTTCAAAGGAAAATTGCTTTGAATGTGTAAAAAAAGAAATGTAATGTTTAATAGCATTCTCTGTTAAACTTTTATAAGGCCCAATTAGGGCTCCCTTTTATTGAGGTTTTTCTCTGAAGTAACGAACTACATGTTCAAGAGGGAGAAGATACTGTTTTGGGGGGAGTGTTTGTATTTTTCCTGCTTCAAAACAGCTTCTCCTTAAGGAAATCCACCTACTTTGCTGTTACCTGTGTCAGTACTGCCCAAAGGGAAGTCTGTTTCAATTATACGGACTCTCCACGTTTAAAAATAAAAACTAAATTAAGTATTTTTGCCTATTTGTTTGCTATTAAAATTCTAAAGTAAGTTTGCCAACACAAGCACACCTACTTATCCTGCAGAAATGCACATATTTACTTGACTTGAAAGAATTGCATTGGCCATTCGGACACTTCCGGCTCCAGCACCTGTATGGCTATCATGTTAATGGATATGTTGGGGGTTATTAAAAATCCCAAGCTAATGGTCTTTAAATCATTCTAATCGTAAAAGTTGCGAAGCAGACTATAAAATCGATATATGAATATCAAAGTGTTTTTATCTAACAAATTCAAGTTGAGCATTTAGTCTGCTAGGTACTGTTAGCATCACCAAAAAAAGAAAAAAAAAAATCTCAACATGGCTCTGCCCTTTAGGAGCTTGAAAGACAGTGAAGATCTTTTATTGGTTGTATGACCTTGAGCAAGTTATATAGTCTTCCCGAACCTCAGCCCCTCACCTTCCAGTGGTGCTATTGGGATTCAAATAAGCAATATGAATTTGGTACCAACATTAGGCATCCAATGAGTGCTACAGGAACTAGAAAGGGAGCAACTGGGATCCTTTCGAAGGGAAAGGGACCCTCAGTCATATTCCTAATCTGCATACCTAGCATGGCGCTTGGCATAGAGGGAGCACTCCATAAACATCAGTTGCAGGATTACACTGATCCGCTGTTCATTGTTGACTGTTACAGAAAGAAAACCTTACGGATGAAATAGGATTGTTAGTCCATCTTGAAGGATAGGCAGGCTTTGTACCGAGGAGGCAAATAGGAAACAGGTATGATAAGTGGGGTAAACAGCAGAAGGCAGACTCTGGAGGGGAAATGAGAGTAATGTTTTAAGAGGACCGTGAATAAGATTTCCAGACTAGAACGAAGAGCACATGGAGCCAAATCCAAATGTTGCTAGGAAAGGTGAAAAAAGATTTACGAAGCGTCTTAGAAACCAGCGTAGGAGTGTGGACTTTATTAGGTAAGTAAATGAGCAGTGGAGGAAAGACATGATGAAAAATGCTATTTTAGGGAGTTAACCTGGCAGCGGTGGGGGGAATGGAATCCAAGGAAGGAAGTTTGTGCTGCAGCCCCACAAGGGGAGGTCCATGCAGCAAAACAGCTGGTGTCGAGGTGAAGGGCAATGGAAACAACGGGGAGGATCAGACCTGGGAGAAATGCTAAAGTAAAAATCCAGAGCATTTAATAATTTTCAATATGAAACATGAGGATGGGGGGCCAAGCAAATAGGATGAAGTTGTTGCTAATAATAGACTGTAGTGAGACTAAACAGCATGTTTCCGATGTTCCCTGTGGCATTCTTCTGAGATTAGTTGCATTAGTTGTCACAATGAGCCATCCATAAATATATATTAGGCACAATTAAGAATATATTGAATGCTTACTCTTTGTCCAGTCTGTACTGGGTGTGATGAAGAATAGAGAGGAAGTAAGTCCTTGAGATGCTGTTTAAAATAAATAGTAAGAATACTAAGAGCAATGTATATTGAGCACACAGTATACACCAACTGCATTAAACAGAATGTCTTATTTAATCCTAACAGCAACTTAAAAAAAACATATTTTTATTGATTTCAGAGAGGAAGGGAGAGAGAAACATTAATGATGAGAGAGAATCATTGATCAACTGCCTCTGGCACTCCCCCCCCCAACCCCCACCCCACTGGGGATTGAGCCTGAAACCTGGAACATGCCCCAACTGGGAATAAAACCAGTTCACAGGTCGATGCTCAACCACTGAGCCAAACCTGCTGGGCAACACAACTTTATGAAGAAGAAATTATCATTTATCCTCTATTTACTTGCATAGAAACTGAGTCTTACAGTAGTTACTAATTTTCCCAAGGTAGCAAAGCCAGTAAATAACAGATTCAGGAATAAATCCCAGCCATCTGACCCCAAAGTCCAGTTTCAGCACTACACAATACATGACTGACATGTATGGAAGATACCAATGGATGACCAAAGACTAAATATTATTGAGCAACAACACTTGAGATACCATGAATTTTGTTTTAAGGCAGAAAAGAGAGAGATGGGGCTTACAAGAGAAGTTGCATAAGCAACGACACAGCGAAGAATGCATATAATGTGCCCAGAAAGTTGGGGACGTCAGCATGAGGATAAGTAATGAAGGGAAGAGGTGGAAGGTGTAAATCTGAGCCAGATGATGGCTACAGGGCCTGCATAGAGTGGTGACTTGATACACATTGGAATCAGTCAATTAATACCTACTGATCACCAATCATGTTTTCCAGTAGTGGCAGGCCCAGGAGTTCAGGATGAATGGGCTGACCTTCCTCACACATTTTCCAGGCCTCCACTATTTCTTCACACCAGACAGGCCCAGGAGGCAGATCGTGCAGGCAGGCATCTTATTCAGGTCCAGTCAAGCTGCTCCTCTGTCACGATGGCATGAACGCAAAAACGTTCCTGGGATCTTCTTCATTGCACTCGGCTCCAGAGGGTTCAGTCTGATTCCACTGGGACAAATCCTCTTGCGGCTCCGTGTGTCATGAAACGAGTCATGTTTTTAGGATAGAGGATGGGCTACAGAAGACAAAGAGCACAGTGCAGAAGGATACGTGCCGGGTGCTGTATCGGGTATATCCCTGTATTCAGTGAAGACTTGTTGGAAGAAGAGAGACACTTAAAAGAAGATATTCAAAAATAATCCAAGTTTGAGGAGAAGACTTGTATTAGTAGAAAAGGAGAATTAGGAATTAATCAAAAGACATTTCACCCAAGAAATCAAAATAATAGATTGGCTATGTGAGGAAGGAAAGAAAAATGTCATGGGCTACCAGTATGTTTGAAACAAGGTGGTATAACTGACAGAAATGCAAAAATTGTAAGTTTTGCTGGGGTAGGAATGCTCTCTCTGGTTCTCTGTTGTAATCTAGAAACTAGCAGCATCCTTAATACATAGTGGACAGGCAATAAGTCATTAGGGTGTTGAATAGACAATCTATTAGTTTTAAGAAGAAAATCAAATGTTCTATCCTGAAGCTGTGAGCCCCAACTCAGACCCATGGCACTTACTGCTAAGAACCCATGTCTTCATGAACCGCAGTTACGGAAAGGTCTTTGTTATATATTTTAATACGTTAGAGCAGGAAAAGGTAGCAAAGTTTGAGACCACTGCCTTAATGCCTGGTACAAATGCCTAGTGGCATTCTTCATTTAAAGTTAGGACTAAAATCAGCTCTAAGATGAATGGCCTGGGTCACATGTTAGCTGGATTTCTGAAACCAATTCCAGTATGAATTTATCAGAAACATCAATGGAATCCTCACTAGCATGAGCCCCTATATATTTATTTTTAATTTCTTATGTTTTTATAAGCTTCTGACATCATAAAACCTGGACCCAGCTCTGAACCACTAGCCATACATTAGATCCAGCTGCTGCACAAAAGTATTTGAATTTCACCGTTGCTATTTTATCATACCAGAAACTGCTATGATATCAAAGTCCTAGACTTCAGGTTGAGTGAGAACTGAGTTTGAGCTCCACTTTTTCCATATATAAGCTGCATGGTTTATAATCTCCTCATCTGCAAAATGGGAATACGAGTCTGGGTTCTTTTAAATACCCGTCTGGGTTCTTTTAAAACTTAAATGTGCATAGGAGTTCAATAAATTGTAGCTCTATTACTGTTGTTAATTAGTCCAGTGATTCTTATTCACACTTTTCCCATTTTACATTTAAAATTTTATGCATAATTGACATTTTGTTATAAATCCTCAGAAGCACATTAAATAAGATTACCATAACTTTTCCTTTACTTTTCAAGCTATTCAGCTAGGAAAATTCCTGGACATGTTCATTTGTAAGAGTTATGTACCAAATTCAGAACACACATTTTCTTTTTTTTAAAAGTTTCTACAATTTCAACATCCATTGAGTATAAGTATAAACTTAAGCACTAGACTTTTATGAATAATAATTTGGCTTGCTGAGATTACCATCTCACCAAGTTTCCCAAGGAATTTTTCAGGCTGAAAAGAAACTAAATGCAGAAAATAATTTAATGGTCATTCTTACCATCTAGAAACCCACATAAATTATGAAAATCAATGAACAAAAGAGCATAATTTGTGTCATAATGATCACAATCAAAGAGTGTACTTGGGGTGGGGTGCTCTCACATACTTTTGCCCTTTAATATATTTCCCTGAAATTTTTTCCCAACTTACTTGGTAGAATAGGAAGAAATAGATTAGGTCAAAATTTCCCAATCTTTTAAGGTTTCAGGGGTCTCTATTATTATTATTATTATTGAGGAGAGTGAGAGAAAGAAAGAGAGAGAGAGAGAGAGAGATATGTTGTTCCATTTATTTGTGTATTCATTGGTTACTTCTTGTATGTGGCCTGACCGAGAATTGAACCCTCAACCTTGGTGTTTCAGGGCAACACTCTAACCAACTGAGCTACCCAGTCATGGCTCAGGGGTCTTTTTCTTAGTCATTGTATGTACTTAAAGTATCCCTTAATTAAAAAACAAAACAAAAAACAAAAACAAAAACACTACAAAGTGCTACTCTGCATTCAATAATGCTTTCATAAGATGAATTTTATCTGAAAAATCTTAATAGCAGCTACATAAATTGGAAGCACGATAATACAAATGTGTGTAAACCCTATAATATATGCTATTACAGAGATTGGTGTGTGTTCCTCTGGAAATCACTCCATGACTAATCCCTCCTCCCACCCCAACTTCACCCTAGGAGCCTAAGGACCACCAACTGGGAAGCATTGTTTCAGGCACTTCAGAGCTAGGCAGAATCTGTCTTTGCTCATTCTGTGAGTCTTGACTCCTAGCCGGAGAGAAAATCATCACATGAATTCAGAAAAGAAGGGTAACACATGGGGCCACTTTCAAGCAAAGACTCATCATGGAAATCTGAAAAAAAAAATCTCCTTTTACAGACCATGGTAAACCCAAAGTTCTGGTCTTGTATCCATTAAGATGTGGGTATTACCTAACCACGGTGGGCTTCATGTATCTTATCTGCTAATTATAGTTGTATTAGAAGGTAATATATTTTATCTGCAGCCTGCTTTACCAGACTCAAAGCCCTTTCACATATAATATCTCATTTGATCTGTACAATAACTTTGAGCTAAAACAAGACAAATAATAATATTCCTTTTTTTTAGGTAAGGGAATTGAGACTTAAAGATTAAATAGGTTGTTCAAATTAGATTTAATTAGGGTTGGAGGCAGATGCCTAGCAAGGTCTTCTGATTTTAAACTCCTAACTTTCTGACTACACCCCCACTGACCCCAATTCTATAAATATAAAATTCTAAGAATCTTGTTCCATCTTAGAGACACTTTACATGGTTTAATGCCTGAGAAGTTGGTGTCTGGTAAGAGCCGAAAAACGCCGCTGCCTTTTAAAGTTTTTTCAGAGGTTACAGAATCCAATGCAAGTTATCCTTAAAAATGTGTATTAGTTCAAGTACTGGATGAAAATTGTGATTTTTTTATTTCAATGACAAGAGTATACATTTAAGAAGCTTTCCTCTGACCCTCTCCCACCTTTTTTAAATTCACAAGTAGGGTTTGCTGGTTCTAAGCTTCTGGGCATCTGTGTATGAACCTTAGTGATTTGAAATAGCTGCTACTCAGTACTTTGGTCCAAGTCTGGTCTAAGTGCATACAATGTAGAAAGAGTTCTTTTCTGAGGACTGAGGCTCTAAGCTTCAAGAATTGTTAAAGGGTTTTGTTTTCTCAGAGCTGTCAAGTTTCTTTGAAAGAAGTGAAAAGAAGCAACAAAGAAAGATGTGAGAGTGATTTAAAAATATTTTAAATATATCTTTGGCGTTTCAATCTTTTTTAAATTAAAAGTCTGTTGTTAACCATTCTCTACTTAAATGCCTCTATCTTTGGAATGTTGCTCTGTAATGATATGACCCTTCTTTATTGTGTGTGGGAAAGTGTGTGTGAGAGAGTGTGTTCTTTTTTTCCCCTCAGCCTTTTCTCTGAATGCTCAAGGTTTATCACAGACCAAGAACTTCTTATCTTTTCAAAGAATTGAATTTGTAGTAAAAATGATTTGATCTAGAAATAAAGATGGAGGGGATGTGGACATAAAAGTAACTCTGGAAAAATAATAAGGAAGAAGAAATAGACAGCAGACCACAATTGTACAGCAGACCATGTTAAGTGACTTACTTGGGGTTATGTATTTTTTTTTAACATATTTTATTGATTTTTTACAGAGAGGAAGGGAGAGAGATAGAGAGTTAGAAACATCGATGAGAGAGAAACATCGATCAGCTGCCTCCTGCACATCTCCTACTGGGGATATGCCCGCAACCCAGGTACATGCCCCTGACCGGAACCAAACCTGGGACCTTTCAGTCCGCAGGCCGACGCTCTATCCACTGAGCCAAACCGGTTTCGGCAAGGGTTATGTATTTTTAAAAGCAACATATAAATGCACAGCAGGATTCTGGCAGATGAAATTGTGTTGTGTTTAATTTAAGGATCTCAATGATAACATACAGTTATTTAGTACAAATAGTATAACTGATGGTGCAAGGAACACTGAATTAGATATAGTTCCTACAAAGTAGGTTTGAAATCTGAATACAAATTAGAGAGGCAGGGTATGAAACACCCGGAACGAGCCTAACATTCTCTACATGTGCAAATGTCATCCTGGGCATTCTAAGTGTACTTTCAGACATAATTTGTAAAATTTCTCAAGTGCACATGTAAACATTGTAAATAGAGTCATTTTACACAGATTTGATGTGCGCATAGATGTAAGCACATGGATCTCAGATATGTAATTTCAGGGTGATTTGTTTAGCTGTTAAATATAGACACCCACCTGAAAATTGCAGTTTTTACTGCTCATCTCCCTTACATTTTAATCCCTTCCAAGTTCCTTTTTAAATTACAAGTCTGAATAAGCATGCAAACATTTATTATTTCTGAATAATATGTGTCAAGATATATTTGAGCCCTGGCTGGTGTGGCTCAGTTGGTTGGAGCATCCTCCTGTACACCGAAAGGTCACCTGGTTCGATTCTGGTCAGGGCACAAACCCAGGTTGCAGGTTCGATACCCATCAGTGTTTCTCTCTCACATTGATGTCTCTCTCTCTCTCTCTCTCTCTCTCTCTCTCTCTCTCTCTCTCTCCATAAAACCATATCCTCCAGTGAAGATTATATATATATATATATATATATATATATATATATATATCCTATATAATAAAAGCATAGTATGCAAATTGTCCCCTGACTGGGAATTTGACCAGGGGGCAGGCCCAGCCAGGGGAAGGGAAGGAGGCCTCGGCCAGCAGCTAGCAGCTGCTAGGGACCCTACCAGTGCACAAATTTCGTGCACTGAGCCTCTAGTATACATATATATTTGAGTGAAATATCCTCTAAACAATTCTTTACTTTTATATTTCATCACTGTACTTGCTGTTTGCTCATTGTATGAAAATGTTTTACTTTTGTAGAAAATTGACAACATGAAAAATTGAAGAGCCATTGAGAAAAACAAACCAAACTCTTCATGTGAACAATTGTCTAACAGTGATGTCTTGGAACAAGAAAGATTTCTGCTATTTATTTACCAGAGAGGCGTAGAGATAATCTCGTGTGCATTGATTTCCCCTACGGAGGGTGGGAGTGTGGTCAGCTAACACAAAGCACTGGAGTGGGGGAATCAGTAGCCATGACTTCTGTTCTCTTTGTCTTCAGAATTTGCTCTGACTTAGAGACTCACTTGATTAATATGATCCCTGTGTTTTCATTTCTTTCTTTGTTTCCTTTGGTTCTTGTTTTGTTTTTTCTAATGAACATGGTCAAACTTATAGAAAGAATTCTTTGAGTTCTTTTGTTGGAATCTTTTCATTGGTCTGGGCTATAAACACAACATATTGATAAAATGAGAGCCAATACAATTGTACACTGTTTAGGAATATAATCATTCAACATTCCTGCAGCCAGACTTTTTATGTAGTGAGAGTCTAGTGTATACAAGGCACTGAGGTAGGCACTGAATAAATTCCACTTTGTCCTTTAATCACAACATTATTGTGATATGGTTATTATATGAAAATATACACTTCCCAGTAGGCCAATACTGTATGAATTAAGGATAGTCTTTTTTTTAAAGATTACTGTACACTTTAAATATAAAGAACTTTCATTTTGAAAAATACTTATTAAATACATAAACAGTATCAATCCCTTAATCTGTATTTATTCTGTTTCAAATTACAGTTTTTACATTTGTAGAATATGTCCATTGCATACATTCAGAAACCTGGCATGGTATTGCATACATTTGGAAACTTGATATACTTATTTGTATACTTACCTATTTATGTATATAGAAAAGAAAGCATCACGCTTGTTCCAGAGACATATATGTTCGTGCTTTTTAAATTATGAATTGGAACTCACAGAAATACTATTTCTAATTAAAATTATTTCCTTCTTAATAGGAATGAACCTGCTATTTGTGTATGTGTGTGTTCTCAATTTTTTAAGGCTAGTTCTGTTTTCTTGGTTACAGTGAAAGATAAAATAAACTGCCTTTTTCAAATTCTTGGCTTTATATTCATGCTGCTTTTTTACTTATCATTGAAAATATTTTTAGGATTGGGTATTTAACAAGAAATTCTATGACTTGTGCTGGACTTTATTTATATTTTGCTGTTCACATGTATATTAGATAGGAGTCTAGTTAATTTTTGTTCTGTGGGACAAAGAAACCTTGAAACACAGCAGCTCAAAAAAGATGAAAGTTGATTCTCTCTCACCGTTTCAATGAGCAGGACTATTGGTGGATCGCAACTCTATGGTGTTAGGGACACAGGCTCCCTCTGACTAATTGTTCTGCAGTCCTCAAATGGGGTTTCTGTCTCCTGACTCAATAAGGCTGCTCCAGCTCCAGCCATCATGTTTGCCTTCATCCAAAGAGAACAATGTAGTGGAATGCATGCTTCTTTCTTTTGAGATCATAAGCTGAAATTTTCACACATAACTTCTGAAATGATTCATACTAGACATTCAGGTACAACCACAGTAAAAGACATAAAAAAATAGTTACCTGCTTGCACCTATGTACAGAATCTCTGTGAATTTAATTGCCATGTTATGTTGAAGCAGCATTACTGTGGGTGATTTTCTAAATGGTATACAACGCTTAGTAAAGTTTGGAATAAGACACATACTAGTAAAAGCTTCCTTCAATTTACATTGTCTTTGCATTAATGGATAATCAGTGTGTTTAAACAATGTAAAATAACATTTTTTAAAACTTTGTGTTGGATGTAAAATAGAATTAGATTCTAGGCTTGGATAATTATACACAGATCTTTAACTTATAGAGGATTTAATGTCTAACAGAGGATTTGCAAATCGTAAGAGATGTAGAAAATTTTCATTCTGTGGGACTTCCCTCTTCCTTACAGAGCACTTATCATCTCTGTTCCTAACCACAAAATTTCCTCCTCTGATTATTATAACAACCAAAAACAGCTCCACAAATTTCCAAAATGTTGCCCAGGAATAGGACATTTATATAGACAGCTCTAGAGATACAAGGTATGTTGACACCTGGTGTAACTCCCAACATATCACAGATAAGAATTTTACCAAATATTTTGCAATGTTCTAATGAAGCATCATCTGATTTTTAACTCATAATAACTATATCATTGTCACCCATCAGCCAATGCCACACATTCAAGGCTTTTGTCAGGCCAGTGCATGTCTTAAAGATATCAAATCATGTACTGGTTATGAGTGTAGAGTGATACATAAAGGAACCCTAATGGTTACTTCCTTTTAATATAAAAGTTTCCCTAGGAATTCCAGGACTGATAAGGCAGATTGATAGTGTGGGGACCCTGGTTGCTTCTCCCCTTTTGCCTTGCCATTCTCAGCATGTGTGGTTTTCATTTCATGATTCCAGCATGGCTGCTCTAGCTCTAACCATTACATCTGTATTCCAGTGGTGAAAAGGGCAAAGATGAAAGAAAAAGACATAATCTTTCCCTTTAAAGGCAAATACTAAAATCTACACAGACTTCTTGCATCACATTCTCAAGAAGTTAGTATTTTTATTTTTAAGATCCTAAATCTATATGTCATTGACAACTCTAAGCATCTAGTAGATTTTGTTCTACAGACAGGTGACATGGTGAAATAAACCACAAACCAGAAATTCTAATTCTGGTTGTGCTGCTAACTAGCTTCAAGATCCCAGGCAAGATCTCAACCTATGAACCAGGAGATCATGGTTCAATTCCCAGTCAGGGCACATGCCCGGGTTGCTGGCTAGTTCCCCAGTGGGGGGCATGCAGGAGGCAGCCGATCAATGATTCTCTATCATCGTTGATGTTTCTATCTCTCTCTCTCTCCCCCTTCCTCTCTGAAATCAATAAAAATATATTTAAAAATAAAAAAGAGCCCAGGCAAGTCATTTTATTTCTAGGATTCTAAAAATTTGCAAAATGGGAGCAGTTGAATGGTTTATTTCAAATTTCCAAAATCCAGAGTATATAATAATGCCCGGGACATCTTATGACTAGATTCCTGAAAATGTTTTAATCTGTTAATTGCAGATGATTGACTTTTATGTTTAGAAGTCATTCCAGTTTTACTAAGTACATTAGGAACACAGATTTTTCTTGTTATGGCAGCTGCCCAAGTCAATTTTGATTGGTCAGTGTTATGCTGGAGTGGTTACTAAATATACTTTAATGGCATGAGTGCTTTGGATCATATTACTGTTATTTGTCTGCAATAGGAGGCCATTTTGATTTTTGGTTCATTTGTTTGTTTGCTCATTTTTACCTATTCCCAAGCCTAATCACTTCTCTCCTCAACTTTTATACTAATTGTAACGACCACTGTGTATTTCCTGAACTACCACATTAATCTCCTCTTTGGTTCCTTGCCCCTACTTCTGGCCCTCTCTAATTCACACTCCATATAGTAGCCACATGATCTTTTATTTTTTTACCCCCTTTACCTATTTCTCAGCTCCCCCATTTCCACCCCGGCCCATGGCAACCACCAATTTGTTCTCTGTATCTATAAACTTAGTTTTTGGTTTGTTTGTGGGTTTCTTTGGGGGCGGGGGGTAGATTTCATATATGAGAGATCTTATCATATTTGTCTTTCTCTAGCTAACTTATTTTATTAGAATAATGCCCTCAAGGTCCATCCTCATTATCATAAATGGCAAGATTTTATTCTTTTTTATGGTTGAATAATATTCTCCCCCACCCCTCTGTGTGTGTGTGTGTGTGTGTGTGTGTGTGTATCACAATTTATTTATTCATTCATCCCTCAGGGGATACTTAGGTTGTTTCCATACCTTGGCAATTGTAAATAATGCTTCAATGAACATGGGAGTGCATATATCTTCTCAATTAGTGTTTTCATTGTCTTTGCATAATTATCCAGAGTGGAATTGCTGGGTCATATGGTAGTTCTATTTTTAAATTTTTGAGGACACTCCATAGTGTTTTCCATAGTGGCTGCACCAATTTTAATTCCCACCAAAGATGCGCAAGTCCCCTTTTCTTTACATCCTTCCCAACAAGATATTACTTGTTGTTTTTTATAATAGTTGTTCTAATAAGTGTGAGGTTATACCTCATTGTGGCTTCAAGTTTTGTTTCACTAATGATTAATGATGTTGATCATCTTTTTATGTACCTGTGGGCCATCTGTGTATCTTCTTGGGAGAAATGTTTATTCAGATCTTCTGCTCATTTTTTAAATTGGATTATTTAAGGCTCTCTGTTTATTTTTGTTTGTTTGTTTGTATTTTGCTATTGAATTATATGAGTTCTTTATGTATTTTGGATATTAACCCCTTATCAGCTATATGACTTGCAAATATGTTTTCCCATTTAGGAGGTTGCCCTTTCATTTTGTTGATGGTTGCCTTTGCTATGCATAAGCTGTTCAGTTTGATGAAGTCCCACTTGTTTAGTTGTTTTTGTTTTTGGTGTTAGATTAAAAATATACATTGCCAAGACTTGTGTCAAGGAGCTTACCACCTATGTTTGCTTTTAGGTGTTTTATAGTTTCAAGTCTTATTTTCAAGTCTTTAATCCATTTTGAGTTAATTTTTGTATATGGTGTAAGATAGTGGTCCAGTTTTATTCTTTTGCATGTAGCTGTCAAATTTTCCCAACACTGTTTATTGAAAAGAATGTCCTTTCCCCATTGCATATTCTTGGCTCCTTTGTCATGAATTAATTGACCATATATGCATGGGTTGATTAATGAGAAGAACACAAAACTTAATGGAAAAAAATGACTTTATGTCGTCATAATTCATTTAAACAAATATGTATTGAACACTGACCACATGCCAGACACTGAATTAGACACTGGAAATATAATGGTGAGCAATATTGGCACAATTTCTTCCTTTATGCATATTAAATAGAAAGAAAATAATTTCATTGTTTAACAAGAGCATGGAAGGAATGTATAAACATATAAACAAGTGACTAACAGAACAGAGGTGACCAGCTTCAGATAGGGCGATCACAAAAGACCAGAGACTTTTACAAGAGAATGAGATGGCTATGCAAATTTTGGGGATAGACAGAGCATTCCAGGCAAAGAGAATAACCTGTAGAGAGATCCAAAGACTTGGGAAGGGGGGTAGGGGCAGGAAAAGAAACACCAGTGAGGCTAGATAATAGTGTGGAATGAGGGAGAGGGAAAGTGACCCAAGAAGAGATTAGAAAAATAAACAGGGGCCAGACCATATAGATACTCATAGGCCCTGGTAAGAAATTTGGATGTATTCTAGTTTATTTCCAGGGAAAGGTTAAGACATTGCAGCAGTTCAAACAGAATTATATAAATCAATTTTCAGTTTAACATCAATTTTGTTTTTGGTGGAAGGAGATAAAAGAGAAATCAGTAATCCAGGGAGAAATGGTAGCAGTTAAGACACAAAGGTGGTACTAAAGAGAGAAAAAATACTTTGCAAAGCACAATTTAAAATTTGACATTTTAAATTATATCTAATACTATATGCAGTCAACCAAAGAACAATCATATGTTTTGGTCCTACTACATGTCCAGCATGAGAATGTAAAGATGCATGTTGCATTGTCCCTGACCTTTAGGAACTTGTAATTTATTAGGGAGAACAACTAACATATAAGAAGCCATATCAATAATCTCATAGTACCACCCAACACCTTATAAAGGATCATTTCTTGGGTAAACAGGGAAAATACATAGAAATCTAAAGATAATATTTTTGTATCATTGTTGCTCCCTATTATATTTACAAGCTGGTTTCCCTGGGCCAGCAATCAGGATCTGAGCAATATCCAAATAAGTATTTTTTCACATAGTCTATTTTTCCTTATTTAGGCCCGGTCTTGGACATGGGGCAGGAACCAGATTGCACCAGGTGGTGGAAAGATCAAAAGAACACTCAACTGAGATTTCTCCTGCATATTCCCAGCTCTCACTCACACCGGCCTACAGAGATCCTGAACTCTGGTCTCTTCACAGATCTACTTTTGCAAACACTTCTGCCTAAATTAGAGATAAGCTCAGAGATGCCCAACATAGGCTATTTGCTTCCTATCAATTATAAGGCACTGATTTAATTTCAAAGAAGAAAAGAAGATCAAATGTAGCAAAAAGATCTCATTTAAAATAATAAGTGAACTGTATTAGAGATATCTTTTCAAAGCAATATCTTGGAATACACAAAGAGTCACTTGCCTCACACTTAAAGTTCCTAGATGAAAGGGACTACACTTTTGCTGCTTAAATTACTCTTTGAGGCAATTTTTTAAAAAAAAATCATCGACACTTGGAGAACTTCTTATGACAGCCTCATGTCAATGGCATAGAGTTTTCACTCCGTACCATTGGTTTAGAAACCACCCGCCTTTCCTATTTGTATCAGTAACCACAGTTCTTGTGGATGGTCTCTGAGTATGTAAAGAACAACTGGAACCAGGAAAATAAAAAGGGAGCTGGAGACTTGATGCCTGGGCTCATTCCCATTCCCAGAGTGTCCTTTGCAGGAGTACGGAGTGGTGAATTTGATATCCTGGACACATTTTAAGCCGAGTAATAACACTTTGCCTACTTAAATGCACCCTGTAGTTTCAATTAGCCAGACATGCTTCTGAACATTCTTTTGCTGTTAGGCGAGGCATGGTTACGGCCAGTACGCATTGTTTCAGCAGTGACTAAAAGTATGTTCTCAACTCGAACCAACTTTTCAAATCTGTGTAAGGATAAGGGAGTCATTTAAACATGTAGTCCATAATTTTCAAGACATTTGCAGAATAGGATGGTCCATAATATGTGTATAACATTTAATATATTGAAGAGGCATCAAATCCAAGAATATAGTGGCCTATTTTTTGAATATCAACTCAATAAATAGCATCATGACATTATTGCAACTGAATGCCAAGTTAATAGCCACACATTAATACCTCAATGCTTATAGGGAATATAAAGGACATCCATAATTCAGCAATGGATTATTCATATTTTACAGTAGATATTTCTCAGCAAATAATACTGGTTATAGAAATGATATTCCCCTAACTCAACATTTCTTCCACTGTTCTATGAAAAACTGGTGTCCTTGGAGATCTTAACAGGTGTCCACCAATAATAGTTTATCTAATCTAACAAGTTTGGGATATACTGGGTTGAATAAAGTTTAAAAAATATATTTTATTTTGTTTTTGCTATACCTTCATATTCTAATTAGTGGCCCAGTGCACAAAAAAATTTGTGCACTCAGGGGGGTCCCTCAACCCGGCCTGTGCCCTCTTATAGTCTGGGACCCCTCGGGGGATGACCACCTGCTGGTTTAGGCCCGCTCCCTGGGGAATTGGGCCTAAGCTGCCAGTCAGACATCCCTCTGGCAGCCCGGGAGCCCGCAGGGGATGTCCACTTGCCAGCGGGGAGCAGGCCTAAACTGCAGTCGGACATCCTTCGCGCTGCTGAGGAGGCGGGAGAGCCTCCCACCACCACTGCTGTACTAGCAGCAGTCAGCCTGGCTTGTGGCTGAGCAGAGCTCCCCCTGTGGGAGCGCACTGACCACCAGGAGGTAGCTCCTGCATTGAGCATCTGCCCCCTGGTGGTCAGTGTGTGTCATAGTGACCAGTCACTCCCAGTCGTTCTGCTGTTAGGGTCAATTTGCATATTACCCTTTTATTATATAGGAGTACCTGGCCAGCCTGGGTGAGTGGCTGATGGCTGTTTACAGGCTGGCCACAGCTCCTTCAGGGTAGGGGTCTCCCCTGGGATGGCTGGCCAGCCTGGGTGAGGGGCTGAGGGCTGTTTGCAGGCTGGCCACAGACCCTTCAGGGTGGAGAGTCCTGCTGGGGTGCCTGGCCAGTCTGGGTAAGGGGCTGAGGGCCGTTTTCAGGCTGGCTAAGCCCCCCAGCGGGGTGAGGAGCTGATGGCTGTTTGCAGGCTGGCCACAACCCCCAGCCACCCAAACTCCCAATGGAGACTGGCTGGAAGCAGGTATCTGGGATTTATTTATCTTCTATAATTGAAACTTTGTTGCCATGAGCGGAGGCCACAGCCGGCTCAGGCGGGAAGCTTGGCTTCCTCCATTGCCCAGGCAACCAAGCCTCCTGCTTTCTCCAGCTCTGTGGCTGCTGGCTGCTATCTTGGTTGGGTTAATTTGCATATAGTCGCTCTGATTAGATGGTGGGTGTGGCTTAGGGCATAGCGAAGGTACGGTCAATTAGCATCTTTGTTTTTTATTAGTTTAAATGCTTATTTTAACCTCCAATAAAAGGAATATAGTATGTAGACATCATTTCCCAAATTCTTGTGACTATAGAACCCTGAAAAATATATTACATAAATGATACATATTTATACTGGTTATCTTCTCTGCTTTAAGGGTCTCCCCTTGAGAGCCACAGGGATCATTCTGTCATTTCCTTGAAGTCATTCGCTCAAATGGCACTTCCTCAGTAGGTACTCTCACTAACCTGTTTAAAATGCCAACGTCTACCCTCACCTATTTGGCAATCCTAACTCCCCTTATCTTGCTTTACCTTTTATCCATTGCAGTTATTATCTATATAATTAAGTACTTTATTATGGGTTTTTTTCTGACTCCTTTCACTAGAAAGTAAACTTCAGGAAGAAAGTAATTTTAATTTTTTTTTTTAATGCATCCCCAGTTCCTAGGATAGGGCTGCAAATATATTAGGTTCTCAATAGATATTTGTTGAATGAATTGAAAAGAGAAAATGTTTTTCACATGTTTTTAAACTTAGATATGCCATATAAATATTTTTTCTTTTATCAAATTTGTGATGTATGTTATGGGCAGCTCTGTCTTAGAATCTAGGAAATATATACATCAGGGGTCACTTGCATTTTTCTGAACTCACTGCTGCCAGAGTTAATTTGACATCTGGTTAAAAAGTCACTTAATATCATTAGTGACTTGTCTTTCTCTAATTTCATCACTCCCATTCCTCCCGCTGCCAAAATTGCCAAACCCTGCTAACCCTACTTCAAATAGATTTTCTGTGGGAGCAATAGTGAGCCACTGCATTGTTTTAAGAAAAAGCAGAATTTTTAAAAAGATCACTCTGACAATGATGTAGCAAATGGTCTGGAGGCCAGCATATTCGTATTCCTAATTCTGTACTAACTCTTGATTTCCCTTCTTGTGATGCCCTTGCCATCCGTTTCTTGTCTGCTTCCTCTTTGTCCACCTACTCACATCTCAGACCTTGCTCATTCTCCACGACAGTTGGATATGTGACAAAGACACGGGCTCAAAGACAGCCTTGACCCATCTCCCCACAACTTTCTAGGCTTCTTGCACAGACTGAAGAGGAGGAAGGCAAAGGGAGATAGGGGAGGAAGAGACGAGTGAGTTTAACATTTATTTCTTATCACTATCTCTGGACACTCTCATATAAAGAATTAGTCTCATTTTTAAAATGAGGGACCCTCAACTCAAAAAGCACCTGCATATTTTTCTGAATTTCACATAGGTGGTGAGGTTCAAGTCAAAAGCCACCCAACAGGATAAAAGAATAAGATGGGCTGACGTGTCATGAACCCATTCTGGATTCTAGTGAGATGGATACTTTCCAAGGATCATCTCCTTTAAATTCCAACTGCCTTATGAGAAGCACCAGTTCCCATCCCCATTTAGGACAGGAGACTAAAGTTAGGAAGATTAAGTAATGCACCTGGGTTCACACAGCTAGGAAATGGACTAGAGCCCATTTTATCTAAGTGGAGTGAGAGGTTTCAACCCCCATATTGTCAACATGCTCCAGTGACCTCTAAGATGTCATCTGGCCTCCTGTGGTATGGATAGCAAGAGCCACAAGAACACGTACTGGCCTGGTCCCCACCTTCATTACAAGATGGTCCGTTGGCCTGGTTATCAGTGAGGCCTCTTCTCTCCCTGCTGTCAATGTGCCTGCAATGGCTACTTATCCTGCCTGTGTTTAGGGGGGAGAGGGGGTGCTGTGGAACAGCTCTGAACAGATTAGTGCCCTGAAAATAAAAGGTACTTTTTATGATATCTTTTCCTGTTTCATTTTAACAGTTTATATCTCCTCCACACCACCACCACCACCACCACCAACTTCCCCTACAATTGTGGGGAAGGGAAAAACGTGAAAGGTTAAGATACAAAAATTATAGTTGAATTGCAACGGACTATCGAAGCAGAAAAGTCCCAGCTAAACTTTAAAATTTTACCATTGTTTTCCTGACCAGCACTGTGGGTTGCAGGGAGTGGGGGGGGGGGGGGGGGGGGGGGGGTTGTTGCTGGCTTCTCCCTTTTCTCATTATTTCATAATCATCTGGAGTTGAGGTTTGTGATAGAGGCATCCAAATTACATAATTGTTCATTTGTACCAAAGGAGTAATTACTCAAAACACTGCATGGTGTAAAGACTGGCGCAAATAAAGGCTTTGAAAATGTAATTCCCACAGATATGATGATATGACACAATAATAATGATAATTCAGAAACACCATAAATGTATTTACAGAATGCTCAGAGGTGCAAAGAAATGAGGTTTCTTTTCTTTCTTTCTTTCTTTTTTTTTTAACTGACCAAGCTTTCTCCACAATCCCACACCTAGCAGGTAGTTTAGAAAAGTCATTTTGGTTAAATTGTTGATTCAGTCTTATTTGGTCACTGAATGCAGTTTCTGCTTAGGTGAGTCAAGGATATGCTGGTCAAAGTTCTGCCCTCTCCACCCAGATCCAGGTGGCATGAGTGAGGTGTGCGTAATCTTAGGGGAGGTGGAGTCCTGGGGAGCATGAGTGTCCTCGGAGCTTCCCTGGGTCTGGCCCACACCCAGAGCTGATGACATCTCGGGAGTGACCTCTCCATACCTGGACATTCTGATACCCCAGTGCTAGCAACTGCCCTTAGTGGTTACCATTCATGGTTTGCTCACTCAACTCTGACAATGATCTGGGGCACCATTTCCCCTTGCTGTCTGGTCCCCATCTCCGTTTTCGCTGACACATGAGTGTGACTGCCTATTGGACCTTTGTCTAAAGGCAGATGGCTTCATTCCTCTGAGGCAACCTCCATTGGCAAAGGACCTGCTGGGCAGGTCCTTCAACTCAGCCAGATCCTCCTGGCATATTCCCAGGAAGCTTAAGAATTTCTGGATAGTTCCCCCACACCTCCCCTCTCCCCCCCCCCCCCGCCCCCAAAGCTGAGGGAGAATCTGAGGGGCTTAAACTCAGACCTTTCTGTACAAAAACATGAGAAGCCACTGAATTTAATTTGACGTAACAACCCCCATGTTTAAGCAGAAGCCTGTAAGGCAATCCCTCTTGGAGGGCGGAAGCCACTCTCCCCAGCATCCCCTCACCCTCACCCTCACGACCACATCCCTACACTTCCCTCCCAGTGAACCCTCACCCCCAGGAATTTTGGAAGAGGAGCTGGAGCTCACCTATCTCTGTGCCTTTTTCTACCCAGAATCCAGTGGGAACTGAGAAGCCAAACATTTCCCACCTTCTTCCTAACCGATGCTGCCCTCCTCTCTTTGCTAGTAAGGCTCTTTAGTAGTGTTTGTCTGGCCAGCTTCTCAGTGTGTTAAAGAAGAAATGAAGGGTTTTAGAATATCTTTTTTTTTCTTACAACTGAAATGTTATGGCTACTGTATTGTCTCAAAAGAGTCAGCTTATGCGATCCCAAACTGATCAAAGGCTTCTTTGTTTTAACCCTGGGAATGCCCAGTTCTTCCCTGGGGCTCTGTGCTCAGGAGGTAAAAGTTTACCAGGGAACTTTATTTAAGGGAGAAGTGTAAGTACTTTTATTATTTCAAATGATTCAAATGTTATTTCAAGTATGATTGTAAACAATTCTCATTATAACTCCCACTAGAATAACAATATTTGGTTTTTACTAAGTCAGATACTGTGTGCCAACATCATGTCTTACAACAACCCGATTAGGAAAGTCTTATTACACATATTTCCAGAGAAGAAAACCAAGTTTTAGAATGATTCACACAGTTGGTAAGGAGTTCTTGCCTTGTCCACTGCAGGCTATAATATTGTTTCTCAGGTTGACTATAATTCACATAAAAATACAATTAATGTCACAATACAAATGCTCACATAACTAAAGAAAGAGCTTCATATAATACTAGACATCTACTCATTATCTTATATTCCATGCAATTCTATTATGTTCTTTTTTCTTTTTCTTTTTAATGCTGGTCACAACCAACTAAATGGATTTCGCAACCTACATAAAGGGTTATAATTGATCATTGAACAACCCTCACCAACACCTGCAGTATCAATGTCATCAAATTCTAAAAGAAATTTCATCAAACTATTTAGCCATTCGGAAATCGGTCTAAGGTAATTTTTTATGTACAAGTTGCCACTGGGAGAGCTTGAGTATGAAAGACTTGAAGCAAGTAAAACAGTGAGTAAAATGTCAATTCGATGCTGTTAAGTAGCTTTAACGCTACTTAGCAAAAGGAAGCCCAGAAGCTGAACAAACACGGATCTGTGGTTTGAAGACCTGCCATTTTCACAAGCGGCTTCTTTAATCTGTAGCCACCGAGAACTTACATCTAGGTATCTCCACCTTAATTTGAATCTGCAGGTCTTAATTACATCTCAGGATTTTTCTTTTCCCCGAGGACTTAGATTAAAATGCAGCATTGCTTCCTTCAAAATTATATTCCAAATCTCTAGTTTCAAAAGAGAAAGGCTTTTCTGTGCTCCAAATTCTGGGATCACGAAGAGTTTGAGTCAGTGGACATTCTGCATTTAGAATAAGCAAGACAAACCCACGATTGATCATCCCAATTAATACTTTTGGGATAAGTGACATTTTAGGAAGCCAATGGCTCAGAATATATTCAAGAATTTCAAGATAATATAAAACTAAAAAAAAGGCCAACAGATTTCGGCCTTTTCAGCCCAATGATCAATACCAGGTAGTGTGTTAAAGTACCTTGCTTTAGGCAACTTTCAAGTAGATCAAGAAATGAACCTTCTCCCAAGTTTATTACACTCTCTAGTTCTCACTAAATTATACCATTGGCCTCTGAACATTTGCAGAGCAACAGGATGTGGTTACAAATTGGATCAGCATTGCCAGTAGACCCTCTTGGCATGCTTGGAAGTCCTTATCCATTAGTTACCAACTGAAGCGAAGGAATGACGTTAGTAGCTCTTAGGGTCAGTTTTTTTGAGATACACAACTGGAGAACAAAACATATGCTTTTAAAAATATGGAAAAAAAACTGTTCAACAGTAAAGGGGAGGTTGCTTGAGTAGATGCCAGAAGACCTAAGTTCTAGTCCTGCAACCAGTGCAATATTGCTTTGCAAACCTTACAAAGTTACTTGGCCATTTTAAACTTCATATTTCTCACTTGTTAATGTCTCCTAAGCTCATCACTTATAAATGACCCCAGAGCTACTAATGTTATGCAAAATATTCAGGATCAATCATTACCCTTAAATTACAGGGAAGATGGAGCTCACCATTTCAGGATCTTTTCCCTCAACACCTGCATTTGATAGCACTCTTCAGAGGATACTATAAAGAAACACCTCCTGCAGTGCTGGTGTGAATGCAGACTGGTGCAGCCACTGTGGAGAACAGTATGGAGTTTCCTCAAAAAACTAAAAATAGAACTCCCATTTGACCCAGTGACCCCACTTCTAGGAATATATCTCAAGAAACTAGAAACACCAATCAGAAAGGATATATGCACCCATATGTTCAAAACAGCACAATTCACCATAGCTAAGATTTGGAAACAGCCTAAGTGCCCATCAGCAGATGAGTGGATTAGAAAACTGTGGTACACCTACACAATGGAATACTACGCTGAGGTAAAAAAGAAGGAATTCTTACGATTTGCAGCTGCATGAATGGAACTGGAGAGCATTATGCTAAGTGAAATATGCCAGTCAGAGAAAGATAAATATCACATGATCTCAC
The DNA here is from genome assembly GCF_014108235.1 of Myotis myotis. Classification (NCBI taxonomy): domain Eukaryota; kingdom Metazoa; phylum Chordata; class Mammalia; order Chiroptera; family Vespertilionidae; genus Myotis; species Myotis myotis. Next base: position 59,231,619 of record NW_023416324.1, read on the forward strand.
TCATTTATGGAATATAATGAACAACATAAAGTGATGTACAAAAACAGATCCAGAGACAGAGAAGCATCGATCAGACCGTCAAACCTCAGAGGGAAAGTAGGGGAGGGGGGCGTTACAAAGGACTTGTATGCATGCATATAAGCCTAACCAATGGACACAGACGACAGGGGAGTGAGGGCATGAGCGGGGGGTTGGGGGGAGGTAATGGGGGGATAAGGACACATATGTAATACCTTAATCAATAAAGAAATTTTTTAAAAAAGAGATAAAAAGAGAAACACTTCTGGATTCCAGTGACCTTGAGAAGAACCTGGTTCTAGTGGTTACAGGAGAGGGTTTAAAAAAAAAAAAATGTGGGAGGAGAAATTCCTATAACCTGCAGGGGGCACTGAGGTACTTTTGGAGAAATAATCAGATTAATGGACATGAAAGATACCTGTAAGGAGGAAGTGGGGAGAAAGGAATAGAAAGATATCTTCATTTATCATTCCTCATATGGTTCTGTTAGTCCCTGCCTTCTATCTCAAGTAGACAGCCTAGACAGCAGTCAGTGATTAGAAAAGATAAACTACTAACCGATAGGAGGGTGTGTGTGTGGGCGGGGGGGTGGGGGGGTCCAAAAAGTGAAGTTTCTTTCTAAGGATTTAATAAATGAGAACTTGCTACCTAATAACTTTAAGATTTGCCATTTAGTCAGGATTTAGGAAATCTAAGGAGAAAATGTTGAGAGCTCATGACATATTGATTATTGCAGAGCAGAGGTAAATTACAGAGAGAATCTGGGAGTCTTAGCTCTTCCTTTATAGGGTAGGGTCAAAGGATATCACAGATGGAAGGCTCAAGTCAATGCCTTCTATTGCAGGATTGCTTCTCAGAAAGAGTGAATCAGATTAAGAATGTTGCCCAGAAATGCCCTTACATTTGTATAATACTTAACAATTTGTAAAGCCCTTTTGTACAGATATTATCTCACTTGATCCTCATGATCACCATTTTATATTTGAAAGTTTAGGGTGATTAAGTGGCTTGCCCAAAGTTACACAGTGAATTTTAAAGAGAGGGTTGTAATGGAAATATTGATTTTCAGTGATTTTTAAACAACTATTGGGCTGCTCTACCAACCAAGTGTGTTTTGAGGGATTTATTCATAATGAAAAATTTGTTACAAGCCTAAGAGATGTCAGTTGATGGTTTAAAGTGAAAATTAAATGGCAGATATTCACAAAGCAAAATAAGGCAAATTTCTCATCACATGCTTTGTAGTTGCAAGAAGCTAATAGGAGTTTTCACAACAGCACTGAGCCAACATGAACGGCTAATCTTAATAGTACACTAAATTGGCAGTCACAGCATCTGCATGATCAACAATATGCCACGCTGCTTAAATTTATCCTGTTACAACTCCTCTGGGTGAAGGTATCATTTCCAAAAGGTCCATGTCAGAAAGTACGTAGAATTCCAGTAATACAAGTTAAATAAAATCCTATATAATAAAAGGCTAATATGCAAATTGTCCCATCGGGCGGTCATTCACCCAAGAGTTCCACCACTTGCTATGACATGCACTGACCACCAGGGGGTGGCACAGAACATGGCAGGCATCAGTGATGCAGCACTGGCAGCGGGTGGCAGTGGAGGTGCTGCCAGCCCCGATGGGCCCTGACGAGAATGGCACTGTGGCGGGGTGGTGGAATAGGTGAGCGGGCAGTGCCAGGCCAAGGCAGGTGTGACCGGGGCCCGATCTCTCTGCCAAGTGCCCACAGACAGCTACCAGGGGTGGCGGCGGTGTGGGGCGTGACCGCCGTCTGGCTCCCAGGAGCTAAGGAAGCCTGATGGGCCCCTCCCTCCCCCACCCTAATCGATTGTCCTGCATGCAGGATGGTGGAGCAGATGAGGGGGTGACACCATGCCACAGTGGGGTGCCAGGCAGGGCTGCGGGGCTGCGAGGCTGGGGGCATGAGTTGGGGCCCGATCCCCGCAGGCCACCCCAAAGAACCCAACCCGTGCACAAATTCATGTGCTGGGCCTCTAGTAGTAAAATAAAAATTAAATAAAAGTCATAAAAGTAGAACTATGTATGCCTTTCATTTCCCAACATACCCCCCCCCCCAAAACAACAACTATTTATTATTCAAAGTCTCAAAGCCAAAGGGAATCTAGAGTCCAAACTGGAAGAACAAGTTTGGGTGTGAACTCCACAGGGAATCCTCAGGTCCTCTGATGAGACATAATGAATGATGTCATGAGGTTGAGGAGGGGCTTTGAAATCAGACCTGGCGTGGAAACCCAGCTCTGCCCTTTAGAAGTATTTAGACTCATTGAGCCTCGTTTTCATATCTGTGAAATGGGAATAAAATACTGAGCAAGCTGATGGAAGGATTGGCAATAATACTTGTAAATATATGGCACATGATCAACCCTTAATGAGTGCTAATGGAATTTTGGGGAAGGTCCCTGATGCTTGGTGGGAAACGTGGCACAAAGCAATGTTGAAAGCCCTGAAGACAGCTGCCCTCTTCCCGAGCCCGCCTAAAGCGAGCCCTGACATCAGGTCTTGTGGTTGGTTGGCTTCCCCAGCTGGTCAAAGAGTCAGTCTATCAGACGACATCTTTTGTCTGAGTGTCACCTTAAGTTCCAAAGGGAAGGGGAGGTCAATATTTATTACACTTTGATTTGTATGAGCTCTCTAAGAGCAAAGATGAATTCTGAATGTTAGTTGTCAAATGAACAAATGATTGTGGAAATATAAAAGCAAAGCCATTCATGTTGCCTTAGGAATAGCTCATTTGCAAAATCTAATATGCTATTACATTGACACATTCCCTCGTTTCATCTATTAAATCTTCCATTTCAGGAAAACTAGTTTGTCACAACCAAATGCTACAATTATGTACATGTTTGTACACATTGTATGTGTATAGTCTGTCCACAGTATCTAACGAATGCTGACCTGATTAGGAAAACAAAAACAGAAAATTAAGGTCCAAATATGAACAACAGCCTCTGCGTTTTAAATATCTTTGAGTGTGGTTACACTTTTTTTGACTTTTCTAACATTCATACCTTTCTAAATTTTTAGTTATTCTAAGACACAAATAGAACTAAAGATTGTTCTTTAAGACAATATCCATTAAAAAACCTATGAAAATAGACACCATGAATTGAAATGCGCCCGGGTGAACTGTAGTATGTAAATTGGGACTGCTCCTGAGGTACACTGGAGATAAGGGCTCACCTTCCTGTTTCCCGAGCTTTTGCTCTAATGTTCTATCTAAGACTCAGCCTATTTTACTCACCTGCATTTGGCCTGGGAAAGGAATGTTTACATAGAGATTGACCTCTCTCTGGTCCCTCCGCAGCTTGCTTGTGGTGTTGATGAGTGCGCTAGCTCAGGCTCCGCTGTTCACTGTTGACAAAGACCTTGAAGAGTTCTTCAGGCTTCATGGGGCTCCAGAAGAGTCTATGGAGAGCCTGAGCCTTTTTCTTCCTGCCAATTTATTTTTTTAATGAGGCTAATAAACTCCTGAATTATTGAAAAGCAGCTGTTTGAAAAGAGACTTACCTTACTCTCATGGGGTTTCTGGATGTAGGGAGACATATTTGTGCCCAGGATGCCTTGGTCCCCAGCACAGTTAGACCTGGGAACCTCTCTTTCCAGCCCAAAAAAGGTGTCTGGAAGTTGATGGAAACACAGTACTACTTTTCAGAGAAAGCCATGACTACTCAATTTCCTTTTCTTTCTTGTCTCTCATCCTAATCAGGCTGTCTCTCTATAAATGTTAGTTTTTAAAATTAGGATTTCAGGTAATTAGATGTTCACTAGGTGAATGCTAACCAGATAAGTTAAATGCCTCTTTCCTGAGAGAAAGAAGAGAAAGGGCAGGGAGGGATGGAGAGAGGATGGGAGAAGGGGAGGGGGTAGGGAGAGGCAAGAGGAGCAGAGGGAGAAGAGGAGGTGAAGGGGGAGGGAAGAAAATGGGGGAGGGGAAGAGAAGGGATAAAGAACAGGGAGCGGAGGGAAGGTGAGAGAAAAGAAAAAAGGGAAGGGGAGGAGAGGGTAGGGAAGGGAAGGGAAGGGAAGGGAAGGGAAGGAAAGGAAAGGAAAGGAAAGGAAAGGAAAGGAAAGGAAAGGAAAGGAAAGGAAAGGAAAGGAAAGGAAAGGAAAGGAAAGGAAAGGAAAGGAAAGGAAAGGAAAGGAAAGGAAAGGAATTGTTAGTTTTCACGTATTGCTCAAGTAAGCAAACAAAAAACATTCAAGTTTCCTAATAATCTCAAACATGGTTTCCTCATAATGTACTACAGAACCTGTATTGATTATTCTGTGGCTGAGATGTGCATTTAATAATAAACATGTATTCCAACGCGAAGCGTAAAATCAGAGTTTAAATTACTATTTTTGAAAGCCACTTTCCCAGTGTGTCAAAACAAAATGTCGACTGAGGAAAAGAAAACTTACATTTCAATTGTTTCTCGAGATACTAATTCATAACAAGCATTAAAATGAACAAGGCAAGCACACAGGCAGCATAGGACCAGAGGAATAAATTCTACACTTTTAAAAAACAAGTTAAATGTAAGAACATCTTCCATAAGATCATTTGGGAACAGAAAAGAGCTTCGCTGGAAGTTATGACGGAAGAATAAAATGTTATGCTTCTGAAAAACAAACGAACATTTCCAGTATTACTTTAAAAATGTTGGCTTCATAAAAATATTTAAACATTGATCCACTAAATCTGCCATTTATTATGCAGGTAATAACGACTAGAGTGTAGGCTTTCGGCATTACTTACAAAGGATATTATTTACATATAAGAGCAAACAACTTTGCCAAATTTAAGCAACCGCTTTCTGAATGTTTAGTATCCCCCAAAGCAGTCTACGTAACTATGCAAAAATTTCACACATTTTTAACGCTCTTCAGAAGAGGTCTATAAGAAAGGAAATGGTAGCTCTAACAGGTTTGGCTCAGTGGATAGAGCATGGCCTGTGGACTGAAGGGTCCCAGGTTCAGTTCTGGTCAAGGGCACGTACCTTGGTTGTGGGCACATTCTCAGTAGGGGGTGTGCAGGAGGCAGCTGATTGATGTTTCACTTCAATGTTTCTAACTCTCTATCCCTCTCCCTTCCTCTCTGTAACAAAATCAATAAAATATATTTTTTTTGAAAAAGAAAGAAAATGGTAAATGTGCAAAGTGGTAAATAGAAGGGGTGATTAAAAGAAAAAGCAAATTTATGTTTGTAGTCATAGAGGGTGCCATTGTTTTTGACTTGTTATGTGCTTTAATCTGGCATGCTATTTCACCCTTCATGACACACGTCAATACCTTCTTTATGTCTGGCTATTACCACTCATTTAAAAATCTATTTTACATGATTCTCCCAGCCAAAAATTGACCATAATGACACAGAATACAGCATGTGCTTCATAAATTCTGGAAGAATCAATACTTTGGCTGGAAATTTGTCAGTCTTTCAAAGTTATGCATCATTAAACTTTACTGTTATTACAGTGGACTCTTCAAAGTTCCGCACCTCGCTTGTATTGGAGAAACACGTTTAGGGCCAGGAAAGACTGAGAGGAGCAAAAGCTGCTTGCAATGGGGTATGCAGATGATGCTTAATTTGCAAAATGCAAGTAGAACACAAGCTGTTTTGCTTATGCGTGGGGAGGTGGCTTATAAAATACAGGCTGCCTTTATCTAAAGGTCACACAGATGACATCCAAACAAGTTTGGAGAATAGGAAATGTATTCATCTACTGACCAGATTCCACCACACTCTAACAATTACAGCACGCAAGTTAAGAAACAGATGACACCTGGATATCCAAACAAGCTTGGAGAATAGAAAAAGTATTCATCTATTGAAGAGATTTCACCTTCCTTCTAACGCTCTAACAATTACAGCATGCAAGTCTAGAAACAGATGACACCTGGATTCTTCGCCCATTTTCACTGATCCCTGGATTAACTTGTAAAGAGAACACCCCAGTGCCTTTTGTTTCGTCCTTCGTGAGAGGCACTTGGTGTTTGTCATAATGACTGGTCTGTGTAGACACCTTCTTTCAGCCACACCTACAGGGATTCCAGCTGTAATCATGTCACCTACCAAGGGCCTCAGGAGCATCCAAAACAAATATTGGTGGCGTTCCCTTTGTACGCTGCCTCCTGCTTGCCTCTCTAGTCTCATCAAGGCAAGATCTCATTATTCTTCTAACCATAATGAAATATTTAAAGTTCCCAGAATAGACAGCTCTTGCTTGTTGGTTTAAGGTATTGGCTTCTGTGGTTCCCTTCACCTGTACTGTCCTTTCCCCTTTTAACTATTACTTTTTTTATGATTCAGAATATTTGTCACCTTCTCTGGGAAGTCCTCCCTGATCACTTAGATAGAGTTCAGTACCTCTCTATTCTGGTGAGCACCACTATATTGCCCTACATTGCATTTATACTTAATAAAATTGCCTATTTATTGTCTGGCTTCTCTATAATAATGACAACAGGGACTGTGTTTTATTTGCCATTGTACTCCCTGGCCCAACCCAGTGCCTAACACATAGTGGGTGTGTTATCAGTGGGGAGCTTTCTGTGTCCCAACCAGTTGCTGGTGGAAGCGGACTTCTTGAGATATCATGAGAAAAGGAATTTCCTGAGACTCACATGGGAGAATGAGTGGCATGTATTTGCATGGAGTTAAATCCCTGAGCTCCCTCTGTCCCTCCATAGAAGAAATAGAGCTGTGTCCTTCTCAGAGTTAAGCCATTGCCCAAAGTTTCCCTTCCATATTTGCATAATCCAATCCAGCATCAGGCTAGCTTAGCTTGTGTTCCCAAGTGCAGTCCATCAGTACATTGTGTGTAGAGTCCCCAGGGACATGGGCCATGTGGCATCTAGGAACATGGGCAAATGCAAAAAAGCAGGAGCAAAACCAAGGGAACAAGAGAGATCATTTCTTTGTCTGCAGATTTTAACCTTCTAAAATTTCATGAGCTTGTAGTGGCTCTGACTCCCTAGCCAATTATCTTTGTTTCCAGGTTAGACTGACACCTTCTCTATGCCTGCCTTACTTCATGGTGCATGCGCCTCCCCTTTGTTGGACCACTTCCCCCAGTGATTTGCAGGGAATGAACAAGTGGTTCCCTGGGGAGTGCAAAGTTGCAGCTTTCTGGTGAAGCTGCCCAAATAGCCATGCTTGCAATGTCTGGATTCTCTTTGTACCTTTCCTATTATATTAATAACTGGCTAATGACAATGGTAACAGTTGTGCACAAAAATCATCAACAAATAAATGAATTAAGTCTTCCACATGCATAGTAGAAGGATAAACAAAACAAAACAAAACAAAAAATCTCAAAGAGGAATAAACTTTAGCTCCTATTCTTCAGGGGATTACAATAGTGCAGGGGGGGGAAAGCACATTCATCAATTATTTTTTAAAAAGAAGAAGAAAGGAATTAAGAAATAATTTTATAAAAATTACCTTTATCACCTGCAAGAAAGTCTTACTTTCTTTGTAATAATGCCCCAGAAAGATTATTTCTCAAATTAGTCATCTATAGATCACACAAGTAAGTAGAAAATAATGGCTGTTTGAATGAAAGAATTGTATTAAGTCAGAACATCTTTCATAAGCATGTTTTCACTCATTCCTGTGGCTGAAATGTTTCACCCACTGGTTTGTTGACAATGCCTTTAGGGCCACATTGCTACATGGGAGAGCTGAGGTGCAAAGACTCCTTTATTTTCATTCTTTTACCCACCCTTTCAGTTCCAGAGATATTTCTAAGTTTTCCCTAAGCTCTTAAAATTTGTTCCAGGCTGGGAGTGGGGGGGGAGCCTGATTCTCACTTCTTAAATCAGTTAACATAATAAAGCCCTTAAAATAGTACCTGGCTCCTGGTTAACTTTCAATATATATTTGTTATACTTATTTCATACCCCATGATATCTTTAAATTACCTTTTCAAAAGCACTATATCTAAGCCATAAAGCAAGTACAGATGGTGAAAAAAAGTGATATAATGAAACTTGCAGCAAATTCTGAGACTATTTCATGCATTGGAAATTATAGCTCAAAGTTCAGACATTGGAATTGGCTGCTGAACAGTAGGAACTGTACTGGTCTGGGTGGGTGTAAGCAAGCTGCAGCCTGGCACAAGGAGGATCTTCACTAGCCCATCATTCTGGCTGTGTGCTCTGTCTTCCCTCCATAGTCTTCACCTCCAGTTTTTCTATTGACCTGCAAGAGGCTTAGAGGTTGGCCATTCTGCCACCATATGCTGAGAGGCAGCCCAGCATGGTGGGCTTTGGGGTTAGAAATTTCTGAGTTTGAACCTGGCCTTATCATTAGTCTTCCTGCACCTTCTTTCCTTTATTTGTGAAGATGGAATTAATTATTAACCAGTTGTACTTTAAAATCCCTTAAGCATAAGTGTAAGTTAGTATAAAATTAATGGCAGAGGTATGCTCTGATCTTGATGAGAGAAAAAGATCTTCTAATAGATAAGTGATTAATGTCATTATGATGGATGGAAATACTATGAAGAACTGGTATCATGTACAATCCAATCGCACGCTAGTGCGTTATAGTTAATGGTCTGTGCCCATATGCTATGGACCACACAGTTTTGCACTTGTTCAGAACGCAACAGGATTTTTTTTTTTTTAACTGAATAGAATTGACCAGAATAAGACACAAAATCCAGAAAGAATAACAGGAATACAGTTCTAAAACTTTATTGTCTTATTACTGTTCAAAAAAACAATTTTTAACATTGCGGAGTTACCTGAGTTCCTGTAGGAAGATTTTGAAAGAGCCAATCAATAAACTCCCAGGAAGATCTTGTAGAAACATAAAGACTTTTCTGACCATTGATGGGTATTTTACTTTTTATCTCTAGGAAGCAATGTGTTGTTTTCTCTTATTTAGCTCCTATAGGGCATCATGAGCATCACCATGCGCTTCACAAGGACATCTTATCTAAAGGGCATCATTTACATCATAAACACATTTAATATTTTGGCTTTGATATATATATATATATATGTGTGTGTGTTTGTGTGTGTGTGTGTGTGTGTGTGTGTGTGTATCTACACTAATAAAAGAGAAACATGGTAATTGGCATACGACCGCTACCCTTCCCATTGGCTAATCAGCAAGATATGCAAATTAACTGTCAGCCAAGATGGCGGCCGGCAGCCAGGCAGCTTGAAACTAACATGAGGCTTGGTTGCCTCAGTGATGGAGGAAACCAACATTCCCCGCCTGCGGCTGCAGGCCTCTGAGCCTGCAGTTTCAAACATTGTAACAAATACTGCCGGACTTCAGCCAGCAGGGTTGCAACATTGTAAGCAAAGGCCAGAAACCTACTTTCAGCAGCGGAGGCCTAAGAGCTGGAGCCAAGCCTCAAGCTAAAGCGTGCCCAGAATAAAAAAAAAAAAAAAAGGAAAAAAGGAGCGGTTGGGAGCTTCAGTCACCCCCAACCTGAAAACAGCCCTCAGCCCCTCACCCAGACTGGCCAGGCACCCCAGTGGGGACCCCCACCCTGAAGGGTGTGTGACCAGCTGCAAACAGCCATCAGCCCCTCACCCAGGCTGGCCAGGCACCCCAGTGGGGACCCCCACCCTGATCCAGGACACCCTTCAGGGCAAACCAGCCGGCCCCCACCTGTGCACCAGGCCTCTATCCTATATAGTAAAAGGGTAATATGCCTCCCAGCACCGGGATCAGCAGAGCTGCAAGGCCTCCCGGCACTGGGATCAGCGTGACAGGGGGCAGCACCCAAACCCCCTGATTGGCCCTGCAGCTCTGTGTGTGACAGGGTGCGGCACCCCAACCCGCCCCCCCCCCCCACGGGCCCTGCTCTGTGTGTGACAGGGTAGAGCCATAACCTCCCCATCGGCCATGCTCTGAGTGTGACAGTGGCGGCGCCCCAACCCCCTGATTGGCCCTGCTCTGTGGGTGATAGAGGGCGGCGCCCCAACTCCCCTATCGGCCCTACTCTGTGAGTGACAGGGGGGGAGCTCCCCAACCCCCTGATGGGCCCTGCTCTGTGCATGACAGGGGGCAGTGCCCCAACCCCCTGATTGGCCCTGCTCTGTGCGTGACGGGGGTGGCGCCGCAACCTCCCCATTGACCCTGCCTTGAGTGTGACAGGGGGCGGTGCCCCAACCCCCCAATCGGCCCTACCCTGAGCGCGACTGAGGGTGGCATCGCAACCTCCCAATCCGCCCTGCTCTGTGCATGACAGGGGGCAGCGCTCCAACTCCCCAATCAGCCCTGCTCTGAGCCCGACCAGGGTCTGCACCTAGGGATTGGGCCTGCCCTCTGCCACCCGGGAGCAGGCTTAAGCCAGCAGGTCGTTATCTTCCGAGGGGTCCCAGACTGCAAGAGGGCACAGGCCGGGCTGAGGGACCCCCCCTCCCCCCCGAGTGCACAAATTTTTGTGCACCGGGCCTCTAGTATATATATATATATATATATATATATATATATATATATATATATATATATATATATTCATTCTACTTTTGGACCTGTAAATAAGTTTACATATTTAGTATGAGAATTCTCCAGCATTGGCAGTTGCATACCTTGTTTTTTAAAGATCAGAATATTACAGCAATCTTCTAACAAAAGAAAGCAAAGTGCCTTGAGGATGAGACACTTTTATTTTAATTTGCACAAAGACACCATAGATCCTTGCAGCTGCCCTATTTCCACAATGCCTAACAGTGCTGAGAAGAAAGTAGGATGTTAATAAACACTTGGCAAATAAACAAGTGTATAAGCAAAACATTTCAAAGAGTATGGGTAAAGGATTGTAACAATAGAAGGCAGTATTATGAATGGCCAAGGACACTGACTCTGGAGTCAAACATACCTGAGTTCAAGTTTCAGTTCTATGGTTTACTGTCTATGTATCTGGGATGAGTTATTTAACATTTCTGTGCTGCATTTTCCTCACCTTTAAAATAAAATTAAAAAAATAATAGCATCCATTTTACAGGGTTGTTGGGAGGGCAAAGTCAGCTAATACACATAAAACACTTAGTATTGTGCCTTGTTTAAGAGCAGTCTAGAGAATTATATTTTATAGTCAGTGTCCAAATAGACTACACTTACCATTTTTAAAATGTTCCTAGCACGCAATTTTGCACATATTATGAATTCAACATATATTTTTGGATTGAATAGAAATAAGAAAAATAAGAAAATTATGAAAATACTTCTAAAACTTTTGAATCTTATTATTGTTCACATAAAGATAAGTATTCAATAAATGCCAATGAAGGTGACCCTGGTGAAGAACAAGGAGGAGGAGGAATATGTGGAGGAGAAAGAGAGGAAGAGGAGGAGGAAGGGGGAGGGAAGGAGGAATGGGAGAGGACAAAAGTCAAAGTCTTCACAATGGCCTCAAAGCCCCTAAATCAGCTCTTCTCAACCTGTGGGTCGCGACCCCTTTGGCGGTCGAACGACCCTTTCACAGGGGTCGCCTAAGACCATCCTGCACATCAGATATTTACATTATGATTCATAACAGTAGCAACATTACAGTTATGAAGTAGCAACGAAAATAATTTTATGATTGGGTCATAACATGAGGAACTGTATTTAAAGGGCCAGAAGGTTGAGAACCACTGCCCTAAAAGATGTGCAAAACCATCCCAGCCCCAGACACATTATCCACCAACCTCTCTCCCTTCGCCTCTTATTTGCTGTCCCGGTTCAGCCACATTTTTCTTCTTTGTGCTCCTTGAATGTACCAGACACACTCATGACTTAGGGCTTTCATTGAAGTTATTCCTTCTACCTCAAATGCTTTTTCTTCAAGTATTTCTGGGGCTAATTTTCTTACTTTCTTCAAATCTTTTCTCAAATGTCACTTTCTCAGTATGACCTACATATCATTTCCCCCCTTTATATACCACCTATGTCCACACACTTATATACATCCTACCTCCACACACTTCCAATTTTTCCTACCCTTCTCTACTTATTTTATCTTTGCCACACATCACCTTCAAACATATTATATAGTTCATCTACCATGTTCGCTATTTACTGTCTCTCTCCCTTCACCCAAGTGCCCCCTTTCTTAACTAGAATATAAACCTTGAGAAGGTAGAGTATTTTTGTTGCTTTTATTCACTGATATAACCTAGAACAGCACATGACCCATAGTAGGTACTAAATAAATATTAGCTATAAGAGTTCTCATTTTAAAAATCATTTTCTCTCATGCCATTGCCCTTTCTTTCTGTTTAAATGCATTATTTTATTTTTTCATTTTGCACTGATATTACATTGGTTTTAAGATTTTCATAAAACAACACTCTCTGTCCTGGCCTAGTTCTAATAGAAGCAAAGACCATACAGAGCTTAGAAGCATAAGATTTTGCTTTGTGTTGTTTTGTTATTCTCAGCCAAAATTTCATGCCTTTCCTGTCAAATTACAAAATTAAAAAGTTTGCATCATTTATATAAGAACACCCCTGAGTCAAATTTTTCTTGAAGAAGCTAAAATATTTTTTAAATTATAATTTTTAAAGTATGAGAACAAGTACATAAATGTTTTTCCAAGGGACTCAATCAACATTCATAATCATTAAAAGGTATTTCTGGTTGTAAAGAAAAGTACAATTTAATAAATATTGAATGGAAAATATAAACAGAAGGGGGAACCAAATTGTGCAAAAAAGAGACCTTTTAGGAAGAAAGTACCTAGAAAAAATATACAGCAATTTAAAAGTTGTTGAGGCTTTTAGGCAGGTAAAAAGAGTAATTCCTTGGGACACACCAGTAACTTTGCTCTGTATATAAATTCTCATATTTTTATTTAAAGACTAAAGTAATTACAATTGGACTATACAGGTGAGACTGAGAAATTAACCCTTTATTTTCTTAATGCAAACTACATTTCTTTATATCTATATTTAAATATTTTATGCCAAATAAATGTAAATAATATTTTATTTGTTTCCACTTAGCCTCAACTATTAAATTTACATTTCCATTTGTAAAAATATAATTTATATAGAGACTTTATTTATTTGCTGCTATTTCCTATAGATATTTCTATAATTTAAGATTTTTAGCAACTTTAATGTTTTGTAAACTAAATAAATTTTTCAGTTTTTTAAACAAATATTTGATACCAACATTCTGTGAATATTAGTTAATATTTTTTCTTATGTCTGTCTAGTACAGTCTTTAGAGAATTGCTTTTTCTATTTTGGGTTAATTGCTGTTTAATTTATCTCATACCATTCTCTCATAGCATTGATCCAAGGGGCCAATGCTTAGAAACTATAATACTATACTAGTATTGTATAGTATTGGACCCCCCCACCAATGCATTTAGTATTAATACCTAAACTATTAAATATTATGCAAGAAAAATTAATTTTTATTAATATTATTTCTATAACATTTCATACAAACATAATTTTGGGAAGCATTTTATTCATTCTTTCATTCAACAAATATTTCTATGTTTCTTTTGTATTAGAGCAAACCTTGACTTTTTTACTTTGACTTGCTGAGTCTCATTGCTAGGAGGATGCCACATTGTGCTGGGTGCTGTGATACATTGTTTAGCTGTCAATATCTATAAACATTTCTCACTATGACCTGTGCATGCTAAATTGTTTACAATATTTCTTGCAATTATCTCTTCAGAAATATGACAGAGGAACTGGGCTTATCTATAGGATTTGAAAAGCATCTAATGAAAATCGTGGTAGCTTGGTTTCTGTTTTAAGACAGTACATACCAGTTATTATCCGCACTTAGATTATTTTTGTGTCTTGCAAAATACTTTAGAATTTTTGTTTTTTTGCTATTCATTCTCCTAATGTTCAGGTCACCATTATTTCCTTTTTTAATGGAAGTTCTTTTATTATATTGGGGATTAGGACAATATCATTTGAGGTTAATTACCAACCTGGTTTTTTTTGGAAAGCATGACCTAGAAGAGGAAGAAAGTGAGTAGATAAAGAAGAGAGAAGCTCAAGAAATGGTAAATACACAGTTGGCTTGTTTGTTTGTCTTATTTATCTCATGCAGGTTGTAAATGGCATTATTTTGTACATACTTCAATGACTTACGATGCAGACAGAATAATTAATCTAAAAACTCCCTTTTGCTTTCAATGAGGAAACTTAGGCCTAAAGAAAATAAATAAATAAATAAATAAATAAATAAATAAATAAATAAAGTCTCTTTCCTCTAATGCTAACACTTTTTTATGTCTTTTAATAAATCTTTATCCTGCCTATGAGAAGCTTAATCTTAAAATAGGAACATTATATCTTTTCTAATAAAGACAGAATATGCTAATTGACCATCACACCCTCAAAGATGGCAGCACCCACAGCCACAAGATGGTGGCACCCAGTCCCCTCAGCCCCACTGGGGTGGCAGGCACACAGCATGGTCAGGCCTGCCCCCAGGCGGGTCCAGCTGCTCCATGCGCCTGCCTCCAGAGTCCCCCAATACCCTCAGCCCCCCAGCTGCCTAGGGCCGGCCCAAGGTGCAGGCAAGCCTCAGATGGTGGCTTCCCACTCAGTCACCCAGGGCTGCCTGAGGCTCAGGTAACCAGGGCCAGCCGAGGCTTGCGCTGCCAGCAGTGGCAGCAGCAGAGGTGTGATGGGGCATCACCTTCCCCTGATTGCCAGGTCACCTCCCACCCCTGAGGGCTCCCGGACTGTGAGAGGGGGCAGGCTGGGCTGAGGGACTCCCCACCAATGCATGAATTTTTATGCACCGGGCCTCTAGTATAAATATAAGTAGCAAATTTCTTCTTCCTAAACAATGTATTTGCATATGCAAAATTGCAGTTATACCTAAATACACATAGTTGTAATAGAGAAAGCAGAGTTTAAAGTATAGGAAATAATATACTTTTTATTACCACTAACCTGACCATATCTCTTATTAGTAAGCAACATCAAAATAAGGAAAGTCACTCACCTTCTTTTTGTGTTCCCTTGATTCCTTTTACCCAAAGAAATCACTTGTTTGTTCATTGATATTTACAAAATGCATTGATGATTAATACTTTCCATAGGAATAAGAATGTTAAAAATGCAAAACCAAAGTGGGTAGATGTAGATAATAGATTTAAATTCCAATTAAAGAATAATTGTATAAAATTAGTGAACACTTTGAGTGCCTACTAGATGCTAAACATTTTTGTTTTGTTTTTGAGATCTCACTAAATAAGCACCTATGAGGTAGGCAGTGTAGATGCATTGTTTTACAGATGAAGAAAGGGGGGACCAAAGACATAAAACAACTTCCCAGGGTCTTAGAGCCAGTAAATAGCAAATCCAGACATGGCCCAGATGTTTCTAATCTCAAAGCAATGATCTTATCCACTCTTCAGTTTTTATAGTTACTGACATCAAATCCTTTTTCAAAAGCCAGGCTGGATAGTGAGAAGGACATTGTGTACATTAAGCATAGGAAAAAGGAATTCTGTTAAAGCCAATGTATTAGTTACATATTGCTGTGTAACAAACTACTCCCAAAACAGCAGTTTAAGGCAACAAATATTTATTTTAAGATTTTTTTTTAAAAAAAAAAAATCCTCACCCAAGGACATGCTTAGAGAGAGGTAGGAAGAAAGACAGAGGAAAAAGAAAATTGATGTGAGAGAGAAATATTGATTGGTTGCCTTAAACTGCTGTATGTGCCCCAACTAGGGATCAAACCAGCAACCTTTTGGTGCATAGGACAATGCTCAACTAACTGAGCCACTCCAGCCCAACACAAATAATTATTTTCTCTCACAGTTTCTGTGGGTTGGGAATTTGGCCACAGCTTAGCTGGGTCCTCTGGATCAGGGCCTCGCAAGACTGCAGTCCAAGTGACCACCAGAGCTGCAGTCACTGGACGAGAGTCCACTCCGAAGCTCACTCAAATGGTTGTTGACAAGATTCAGTTCCTCCTCAGGGGTTGTTGGACTAAGGACCTCAGTTCCTCACAGACGTTGGCTGGAGCCTCCCTCACTTCTCTCCCTCACTTCCCTCTCCATGGGGCAGCCCAGAGAATGGAGGCTGGTTTCCATCAGGTTGAGCAAGCAAGACAGCAACAGAGTGTGGGCAAGACAGAGGCCAGAGTCTTTTTGTAACCTAATCTCAGAAGTAACACACTATCTCATTCACCATATTTTACTCTTTTTTAAAATATATTTTTATTGATTTCAGTGCGGAAGAGAGAGGGAGAGGGAGATAGAAACATCAGTGATGAGAAGGAGTCATTGGTCGGCTGCCTCCTGCACATCCCCACTGGGATTGAGCCTGCAACCCACACATGTGCCCTTGCCTGAAATTGAACCCGGAACCCTTCAGTCCGCAGGCAGACACTTTATCCACTGAGCCAAACCAGCTAGGGCACCATATTTTACTCTTAAGAAGCAAGTCACTAGGTTCATCCCATAGTCAAGGGACAGGATTTTACAAGAATACCAGGAGGAAGAGACCACTTAGACCTATCTTAGAAGCTGCCCACCACAGTCAAGAAAATGTTCTCAGACAATATTGAGGATTAAAATCTCAGTTGACTCTGGTTTTGCAAAACCCCTGCGTGAAAATCCTGGACCAAAATTCCTTTCTTTTCAGACCTAAATTTTCATCTAAAATATTAGAAAAACAAAATAGTAGATGGAAGCAACCCACTTTTATAGAATATAATGAAAAGAAGGCAGCTTCTGGAATTTTCTGACCATGTCTAAAGATCCATCTCAAGGACACCAGCTATTTGCACACAGGCAAACTACTTACTTATCAAAGCCTCACCTCACAGTGCTACTGTCAGGTTAAATAAGATGCTCTATATAAGAGTATTTTGTTAATGGGAAAGGGGAACATATAAATACAATTTTTTCCAGTACTCCCCTTAGCTAAAGAACAGGATAGATTGTTAAGAACACCTGCTTAGTCCTTGCTTGTGTGGCTCAGTGGTTGAGCATCGACCCATGAGCCAGGAGGTCATGGCTCAGTTCCTGGTCAGGGCACAAGCCCGAGTTGCAGGCTCTATGGGGCATGCACACTGCTTATCTTATTAGAAGAATCACTTTCTTTGATATATGGATAATAAATGAACTGTTTTTATGCCATCCCAAGTACCACTAGTAGCCACAATTGCTGTTCTTTTATGAAAGAGAGAGAGAGAGGGAGAGAGAGAGAAAAAGAGGGAGAGAGAGAGAGAGAAAGGGAAGTTTGTTTCAAAGAGGCACTTGGGCGTTTAGAACTTGCTCGCTTGACCACACCACAGGGGCTTCCAGGCAGTACATAAGCTTCTTCCATGTTCAAACATCTGCCAATGTGCACTTCCTTCAGCCGTTTCCTTCATGCCACACAACCCCCAGTTAGAACGGTCCCATTGTGTGTGTCTTTGACTTGAGAGAAAACATTTTTCCATTTCATGAAAGAACTACATGGAGTTTAGGCCCCTGATGGGCCAGAAGAGTACATTAGCCTTTCTTCTGTAGTGGCCCAGATTGAAATCTCATCTAATGTTTTCCCATTAGAAATGAGATGGCGAGATATTTTCTGGGAAGTGATTTAGGTATACTAAACAATCTATATGGATCTATTGATTAGAAGTAGACCTGACTCAAACGTGATTTGTGTGCAGTGAAGTACCTTGGAAGGTGATGTGATTGACATGCAGTGCAGAATAGATCGGGGCCTGGACTAGTTATAGTGCAGCTCTTTATGAGGCACATGGATGGAGTTAATCTCTGGAGAACAAAAATTGAGAAAGAAAAATAATAAATTTAAAGTACTGAAATACTGCATGCTCTGTGGCCTGGATAGTATATCTAAATTCAAACAAACAAAAAAGAATTATGCATACCCAGAGTTATAGGACGTAAATTTCAGGATGTTTCTATGAATTTTGAAAATATTCCTTTTCCCCAAAAAATGACTTTCCCATAATCTTGTAATACATCATAGTGAGACTAGAAAGGGGTGAAATAATTTAAGAATTTCACAACTGAAGTAATAAGGATAAAATGTATAGTAACATAGTAAGTCAAACCCCAGCCAATCATGAAAATGCAGAAATACTTTGAAAATTTCACATTCGTTATGCCTTTTTACTCCACAAAATTACTTGAACTCAAATTATCAGGTAAGCAACATTTAAAATAATATGATATTAGGTATCTCCAGGCATTGTGCCTCAGAGAAAGCTGAGACAAATATTTTACTTTCTTATATTAGTAGAAAATCCGATAGCATTTATTTTAAAAAATAATTTCTAATACTTGTTTGAAGAAATTTCAAAGTAATCATGGTATTGAAATAAAGAAGAAATTCAGTTATATTAATAAATCATAAATTTGAAACAACTAAATTGAAATTAAATTTCATCTGAGAAAATCAACTTTTTGCAAAAACTAGTTAAATAAGTCTCATACTATCTGTATATGCAAAATAGTTCTAAGGACAGACTTTCTCTAGTAAATTTAAATCTATAGCATTTATGAATAACCCAAGGATATTTTTAGACTTTATCACTGGGAGAATTTGAGTGTCAGGAGCTAGATATTAGGACAATAACGGTTGTGAAATTAGCTAGTCTTTTAAAAAATCTGGCCATAAATTAGCTAGTCCTGTGCTATTTAATATGGTAGCTACTAGCAACATGTGGCGATTTAAATTTAAACAAATTAAAATAAGTTAAATTAGAAATTTAGTACCTTAGTTGCACTAACCGCATTTCAAGAGTTTAACAGCCACATGTAGTGGTGGCTATAGTTTAAGGCAGTACAGGGCTAGTACATGTCCATCACCATACAAACTTCTATTGACAGCACTGAATTCTCCTCTCACTTGCCATGTTTCTGTGCATGGTCCATGTCATGGGTGGAATCATTAAAATATGTAGAGCATTTGAAATTCTGTCCCAAATGCTGATAATTAAATAGCATTTCTCTTCCTCTTTAAAAGTTAATGAACACAAAATACTTCATGGCCCAAGGTGTTCCATTGAACTATGAAAGTTATGACAAAATGAAGGTTTGAGATACTTAGAATTATATATTGGGTTCAACAAAGCACTAAAATATCCTTATCAAGTCTTCATTTGTCCCCTGTCTTTAGAAAGAAGTTAATGGGAAAGAGCATATTTGTTAAAATATTTTTTACGCTAAACAAAACAATATTATGATAGGAAATTATTAACATGATAGAGTAGAATAGGCTTCACTCTACTGGGAAAACAATACTTTCCTTCCATATATTGCAACACTTTGTTCTGCAGTACTTAACTGAACGTGTTTGAATGTTCAAAGTCATCAATAATAAGTCACAGTCTCTCTTTTTTTAATCTGAGAACTTGCTATATGAAGATCTCAAAGTAATAAATTTCAATGCTGGAAAATATTTTCTTAATAAAAAAGACAGCCTACTACATGTTTTTCTTCTTCTTTTCTGCTGGTTCTGGTGCTAAGTGAAATAGAATGGCTTCACCAAGAAAATCAAGACTACTGAAACCTCAATGGAATCATTAACATGATGGCCTAAATAGAAGGCAGGGGAGGGGAGGGGAGGAGAGGGGAGGGGAGGGGAGGGGAGGGGAGGGAGGGGAGGGGAGGGGAGGGGAGGTGAGGCAAACAGGGCGGCTTTTCTTCCTTGTAATGTATTTCCAGGAACTGGGGCATTCTCTCTGAACTTTTCTGACCTTAGCCTGTTCACTTTTTCTAAAGTCATTAAAATGATTAGAACCTAGAGGAGGGTTATAGTGCAATGTTCTTTTTCTCTTTTTAACTTTCTCTGAACTGAATCAACCAGCTTTAAATCCCCCCTCACATCTTATTAATCCCATCTAGCTCTCTGTCCGTCTGGATGGGTTTCTTCAACAGATTCCCTGAATATACATTAAAAAACATAAATCACTGGATTAAACTTGTAGAGAATGATGAAAGCTAAATTCGTGTATATACATGTAGTGGGACAAATGGACCCTTTTATTATTTAACCTGAATGAAAGCAATAAATTTGAAACAGGTTTAACTGATGATATTGGTAATCCACAACAGATTTCATAAGTGTTTCTGAATGAACATTGGTTTTATTCAATAATCCCTTGGATTAAAGAAGGGTTAGATAACTCAAACAATCTGCAAAGAGACTTATTATTTTGCAATTTATCTTTTATTTTTACCAAAAAACAATATGTATGGTTTAAGCTTTAGCAAATTAGACCAAAAATTACATTTGTCATTTTGTGTTTTTTAAAATTTGTGGCTGGGGGCTTTACCTATGTTCCTGGGTGGCAGCCTGTTCTTCATCGTCTATTGTTTATATGTAATATTATGGAGCAGTAATATGCATCTTGCTTTCAGGTATGTTGACAATAGCCTCTTCTCTAAACTACTTGATTTACTGACTTACCACATTCACCTTAGGTATTCCAGGTTGTATAAACTCTAGCATGTAGGATACAAGTTCTTTAAAATTATATGGATTCACTTGGTTGTAAAAAAAAAAAAAAAAAGTTTTGAAAGAATTCTTAAATGCATACTTGCAATCAGGTCTAATAATAATTAAAAACAAATAATTGTTCATGTTTCTTTAGCAATGACTATATACCAGACAGTCTTTTCATGCATTATCTCATTGAATTCTTCACAACAATTCTATGAGATATGGGCAATTATATCCCCATTTTTGCAGAGAAAACAATATAATCAGCCCAAAGTCACACATCTAGCAAGTAGTAGATTCAGGATTCAAACATCAGAGCCCACACTCATATACAACATTAGTTATCTAATGTGCTGCATAATAAATTGCCCTAAAAATTAGTGGCTTGAAAACAGTAAACACTTATCATCACATAGATTTTGAGGGTTGGGAATTCAGGAGAGACTTGGCTGAGTGGTCTGGCTCCAGGTCTCTTAGGAGGTTGTTAGGAGGTTGTCCTCAAGATGTCAGCAGGAGCTGCAGTCATCTGCAGGCTTGACTGGGGCTTGAGGGCATGCTGCTAAGATGGCTCACTCCTGGGTGTTAATGGGAGACTTCAGTCCCTCTTTGGCTACTAGCAGATGGCTCAGTTCCTTCTCACATAGACCTTTCCAAGGAGCTGCTTGAGTGTCTTCTCAACATAGTACCAGTAATTAGTTCTTTCAAAACAAGGCAAAAGTCACAATGTCTTTTATGACCTATAATCAGAAGTCGCACTCCATAATTTCTGCACTATCCTATTGATTGCACAAATCAGCCCTATGCTGTGTACGATGAGTCTACACAAAAACGTGGATAATCAGAAAGTCTTGTAGTCTATATATCTCCATTAAAGTTTACTACCTCTTGAAACAAGCTCTATATTCCCAGCATGTATTACTACCAAACATAGACATTTTAGTTTTTCATGTCTATCCTTACAGATATTGAACGAAAGAACAGCACTAAAATGGAATTCCAATAGCTACTGGTTTAGATCTTTAATAAAGAGGACATTATTTTTATTGTGTAAGAATTTCCAGAATAACATTCACATCATATTTAAATATAGGAACGCAATTCTATCCAAAAGGAGATGTTGAATGTTTGTTAGTGATCCATCATTTTGCATCCATATAATTTATCATTTTATTCTAACCCAAATGACCAAGGTTATCTATGCTACCTCTCTAAAGGGCCAGATAATAAACATTTTCAGCTTTGAAGGCCATAAAATTTCTGTTGCAACTATTCAACTTTTCTGTTAAAGCATGAAAGCAATGATAGATAAATGTAAGTGAACAGGTAAAGTTGTGTCCCAATAAAACTTTATTTACAAAAACATATGGTAGATCATATTTGGCTCATAGACAGGGCACAGTTTAACAACCCTTGGTCAAAACCATTTTTGGGTGGACATTTGAGTAGTTATTACTTTGATTAAAGGTAACTAAAATTAAATTTTATGTGGCAATCACATTATGTGGTTTTGTTCTGGCCCATATAATATTGTTCAACTTTAGGAAAATCGGCAGCATTGTCATGATAAGGAAAGATGACCGTCAAAATATAGAGCATAATAGTTAAGAAAAACAATTTACACATCAATCATTGCTGTAAAAATATGAACTCATTCTAGAGTATAACCTGATTTGGGCGGTTGAAACTGGGAACATTCTTATAAAATATTCTGTTGAATATTTTATATTTTTGGCTGACCTTGAATATTCTAGAGACTTTATGCACTGTATCCAGCATAGGATAGGCACTCAATAAATATTTGTTGGATTAATTAAACATTTTACCTCTTTTAACTCTTCTATACCACACACTACTCAGCCATAGACTTTCACTGCCTCTTCTTGTCTTTTCAATAAGTTTGTCAGAGCATGTGTTAGTTTGGCTTTTAAGAAGTCATTCAACAAAAAGTGAAGGTCAGGTAAGAAATAGCTATTGGAAGATAATTAAAGATATAAAGACTTAAAAATAAATTAGAAAATTATGGGAAAGAATGAACATTGACTTCAAATAGACCAGCTAACAGGAGCAATGAAGCATCAGACAATAGAGTAATTGGTGAGGAATTTATTGACCTCTGAGAAAGCTGTTAAAGACCAGTTCAATTTAGTCATTCTCACCTTCACTTCTGTTATTTTTCTTTTGAGGCCAAGAATTATTTTTTTAAAACCCACATTCAAATGTGATTGTATCTATGGCTTAAAAAGATGTTTGCTACAGTGTTCATTCATTCATTCCAACAAACATTTATTGAGTACTCAAAATTTGCCAAGCCCTATGCCAGTTCTCAGAGATACATGGACCCTGCCCTTAATTCATTTTCAGGGGATACAAAGAAGGAAGCAGGCACGGATTTAAGCAGATGTATTAAACTGTCATGTTCTGGTTTCAAAGACGATACCTACTATGTACTTCAGCTATTTTTACCTATCAAAACAAAAGCAACAACAATACTAATACAGGGATACGTTGCTTTATAATCGTGTTTCAGAAAATGCAAACCATTAATAGTGTTTTACAGGGAAAAGTTTCATAGACAGTTTTTTAAAAGATGGGGTTCAATATAAAAAGTTTTTTTCACTGCAGGACTTCTCAGTACCTATAACATGGTAATAAGCATTGTGATTTATCCTGAAGGCAAATATGTTTAGAATCTCAAAATGTATTTGAAGGGCACACTTTTTTAAAGGAAGAATTAGTTAATATCTAGCAGGACACACATACTTCTTAGAAAATAGCTTTAGACACATATCCACATATAATTTCACACGTTTTAATCAAGCCATATTTATTATATTCTAGGACAACTAACTCTTTAACTGAAATATTCATTATACCCTTTTGTTAGGCAACAGAGCGTGTTTATTAAAGTTCTCTCATTTTGCATCTTTCAAATCCAGAACTCCCTTGCTTTGCTCTTTTTAAAAGAAACATTTGCCCATTGGGCCCATTAAAGACTATCAGGTTTGGCTACTCCCCAGCTAATTATCTGACTGTTCAGGGAGGTCCAAGGAGGCAGCAGAGGCATCTGCGCTCTCGGCCTACAGAGGACAGCCAAGGATGAGTGGACTAAGCCACGTGATGGTAGCACTCAGTTGTGTTCCGAATTTAAGCCTCTCTTCCTCTTTTCCTTCCTCCAACTTCTCTCCCTTTCTTATTCGTTCATATTTCTACTCTGTATTTTTCTTTGTTTTCTTTTTCTTCTTTTTACTCATCTCCCTTATCAATGACTTAGGTCTGTCTATGGCCACCAAAGGTTTAAATGTAACCCTACTGATGGCCATCATAGCAATAATATTCCCACAATATTTCATAATTCATGTGTGGGAATAAAAATAGTGCAAAAGGCCGCTCCTTCATAGCCATGGAATGGATAAAGAGGCTGTCATCGTTGGCACAAACTGACATCTGGTTTCACAATCTCCTCTCTACTGGCTCTGCAGGTACTGGCTCAGTCTTGCAGAAAGGAGCTTTGCAAGATAAGGCTGCACTCTCTCAGTGCATGTGCATGGAGAGGAGCTTCTCTACAGATAGGATCTGACTTAGAGGCGCTCTCAAATACTGACTTTGAACAATAAAGTACTGTTTGGAGAAGGCACGCAGCCTTAAAGAAACTCAAACAATAGTTTTTGAATTGTTGAAGTCTCTAATTGAATTGGTAAAAATAGGAGACAAAGAAAGTTAACACAGACAATAATTATTTCTGGAGAGTCTTGCTTTGTAATTGCAAGTGTTAGATAATGTTGTAAACAAGTCCTTATTCAGATAACTTTAAAAAACAATATGGTAAGTTATTACAAAGTGGAGATCAAACAGATACCTACCAGATGAAGATTTTTTAAATGTATACGCACTCTTAATAGAAGCCTATGGGAATCCCTACAGGCTTAAGCAGGAAAATCATCTCACATGCAGTGAACACTTAGAGAAGAGGGTGGGGGCGGAGGGAGGGGTATGAAAATGAAAATGGCTTAAGCCAAAGGAGGAAGGAAAATCAGAGATTGGTGACACCAAAGGAAGCACCTGCTTTCCGGAAATTAAAAATCATGTATTAGGCAGTTCTGACTTAATTGCCAAATGGGGGTGAAGCCCAGTCTCCAATGTAAAAGGGTCCCAAATTATAATTGGACATCATGGATTAAAATTCAATACCTGAAAATTTCCTCTGAAATGAATAGGCAACTGGGGCAGACCGCCGAGCTCAGTACAATATGCTTCCCGCAGCTGACACCGGCAGGTCACTTTATTTGGCACCAAATACAGTTCCCAAGTGGTCTTAAGGGCATTCAGCTGCTGAGTGCTTGTTTCATTCATCCCTCATTGTGCTGCCAGTGGCAGATCCAAAGAAGGAGCATGAATCAGCTCCGTGGATGAAATTTTCTCAGGCTGAGTGATAGAGATGTAACTGGACTGACTTCACCGCTTCAGCGGGACCTTTGCTAGCAGCAATGCCCTGCATGGGGAACGGCTCGCACACAATGTCCTTCACCAGGAGATGTGGGGGGAGGCCGGATAAACATGAACGCTAGGATGCTTCTAACCAGATACAGTTTAGTGAGAAAAAAAGTCTCAAGAAACATTATTTATACAGGGTGTCTCAATAAAATGCATATGCACTCTAACAGCTGACAGCTCATGTTGAAAATGAAATGTATTTTAATAAGCACTGCCTTTATAATTGTTGAAAGTGTGTGTATATATTTCGGGGGACACCCTATATATTTGTCATCATCATACAACGTAGAAAGTTGTGAAATTAGGCTGAAGTCCCACTTTGTGTGATCCTCCAGACACAAAGCAGAGGCTGACCCTTACATTTCCTACATCACGAATAAAACTGCAGCATTATATTTAGCTCTCTTTAGTTGCTTCTTTGTAAAGTTCCTAGAGGAGTAACAGTCAATCCATCCAATATGTTTCGTTTTCTATATGTTAATTTCAGAGCATATACTCAATATCAGAGTGTGTTCCCTTGGTTCTGTCAATTTTAGTAAAATTTTCTGATCATACAATAGTCTTTCGCCTTCCTCCCTCAACCCCTTGCCCCAATGCCGGCTTAGGAACTGCAGGAGCTAGAGCAATGCTACTGAGGTCGTGAACCTGTCTGATGAACTACAGATGAACGTGAAATATTCTCCCAAGCTTAACGGGCCTTATTAATGTGCAGTTCCAGTACACATTTTTTATTTAAATGAGTGTAAAGGTTAAAAGGCAGTAGTTGTTATGAGTTGTTTTGCTTTTGGTTTAGGACAAATTCTGTGTGTATCCGTAATAGAAACGGTTCGCTAATTATTTCACATAGCTCACTGTTCGCAGCAGTGTCTAATAGTGCTACTATCACTGAATAGTTAAAGTCTTACATTTCCATTAGAATTAGGACCAAAGGCTAATTATTTTAGTTAAAGCTAAATTTGATCTAAACAGGAAGCCCATTGGCATTCAGTCTGAAAACCTAAGGCTGTTATAAAAAGACTGCTTGTAAAAGGAGAGATTAGAAAAATATATAGATTTTTGGCTTTCCATTTTTAGGAGGACTTGGTATAGTTATAGTGGGATCATTAACGTAAGCTTAGTAATATAATATAATTAATATAAGATGATCTGTTCTCCTGTTTATGGCCAAATTTTGCAGAATAAAATGAATTAATTTGCCCAAATAAAATTGTACAAGTATTTAAGTGTTGTTGTTTTTAATAGAATTTCTTTTAACTTTTTATCACAGAAAATTCCAAATTTACACTAAAGCAAACAGAAAAGCATAACAAACCCCATATGCCCACTACCCAAATTCAGTGCTTATCAACATATTTTCTATCTTATGTCATCTACACCCCAACCCCTTCCCTCATATGTCAAAGACACATAGTATGAAATTTAAAAATTGGTAGAAGTTATTTTTAAACTACTGTGTATTCAGGATGAAGCATATTACTTAAGAGGTATTTTTTCCCAGTTTACCCAGGAAAAGAGTGGTGTACTATCCCCACAACATGAAAATGTGGATGAAGTGGACAGTTAGTAAATAAAATCATACCTCAAACACCAGAAATTCAATGATCTGGGTTTTCAGTTTCTAATGGGATTGATATGGTGCTGTTTTCCACCAGTGGAATCTCTAGTCTTCTGATTCTCCCACTCCTCCAAACCTCTCAGCCTTTCTTTCCTTCTCTCCTTGTTTATTTTTGCCTCTCTATAAATCATAGATAATAATAGTTCCCACATCATAACTTGTTAGATTTTAATGACAGCCTCTAAGGACAGGTGCCAGTTAAATGAAACATATAATTAAAATTTGTGCTATGCTAAAATTGGGTTACTTGGCAATACTCCAATCAGGGACCAGTCCCATTCAGATGATAGGCATGTAGTACTCATCCGGTCACAGAGTGTTCGGCAGATTCAGTGAAGGCCAGTCTTTGCTAGGTGCCAAGAAGATGATGGAATGCTTAGTTGGACATACCCACATTTCAGGTGTTTCTATTTGGCACCTGAATAGACGTTCTACACCTTGAGACTTTGGCAACCAGTGTTCTAGTTCTTGATGAACTCAACAATTGGGGTGAAGGCTATATATGTTTTACCAAGCAATTAATCTAGGTATGTGTATAAATGCAATTATCATGCTATGCAGTAAGTATGGCATGATAAAGTTATTTAACCTCTATTACTTCCTCACTAGGAAATGGGAAGGCATGGTCTCAGTCCCAGTCTTGAACATACACATCTTGCTGGATGCCATGCTGTCCTTTCAGCCATGGCTATCCTTTTCCTACAAGGAATATCTCTTGAGTATCGCCACCTGGTGAAACCCCTGAGACTCCTTTGGCATTTACTCAAGAGCAAGCTCTGTGACTTTGTTGCTGTCCTCTGGTAACTCTTCAACGTTTCACTGATTTCTGGATCTTTGGGTTTGTCCTGTCTGCCCACTCTGCCGAGAGAGGGACTTAGAGTTTCTACTGAAAAAAAGTCATGATCATTTCATCTGTAGCCCTCGAAGATTGGCACCCTGCATGCTCTAATTCTCTTGGCCCCACTAACCACTGAGATGCATTCCCTTTTACTCTTGGACTCCTAGGTCTTCAATCTGTATGTGACACGTGATCCTCTGACGACCGTCTCCTCTGCCTGTGCAGTGTCTCTCAGACAGTATGACTTTACTAGCAAGATGTATCTATGTTCTTGGTAGGCTCCTTGGTAATACACTGGCTGGCAGACACATCAACCAGACTCCTCTCTGTTTTGTAGCTAAGTCTTGAGAGTCAGTGATGTTTCTGGCCGACATCAACTCTTAAACCTGGGCCTCTGCAAGTCAGCAGTCATTCTACAAGTTCTTTTCCCCAAACAGGTGTCACTTGCAGGTTTATCCTGTTAGGAAATCAGCCCCTTCTCTATGCTCATGTGATCCAGTTTTCCATTTCAAATTCTTCCCTTCTCCCATAGCTTCGTTCGAGGCTCAGGGGGAAATGTTTCTACTGTTCAACCAGAAACACCTTTATTTTTAAATCATTTAAATGTTCAGCCTTCCTGCCCTGCTGTATGTGGGTTCCACACTAACAAATGCTCTATAAAAAGATATGGGAGAACCAAGATGGCGGCATAGGTTAACGCCGGAGTTTGCTGCTTTGAACAACTACTTCAAAAGTGAAACCAAAAAACGGAAGGGACATCACCCAGAACCACAGGAACGCTGGCTGAGTGGAAGTCCTACAACTAGGAGGAAAGAGAAACGCATACGACACTCAGAGGAGGCGCAGTGCTGAAGTCAAATTCTGAGGTGCGGAGTGCGCGGAGCGGGCTGGCGGAGGAGGGCGCGGTTGGCGTTTTCAATCGGGAGGGAGTCGCAGACTCTGAGCTCCAGATCCGGGCGAGTCTTTAGCGACCCAGACTCAAACGGGAGAAGCGGGACTGTCTGGCTTCGGTCAGAGTGAGTGCAGCTTTCTCTCTGAGCTTTGCAGCGGGTGCTGGGACTCAGAGAGGCAGAGCCCCTGGGGACAGGACTGAGAGCCGCCATAACTGCTCTCTCCGGCCCACCCTGTTGATCCTGTGCGACCCGCCCCGCCCAAGCCCTGCACACAGGCATTTGCCGGATAGCCTCAGGCAAAGGCTAGATTAGCACCTCCCTAGAGGACAGAAGTTCTCTCACTACTGACACAGTTGATTCTCATAGCCACTTGGCCTAGAGGTCAAACCCTCCCTGGAATTAGCTACAACAATCAAGATTTAACTATAAGACTGCAAACAAAGACCACTAGGAGGTGCACCAAGGAAGCATAACAAAATGCGGAGACAAAGAAACAGGACAAAATTGTCAATGGAAGATATAGAGTTCAGAACCACACTTTTAAGGTCTCTTAAGAACTGTCTAGAAGCCGCCGATAAATGTAGTGAGATCCTCAAGAAATCTAATGAGACCCTCGATCTTATATTGGGGAACCAACTAGAAATTAAGCATACACGGACTGAAATAACGAATATTATACAGACTCCCGACAGCAGACCAGAGGAGCGCAAGAATCAAGTCAATGATTTGAAATGCGAGGAAGCAAAAAACACCCAACCGGAAAAGCAAAATGAAAAAAGAATCCAAAAATGCGAGGATAGTGTAAGGAGCCTCTGGGACAGCTTCAAGCGTACCAACATCAGAATTATAGGGGTGCCAGAAGATGAGAGAGAGCAAGATATTGAAAACCTATTTGAAGAAATAATGACAGAAAACTTCCCCCACCTGGTGAAAGAAATGGACTTACAGGTCCAAGAAGCGCGGAGAACCCCAAACAAAAGGAATCCAAAGAGGACCACACCAAGACACATCATCATTAAAATGCCAAGAGCAAAAGATAAAGAGAGAATCTTAAAAACAGCAAGAGAAAGAAACTCAGTTACCTACAAGGGAATACCCATACGACTGTCAGCTGATTTCTCAACAGAAACTTTGCAGGCCAGAAGGGAGTGGCAAGAAATATTCAAAGTGATGAATACCAAGAACCTACAACCAAGATTACTTTATCCAGCAAAGCTATCATTCAGAATTGAAGGTCAGATAAAGAGCTTCACAGATAAGGAAAAGCTAAAGGAGTTCATCACCACCAAACCAGGATTATATGAAATGCTGAAAGGTATCCTTTAAGAAGAGGAAGAGGAAGAAAAAGGTAAAGATACAAATTATGAACAACAAATATGCGTCTATCAACAAGTGAATCTAAGAATCAAGTGAATAAATAATCTGATGAACAGAATGAACTGTTGATTATAATAGAATCAGGGACATAGAAAGGGAATGGACTGACTATTCCTGGGGGGGAAAGGGGTGTGGGAGATGCGGGAAGAGACTGGACAAAAATCGTGCACCTATGGATGAGGACAGTGGGTGGGGAGTGAGGGCGGAGGGTGGGGCGGGAACTGGGAGGAGGGGAGTTATGGGGAGAAAAAAAGAGGAACAAATGTAATAATCTGAACAATAAAGATTTAATTAAAAAAAAAAAGATATGGATGCAAGTTTTATTTGATTTTCTTTTGATTAAATCTGGATTTTTATTTTAATCAGTAAGAAAAGGCACAAACCATTAGGAACACATTCAGAGTAAATTAATTGCTTACCAAGTTTTCATGCTGTCTTCAGACCACATTGAACCACTTGTTTTACATGCATTTCAAAGGCTGGCACTAGCTTTCATTTTAGGAAATAAATGACACAGGGTATTATATTTTAAGGACCATTAAAACCTTGAAATTGCACAGTGACTTAAAAAACAAGTTATTTAGCCCGGATAGCTTTGTAATGCTATACAATGGGGAAATTCATTGTTAAATGACCCTCCCACTCTCACTTAACAAATAATGCTTGTCAGGAAGAGGAAGAAGAAATGAGACTAGCATCCGGGTACACAGGATGTAATATACATGGGTCAAACATTATGGGTCTGTGTACCACGTGGATCATAGAGAATGCACCAAATTTTCCCCAGTCTTGTGTTCATTGACCCACGACTGATGATTAGAAACTATTTTTGCCTGGACTAACGAGGCTGGTTGACTGCTGTTGTCATAATTCCAAACCTCTATATTCTGTTACAGAAGCTGCTCTCATCTATATGTTAATATGTTTGCAAAAAACAACAGAAGGTAGCTGTGATATTATTAATGAAACTATTCTAATAAAAATGACTTGGGAATTCTATTAAGTGGCATTTGAATCTGGTGTTTCTGTGTCTCGTTTATCACCTTTCTAACCTGTTCTTTTACACCTTCCTTAGAACATCTATGAAAGTGATGAAGCCAGATTAAAGGCAGAACATGACAAGTTCTAAAATAACAAGAATGAAAACATAGAGAATTCTTTTGAGCAAAATTACAAACCAACAGCAACACTAACACCGAGCAAACCCCACCTGTTTTTATGATGAAAACTAAACAACATTTGAATGGACAAAGAAGCAATAATTGCTTAACTTACCAAAGTGATTCCATTCATTGTGTTTCTATTGCACGTTCATGCAGGTTTCCCCTCTAAAGCACACACATAGTTTGGGGTTTTTGAAAATATGATTTACATATGGCACAGGAGGAGAGATGTGTTAGAAAACTATAAAGTGTTCTTCCTTGTAACAGCAACGTCCTCTCTTGTTAATGTGGAGGACGCTTTTCCCCAAGCACTCATTCCCTGCTCAAGGCAGTGTAGCCACTAACGAGGAAAACACGGCAAGTACCTCAGTGGAATGTTCTCCTTTGTTTATCTACAGGAAGTTCATTCTGCGATGGGGAGAAGCCCTTAGTATCAATGAGTTTGAAAGTGCTCAAGTTCTGCCAAGAGGAAAGTTATAAAGCTTTGTGTACCTGCAATTTAAATTACTCTAAAGCAAAGCAAAAGGATCGTTGATCATCTCAAAGAACATCAACCACACTACTTAGATGGTCTCCGTTTATAAAATACATTCCATCTCATTTACATGGGTCCCGTCTCCAGTTACAGGGTCACTGGTTCGCAGGACTCGAAGATGTACATCTAAAATGACGAACTCTGTTACTGGCACTTGCCACTTGTTAAAGGTATATGATGTTTTCCGGCCTATTTGAGGCTTCCAGAGTCGTTCCAGTTACTGGCAATCAGTCCTTGAAAACGACTCTTTGCCCAATAATAATGAGCACCTTCAGATGGATTTTTTAAGAAGATGGCATTAATTCAGAATATAAATTAAGAGAATTCGTTTGATGGTGAAAAAGTACTAACCTACCCACACATTTCGGTTTCATGTATAAAATATAAATGGCATGTGAATTCTCCCTTGTGTCCTCAGAGAGACCTGCAGCTTTTTTTTTCCTTCTGAAGGTTGTTCAAAATATGCTGTTTTAAACATAATAATCCATAAATAAAATATAGTGCTTGCCAAAATTATTTTCACATATATATAGGGCCTTTAGTTCTTGAACTCTGACTTTCTCCCGAGATACAATTTAAGAGCTTTAAAAAGTCTTTAAAAGTCTTGCTATGCAATATTCAGGGTTTGCGTTTCTGTATGGCCAAATTGCTCTGTTGTTATGAATACTGTATGTAAAATTACCAGATTGCCTGGCATTCCATTTTTACAGGGGACCCTGCATCATTAAGCATTGAAAGAATATAATATAACTATTCAAACTGCTTAAAATATTTGGTAACCATAAATTATTATCCAAAAATATTTTTCAAGTAGATAAAAAGAGTTGTCAATTCTGCATAGTGAATGCCTCATAAGGGGCTCGTTTGTGGTTGAAAACTGAATAAAAGCAGTAAATTAAGACCAGACTTAACCAGAGAGAAGCTGTAATCCACTGCAGATTTCCTTGGTGAATGAAGTATTGTTATGTGGACTTATCCTCCTTGCTTGTACAGTTAACCAGTCACATCTGTGGCCACAGCGCTGTCTGTGCTCACAGACAGCGTGGGTTCCCTAACGCGGAGGAGGCAAGCCCACGCTGGTTTACATTGTGTTGATAAGCGCAAAATAAACTTCACAACTGTTTCACGGCGGCTGCCTTTGAAAGGGCAGATAGGATCTTGAAACTGAACCATTGTTAAGCGCGCACACACGAAAATGAGCGGGCACGTGAGACGCTGCGAGTGACAGCAGGTGTGCAGTTTTCTAAACGGCCTGGTGTCACCAGAGGGGGCCGCGACGAAGGCGAGGGAAGGTGGGTGTGGGAAAGGGACTGGAGCATCTGGGCTGTCTGAATGCAGCCAGAGCCGAGGGCTGGCGGGAATATGGTATACGTTAAAGGAGCATCACTCATCATAAATATTCAATTTCAGGAATTTAAATAGTTTACAGGCATACAAGCCCTTGATGATTATTTTATCCAGCATTGTTGATTTCAGCTGTTGTTCGTTGGCAGCCAGGATAATTAATGAATAAGACCCAGGAAGTCTTGACAACGAGTCAGTTTCATCTTAAGTCTGCATAGTTTTCTTGGTGATTACATGCCAATAAAATAACTGACTTGTCTTTTTGTAAATTAAACGAAAGAGAGCCAAGTAAGTCAGATCTCTGCCTGTTATTATGTTTTTCTTTTAGAGCCCAATGTTTCCAAAGGACATTAATTTTGATTTCTCTGATGAAGTCGTGTGGCTGTCCCTCATGTTTTACAAACTATTACCAAGTCAGAGCCAAAAAGAGAATCGTAAGTGACCGATATTTCAAAACAGTTATTTTTCATTATTTAGGAAAAAAATTCTCAGATCTCTTGGTAATTCATCCTCATATATTAAGAGATGTGGGAAAAGAGAGAGAAAACAAGTGAAAAATGATTTTTTTATTCTGTGGAAGGCTGATATTTAAACATTTTAAGAGTCAAACACATTGCTAAAATATTATTTATAAATGAGGTCAGCTTTACAAGGAAAAAAGTTTATTCTGGAACATAAGCAGCTATTTGGACCTTAATGTTTCAGGAAAATATATGTAAAGCTTCTTTGAATCCTTCAGATCACAAAATGTTTCTTGGAATTTTTCAAAATTGGTCTATTGCTTTTCTTTAAGAGGGAACTATTTAGGCTCATGAAACTTTATCAAATTCAGTAGCTCCAACTCATGTGTAAACTAGGTTATCTGCTCAGGAAAAGGTCACTGGGACTTAAAGTAACATGGATCTCCTTTTATTAGTAAAGTGATCCCAGAAAACATGAGCTTTTCCTAATATGTGCTGAATTTGGGTTGATTCCTGAGAATAAAGTTTGTAATTATCATCTCTGCTTAATTCAGGAAAACCACAATTTGATTATACCCATTACATCTTTACAAGGAAAGATGTTTCTGAGGAAAGCACAGTCTTAAAATCGCTAACATTGCAGGATATAGACTCCATCAATACTTCTGGAGTTTCAAAAGCTTTTTCTTCCAATTAGTGAAAACGGGTAAACGGCTAGTTGTGTATAGGAGTAGCTCAAATTGACTGCAAATATTGTATAAGTGACTGAACATAAAGACAATGTTGTTTTTTTCTAATCAAAAAGAATTATTTAAATCACACACACACACACACACACACACACACTTTTAAAGCTGAGGGGGAAATTTTTTCAGTAGAGACTGTCATTGGCAGTAAGTTACCTTTTGATGCTTTGGAGTTCTATTTTCTGAAATGGTTGCAGATTGGCCCTAACCGGTTTGGCTCAGTGGATAGAGCATCGGCCTGCGGACTCAAGGGTCCCAGGTTCAATTACAGTCAAGGGCATGTACCTGGGTTGTGGGCACATCCCCAGCAGGGAGTGTGCAGGAGGCAGCTGATCGATGTTTCTCTGTCATCGATGCTTCTAACTCTCTATCCCTCTCCCTTCCTCTCTGTAAAAAAATCAATAAAATATATTTAAAAAAATAAAATAAATAAAATAAAATGGTTGCAGATTGATCAACATAACAATTTCTGGTTATACTTTTCCATAGGTTCAGTGTACTGCAACAATTTCATAAAGTAATAGGACTTCCTCCTTAAGAGAAAAAGTGCTCATTAGCGTCCCTAATCCCATGTTGTGCTGTGCTTTAAGTGTTGTGAAAAGGTTATGGATCTACTCCCTGTAGCATCAAAAGTGTAAAGGTGATAGGTGAGATTCTCTTTGTTGCAAGTGCTGAGAAATAATCATTTAAAGGTCAGTTGCACTAAAAAAAAAAAAAAGAAGAAGAAGAAGAAAAAGAAAGAACATTTGTTTAATAAGTAACTTATCATTTTGGGATATGCTGCACTTTTAAAGGTTACAGAGTAGACCGATTTGCCAGTGATGTCAGCAAGAAGTACTATTAAAGTCATGGTCCTGTGAAAACAATCCTTCGTAAAATTCAGATTGCATGCCTTCTCACATATCTTAGCACACATCAAAAAGGTGCCTGAGCTATTTATAGTGTGGCTTCAAGTAGACTTTGCCTTGTACACTCTACCCTTAAGTACTCAGCTCCTCTTAAAAGCAACAGCGGAGTATTATTAGGTAAGAAAATATGTTAGTACACACACACATGCATACCCTCCCACATCTGATTCATTCTATTTTGCTCCATTGTTTTCCAGTTTTATAAATGTCTAAGAACATGCCTATGTGTCTTGGATTATAAGATTTCTCACTGGATTGTACACCAATAGCCATCTTGCTAGGAATTCTTACATAAATGAAGTAAATATTGAATCCCCTATATAAATAAAAAAAACTATTCATTTCTACCATTTTCAATTCCAAGGCCAACTTTCACCCATTACTCTTCCCAAAAAAAGTCAAAGAGAATTTAGTTTGGCAATAAAATGAAATATTAATCTAATACTTAAAAAAAAAAGAAGTAACAAAATTTCAATATGAGTAAACTTTTTTAATACCAGGTTTTTTTCAAGACTGTATAAAAATGGTGGTTTATTCAGTTAACTTTTGTACTATTAAAATGTTGCCATTAGAGAATGATGCACAACAAATTAAATGGTTTTTTTTTTAATGTTCAGCATTTTTGAAGCAGTGTTTTAAACTGGCAATAATTTTTTCTAGAAGATTAGCTTTTGACTCAAAATGAGTATATGAATAAAATGACTTCAAGAAAAACTTATGCAGAAAACAATCCATCTGAACACTTGATTGCTTACAGTTTAGATTTACGTTTTTACTCTTTACAAAGGTTGCAAGCTTCCTAGTTGTGACATATTGTTGATGGTAAACAGTGAATTCTCAAATTTTTATAAGGAGTTGACTTTTAACATACTGAATAAAAAATTTCATTACAGTATATTTTCATGCAAATGCATTATACTAGATTAAAGGAACTAGAAAGCATATAGCTCTTGCCCTATTGTGAAGCAAGAACTGTCTTTATGTACATAAGACATTTGCAATTAGAAGACAATACAACACTCTTATTTTAAGCAACTTAACTAAGAATCAAGTTATTCTCTTAATTTGTCTTGCTTTTCATTTGGAATAGGGCAAAATCTATTTCCTGAGCAATTTTGCAGAGCAAAGATATTAATACTTTAGGGTTTAATTGTATCCTGTGTTTAAATACACTGTGGGTGAAACCCAGACCTCTGCTTAATTGCTGTGAGAAAATAGCCTGATTTCTCTGAGATTAGGCACACGCTTATGTATACTTTGACCCAAGAGTGCCTCCTTCAGAATTAATCTTCTAAGGTAGAGGGATTTGCTTTTATATGTGCAGCAGGGCCATTCGTGACAAACGGG
The DNA here is from genome assembly GCF_014108235.1 of Myotis myotis. Classification (NCBI taxonomy): domain Eukaryota; kingdom Metazoa; phylum Chordata; class Mammalia; order Chiroptera; family Vespertilionidae; genus Myotis; species Myotis myotis. Next base: position 59,267,783 of record NW_023416324.1, read on the forward strand.
GCCTAATAAACTAACTTCACCCTCCAGTCCTCGCTTTTGCTGTCAACGTTTTTCTTCATCTATTCATTTCACACATCTCTTGTCCAGTGGCTTATTAGCAAAACCCTAAACTGGGCAGGAGGAACAATTTTAATGGCGTTTTTTAATTATAGGACTTTGAAATTTAAATCAAATACTTCAGAACTAAAACTGCTAAAAAAAAAACAAACAAAAAAAAACACCTTTCATTTTACTAATGAAACATAAAGTGTTCTAAAATAACTACATTTAAGTAAATACCCTGGCCCTGTGAAAAGACAAACGATTCATATTTACTTAAAATTTTGTTCTGCAGCTGTATTTTGTTGGATTTGTCTAATGTAGGAAAGCACTTTTTTCTTTCCCATCAGCTACCTCGGAATTGTTTTTGTAAGATGTAACAGAATGTTCTGCTTTTTAAATATTTATATTAATCAGAGTTGGGCCTGTTTATATTTTTTGGCAATAGGGCTTTTCTTTAAAAGTGATGCACTTCCAGTTAACTAAACAAAAGTGTTGAAATGGCCTGTCACATAAACTCCAACATAGTACAGTTTGTAATAGGAATTTTGAAGATAGGAAGAAGGGGAGCTGGTTTCTAGGTTTCAGGTTAAACATGGATTAATAAAATGTGCGACGTTGGTAATTTCCAAGATTTTCCTGAGGAAATATCCTTCATTGCCACTTAAGAACTATAGAATTACCTGATTGAAAGGTTTGTGTTCAAGTTTCTTGTTCTGTTTTCTTGGGGCATTCATAATCAAGCCCAAAAGCTGGCTAAAAAATGATAAACCACTAAAGCTGGGGCTTACTAAATCATTCATTATATTAAAAAAAAAGAATGTTTATATTTTATACATTTCTAAGTTATTTTTGTAATGAAAAAAAGAAAACCTTCATGTTATTTACCTGAAATCTTCTATATTTGTGAGCAGAAATAGTTCACACTAAGGCATTTTTGCAGTAAAATTTCCAGTAACTGTTATTGCTATAAGATTAGATTGGTTAATAAGGAATCATGTAGTCAATCTAGACTCTCACGAGGAAAATGGAGTCTTTATTAAGTATTTAAAAAGCAAACCAACCTTGATGAAATCCAAAGTTTATATAATTCTTTTGTAGTTTGGACAATCCCAAATATTCTGGAAGCCTAATAAGCACAGCTTTAAGTCTTTAATAAAGACTTCATTGAGGATTTTGTTGTTATTTTTATCTGGCAGCTCCAATTGTATTGATTTGCTTCTGTGGGAAATAATCCTAAAAAAACATGAGTAGAACCAGAGCATTTAGTCCCTACCATGGAACTTTTAAATGTTTTTTGCTTCAGGGAATGGTAAGCACCTATGAAACAAACAGGAAGTATTATTATGCATTGCAGGCCCCAGGGCTAAAGGTCTCCTGTTCGAACTTTTGCCCTTCCAGAATCCCCGATCCTTCATTATTCAGTTTCACTTGATGTAAGTCTTGACCAGTAGGTGACTCTAAGAAAACATTTCCTGACATCATTTTCAGAGGTGATGTGGGATTATTATGCTTGCCTTTTCCTTTTGGGTTGAGGGTAAAAAGTCCAACAGTGGTTCCTGGTTAATACTCCATGTACGGTCTTTTTAATTACCAGGTCAGGCTAATTCATTCCTCTGGCCTTTAGCATTACAGCTTTATTTTCAAACATTGGTTAAAATAATCAATGCACATACACATTTATAAACACACAAACACATATTAAGAGGCAATAATATACTATAGCAGAGCAGTATAGGGGAAGTAGGCTCCTTTTAATTACCTCGTTGCTAATGTGAAGTGGTAAGGGAAGAATAAAAGAAGTCAGGGCATAATAAATATAAAATTTAAATCTCTAAACTAATTTACTTTTTCATTGTACCAGCCAAAGCCAATGAAAATAAACATGTATTCAATTATGTTACACCGTTATGGATTATTATTAATATCTTGTTTCCAATTTTATGCAATTTTGGTATAATCTAAATCTGTGCATTAGTCTAGGTAGGGGGTTTTGCTTGAGATAATTGACATTATAGAGTCCAAAGCCGAGACAGAAGAAAACATATCTATAATCTTTACCCATTTCCAAACAGAGAGGGATAATCGGACCAGGTCTTCTATTGTGTGTCCGCCCGCTTCATGCAGCCTGTTCCTTTGAAGTCAGAGGGAGCTGGAGGAGCCAAGGCTGAGAATGTGGCTGGAGAAAAACAATGGATATTATTATCAGGTCAGGTTCTCATAACCAGGTTTTATGCCACATTAACCATTGAGTTCCTTTATTATTGATAATAAAGGAGCCTTTATTATTGTTTTTACCTTCTGGTTTATACCAAGATCACTAATAAAATTTCTGGTAATATATTGGGGATTTTTCTTAAGTACATTTATTTGAACTTCCTAAGGCTAAATCTACAATCCAGCCCCTTAAAAATATAAAGACATAATCTTTAAGGAAAAACTGAAAACAAACAAAGCATCATTTTCTGCTTATCTGGACGTCTAGATGACAGAAACACTGGCCAATTAAACTGGCCTCCAGAGTGACCACAATACAGAGAAGTTACGAAGTTATTGGGGTCTACTACTTGTAAAGCAGTTTCTCTCTGTTTCTGTGCTTGCTACCACCTTCAAGGAGAGAGAAAATATAAGCTTGTATTTATGGTGCCTTGCTCAACTTCAGGCTTGCTACTGAATGGCACTTAGAAATTTATTTTTCAGCCCCTGTTTGTTACAAATCACAGGGAGCATGAATGTGTATGAATGCACAGGAGGTAAACTTCTTAAACTTATGCAATGATGGACTGAAGGCATGGACAGGCATTTGACATAGATGAACAGACCATTGTCCAGAGACTTTCTTCACTTCCCAAATTCCCAACAAGAGGAAAATGATTGGATGCAGGAACTAGAATAGAACTGGTCAAGTTGTCAGGCTGAGAAACTATCTGAAAATAAGCCAACTTCATATATATATATATATATATATATATATATATATATATATATATCCTAAGCCTTGTGATAATTATTACAGATGCAGAGAAAAATCACATTGTCCTTGAAAAATCCAAAATCATATGGGGGAGAAAGGCATGTTAATAAACAATCACACACAAAAAGTATGGCAAGCATTGTAACACAGGTGTGTACTTAGCACTGTAAGAGCACAGAGAAGGTGTTGTTCATTCTCCCTGGAGTCTGGAAACAAGTGCTGGGTTGGTTGATAACAGTTTTACAGAAAAGTTAATAAATAAGCTGTGTCTTAAAGTATAAGCAGGTATTCACAAGCAGAGGAGGGGCCACCCCAGGCAGAAAGAATAGCATGGATTCAGACCAGAGCGTGTCTTTCTCAGGGAATAAGTTGTTGCGCCTACCTGCAGTGCGTGGTGTGCAGACTACATGGTGGGGAAAGTGTCTACGAGAATTCAGTTTCAGCCCTAGCCGGTTTGGCTCAGTGGATAGAGCGTCAGCCTGTGAACTGAAGGGTCCCAGGTTCGATTCTGGTCAAGGGCACATTCCCCAGTAGGGGTCATACAGGAGGCAGCCAATCAATGGTTCTCTCTCATTGTTGATGTTTCTATCTCTCTCTCCCTCTCCCTTCCTCTCTAAAGTCAATAAAAATATATATTTTTTTAAAATAGAATTCGGTTTCAAATTGCAGCCTTATAAACAAAGCCTTGTATGTTACTCTAAAGAGTTGAGACTCCTTCTAGGAAACAGTGAAGTCACCAAAATGTTTAAGCAAGGGGGCACCATGATCAGAATTGTGTTTTAAAAGATAGCTGGCATCAGTAGAGGAAGGCTTGGGAAGTAAGAATAGAATAATGGTCATTAATTATAGTGAAGTTGAGAATAAGTTAAGGAGAGATTTTAGGAAGTAAATTTCTTTTCTAAATTGGCAACCTTACTCTATATAATTTTTATGTGCATACTATCAGGTTTGGGTTAGAGCGATATGGATGGGAAAAGCATTTTTCCAGCAGAGTTAAGAGTAGAAGATGGTGCCTTAACTCAGAATTCGTAAAGCGAGGGCTGAGATTGAAGTTTTCCTGAAAATGATTTTTCAGGGGAGAATTCTCAGGAGAAGGGGAGCAAGACAAGCACAACAGGCCAAAGAAGACATCCCAAGAAGGATGTAGTCTCAGTGCAAACTGGCTTTTGCGTGGCCTGCTCACACAGGGGAACTCTAGAACATACATTATACTCTGGGGATAGCCCCACTTACCCCCGCAGGAGGGTAATTCTCAGGTGAACTGGCACCGTTCTGCTAATGATAAATTTTTGGCAAGGGTGCAGGAAGGAGCTGTTAGCAGCCAAACACTCATGGCAGCTGGGGAATGAGAGAGGTGCCAACAACAAACACTGTAGTCCACGCCTTGCAATGCTCAGACCCACTTGCTTCTTATATTAAGTTTACTCTTTCCAGGCACAGCTGCTGCAGGATTCTGGTCAGTCACCTTTTCTGGCCTTCACGTAAGAGGATATGTAAGAGAAGAGTTAGCAGAACAAACTGTAACTTCCCCTGCTGCAGTTGGCCCCCAGGCCACAACATAGTCATCATCTCCCTCCCCTGTCCCCCTTTTAGATGCTCCTCCTTAAGGGCCAGCACTTCTGCAGGTCTAGGTATATGGCCAAGAGAGGTAAACCGAACTCTCATCTCTAAGGCATCTGAGCACCTGGTTACCGTGCTCTAGTCAAGTTGTGGTTGCTGTACTTGCTCAGTATAGTAAAACAAGGCATGAGAATACAAACTATACCCCACTGGGTCACCTGAGTGGCAAACACATTGCTCCCTACCTTTGGTATGTGACAGCATCGCTGTCTCCTCATGATAATCAGGGCAGTTTCCCTGCCAGTATGGTAACTTTTTTGTGCCAGCTAGTATACTGGTAGAGGAGCCCAAAGTAATCTGAAAATAGCCATAGTTTTGTTTACTGAGACTCTTGCTATATTCCCTGGTGGAAGTTTCCCTCCATTGAAACCTAGAACCAAAAAAAACCTACAGTTGCAGGAGTGGGTCACTGGGAATGATGGTCAGTGGAGTCCATGTCATATTTACCTTTGAGTCCTGGACTCATGTATTTTCCTTGTTGGGAACAGAGAACCATATAATGTCCATTGGTTTAAAGTGTGTATTAGCCTAGCTGCCATGGCTCAGTTGGTTGAGTGCCATCCTGTGCAACTGGCTCGATTCCCAGGCAGGGCACATGCTTGGGTTGTGGTTTGAGCCCTAGTCAGGGAGTATGCAGGAGGCAGAGATCGATGTCCTGCCTCTCTCTCTTTCTCTCTCTCCCTCCCTCCCTCTCTCTAAGCATGTCCTTGGGTAAGGATTTAGAAACATTTTTTAAGTGTATATTATACCTTGAAACATGGTACTCATCCTCAGAGTGCCATCTCTAAACTGGTGCCTTTGTTGTGCCAGAGTGCGGTGGGATCGGTAAACCCTGTGGTCATGTACCACTGCCATACCTCCTTTGTCATAATGTGAATTCCTTGGTCCAATTAACTTGATACTGTCCATATAAAGCACAGAAATGATGCTCTGCAGAATGTTCAGACAGTCCCGGTCCCTCTAGACTATATTTTGACTGAGCTGGAGAATTACCATAGCACTGAGACAAGGCCATGACCACTGTTGTTCAACCATATGAATGTAAGCTATGTCTTGATCCTTTTCCCGATGGGTATTGAAAATAACACATTTGCCAGAGCAATAACCACAGGCCTTGTATCCACTAGCTTGCGCTAGTGCATATATAACATAGAGCCCAGCTGTTGCAATTGCAACTACAATTTGGCTAAGTTGGCAGTAGTCCACTGTCATCCATGTGATCCATCTGCTTTGTGTATCATCTGGCTGGTGAATTACATGGGAGATCATGGGGTCCTTCCCTGCACTCTTTAAGTCTCTGAGAATGGTACTTATCCGTGCAATTTCCCTCAGGATGTGATAATTGATTTTAATTTACTAACTTGGCAGAGGAGATAGTTTCAAGGATTTTCACTCATCTTTTGATAACACAATAGCCAACCAAGAAAACAATGGTAGTACCAACTCCTAATAGGTCCGTTCCAATTGTACATCCAAGGACTAGGTCAGTGACCACTGGGTGAGTGTGTAAACCCAGTAGACCCATTAAGAAATGTATTTGAGTCAGGGCTCCATTCACTTTCTGACATTTAAATATCAGCACTCTAACAAGGGGCCCATAAACTCATACCTTGTATCCATCAGCCCCAGAAAGATTTGAGGATCCCCTTATCCCCAGTGTACAGTTTCCTGAGTAATTATCTCTTATCCTTTTGGGGGAGGACTGGGGAGTCTCACAGTTGCCATTCCAATCTTACGTCCCTTTGTGGCAGTTGCACCAATGTTGCTTCTGCTGGTTACGTGCTGCCCTATAGCTTCTGTTAATTTATAATCCTATCATCCCCATTGCCACAGTGAGCCCCAGGCCTGTCATAGCATCACCCCCTATTTCTGGCCTAAGAAGGACTAGGCAGCTCCACTGCTGGAATCCCCTTCATCAGCAGATTCCTCCCCAGGTTAATAAACAAAATATTCTGCAAGACCTCCTGAGGAACATAGTCAAGTGTGGATTTTTCAGTTTTATATAATGGGCCTATTTTTCCATGCCCATTTTTTAAAATGAGTTTTTTTCCTTCCTCCGCAATCCATTTCTATCGTGCTGGGATGTCTACTTAATTTCATGTGGGCCATCACTTTTTCCAAGCAATTAAGAGTTATCCCAGTCTTATACTTGACCTATCACCCGGGGCCTTGGTTGGGTGTTAAATTCTGTGTCACAACAGAGTAATACTAGAGAACCATATAGGTTCCATGTAGCTTTATAGTATGCCTCCCTCCAGCACCCCCTGGATGCAGGACCCTCAGGATCTACTCCCAGGCAACTCTGTGCACCCATGTCAGCCATCTCCTGGCACTCTCTTGGTGATTTCTTGTCTCCCCCTTTAGCAGCTGTTATTTATCTAATCTGGTTAGGATGAGATATGGCCCAAATTATCAGTCTGACTTCCATGAGGAAAAGTGCAGACAGGTCCTGAGGACTGTTTTATGAAAAAACCTGAGTTTTCTGTATAGTCTCGAAGATGTCTCTCTTTTCCAACAAGATAGAAGGGGCTTACTAGTTACTGTGCACCAGAGGTGTTTAGGAGAATATGTAGATTTAAGGTTCTCAACTACCCAGATATCCCCATCCCAAACCTCAGGATCCTACTCTGTTTCTTCCAGGCCCCTGAATCTGGATTGTGTAGGCTGAGAATTTAGCCTTCTTTAAAGTTCTGCTTTTTTTTTTTTTCTTCTACAATTATGATGCGAACCTGATCTTCAAATCTGTCTTCCCTCTAGCTAAAATAGATGAGTGTCTCTTTAAATGCTTCTAATAAGTCTTTCTGACTCCCACAGTGTGCTTTAAATCCTGAATAATAAATCTGAGCCTGCAGGGCAGACAGAATCTAAAATGACTCCCAATGAGCCCTGATCCCCAGCATTCACACCGTTGTATAATGTTGTATAATCCATTGTCTTGAGTATGGGCTGGCTTTGTGATTTGCTTTTAACCAACACAATATGACAAAGGTGATGAGATGTCACTTTCATGATTAGGCTATATAAGATTGCCATTTCCTTCTTGCTGGCAGAATCCCTCTCTTGTTGGCTTTGATGAATTAATCTGCCTGTTGGAGAGGGGCCCTTGTAGCAAGAAACTGAGGATGGCCATTAGCCAACAGCTCACAAGGAACTGAATCCAGTCAGCAATCACAGGAGCTTGAAAGTGGATATTTCCCCAGTCAAACCTTCAAGTGAGAGCCCAGTGCTGGATCACACCCTGATTGCAATGCCTAAAAGACCTATTGCAGAGGGCAACTTAAGCCGTCCTAGACTCCTGACTCAAAGAAACAGGAAGAGAGTGTGTGTTTTTTAAGTTGCTAAGTTTGTGATAATTCATTATACAGAAGTAGTAACTAATACAGTATGTCATTTTCTCCATTCAATGCATCGATACTTGGTTATGATCACCCAATCCACAGTCCTTATAGTTCCAAATTCCCTCTGTCTCTCAAAGCCAGAGACATTGCATTAGCTAAGATGTCCTTTTCTATGTGTATCTCAGCCCAGTTGACCACCATGGGTAAACATTTTAGCCTAGAGTTGGCAAAGTTTTTCTGTAAAGACCAGATAGTAAATATTTTAGGCTTTGCAGGGCAAACAGTTTCTGTCTCAAATATTCAGTTCTGTCTGACAATACATAAATGAGTGTGTTCCAATAAAACTTTATTTGCAAAAAACAGGAATCTGGATTTGGCTCACATGCCATAATCTGCTGATCTCTGAAAAAAAATATATATATATATATATATATATATATATACACACACACACACACACACACACACACACACACTAGAGGCCCGGTGCACAAAAATTTGTGCACTTAGGGGGAAGGGGGGGTCCCTCAGCCCGGCCTGTGCCCTCTTGCAGTCTGGAACCCCTCGGGAGATAACGACCTGCTGGCTTAGGCCTGCTCCCGGGTGGCAGAGGACAGGCCCAGTCCCTAGGTGCAGCCCCTGGTCGGGCTCAGAGCAGGGCCAATTGGGGAGTTGGGGCACCGCCCCTGTCATGCACAGAGCAGGGCGGATCGGGAGGTTGCGATGCCACCCTCAGTGACGCTCAGGGTAGGGCCGATTGGGGGGTTGGGGCACTGCCCCCTGTCACACTCTAGGCAGGGTCGATGGGCAGGTTGCAGCGCCACCCCTGTCATGCACAGAGCAGGGTCAATCAGGGGGTTGGGGAGCTCCCCCCTGTCACTCACAGAGCAGGGCCCATCAGGGGGGTTGGGGCTCCGTACCCTGTCACGCACAGAGCAGGGTCAATCAGGGGGTTGGGGAGCTCCCCCCTGTCACACACAGAGAAGGGCCGATCAGGGGGTTGGGGCACCGCCACTGTCACACCCAGGGCAGGGCCGATGGGGAGGTTATGGCTCTACCCCATCACACACAGAGCAGGGCCCGGCGGGGGGGGGGGGGGGGGGCGGGGGGGGGGGTGCCGCACCCTGTCACACACCGAGCAGGGCCGATCAGGGGGCTGGGGCACCGCACCCTGTCACAGAGCTGCAGGGCGATCAGGGGGTTGGGGAGATCCCCCCTATCAGGCACAGAGCAGGGCTGATCAGGGGGTTGGGGTGCCTTCCCCTGTCATGAACAGAGCAGGGCCGGTAGGGAGGTTGTGGCCCTGCCCCCTGTCACACACACAGAGCTGCAGGGCCAATCAGGGGATTTGGGCGCTGCCCCCTGTCACGCTGATCCTGGTGCCGGGAGGCCTCACGGCTCTGCTGATCCCGGTGCTGGGAGGCATATTACCCTTTTACTATATAGGATAGAGGCCTGGTGCACAGGTGGGGGCCGGCTGGTTTGCCCTGAAGGGTGTCCTGGATCAGGGTGGGGGTCCCCACTGGGGTGCCTGGCCAGCCTGGGTGAGGGGCTGATGGCTGTTTGCAGCTGGTCACACACCCTTCAGGGTGGGGGTCCCCACTGGGGTGCCTGGCCAGTCTGGGTGAGGGGCTGAGGGCTGTTTTCAGGCTGGCAGGTGACTGAAGCTCCCAACCGCTCCTTTTTTTCTTTTTTTTTTTATTCTGGGCCAGCTTTATCTCTGAGGCTTGGCTCCAGCTCTTAGGCCTCCGCTGCTGAAAGCAGGTTTCTGGCCTTTGTTTACCTTCTGTATTTGAAACAATGTTGCGATCCTGCTGGCTGAAGCCTGGCAGACTAAAGCAGGTTTCTGGGGTTTTGTTTAGCTTCTATATTGTAACATAGTTGCTTAGAGTTGCAGCTCAGAGGCCGGCAGCGGCAGGCGGGGAACGTTGGAGTCCTCCGTCACTGAAGCAAGCAAGCCTCATGTTCGCTTTAAGCTGCCTGGCTTCCGGCCGCCATCTTGGCTAGCAGTTAATTTGCATATTGCCCTGATTAGCCAATGGGAAGGGTAGTGGTTGTACGCTAATTACCATGTTTCTCTTTTATTAGATAGGAGATATATATATATATATATATATATATATATATATATATATATATTTGACTTCAGAGAGAAAGAGAGAGATAGAAACATCAATGATGAAAGAGAATCATTGATTAACTGCCTCCTGCACACCCCACAGTGGGGTTCGAGGCCGCAACCCGGGCATGTGTCCTGACTGGGAATCGAACTGTGACATCCTAGTTCATAGGTCAACATTCAACCACTGAGCCACGATGGCTAGGCTGGACTCTGATCTTGACAATCACATTGCTCCGGAATGCCAGAGACTGACAATACTGTGCCTATCACAGCAACAGTGGCCTCATTGCCATCCTCATACTCTGCTTCCTAGGTCTATTTGCAGTACTAGCCACCTTGGCTGGGATTTCCTAAAGGTAGAACCTAAGCAAAATATTTTTATAAAAGTGACTTATTGAAGAAGTGCTCTTAGAAGAAGTGGAAGGGAGGAGACAGAATAGGGCAAGGGAAGAAGCTAAGCAAGGGTGTGTGTTCCGCTGAAAAGGGTGGGAGTCTGGTTCCACAGGAAGCTCTGAAGCACCAGAATTTGCTGGGTTCCAACCCCAGCAGGTCCAGGGGTCCCCAAAGGTGTGGATGGAGTCGGCGAAGAAAGAATGACACAGAGACAGCGTTCAGTTGATCAGCAGCCTAGCCAGGATCTCTAGCCAAGTTCTGGTCAGGATCTCCAGCGAAGTTCTGGTTAGGATCTCCAGCCAGGTTCTGTGTCCATGTTCTCTTGCTAGGTTCTCCAGCCAGGTTCTCCAGGTTCTCCAGCCAGGTTCTGTAGCCATGTTCCCTCGCTAGGTTCTCCAGCCAGGTTCAGTCACCAGGTTCTAGTCAGGTTCTCTTGCCATGTTCTATCCAGGTTCTGTGTCCTGTTGTCTTGTTACATCTGTATTTATACTAGTTGATTCCAATCCTATCAATCTCTGTTCCAAAGGTTAGGGCATTTCTTATCTCCATTCCAGGGAGTAAAGATTATGTAGCTTAAGGGTGATTGTTCATAGTTAAAGTGATTAACTACCCGCCTGGCACTTAGTTAAGGGGTTTTATTCCCTCCCTAACTTCAGGGGAAAATCCCTACCTGGGGAAACAACCTTTCTCGGAGAGGTGACCTTGGTTAAAACACATAGTGCCAAGAAGGAGAGCAAACATATTAAGAACAGTATGCCATATACGCCAGGTCCCTTGAAACATATGCTGTGCAGATGTTTCTTCCCTGCAGCGACTGTGTCAAGCAGCAAGGATGGACAGGCTTCCGGCAAGAATTCAATCCAGTCTTGCCACAAGGGGGGATCTGGAAGGGGAGAACCTTTATACTCCTATCAGTTAAGCATTGGCTGCTGGCTACATGGGGGGGGGGGGGGGGTTGGGGGGGGGAGGTGGAGGGGGACATTCCAAACAAGGCAGTTTCCCTTCTCAGAAGCAGAGGGCAGCTGATGGTTAACCAAAACTCCCAGCTGCTGGGGTATGGGTGCTTCCCTAGTCATGGGGCAACCTGTTTACCTTAATTAAACTTTTGTTGATAGCCTGAAAGCATTATCACTAATTTCTAAGGGATGGAAATGGGTGGTTAAAATATATAGAATATTAATGATGAAAAAAATGATGTGCAATAATTTGTTAGTTTTTGTTACATACTTTATAGGTGTTGCTGGTTATCATTTTCCTTCGCCATTTGTCATACTAGAACTGACATAGTCAAAGTGGATAGAATTAAATGACAGTTTGGGGAGCAATTAAGGGAAACATGAGCAGTACCAAGATACAAAGCAAATAGCTCAAAGCTCTTATATTGTCTAGTGCTCACTATTACATAATATAATATCAATCACCAAGGAGCCCAGCTGCTTCAATGTCTATACCAGTGATGGCGAACCTTTTGAGCTCGGCGTGTCAGCATTTTGAAAAACCCTAACTTAACTCTGGTGCCGTGTCACATATAGAAATATTTTTATATTTGCAACCATAGTAAAACAAAGACTTATATTTTTGATATTTATTTTATATATTTAAATGCCATTTAACAAAGAAAAATCAACCAAAAAAATGAGTTCGCGCGTGTCACCTCTGACACATGTGTCATAGGTTCACCATCACTGGTCTATCCCATTCTATCCCATACTAGCTGTGGGAACCTGAGCCAGTTACCTAAACTTTTGTGTCTTAGTTTCTTATCTATAAAATGGAGCCAATACTAGTATCTATTCCAGAAGGTCATTGTGGGGGAAAATGAACACGTGGAAGTGTTTACAATAGTACTTGGTACATAGTACACACTTAGTAAATGTTAGCTTTATTATTATTATTGTTGGTGGTGTAATGTTTACTGTGATCATTAACTTATCTATTGTTATATTTATTTTTTTAACCAAAGAACAAATGTTATTTATCTTTAAAATGTATTAATTTTATTTTAAGTGTAGTTGGGATACAATATTATATTAGTTGTATTAGTTTCAGGTGTACAACATAGTGATTTGACATTTTATTGTTATATTTACATGTACCTTTTATAACGTACGCTTAATTGCACTGTGTGTTATGGGCTCAATTTCCTCTTAGTCTTGCACTTTAGAACACTACAAAGTTGGATTAGATTAGTCTGCTTTCAAGCAAAAATCCAAGTGTCCTCCCTAGACCCCAAGGGAAATTTTGCAAAGAGCCATATTCTTGATCCCCTTCTGTAGAGAAAAGTTGAAAGTATACCTATGCTTCTAAGCAAAAACCATGAAAACAATTTTTTCTCTATCCACATCTGAGGTAATTATCCTTTAGTAATAAAACTTTAAGAGCCTCCAATTTTTGGTAAGGGAAAATTATGCCTTCATTTTGTGAAGTTTGGTGGCCTGACTGACCATAAACAAGAACTTCAGAGAGTCCAAAAATATTCTGCAGTTTTCAGACATAGTTTGCAACTGTGTCTATCGAAGCTCATAGATAATATTATTTGTATATTTATAGACAATGCTTCAAAAGATAAGTTTCCAACTTTTCAATTTATACTATTATTTTTGAATTTATAATAATGCTCAGAGTACAAGTTTCTATACTTTGGATCCATATGAAATATATCTGATCCCTATTGTCTGTCTAGTGTTTTTACTTTTTCTCTTCCTCTTTATAAACCACTACTCCTTTTCATCGTTATAAATCACTGCTCAGTACAGAAGAGAATAGGAACCCAGCAAGTAGGAGATTTGGACAGAAGATCACAATTATTTGACCAGTGAAACGTATGGAAAGGGATCAGAGCCTCATTATCTTTCAAAAATAGTTAATGAAACTGCTTTTAGGTCACTGAAGAGCTGGAGATGGGATTGCTTCATCAAACACTGACGAAGAAAATGCATGCCAATGCTTTGGAAAGACAAGTTGTCACTCTGCTCCATAAATATTTATTCTGCAGATGGTTTTTAAACATACCAACTTCCTTTTTATAAGGAAAAGTTAAGTTTGTATATTTATTTTATGTTACAGAACTTTTCAACAGTTGGGACTTTTAAACACATTAATTCCATTTCCTTTCCTATTTAAAATCAGTGGCTGGAAATGAACAGATCATAACACAGTAGGATTTTCACACTAGTAGGTTGGTCTCACCTACTATGTCTTTATTTTGGCAATGTAAAAATTTTTTTTAAAAAATTACAAGTCCTTTGGAAATCCTGCTCTTCAGAAAGAAAAATATTTCAAATCAATAGACCATTGGACAGCAAACAGATTTTGAAAGATAATTAAACTAGAAAACTAAATTCTTTTTAACCTAAATGTGATCATGCCTAACTGATTTAAAAGCTCATTTGAAAAATTTAAAAAGCTTCATTTTTTCATTGAGAACTTAAGTATAATATAATAAGGAAAAACTGGTGTCATGTGAATCAAAAACCACATTAAATATCAATACACATCCGACTGGCATGGCTCAGTGGTTGAGCACCAACTTATGAACCAGGAGGTCTCCGTTAGATTCCCAGGGCACATGCCTGGGTTGTGGGCTTGATCCCCAGTAGGGGGTGTGCAGGAAGCAGCCGATCAATGACTCTCGCTCATCACTGATGTTTCTATCTCTCTCCCTCTCCCTTCCTCTCTGAAATCAAAAAAAATAATTCTTTTAAATCAACACACTGCATTGTGTATTTGATTTAATCACCAAACACTCATTGAGCACTGAGTAGATGCCAGGGTCTGTGACAGCTGCTAAGAATGCAAAAATGAAGTTACTGCCCTCAGGGAACTCACAGTCTAATGCAGGCGACAGCCACTTCAGCAGCTATCTACAATCCAGTATGACAAGTGCTGTACTAGCAGCTAGCAGCATCAGCTAAGTATTATGGGAGCAGGGGAAAAAGACTGCCCAAATGTGGTTTAAAAATTAGAAATGCAATAAGAATTTTTTAAGACCCAAGGATCAGTCTGTATATGAATTAAGATTAGCAAAAGCCTTGTGGGAGCAAATATAGAGGAAATGTCTTAACGGTGACTTCCCAGGAAAAAAATGAAAGTAAAAATATTTAGAGAACCACCAGATTGTGAGCAATGTGTCTATTTTAACAACTCAAGAATATTTGGGCGGGACCTAAGTTGTGACTTTAATGACATCCCTCATTCCATGCAATAGTATCCCTGTAACTGCTAAAATTATTAACAATTACAAAGAATCATTATTTCACCATGGCAGTCAACCACATGCTAAAACTGAATTTGCACCGTGGTATGCTCAGTTCTGAGGCAAATGTGGTCACAATCGATTAATATCTAAGAAAATTACAGTGTGACAAAAACTGAAGTGAAATGCTCAGCTCTTCATTGAGTTAATAAAACCCATTTAGTCAGCAAGATATAATTACATGAACCTGCAATATGAATGTATTGCTTTGGCATTTGCTTTCATATCTCTTTAGGCAATTAAATGTGCTACCAACCACGGTTCTTTATCTGAGTTATCATCTCCTCCCCCATTTTGCTTCCACAATGAATAGATTTTTTTTTTTTCTAGACAGGTTTTTGAGTAAGGAGGTTAAAGTAACAAAAACCTCTGGCTTGGCAAATTTTTCTTTTTCCTGAAAAATATCCCACGCATTTGCTTTTATTTAGGAGGTAACATACAGGGTTAAGTTGTCTTTAATTCGCTGCCTCAATATTCACATTGCCTTTTGGGCGGTGAATGGACATACTATGTAAAACTGCTCTGCTACTGCTTAAACTCTTCCCTCTGTCTGTCCTCCGCCTGTTTTTGGTCATTAAGATGATTTTGCCTTATCTTTCTGAATATTTGAATAATATGATGAACTTCCGAAGCACTTTACAACACAAAGACTTAAATACAGTCCCTGCCCCGTGAATTTTTCATATACTGAAAAGACACCTTTCAAACAACGTTGGAAAGATATTCTTTCCCAAAAAAGAAGTGACAAGAGGGAAAAGCCAGTTGTCTCTTTTCTAATCCTTTGTCTTTGACATCTGTCATTTTGGGGGAGAAGGGTAGGTGGGTGTTGGGTGGTGTTACAGTAGTACTTGAAAAGTTCCCCTCCTTCTGGGGTGCTAATTCTCTACCCTTGGTCAATAACTTCCTATCTTACTTTCTTACTTTCAGATACCTTTCTCTTTAGCTCACAGCTAGAGAATCATATTTGCAAATACTTAATACCCTTGAATTAAAGTTTGAAAAACACATTAGCAACAGCTATAATAATGATTAAAGTATGCACATTTATTTAGCGATTCACAAGTATCAAAGCGCTTTGTACATGTAATCTTATTTGATCCTCACAATCACTGTGTATCCAAGTTTTATAGTTTTTCATTTTACACAAGAGAAACTTAACTACTTTGATTGGGTTTCCCCAGAAGCTTATATGACAAGGATTCAAGTGCAACTAATTTATATGGGAGCCAAACCCAGAAAACACTGACAGGGAGCGGGAAATGAGATGGGGAATGGAAGAAAGCCAATAAAAAGTGCATTTTCAAGGCAGTTTCCAATTTGGCAACTGGAGCTCAGTCCTGCTGGGTAACTCTGAAAGGTGGTGTAGAACACAACTCAGCATCAGCCCAACCAACGGGTGCAGAAGCTGGGATATTTATCTACCAACTCCCCATCCATCTTTGGGTGAAGTTGGCCGCCATCGATAACAACTCTAGGGTAATCAGGGCTTTCCTTTTTGTATGCTGAGCATATTCTCAAAGCCAGAAAGAAGTCGTCAGTCCCAGAGTCGCAGGTGTTCACAGTGAGCAATCTTCAGGGTTCAGAGGTGAACACTTAGGGCAGTGGTTCTCAACCTTGGCTGCACATTAGAATCAGCTGGGAATCTTTTTAAAATCCTGA
Source organism: Myotis myotis (assembly GCF_014108235.1). Classification (NCBI taxonomy): domain Eukaryota; kingdom Metazoa; phylum Chordata; class Mammalia; order Chiroptera; family Vespertilionidae; genus Myotis; species Myotis myotis. The sequence continues at coordinate 59,284,183 of NW_023416324.1, forward strand.
TTTCTGGGCCTCATCTTCCGGAAATTCTGTTTCTTTGTTGTGGGGTGAATTTTTTTAAAAATATTTTTAAAAATATATTTTATTGATTTTTTTTTACAGAGAGGAAGGGAAAGGGATAGAGAGTTAGAAACATTGATCAGCTGCCTCCTGCACACTCCCTACTGGAGATGTGCCCGCAACCAAGGTACATGCCCTTGACCAGAATCGAACCTGGGACCCTTGAGTCCGAAGGCTGACACTCTATCCGCTGAGCCAAACCTGTTAGGTCATGGGGTGAATTTAAAAAGATTCCCAGGTGATTCTAAGGTGCAGCCAAGGTTGAGAATCACTGATTTAGATAGTCTGTTTCTTTGTTACTAATGTTGTGGCCTCACCCCATAACAAAGAAACAGAATTTCCTGAGGATGAGGCCTAGAAATCAGAATTTTAAAAAGATTCCCAGATGATTCTAATATGCAGCCAAGGTTGAGAACCACTGACTTAGGGAATATGGGCAAGCAGCACATAGTCCATTCACCAAGCTCAGCAAGGTTAGGCAATTTATCAATCCAAAGTCATACAAGTGGTGAAGGCAAGGTCAGGAAGCGAACGAGGCCCTTGATGGTTTGGTAAATTCCCTGTTATAGTAAAACTCGATGGCATTCCTTGTGATCCAAGATAATTTAGGAGGGAGAAGAGAGAATATACAAAAACAAAAAGGTATTCTTTGAAAAGGTCTTATAGTAATTAAGATTTTTCCCCTTATATATATATAATAAAGTTATTCAAAACTTACAGCCTTTACAGAATGCAAAGAAATATCAATACATTGTTCTTCACACAGAAAGCATACTAATACCTTGCCAAAATATGTTGCCAACGTTTTCAGGCCAATTGGGGGAATTTTGCCAAGAACACTGGAACAAATTTTAGTATTTCCAAATGTCACAATACATTTGCAGGACATGTACGTTGCAGAAAAATATGACAAACAAGTGGTTAGGCAAATGTGATGTGGAAAAGTCACAGCCAACGGGTACATAATCCTTTGCAGCCTCTTCACAGCAGCACCCCTCAATCATCAGCATCAGTAGGCTTTCACAGTTGTGAAATATTTGCATACAGATGTGAAGTTATTCTTGTGTCTTACTCAATAAATGAGAATGGGGCTATATGCACCCCTGAGTTTTCAATTAATGTTGTTGACAGAATGAATGGCTATTTATGCCAACCAGCCTTTCATGTTCATTCATGGTACACAATACCTAAGTCTTAAAGATCTCATCTAAATGCCTCCCCTCTTAGGAGGGTGCTTATGGATTCCATTGTATATATAGGGTAGCATAAGGTTCAATGGTTCTATCTAATCAGCAGAGTGGCCCTTACCTTTTAGCAAAGGCTGCTGAAGCCTTTGTTCTGCAGAGGGCCTTTATCCTTCCACTTCTACAATAACTCAAATGTCTGATTGTAAAAAGAGCTTAGGCAACAACTGCCTGAACTTAACTTTCCCAAGTATACCCATCGTCACCACATCCTAGCACTCAAACGTTTGAGGAAAGGATCTCTAGACAGGAAAATGATTTTCCTATATGCAGTAAATTCTCCCTACACTCATCCATTTGACTGTGTGAACAGGGGCCTAGCACATAGTTGGAAACCAGTAAGTGCTTACTGAATGGAATCAACAAGCAAGTTGCAAAACTATCAGCCTTGGCCACTGCATATTCTAAGATTTCTGTAACATGATACAGGAGGTGGAAGGTGAGGACCCCTTTTCACCCCGCCCATCTCACAATATGAGAAAGGTGTTCATAGTAAATGAGTAAAATTTCACTTTTCTACTGGGATTAGAAATGGAGAATTCCAATGGGCTTACTCATTATTTATATTAATTAAAATTAAAACAATAATTTTTCTTTCTATACAGACTTATTATTTAAAAAAGAAATTTCACAGATACATGATCTCCTTTTAGTTGCACATCACCCCTGTGAAATGGCTAAGTATTACTGTCTCCATTTTTTTAGATGAGAACATTGAATGACTAAGCTTAAATGATGTCCCCAAAGTTGTATATTTAATTGGAAGGGAAACCAGAATTCCATTCAGGTGACATCACAAACTGGGATACTGATGCAAATTTGTCAAATGTCATCTAAAGTTCAAACTACATTTCCCAAGTTTTAAGACTCCATATAAAAAGTGCAGGCATATTTGTTTACTTCTACAAAGCAAATTAAATGTGTAATCCATGCATTATTGATGTTTATTAGTTTAATTCCAAGAAGTATATGTATTAAATTGCCTTTACAAGAGAAACTGTATTAAAACAACTTGTATTTACATGCCTTTTTAGTTTACTTGAGTGTTTATTTTACCACTAACTTTAGACAGAGATATAAATTGACACTATCTTCAAAATCTGACATCCTAATGGCTGTTCCCGAGCACAGACCAGGGGACTGTATGCCAGGGGACTCAGCCTGGGACAGAAATGTACCAATACTGGAGGCTCCTTATTAAGGGTTCATGTGCAAACAAGCAAAGTCAGACCAAATGGTCACCAAAGGCCCCGAGTTGTAAACTAACCCCAAAGGATCTATTTAGAGTTTTAAAAACATTTTTTTCATCATTTCTAGAAGAATTCCAGCAGTTCTAACCCATCTCTAACTTCTTATTCTTTTCAAGGGTAGCTCTTTTCCTGTTGAAATCATCTTTCTGCTCTATGGCCAGCACAGACAAGAAGAGGCAGACAGGCCCAGCACAGACCCCACGACTCTTAGAGCTATTAAAGGGCAAATGCAGAGATGTCTGGGGCCAATGTTCATAGGATGCTCAAACACTCTGCCTGAAGGGGAAACCACTGCCCAATTTGCAGTTACACACTATGACTATATAAGCATTTTAAATCTGGAAGAGAAACTTAGAGATTATTTCATACAAATATACTCATTGGATAGCTTAGGAAACAAATCGCTGAGAACTGAAATGACTTGCCCAAGTCAATGGCAAAGCTAGAGATAAAACATACCACTCAGAGTGGAATAAGATACATTTATTTGTTTGTTTGTTTGTTTATTTATGAACACAAACAATCAAGACCGACTAGTGGTGAGGCTGGTAAACCGGACTTGAGAGCCCAAGATTTCCACGTAAATATTTTTTACTTACAAGCCTTGAGACAGAATGACAAGTCAGTTTGGCCTCCTTGCCTAAATAATGAGGTTAATATTTATTTCTGAAAAGGCTTCGATCTATCATCTAAAGCCTTAAATCATACTCATTCAATGCCATGCTTAAGCATTATAGTAATCAAAAGGCACAGCCAGTCCGGAACACCGAGGCTGAGGAGAGATGCTAAATAATGAGCCTGCTCCCACCCTGTGCATAGGTGATCATTGGTGAGAGAAGGGCATGGCTAGCAATCGCTTTTTCCTTGGTGCAGTGTGGAGTGGAGCAGGATGATTTATAAACCTCAACACACTGAAGACCAAAAAAATAAATCATTAAGTAGCATGGCTCATGATTCAACTCGCTTCCCCCTTCCATCCTCCCCGCTTGCCCATCATGAGTAATAAAGTGTGTGGGCTTTAATAATTTATAGGAGATGTTGTTATAATGTGAGAATATTAACTTCGGTGAGTCTTTTAATTTGCTTGTTGATGGCAGCAGCACGCTGAAGGGCTTCTGCTACAGGACAGCTATGCTGCTGGCGCACAACTGTATTTTGACACTTCGGTCGGTCAGAGGCTCCTGGGGACTAGAGGAGACAGTTCGCTTGAGCACTGAGTTTATCAATTTGGTGCATGTCCCTCAGTGATTACATGCCCCAGAGAGAACTTAACCCAGAAGTTTGAAAGCACTTAGAATCATATTAGCACAATCACATACAACAATCCCCCCACACACACACATCCCCCCCACCCCGTGTCCTTGCAGACGCATAATGTGACAAAGCCTTTTTTTTTTTTTTTTACCCAGGACTACTCACCTCAGGTTTTCTAGGGGTGGGGGAGGGGTAGATGAAAGAGAACATTTAAAAACTAACAGAATGCAACACCAAGAAAGCCACCAAAATATTCCAGCTTTATCTGGGAATGTGGCCAATCTCTTCCCAGATACTAGTGTCCTTTAGAGATTCCCTGAGATGTTTTCTCATCATTCCACAAGTATGTGAGAATAGTGCTCCTCTCATATATCAGGAATAATTCCTCATTGCCCTGCCTTTGTTTCCACTCTGGAAGGGAAGAGCCATATAACACTTTAGTGAACATCAGAGAGAGAAAAAAACATACAAAATTTTTCATTGCAAAAATTGGGAGAATCAGAATGAGAGAAAAGGGAAGAAGAAACACTTCACGAGATGACGCTTTGAGAAAAGAGCATCTGGGTGACAGGACTGACTAGACTGAGAGCATCAGCAAGTCCCCATTCCCAAATTTTAACTTTACTCCAGAAGCCGCACATATAAATAAATGCTCACTTCTTTCTGTATTTCAAAGCAACATCGCAATATATAATTTTGTTTTTCTTTAAAAAACATGAAGCAGTAATTTCAGATATTAAAAATGAGGTGACAATATAGAAAGAAACCAGTAAAATGAGAGAGTTCAGGAATCATTGGTTTACAGTGAGGAAGTCTGGTGTTAATATCTTATCACATGGTGGTGGAATGGCAATCAATGTGTGGAAAGTTGGACAGAATCAATTATTTAAAGCTAGGTCTTTCTCTCTCTCTCTCTCTCTCTCTCTCTCTCTCTCTCTCTCTCTCTCTCTCTCTCTCTCTCGTTTCTAAAGCTATTTCTACTCCTTTGAATTTCCATGAACTTTTTTTCCTTTGACCTGAAATATTTAGTTCTTCCCTCCAATTTAAGCTGAATTTAGGACTTTCTCAAATGACCAAACCCAAGAAATTCTCACCAATCACAATTGGCCATTTATTCTTGAAACTTTGCACTTGGACCTGCTTCCCTTACAGGTTCTAGCTCAAGGTTTGGTTCTTTCCAAAGATGATTTGTGTGTGTGTGTGCATGTGTGTGTAATATGTGCATTACAACATGTAATTACTGGTGTGTGTGTGTATGTTGTGTTTTGTTTTTCAAAAAATGTAGATGCATATATATGTAATAAATCCCCTTTATAACTAAATCAACCAGGTCTATATGCCAATGCCCAGGCTCACCCATCCAATACCATACATTTCTGATATACTAAGACAAATGTTTAAACTGTAAACTTTTAATATTATTTTCTTGTATTTCAAAGTCCCATCTGTTAATCAAACCCCACCATTCTGAATAACACGTGTGGACTAGTACATGTAGTACTTTCTATCAGAGAGAATGGAAATGGAGCTCTGAAAGACAGGACAGTTGGGAAAAATATTTTAGAATTATCAGCTTACAACTACTAGTGCAGTTTTTTGGGTTTTTTTTACCCTCAACCAATGAAGGGGAAAATGCAAAGGTTGGTCCTGCTCCTCCCCTTTTCTTAAATGCAGTCTGGCTTATTTATTGAAGTCTAAATAAAGTTAGTAACTTGGTTAGAGCAATGGATCTTATACTTTGTTTAACAAAGGAACTTCTATTCACTGGTAAATCCTACATACAACCCAATATCTTGAACAGAACAGGGAGGAGTTAGTTTGGTTGAAATGGTGAGAGGTGAGCTGGAGCTCCCTGTCTTCAACTTTCCAAGGAGGGCTCTCGTTGGACTCCTGAAATTCAGTGAGATACAGCCTGAAAATTCTCAGTTATTCTCTCTCAATATTAATGTTTTTCTCTCTCTCCCTCTCCCTTCCTCTCTGAAATTAATAAAAATATATTTTTTTAAAAAGCAAATTGTCAGAGCAACAGGCAATAGTGCCAAGTGCAAGCAGACATCTTACACTGTTGAATTTTCCTGAGTGACTACTAAGAACTGCAACTCAATCAGGACTGAGGAGTTTTAGGATGGAAATTTTTCATGGCAAAAATTGGGTGAGTCAGTGGCAAATCAAGACAGTTGATCACCCCTTCATGGGGACCCTCTAATGAGAGTCCAGGTGACAAGTCAAATGATGTCTTTCAATGCTGAGATAGTAGCAGCAATGACATCTTAACATAGAGAACATAGCACATTAGGATTCCACTGAGCCATGTGTGGTTCACACTGGAGAGTTCTAGGTTCTTTGATAGGGGAAAGAAGGGAGAGACAATGAAAACGTAATCCTGTTAAAAACCACAACACAGCCCTAGCCGGTTTGGCTCAGTGGATAGAGTGTTGGACTGTGGACTGAAGGGTCCCAGGTTCTATTCTGGTCAAGGGCACATGCCTGGGTTGCTGGCTCAATCCCCAGTAGGGGGCATGCAGGAGGCAGCCAATCAATGATTCTCTCTTATTATTGATTTTTCTAACTATCTCTCCCTCTTCCTTCCTCTCTGAAATCAATAAAAAAAGTTTAAAAATATAAATTAAAAAAACAAAACACAGAAGGCAGGTCTACAACGGCAAACCCACACACTTTCAGAAAGACTTGATTTGTTTGTTTGTTTTTACCCCCAGGTTCTTCCTTCGAGTAGATAACAAGGCACTGGCACAACATCTCATTTCAGCCTCTAAAGTAAGAAAATTTACAGATGAAACTGAGCTTCAGTTCTTTTCACTCCAAATTTAGTGCCCGGTGTCCTACTAACCATATACCCTGGGGGTCCAATTTAGGGTCAAATTTAGGGTCACAGATGAGGATAACATAGGGACAGCAATTCCATGGGATCCTATAATGCCTGCCACCCAAGGTCAATGCAAAGAGCCCTTCCCCCAGGCTGCAAATCCTTTTGTATCAGCCCTGCCTGTGGAGATTGGGCCCTGCTTAATTACAAGGCTGAATTCTTAATGTGCTTGGTGTTTGTCAAGTCAGAAAGAGGAAAAACTATTCTGTCTGTGATTTATGTGCACCCAACGACAAACTATATTATTCAAGTGAGAAGAGCAGATGGTCCCAAAACAAGGCGGTTATGGCCCACAATTATAATAATTATAGTACCCAGTGGATCTCCAGGATATCAAGTGAGCAAGGAATCTAACTGTTACCCCAAAGACACTTAAAGGGAAAGGAGTTTAAACTAAGCCCCAAGTAATAAAGCAAGTTGAGACCCTTTTTCGTCAAGATGAAAAAGGTTTATTTCCTCATCATAGAAGGCAGCACCATAGGAGAGTGTGTCCTGCGAAGACCATGACCCCAGGCAGGACAGGCAGCCTCTCTGGGAATGTCATCAGCTACTTCTGTGAACAACTTTGTGAGCAAGGGCATTGCACTGATTTGGGTTATATTGGGAGAAACCTAACTTCTCAAAGGCTGATTTACATCAGTCATTTTTGTCCCTTATTTCCATTGCCGACAGTCTGGTTCTATTGTCTGTGACGATTAGATTTTGCAGTCCTGAAAATAGCCATGCAAATTACCAAAATGTTTTCCTTTTGAGACCTTATACATATTTGAATAAAATCAACTCTAAGCCTGTTAAATGGAATTAAATGAAATAGGCTAAACTGATGACTGAAAATGTAAAACTTCGGTAAAAGGCTCCCTCCATCCCACCCACTTTATTAATGGCCAATTGTAAATGACTTTCGCAAATGGAAACACCATTTGTCACTTTCTTAAACAAGTACTGCACTATATGTACTGTTTCAACTCCCCCCACTCAATTTAAGCATCAAGATTTATAGCTCGTCGTGAGCTCCTCTATCTTTCTGTTCCTTCTTTGTACCTCTCCAAATGCTCAAGCAGCTTTTTTTAGAATAAAGTGAAGATAGTTTATACTGAACTCAAATGGAACATTCTGAGACTTTGACTTTCAAAAATTCTCCCCTACTCCCTTGATTCTATTCTCTCCCACGGTGTAGTTTTGAGTTCTTTCACTCCTGTCCCAGTACCATTCACATTCTATATGAGCCTAACTTTCAAAATTCCTACCCTGTGTATCCTTGATTTTGCTTTTGTTTTTTGCTATTTTGAAACCATTCTGTATAACCTTGATTGGCCACTAAAGATTTATTTGTTCCACAGCAAACAATTACACTAAAATTCCAAACCATTTCGTTTCACTTGATCTTTCTGCAATGTGTGACCAAACTTTTGTCAACAAATTGCGTTAGTATTTACTTTATTTGTATAGAGGAGTATTTTATCAAAGATTACAGATGCCTGACACAACTTTTATATAGGCCACAGTAGATTACCAAGAAATGACCCCTACAAAAACACATACACACACTTCAATTTAATTCATGTCAATCAAATATCTGTTGGGTTTCCTTTGGTTAAATCGTATTTAGTAGGAACCTAAGTATTTGTCTGTGAACTCTGTTTTTTCTCTCTTTTCCTATTCATTTTTTTTTTATTTCTTTCTCCATTTCTCTTTCTTCTCATCCCTTTCTCTCACACACATACATCCTAACACAGCCATACAAACACATATACATATACGTGTGTGTGTGTGTGTGTGTATGTGTGTGTGTAATCTAAGTCTTTCATCTACTTGCTTATTCATCTGTGGCTTTCAAATAAGTATTTGACTTCTATAATCATATGACTAGAAAACTGGAAAGCAAACTTTTGTGCATTCCCATGAATCAAGTATCTTAAACAATGAAATGCCTCTCAGTCATCTAACTTTGACTTTATAACTGAAAGCAATGCTTTCATGAAGTGAATCATTTCTATGAACTTGAAAAATTCAAGATAACTTCAGAAATTTCATCTCTTAAGTCTTTTTTTAAAATATGCTTTATTGATTTTTTTACAGAAGTAAAGGGAGAGGGATAGAAAGTTAGAAACATCGATGAGAGAGAAACATCAATCAGCTGCCTCCTGCACACACCCCACTGGGATCAAGCCTGCAACTTGGGCATGTGCCCTGACCAGGAATCAAACGGTGCCCTCCTGGTTCGTAGGTCAACAATCAACCACTGAGCAACACCTGCCGGGCCCTTCATTATTTGGGTTTTTTTTTTACCTTTACAAATATTCACATGTCTCTTGTGTTATGAAAACATTTAGTAATGTAATTGTCCATATTTTAGAGTATTTATATTTTAGAAATTTCTCCCAAAATGCATTTGCCTAACTCTCCAAGATGACTTGACTTTTTTTTTTTAATATATTTTTTATTGATTAAGATATTACATATGTGTCCTTGTCCCCACGTTACCCTCTACCCCCCACCCCCCCCCACCCCCGCTCATGCCCTCACCCCCCCGTTGTCCATGTCCATTGGTTAGGCCTATATGCTTGCATATAAGTCCTTTGGTTGATCTTTCCCCCTTACCCCCACCCTCCCCTACCTTCCCTCCAAGTCCCGACAGTCGAATCAATGCCTCTCCGTCTCTGGATCAGTCCTTGTTCATCAGCTTATGTTGTTCATTATATTCCACAAATGAGTGAGATCCTGTGGTATTTATCCGCTCTCAAGTTCCATCCATGCTGTGGCAAATGGTAAGAGTTCCTTTTTCTTCTTCCTCTTCTTAAAGAATACCTTTCAGCATTTCATATAATGCTGGTTTGGTGGTGATGAACTCCTTTAGCTTTTTCTTATCCGTGAAGCTCTTTATCTGACCTTCTATTCTGAATGATAGCTTTGCTGGATAAAGTAATCTTGGTTGCAGGTTCTTGCTATTCATCACTTTGAATATTTCTTGCCAGTCTCTTCTGGCCTGCATGGTTTCTGTTGAGAAATCAGCTGACAGTCGTATGGGTACTCCCTTGTAGGTAACTGACTGTCTTTCTCTTGCTGCTTTTAAGATTCTCTCTTTATCTTTTGCTCTTAGCATTTTAATTATGATGTGTCTTGGTGTGGTCCTCCTTGGATTCCTTTTGTTTGGGGTTCTCTGCGCTTCCTGGACTTGTAAGTCCATTTCTTTCACCAGGTAGGGGAAGTTTTCTGTCATTATTTCTTCAAAAAGGTTTTCAATATCTTGCCCTCTCTCTCCTTCTGGTACCCCTATAATTCTGATGTTGGTACGCTTGAAGTTGTCCCAGAGGTTCCTTACACTATCTTCATATTTTTGGAATCTCTTTTCTTTTTTCTTTTTCGGTTGGGTATTTTTTGTTTCTTTGTATTTCAAATCTTTGACTTGATTCTTGGGATCCTCTTTTCTGCTGCTGGATCTCTGTAAATTATTCTTTATTTCAGTCAGTGTATGCTTAATTTCTAGTTGGTCCTTTTTCATGTCCTCCATGGTCTCCCTATACTTGTTGAGGGATTCATTAAATTTATCGGCGGTTTCCATAAAATTCTTGAAAAACCTTATAACCGTGGCCTTAAACTCTATATCCAATCGTTTGCTTTCCTCCATTTCTGCCATTTGTGACCTGTTTCTTTGTCTCCGCATTTTGGCAGCTTCCCTGTGTTGATAGAGTGGCCCTGTGCGCCAGGTGTCCTGTAGGGCCCAGTAGCTCAGCCTCCCCAGTTACCTGGGGTGGACACTCTTGGTGCACTCTTGGTGCCTTGGTTGTTGTAGAATCACTGGAAGGAATTGACCTCCAGGCCAATTGGCTGTGAGAATCAGCTGTGTCTAAAGTGGGAGAACTTCTGTGCTGAAGACACCCTTCTGGGGCAAGACTTGCTTCAGTGGGGCTTTGATGCTCACTGAGTCTGCTCCCTGAGTGCGTCCCTTATGGATCTGAGGAGTTGCAGTCTGGATGGACCCCCTCTGACCACTGGGTACAGTGGCTCCTGGATCTAAGGAGGTGCTAATTCAGCCTCTGCCTGAGGCCACACAGCAGGAGCCACGAAGAGGCTCAGCTGTGAAGCAATGCAAGCCGCTGCGGGGCCTTGGGCCTTCTCTTGGAAGTTCAGGGTCTGCCTGGTTCGGCTGCAGTTAGGTACATTCACATGCAAAAGCCTCTGCCGCAGCCTGGGTGGGGCGGGGTCTCAGGGAGTCAGAGGGCGGAGAAAGCGGCCATGGCCGATTCTCCGCCCGGAGTCGCGCGTCTCAGTGTTCCGGTAACGGCTGCAAGCACCTCTGAGGGAAAGCCGCCCTCAAGTTTGCTCGCTGCCGGACAGACCAGCTTCTCCCCGTATGAGACCTGGGTCCCCAGAGACTTCCCGGAACCGGAATTCAGAGCCGTCGGGAGTTTGTGATTCAAAAAGACAGCCGCGTCCTCAGGCGCCACCCCCTTTCCTCGCGCGCGCGCGCGCCGGCGCGCGCCGCAGTACCTCTGCACTTCACCTCCGCAGCACCTCTGGCTCTCAGCGTGCTTTTCTTTCCTTCTAGTTGTGGAATTTACACTCAGCCAGCCTTCCTGTTGTTCTGGATGATGTTTGCTCAGTCCTTTGCGGTAATTTTCAATTGTTGTGTGAGGCGATAATTTCCCGGTGTTTACCTATGCCGCCATCTTAGTTGCTCTCCGATGACTTGACTTTTAGTTAACATAATAAAAGAGAAAAATAGTCATCTCTCTCTGATGCTTACTGAGTTTAGAAAAATCTAATGAATTCTGATGTTTTAGTTGCATTATTATGGAAAGGGAAATAAAGACAACATCCATTAAAAGTAGTTGTTCTTTTTCTCTCTCTCAGTCCCTAGAGTTTATTCTCAAGGGGATTCTCAAGGCCATAAACTCATGAACCTTACTAAAGTGAAACACCTTCATAATATTTCTCCCAGGGTCAAAGAAAGGAAGCATTGAGCATGTGTGAGCATGCGGCTGATGCTTAAAAGGATGTAGTAAGTGGGTTTCATTGTACTGGCAGCTCTCATGGGTTCATTTTTTCTGCTACACTGGGTAGCATGTTCAGATCCAATTTTCAGTGCATGATTGCTCCTAGATATCTCTCAGTATTCCTGCTTCTGGAAAGTTCAGCTGTTCAGTCCTTGTTCCTTTCTCTAGGTGAAGGATGTGTCAGAAGGTGGAAGCAGACTGAGATTTGTTTCCCTGGCTGCTTCAGAACCCAGCTGTTGTGCATGAGGCACACGGGAAGGAAAGGCTAGACTCTTGCCCCGGAGCTGGCTTCACAGGATAATGAAAGCATTGGGGTTTTCTTTGCCAGTTTCCTAGCCACAGCCTTTATGCTTTTCTAAAGCCTTCTTCGGAGTTTGTTAACAATTGTCACAGAGAAAAAATAGGATCCAATGCTCGTTCAAATAAGTTTAGGAAATACTGAGTAAAACAAAGTTAAAGTGTTTTGTTTTTTTGTGTGTGTTCTCTAAAATGCCTCTCAGAGCCCTTATATGCTCATGTGCATTGTGGATATTGGAGGGAGGTTTATGTAGTGCTTACTAGTCTTATTTAACCACTAAATGTGTGTGTGTGTGTGTGTGTGTGTGTGTGTGTGTGTGTGTGTGTGATAGTGTCTCAGAGGACTAGTATTCCAAGAAATACACCTTGGAAAGCATAGCTACCACTTCATTGCCTGTTAAACACTAACAGCTCTTCTGTTGCTGACTTCTTCACCATGTGCCTTTATTTTATTCTTCTCCCCAGTTTCCTTACGCCCGTTTCTCTGTTCTATTCTTCTTATTCCTGCCCCCCCCTTTTATTCTCTTTCAGAAATTTAAAATAACTGTTAAATGACTAAAATAGTGCCTCCTAGGTCCAGTTCAGGTCAAGGCTCAGGCTCAGAGAAGAGATCACTTAAGACCTTCACACTTGGCAGATTTACTTTGGGGTTGGAGTGGGTGGGGTGAGGAAGAGATACTAAGCAAGTAAACAAATACATAAGTGAATTTTTATCTACTAATTCTTGTAAAGTAAACCAAAGTGCATTTGGTATGCATAAGTCTTGGGTTCTTTTTGGAAGATAATGCATACTATTACAAGTTCTGAGTGAGCTACTCCCCCTACAACCTTGCTGTTAGTTTATAAATGAAAGTAAGTCTCATACCAAATTCGACCACACATAAGAACTTTTATTAAATGAAGTGTATTAGTAAACAGGAATAACACAGTAAATAAAACCTGTCTTAAGGCTTAATGGAGTGTCATCTCTCTGTATTCCCACCATGTTACCTCAAGATTGTTGATATAAGAAGGTCCAAACCTGTGGACAATTTTTATAAAAATTTATTTGAGCCAAACAGAGGATATACCTGAAAGCAAGATCTCAACAGACTGAGATAGATGCTTCCAAGAAATGATGGTTTGCAGCTTTTTAAAGATGCATTTCGAATTAAGGAGGGGAACCTAAGGAAGATTATATGAAGGTGGGAGGAAGCAAGGCAGGTATCAGATTATAGGACAGATAAGATTATGTGCTCTCTTCAGGGTGGTCATACTTTAGGAAGAGGGCCTATAAAAAGACTTTTCAAATATATGTTCACCTAGATGCACCGAAACAATGAACAGGGCTTGCACAAAGCAAAGATAAACCTTTTAGTAATGAAGTTATGTCTCTGGGGCATGATGACCCACCATGACCTGCCCAGTTAGGAATTTCTGATCAGATCATTTAGTGAGGCTACTTTCAGTGGCCCCCTCTTTTTCATCCCCCCCCCCCACCTTTCATAAGGTGGATGTGACAAGTATTCTGCTACCCTCCTAGTCAGCATCAGGCCATCCAAGGTCTTCTCAACCAATGGCTAGACATGGGAAATATGGAGGTCAAGCTTTGCATTCCAATCCTTAAAAAAAAAGTGTTTTCTATATCTTGTTCATGCCAAATATAACCAAATGTTTTAGACACATCCATCTTTAATTTTATTATTAATCAGAGTCCATTTCTAGCATTCATTCTGCTAGTTAACAAAGCACTAATTTCACCAATAAAAAAATCCACTGTTGGCATTCAGTATGCTAATTAGCATAACATATTTATCAGAGACAAAGGTAGCTGAAATGTTTCTAGTAGCCTCCACTGGAGTAGCCTTTCTGTACAGTGTTAGCTAACAGCCTCCCAACTTCCTGTTGGGGTTGTGAACTCCTGATTAAGACACTATGGGTATTTGAGTGTAACTTCAACTAACTCATCCTTAGATTATAAGATCTATTCTAATACATTTTATGTAAATTACAGTGTAGCCTCACTAAGTTCTATAAAGAAAACAAAACAGGTTAGTGACGTAGAGTTTATCTGAGAAGGCCTCTAGGGCAAGGACAGGTGATATCTAAAGATATTCAAGTTAATATCTGAGTGAAGAGAGCAGGTAGACTTATGAAGATCTTGGGGAATTTCATTCCAGGCAGAAGTAAAAGAAAATGCAGGGTTCTGGTACAAAAGTGAGCTTGATGTGTTCAAGACGCCGACACAAGCCTAGTGTGACTGGTGCGATGAGACACTGTTCGGAATGAGAGATGAGCTCAGAGGGATGAAGAGAAACTCAATCACCCAAGGCCATTTTAAGGAGTTTGGATTTTATTCCAAATGAAATGGAAATTTGCTGCAGAGATTTAAGTAGGGGAGTGACATGGATTTTCTATTTTGAAATAGGTCTCTCTGCTGAGTGAGGAGAATGGATTGCAGGGGGCAGGAGAGGAACCTGTGAGAACACTTAGGAGGCTATTGCAGTTCATAAAAGGGATTCTGGTGGTCTAATTTAAGGTGGTATTAGGGAAGATGGACAGAGGAAGGTGGAGAGGAATGGGCAATGTTAGGATATATAAATGGACATAGAGCCAAATGGACTTATTATGGATGAGTGGGAATTAGGAAGCAGAATGAGAGTAAAAGAAGTCAAACTTTAGTTTGGGGCTTGAGCAACTAGGTTGCTTGTGGTACCATTTATTAAAATGGGGTTGGGCTGAGGGAGAAATACAATCTTTTGGGGAGCAGATGGGGAGTGTAATAAATATCAAAGAATGAAATCCTCAACATATAAGTCACTCCCTGTAAGGCCGCAAATTCTAAACCAGTGGTTCTCAAGCCAGTTTCCTGCACCAAGCCCAGCAAATGTTCCTGAAGTGAGTGGAAATTGCTGGAGGCACACTAAGGCCTTCAGCAGCATCATGCCATCCGTTCTGTTCAGCACTCTCACAATCAAAAAGCTTATTCTTCTTATCATAAGAATCTAAAAATAAAATGTAGTTCCTTCCCATATAAAGATTTAGAAGCTCTACTGTAAGAGCCATAGGCTTCAAGGTTGTTATTGAGGAACTGAATACATCATGGCTTTCGGATTCAGACGATACAAGATCAAATTTTGGCCATGCTCCTGACTCACTCTACGGCTTTAGACAAATCCGAAAGCCTCGGCTTTCTCATTTGCAAAAGGGAAGTAATCTATCAAGTGAGCATGGAATAAAGTAATGCATATGAAAAAATTTTAAACTGCTGTATAATGTTAGCCATTACTTTTGTTACTATATTTTTTAAAAATTCCAGGTAACATAGGCCTCATTTGAGAATGTAGTGAATGTGAAAACCACTCAGCCTACTACATGAAAGGCCCTCATTTTATAAGCCTTTGGTATGTGCAAATTATCAATTTTAACAAAAATCTCCTGAGCCTCCAAGAAGTGAGCCAGGATAATAAATGCCATTATCTATGCGCTAAAAGTCATTAGGCCGGTGGTACACAAAAGTTCACTGCAGCAAAATCACTCCCCTTAAACCTGCAGACTCTGAATCGCTATGAATGGAACCCAAGAAATCAATATTTATCAGTTACTGCCCTGGTGATGTTGATATAGCTGGCCCACAGTTTAAGACCCAGGAAACTGGTTTCTAGCAGAGAAAAAAAGTTATGAACCCAATAGCACAACGGATTGAGAGCCTTCTTTCCCACCTAGACCAATATGCTTTTCATTGTAGCTCATGGGCACCATCCAGGGCCTGCATTTTGCTGTTTCTTCTAAATAAGTAAACCTTGAGATGGAACAATAGTAAGAGCCAAGCTACTTTGATGCCAAAACAGTATGTTGATCTATGTTCCATCTAATCACAAAAATAAGCAAGTGCCCTTGAGACTAAAGCTTAAAGCAAATTGGAATGGGCTCTAATAAAGGAGATCAACAGGCCCAACAAAAATTAGACAGAGAGTCTATCCTTATGCATATACTTGGTTCCTCCCATGTATTTAAGTTGGGGGTTCATTGGCAATTGTTTGTTGTGGAATCCTATAGATATTTTAGGCCTGTTTTCTTTCATATGAGAATGCAAAATGATACATCATAAAGAGTGAGGGCTTTGGGGATAAATCGCCAATGTTTCTCAACCTCTAAGCCTCAGGTTCTTTCAGCATAAATGAAAAATGATTTTATCTACTCTGCAATGTTTTGTGAATAATGCACACAAAAGCACATGTAAATTTCCTAGAAGATAGTTAGCACTTGTTAAATATTACCTTTGTTGTTGTTATTATTAAGCTGTGTGTACAACATGCAAGATACTGTAGATACCAGGTCAGTGATGGTGAACCTTTTGAGCTTGGCATGTCAGCATTTTGAAAAACCCTAACTTAACTCTGGTGCCATGTCACATATAGAAATTTTTTTATATTTGCAACTAGTAAAACAAAGACTTATATTTTTGATATTTATTTTGTATATTTAAATGCCATTTAACAAGAAAAATCAACCAAAAAAATGAGTTTGCTGACACGCGTGTCATAGGTTCGCCATCACTGTACTAGGTGATCATGGCACGGTCCCTGTCCTCAAGAAATATACACAAGTAGGGGAGACAGACAAGAAAACAAATTACTGTAATAGTATAATTTTAAAAGAGTAGACTCTGGAAGCAGTTTGAAATCCAATTCTGCCACTTAGGGGCTGTATAATCTTGGACAAGTTACTTAACCTAAGATGAAATTTCCTCATTATACTTGCCTCCTATGGTTGTGATGATGACAAAGACAATGCATGAAAACACATAGCACAGAGTCTGGAACATAATTAAGTGCTCAACTAAGTGCCCATTATCGTGTTCAACATGTTATATTAGAAGTGGGCCATGGGTGTGATAGCCGTACCATGGAAGGCACCAAGCCATCTCAGAGGCAAGGATGGCTTCTGTGTACAACAGCTTGTGAAGGAGGTGAGGCCAGAACTAAATCTTGAAGGTCATGTGGAGATGACCCGGAGAGGAGAAAGGAGTGTAATGCTGAGCAGATGATGCAGTTAGTAAGAAGGTGGGATGCAATCAAGAACTACACATAATTCAGCTGGGATGCAATGAGGGGTGCAGGGCAGACGGGCATGTGAAGGAAATTGGGAGGATGAGCAAAAGTAGTGAAGAAAGGGTCTTCCGCAGGGCTAAGGAGCTTGGACCCCATCCTGTAGGAAACCCAGAATCTTTCAAAGATTTTAAGCAGAGGAATGGCATGACTAGGTTTGTATTTTTAAACAATAAGAATAAACATTATACTCAATGCCTATGAATTTTTTTCTGAGCTAAATTACTTTAAAACAATTTCCATTGCTGATTTAAGAGACTTTGCACAGATGTGAAAGCACACTTTTTTTTCCTGACAGAAACTCATTTATGTTCTAAATTCTTTTATCCTATCGTTTGCCCTCATTTGTGTTTATGCCACCTGTCACTTTAGTATACTCCGTGATTTTAATGTATTTCTCCTTCTTCCAGATCATTATTAAATGCGCTAAATAAAGCCAGACCCATCACTGCCTCAGGCACTGCCCCCTCAACACTTCCACCTGGTTCAATATGTTGATTGTTATTGGCATAATACCTCCAAACTCCTTCAAACTTTCTTCATGTGCTCTAGTTCATGTCTGTGAGCAAGATAATTAGAGACACGTTTTCTCTTTAACCACGGCTCTCTAGCTTGGTCCTGTGAGCCTTGACCATCTTGACTTAATCCCTCACGAGGGCACAGATATGGAGTCCAAAAGACACATTACTTGATGAGGTACTTGTAAATCAATGGACTCTTCGATACAAATGTCCTAATGAATAGACCCAGTCAATATTTTCATTCTGTAGTACAGTGATTGGGGAGTGTGTGTGTGTGTGTGTGTGTGTGTGCGCGCGCGCGCATGTGTATGTATACTAAATGTGTTGGAGAGATGGACTTCTAAAGCTGGAGTTCATGGCTTTGAAATCTCTTCTTTACAGAGAAGCCAGTGTGCAGATATCTTTCATGTAAATCTGGAAATGCATAAATTAGTCACAGACATCTTCTGAAGCAGTACGGTCACCCTGCTTCTCCATCTCTCAACTCCACCCTCAGTTCTACCGCTAGCTTCCAGTTCTTCAGGAAGTCAAACCCAGGGCTCATGGGCATTCAAGGGTGGCATGTGAGCAGAAAGGGGAAAGTCTGTCCCCACTGCCGGAGGCAACCCTAAAAGCATACACCAGTAAATGAAAAAGCATTGAACATAAACACAAAATAGCGCAGACCCTTCTTCTCTTGGCTCCTAGATTTTGCTTTTCCATTCATCTCTTCAACAAACATCTTCTGAGGGCCCATCTAAATGAAAAATAGTTGGTCTTTGTCTTCGGGAAGCTAAATTGGGATGGAGAGCAATGACGAGGGGGGAAGTGATCCAGAGCTTATGTTTTCTTGCACTTTAAAATTTTCCCATATCCAAAATGGCATCTCAGAGAGTGATTCTCTTATAGACGTGCCCCCAGCTGATTATGTTGGGAGTTTCAAAATCGACGGCTTCAGATTGCATATGCCAATCGTCCCACCAGATCCATGCCTTACATCACTGCCTGCGCATACCTCACACTTCCCCAGGTCCACCTACAGCAGCCAGCCTTATCCACCGGCGCCACAGTCAGAGCTGTCCCTAGAAGCATTTGGAGCCTGAGCATCTCAACCAGCTCAAGCCCTACCACAAGTCATCAAGTGGAGGAGGAAGCCACACTGTTAGCAACTCCTATAGCTTCCCTAACAGAGACTGTGGCGATGAATTTTAATGAGGTCCAGAGAAGAGGAATAAGGCATAATGCTCCCCTGAGCCCCACTCCCTTCCGTCGGACAACAAGCACAGGACCCAGAGAAGCTGCCTGGTTGCCCTGAACAAGGAGCAGGTCTAATCATCTGAGCTCCTCTACTGTACTCGGAATTTTGCAAAGCCTGCCTATTTCTGGTCCTATGTTGCCTATCTGGGCTCAGTTTCTCTTTCAAGGTTGTGTCCCTTCACATTCATCTCAGTGAGGGTAGAAGAGTTTTCAGAGAAATTGCACTTTTCTAGCTGTTCGTTCCTAAAGGCTAATTTGCTGCATGGTCTCTGTTTTATAAAGGTACCAACTCCAAGTCTTCAGCACCGTGAGTCCTGTCACTTTCCATGTGAGGCTCCCTCCGCATGCATTAGCATTCAATTCTAGTTCTCAAATTGGTCAGGCACTTTGCACTTTCCTGGGCAAGTTCATTGAACATCGGGCTGTGAGGCTGCTAAAAAGATAACGGGCAACACCGCTCACAGGCATCTTCTGCTTGGGTTACCCACTGCAAACATCCCAAACGCCAGCAGAGCAGCTTTCTTTTCTGGCTTTGGGTGATAGTCTTAGGTTTACATTTCTTGCTCTGCTTTTGAGTACTAGATCTCCATCTGGAATGTGAACAACCATGGATTTACAAGGGCCGTTCCATTGATAAAGGGCATACAATCCCCACAGAGAACCCTTTCCTTTTCCAAAATCAAAATTGGCTTCTTAGTTGTACCACAAAGGTAGCAGAGCTCAGATCTATGTCAATGTTTCTTTAAAAGGTGTTTCTATTGCATACACCATTCCTGTAGCATAATTGTAAACTATTCCCTGTAGAGATACCTCCACAAACAAACACAGTTCAGTAAGTAGCCCTTTGCCAGGTCATTGGAACTAAAATGAACAACAACAAAAAATTCCACCCACTCTTATTTCTGCCAGTGACCTAATGCTCCCCTTGAAATGTGGACTGAGCAACACCCCTGGGCATAACCTTAGTCGGTTATGGACCTTCCCCCAGCGATCGCCCTCTTTATTTTCAATTGCTGAGTTTTTACAGCTACATAACAAAAGCTCTATCGTTTAAAGGCCATGTTGCTTGTTTTCCCTTCCAATTACAAGGAGTATATCTTTGTCTTTGCAGCCTAGGCAAGGCAGGGAGAATAAAAGAGCATTAAATTGGTATATTAAGTGATTTATTTTTATCATAGGTAGTTTGGATAATGGTACTCGACCCAGACATTTCACTATATCAAAGCATTGGGA
Organism: Myotis myotis; assembly: GCF_014108235.1. NCBI lineage: Eukaryota > Metazoa > Chordata > Mammalia > Chiroptera > Vespertilionidae > Myotis > Myotis myotis. The sequence continues at coordinate 59,304,246 of NW_023416324.1, forward strand.
AACAAAGCTTAAATAGTAAAGTTTTAATAGAAACATCAGTTCTCGGTCATCATACAATAGTTTCATGGATCCCTGGCCCCAGAATCCCTGGCCATCACTCATAATGTACTGTTCCCAGTCCACTCAGAGGCTACTGCCTAAACAAGATTGACTATTACAAGGGGAAGTACAGAAAGTTTCCCATGTAATGTCACCATTTTTTTTTACATTCTGAGAATTCTATCCCAGGCACCGGCATAGTTTTAAAGGCAGAAAGGTGACCATATCTTTATGACAATTTTTCCCCCCTTGGTCTGAGGTTGGAACACAAGAACAAAATAGCTCTTTTTGTTCATTGTACCAAGAAATTCCCTCCTGGATCTATCAAGTGTGACTGTTCACCTAGCAAATAGCTTGGGCATATCTAGACATAAACACAATATGAATAAAACATATTGCAATTGTTGGATATAGTTACGTTTTTACAAAGACAAGGTGTTCTGCTGTACCCTGTCTCCAGGAGTTCACAGTAGTCATTCTCAACTGTGACACTTTATCTTATTAACTGAATAAAAATACTTTTAATTATCTCTGTTAACTCTGTTTATTGTGACAGTATATGCATCGCTAATTTGGAGAAGTTTTTTTTTTAATTGTTGCTGAAATATAATGGCATGTCTAGGCTGAGTTCTGAATTGGTGTTTTATAAAGGTTGAACATTTGGTTTCCACATTTCAACTCAGACATTTATTTATAAATTTTCTTTTCTGTTAACTGTAAATGCAGTCTTTTAAAATGAAGACTGCTTGGGGGGAAGGACCACTAATTAGTCAGATGTTGATGTTTTACAGATAACCAAAAGTTCTGCAAAATAAGCAACTCTGTCTAGCACCAGTTGCTGTACCCTGTCTAAAGAGAATATGATCCTTACAGTGACATTAATCTAGATCCCATAGTGATGTATAGGCTGAGAATAGTACCTTGATTTGCACTCACCGGCTGAAGAAGAGGCCTGAACACATCACCATTTCCGGGTGAACCGCCAAAGCCCAGCACAGCTGTGAATTTTTTTTTTAATGTCTGCCTTCAAACCACCTGCAGTGCCTTTAGTACCTCATTGCCCTGGGCACTGACCCAGTGGAGATTTCCCTATTCACCAACAATCTAAAGCAATTTGCACTTATTGACACCATAGCAACTAATTGGTCTTCATGACCTGCAAACTTTCAGGAAGGTCAATTTAAGCCACCTTTGTTGTGTCAGGGATCAATGTAAAATTTCTCAAATCAGATGCACTTCTGCTCTTTAACCCCACCAGAAAATTGTCTGAAGTTTTCTTAGTGGCCTCGATGGGAAGGCATTAGACTTACCAGTCTGAGGTTTAAAGACTGATATAACCCCATTTGTGATTCCTATGTGAGGAGGAAATAAAATACACGAATATATCTTCTAGAAAGATCATTAAATTTTATTGAATTCTTTCTATAAATTAGGCCTGGTGCTAACTGAGATGTTTGTGTGTGTGTGTGTGTGTATGTGTGCCTGTGTTTGTGTGTTTTGTGTTTTGTTTTGCGTTTAATCTTCCTAATACCAGATTAAACCAGGGAAGCAGTGTATGAAGTATTTAATGGAACAGACCCTGGAGTCAGACTGTCTGCATTCAAATCCCTGAGTCTTGCTTACCAGGTGTATGACCTTAAGCAAGTTACCCAACTTCTCTGTGCCTTCATTTCCTTGTCAGAAAAAAAAAAGTGGGGGCGGATAATAGCATAGGATTGTTTTGGAGATTTAATAAATGAATACATTTAAAACACTTAGAACTTTACCAGGTACATAGTACTTATTAATACACATTAGTTGTTACTGTTATTATCCTTATCCTATATTTTCGACTTAGAGGGCCCAGGTCTAAAAGAGGTAGAGCCAGATTCTGAGACTAGCAATGTGTTGCACTGTATAAGTAATTCCTAACAAGTTGGGTAAGCACTATTGGTGTTACAGGAAATAATTGTAGATGGCACACAGACAATACTTCATTATTACATATATTCAGGTGAAATTGAAAAATGTATAACTAGTCTGTGAAGTATATGGTGTAGGTAGTATTGTTTAGGTTATGGTCAAGTAAGATTCAATTTTAAGAAAAGTATTATGTAAACTGTAGTACAAAAATATACAAATATGGCCAACAAAATTAAGTAGTTTGTACATGAATATGTAGCATTTGGGAACACTCTACTGTAATATACTGCCTCCTTACACTGTTCTCATCTGAAACAATAGTTTTCTGAATCCAAGTTAAGTACCTCCATAGAAATGAAGTACCTGTGCTCTATCACTATTTTGAATTTAACCAATTAATGAAACTAAATTATATACCTGTGATATACTCAGAAATCTGCTTAATGAAAAGATCTATGTCTTCAAAGAACAACACCCAAAAATTATGAACAGGAACTCAAAAACTCACTACCCATATGGCAGTTTTTATAAGTAAATACTCAACTATATAAGTTCAGGGAAGGAAAATTAGCATGCACTGGAAAAATCAGAAAAGGCTTCATGCAAACATGGAAGCAGAGTGGGGCTTTAAATATGTGAATGGAAAGGGAAAGGCCTTTCACTTATTAGGAAGCTCATCAGAGCACAGAGAAGCTCATCAGAATCAACTATGGGACTTTGAAAAATAGAAATACCAAGTTTGGTCTTTTGGTGTTTTTGTGTGTTTTTTTTTAGAGAGAGAAACATTGATGTGAGAAAAGAACATTGATCAGTTGCCTCCTGTATGCATCCCAACTAGGGATAATTGGCAACCTGGTTATGTGCCCTGACCAGGAATTGAACCTGTGACCTTTTGGGCTACTGGATGATGCTCCAAGCAACTGAGCCACACCAGCCAAGGCTTATACTACGAACTTTTACATCCGAATCTCCAAAGGAGTGGACAGGGTGTTGTGTGTTTTTCCCCTTGTACCCTGTTGATTCTGTGGCATATGTGGCTGTGTCCTTTTCTGGTAGGTTATTTCTGCTTTCCGGAGGCGGAAAAGCTTTTCTCCCTTCAGCTGCCCAGGAGAGAGCTGTTGTCTCTGTGGCTACCTAGGAGAGCAGCCCCTACCCAAAACAGCCTGAGAAGGGAAGAGATTAGGCTTTGGGGTGTAGTTCATCTCTCCTGCTCTTTCTCTGATTGTTTTTTGCAGACTTCTCCATGTGCTTGGTTTGTGTGGTAGGCAGAATTCCACGACGGTTCCATAATCTCTATGAGGTGTTAGTATCTACTTCTGCCCTTGAGTGCTGTCTGAACTCTGACTTGATTCTGGCTAATAAATATGTAAACTTGATGGCATGTCACTGTTATCTAAGACTCTGTCTTAGCAGACTGGAAAGAGAGATTCTCCTATAAGCCCGAAGAAGCAACCAGCCAAGGTATGAATTCCCTATGGAGAGAGGCAGGGATCTGCAGGTGGCACCTGAGGCCTGAGGGCATCCAGCTGACAGCTAGGGAGAAGCCAGGCCCTCTGTCAATGAGCTGCAAGGATATGAACTTCTCCAACAACCTAAATGAACTTGGAAGTAGATTCTTCCGTAGTTGGGCCTCCAAATGAGAACTTAGCCTAGCCAACACCCAGATCATAGCCTCCTGAGGTCCTATGAGGAGGACCCCAGTAAACTATGCCCAAACTTTCAAATCCACATTGATCGACAGACAGGTGATAATAGATGCCAGTACTGTTTTAAGCCTCATAGTCTGTGGTGATTTGTTATGCAGCAATAGGAAATTAATCATCTGACTTTAACCTAAACAAATGAAGGGGCAAAATCACACTAAGGTCTGGAATAATGACACAGTTTGACTCCCTGCTTCATCCTCTGCAACTAGTTATAGTTTATCATGGGTTGACATTTTCCTTTGGTGACTGGCAAGAATGAGCGGTTCTACCATAGGCTGAAAGTCTGACCCTCTTTAAGTACCATTTTAAATCTGATCTCATTTCTAATATACACATAAATCTTAAAAAGCAGAAGGACATAAATTCAGATAGATAAAAGTTGTTAATGATAACTTCTTTACTCCTTAATACAGAACTGATAATATGCATTCATTACAGGAAGTAAATCATAACAGGATAGGAATCATCCAAAACAACAGCATGAAAAATGCCCATTGTTAATATTGTCCAGTATTTCACTGCCTTTTTATATACATAGTATCCTCAAAAGCTGGTGCCATGCATCCTTTGAACCAGCTTTATTGAATTAACAATAAACCATGCATGTTTTTCCAAGTTATTTACTGACCTTTAACATCATTGTTAGTTTTCTGTTTCTTATATAAGATCCCATATTACATAGTTGATTTAATTTATTTAATCAATTTGCATAGAGCCTGGATTTGAAAGGACTCTAAAGATTTCTGACAAGTTAGGGAAATATTAAATGAGCATCAATTTTGCTCTGAACCACATCAGGGTTCATACTTACTACAGCAATTCTAGGAAACAAATGCAATGATCTGATTATTAAAGCTGTGAAAGCAATTGTATGAAATGGAAGAACACGCCTGTGAGAGATAGGGGTACGCGTTTTAGAAACTTTAGAATAAAGATTGTATTTGAAGTTTAAATAGTTTAAGCTGCTAAGAGAATAAGAGAGAGGGGGAAGGATTGACAGCATAGTCTTGAAAATCACTCATAGTTGAAGAAACTGGTCTGGGAAGTAACCCCAAAACGTTATTTAATGGCTCTAAGCCCCACTATCCAATTCTGAATAAAAGAAAAGGCTGGATTCGACAACCTTTCAGTTCTTTTGCAGCTCTACTATTTTACATCCATCATTAAGCTACTATTTTTGGCTAGATGCTGGGAAGCAAAGATGCAATAAGAAGAAAGTACACAGTATCTTTGGTGATAATGGAGACAATAAGAATACTTTGTATTGTGTCTTTCTGGGGAGTTGAAAATATTTTTATCTATACTCTACTAGCAATCCCAGCACCTTTGTTATGAAACAGAACAAGCATTATCATCATTTAAAGGATAAAGAAACTGAGACACAGGAGAGCTAAAGGAAGAGATTCTTTGGTGTAATATATTGCCTGAATGAGGCAGAATGCTTATCAGGAGAAAAACTAATGACATTATAAAGAGCATAGACATACTGGTGGGAGGCATCACATTCTCGCACTCTCCCTCACTCCCCCCTCCTTTTCTGCTCCTCCCTCTCTCTCCTCCTCCCTCCCTCTTTCCTCTCAATTACCTTGACCCTCTCTGTAAAAATAGATTTGGTTACAGAATATTTGACATTCAACAAAAGAGAAATAATTGACATGTTGGGCGATCAGGAAAATAGGTATTTTTCCTTCTGGTTATTTTAAGTGTGTTTCTATTTTGGGTTAATGAATAAAGAGCAATTATGTTAGATACTCTGTCATTTCTGAAAAGCTGTCAGTTTTCTCCAGTCGTTAAGGACTGGAGCAGCTATCAATGGGATTTTACTTATGGAAAGAAACAACAGAGCTGCCGAATCTATGCCGTGAGAGTTGAGCCTCATTTTGTTCTTTAGAGAAAGCCAATTTTTAAGCTGTCTTGTGCCTTCAAAAGAGACATTCCCAATATGCTTTAAGAAGTATTAAAAATTGTACCCTTTCTCTATGTTCTAGTTGCGCTCTTTTGGGGGTGCCACTACCTAAAAGTTGAAAAACAACCACCAACATCAAAAAATTCACATTAAAACACACGCTCCACCAGCAACCATGACTTCCTAATGGCAGTAACCATCTCCAGAGGAAGTCATACTTAAAAGTAATGGCACGCCTTGCACACGTTGAATGGTGGACTATATTTACTTGAAAGTTCTTTAAAATGTTGCCAGAGAGGAATTCTTCTCCTTTCATTTGCCTTTGAAGAGTGACTAGCCTGCAGCAATCTCAGCTATATTTTTCCCACTGCGACACAATAACAATCCCAAGTGACACACCCTCTGAATGACTGGAAACTGGGTTAGGCTGCAGGAGCTTGAGACTCAAAACGCAGAGGCCAAACCTCCTATTACAAGGCTCTGGCAGTGACGGGTAGCTCCCTAGCCTGGTTTCCTAGTTATACTATCCTAGAAGGGCTTCACTCTTTCCCACCTCCTGACTGGTAAACACCAAAGACCAACCAACATCAGCAAAGACCACCGTACATTGTTGCTACCAATCAGTTTTATTTATTTATTTATTTATTTATTTATTTATTTATTTATTTATTTATTTTTAAATTCTTTATTGTTTAAAGTACTACCAATCAGTTTTACCAACACTTAAAAGTGTTACCATCATTTAAAACATGTACAAACGGACACAAGAACAATTCCGTTGAAAAGATTCTTCACTGTAGTAACATAGTGAACTGACCCCTGAGATATTCCAAGGCCTCTCGGCTAGCTGGTCCATGAAGAAATGCTCTACTTCCGTCCTTTGACCAGTGTCTCAGAGCAGGCATTTAGTAAATATTTGCTGATGTGTGAATGAATGCACGTGTACCTATACTTTACCGGTGGGAAGAGAAAATTGGCAGTTACACAGTTTAATGATGCCTGACACGCTGGTGAACACCAGAATGGTGAAGGGCATGGATGCATGGGGAGGTGGGGAGAGCTAGTGGGAGGGGATAGCTCTGCTCTTTTTGTGCTGACATTTTATTCACTAGTGTGATGCCAAACCAGGTATATATCCCCACTCAAAGGGGTTCTGTAGCATCCTGAGTAAGTATCAGTAAATGTTAGCTATTTTTTAAAAATTGCTTTCAGAGAGGAAGGGAGAGTCAGATAGAAACATCAATGATGAGACAGAATTACTGATCAGTTGCCTCCTGTACATCCCTCACTGGAGATCAAGTCCACAACCAAGGGCATGTGCCCTGACTGAGAATTGACCTCCTGATTCATAGGTCAATGCTCAACCATTGAGCCATATGGCTGGGCAGATATTAGTTTTAATATTACTATTATTATACTCAGAAGACATACAAATTGAATTTATATTTCTATAGCAAATGTGACTATAAAGGCACATGACTATTTTAAAAAAACCCTCTTGAATGTACAGGGTGGGACAAAAGTAGGTTTACTGTTGTTCATATGGAAAATCCTATATAATGAAGAGCTAATATGCTAATTAGACCAAACAGCAGAATGACCATCTGGACGACCTTCCGGATGAAGCAGGGGCTGCGAGGGCGGAGTCCCTTGCATGAATTTTGTGCACTGGGCCTCTAGTAATCAATAATTAATAAATAATAATACAAAAATAAACTCTGTGTTTCACATACTCATAACTATAAACCTACTTTTGCCAAACCCTGTATATTCGATTTATCCAACGAGCTTGGTACCTTTAATAGCTTTCTCTCCTCCCATAATCTGAACTCCAGACATTTTATAAAAGGTTCCCTCCCCCAGTAATTGTTGTCTAGTATCCCCTTTGGGGTAAATTCAAGCAAGCCAGACCTCTAATTAAGCTAGGTTTCCTAGGCATTGAGCTGGGCACAGAGGCAGATTGGGCTGTATTTAGCTGCCATGGATGATAATAATAATAATAATAATAATAATAATAATAATAATAACTCTAGTTTATAGAGAGTTTACTATGTGTCAGGTGCCTCATTAAGCACTTATTTTCATGATCTTATGTAATCTCTCAAAAACCCTACTGAAATGTGCTATTACTGCTCCCATTTTTCCGTATGAAACTTCTGAGGCTCAGAAAGGTTAAATAACTTTTCCTGTGATCATCGTGGAACTCTCTCACTCTGAATAAAAGCAGACTTTCAGAAGCAAGGGCATAAGCCAGCGTGAACTGAATCAGATCTGTACATCCAGCCATACCTCAGCTAAAACACATTCTAAGCATGGAGTTTTGAGAGATGCCCTGAACTCTAAATTTTCATAGGCTCCCAAGCTTTAAACTCCAAGCCCTGTGCCTCAGAGCACCAGAGGTTCCTCAGCCTGGCCACGGCCCTCAGCTGAGGTTCGATCCTGAGCAGCGGGGAGCCCCCCTTCGCTAGTTGATACGGACCTCCATCAGTAGTTTCTATCTTCTTGGCTTCCTGGCAAACTAGCTGATAGTCTAACAATCACATTAGCTGCAATGAGTCACAGCGTTTTTGGAGTTCCTTTTTGATGTTGCCTCCAGGTTCTGCATAGTATTTTTTCACTTTTTAAGGTTGAATTGGACTTTGGGTGCCACCAAAAGTCATTGAGATCTAAGGCTGATAAGAAAAGTAGAGAATCCAGCTGGGTAAATACTGGATAATATAAATCATCAAATGTAACTATAAAGTAAGATTTATTCTGAGGGAAGTTCCCAAAGAAGAGTTTTGAAGATGTGCAGATGAGAACATCATCACTGGACTCTATATGAGGCCTCTCAGGGCTGCTGTTTGGATGTATAAGTCCAATGGGTGTTTAAACAATCAGAATTTTCTTATGTTTTCTATGACCTCTCTCACCAGGCTAGCTAAATGCCCCCTCTTCATGAGTCTCAATAGATATAAATAAACATTTACTGACTGTCTACTCAGTGACAATAAACCAGTCATTCAGTGTACTATCATGTTTTTCTCATTACAGCCCTATGGAATTAGAATTATTATTCCATTTTACAGATAAGAAAACTGAAATATAAGTAAACCCTATGCCACCTATTTCTTTTTCAATCAATTAGTATTTAATCAAGGTCGAGAATGCTTTCTTCCCACCATTCACCACTGTTTTAGCCCTAACCTTTGTAAGCCCCTTCAAGAAAAAAATATTTGTAGAAAACAGCACTTCTTTCTTTCTAATCAATCAAATGACAAACATACGTCATAACCTCTTCTCAAGGAAAAAATGAATTTTTAGACTCAAAAACTAAAGTGCGTGTGTGTGTGTGTGTGTGTGTGTGTGTGTGTGTGATATCTTTACATAGCTAAGAAATAACCAGAAATAATGTAATTTGTTTAAGGTAAGGTTTTAAGATTACCTGAAAGCTCTTACATTTGGAGGATAGTACCTGCATTACAGATTGAATATTATTCCCAAGTCTCATTAGAGTTTTCAAGGAGAAAGTCATCCTTCTATCTACCAGCTAGTAGAGTATCTGCCAATAGAATTTATAGTGCATGAGTGATCATTAACTCCTACTTCTTTAAAGTGCATTTTCTTTTACAGACCTTGACAGTTTAGATATAGGGCAAAAGCTTCCTTTATTGACTTGTAGTTGAAGAAGATGAAAAGGGTATTTTGAAAAGAAACATTAATAAAAATAAAGGTTGAATCATATGAGCCTTTAAGGAAGAAGATAATAATAACATGCATATGCCAGTTGCAGATATTTTTCCTTGGTATTAAATATTATATCATATTGAATGCCTGAAGATATTAACAAAAACATTTTTATACCTCATAAAATCAGATATGACACTAACTAAGGCAGTATTTTCAAACCGATTGTTACAACTCTCAAGCACATTGTTAAATCAATTTAGTGCTTGTGCACGGCATTTTTTAAAGAAAGGAATAGAATACAATAGAATACAAAAGAAAATATTAGAATAGAATCCAGTAAATCAGCCTGCATGACACATGGTAAAGTTAAGTTTTGTATTATCAATGTAAACTCCATATTTATTGCTATTCCCCCAACAAATAAGAGGACAGTGTTTGGCACATAATAGGCAAAACATAAACATTTGTTGTTAAATGAATAAATGTGTGTGTGCATTTATATACATACCTATTAATCTTTTACTGGTCAAAATATAAAACGTACTTCTTAATGAAGGACAAAAGTTGGGCAAGTTTTGTGTGTATACACACACATTCATACATATACATAATAATCCTATGCACACACCACATCCTATCTAATAAAAGACAAAAAGGGTAATTAACCGTACCTCCGCTATGCTTCCCATTGGCTAATCAGGGCGATATGCAAGTTAACTGCCAACAAAGATGGCGGCTGGCAGCCACGCAGCTGAAGCGAACATGAGGCTTGCTTGCTCCAGTGAAGGAAAAAGCCAAGGTTCCCCACCTGCCGTGGCCCAGCTCTGAGCCCAAAAGCAACAATGTTTCAATTATAGAAGCTAAACAAACCCCAGATACCTGCTTTCAGCCAGCCGCGGCCTCAGAGCTGGGAGCACCAGTGACGGCAAAAGTGTTTCAATTATAGAAGGTAAATAAATCCCAGAAAAAAAAAGTAAAGAAAAAAGGAGAGGCTGGGAGCTTCAGTCCTGGCCAGCCTGAAAACGGCCCTCAGCCCCTCACCCAGACTGGCCAGGCACCCCAGTGGGGATCCGCCACCCTGAAGGGGGTGTGACTAGCTGCAAACAGCCATCAGCCCCTCACCTAGGCTGGCCAGGCACCCCAGCGGGACCCCCACCCTGATCCGGGACACCCTTCAGGGCAAACCAGCTGGTCCCCACCCATGCACCAGGCCTTTATCCTATATAGTAAAAGGGTAATATGCAAACTGACCCTAACAGCAGAAAGGCTGGGAATGACTCATCACTATGACACACACTGACCACCAGGGGGCAGACGCTCAATGCAGGAGCTGCCCTCTGGTGATCAGTCGCTCCCATATGGGGGAGCTCTGCTCAGCCACAAGCCAGGCTGATGGCTGCCAGTACAGCAGTTGGGGTGGGAGCTTCTCCTGCCTCCACAGCAGTGCTAAGGATGTCTGACTGCAGCTTAGGTCTGCTCCCCGCTGGCAAGTGGACATCCCCGAGGGCTCCCGGGCTGCCAGAGGGATGTCTAACTGCCATCTTAGGCCCAATCCCCCAGGGAGCAGGCCTAAGCCAGCAGGTGGTCATCCCCCGAGGGGTCCCAGACTGCGAGAGGGCACAGGCCGGGCTGAGGGACCTCCCCCCGCCAGTGCACAAATTTTTGTGCACCAGGCCTCAAGTAGTATATAATGTCTTAGGTCAGATTTCCTAGAAGCTGAGTCTGAGACAAGAGCTCTAATGTAAGCGATATATTGAGAGTGTTTTCAGGAGACAATAGTGGAGAAAGATGAGCAAAATAAGATAGTAGAGAGAAAGCAAGGCAAAGCTGTGTTGTGAGAAGTCTACCTCCCAGCTCTCTCTAGGAAAGGCACCTCCTCTCAGCCAAGGGCAATCCCCCCAGGGAAGGAGGGGCAGTGACAAGCTAGACTCCTTCCACTCTAAATGCTGACAATTATTCATTCATATATTCAACAAGCACTTATTGAGCACCTACTCCATGGCAAGAAAGGCATTACACCCTGGAATCTGACCCCGCCTCAGAAAGATTACATATTAGTAAGTCAAAGCCCAAGTATAGTTTGACAAATGTAGAATACATGTGATAGGATATTTTGTAATAGGAAAGAAGGCCATTTCCATCACTAACCAGATTCCTTGGGTCACCCTCAAGTTTCTTTCACTTAATTTTCTTACATTTTCCCAACTCTTCACAGTGAAACGAGCACATGCATTTAAAATGAGGTAATGTGATTGTGAAGGTATATATATTGGGTTTGATTAGCAGCCTGGAGGAATTTTTGAACATGCCAATACTTTTTTAAAATATGTAAAATGTGTTATAGCTTTAAAGTTTGCAATTGTAAGAAAAGTTATATGCAGTGGCAAAAAAAATCATGTTAACTGTGCTATTGATATGGAAATAAAAAGTTATATTTCTGAAGAAAAGAATTTAGCTGAATCTTAACAAAGCTATCCAAGCAAAACAATTTCTAATCAATTTCTAATCTACTGTGCAGGATTCTACAAGCTCTCCTAATTTTAGGTGATGTTTTTACTATTTGGATGATTAAAATAACAAGCTACACAACTGAATTTTATAAGACTTGTGGACATACATTAATATTGAAGAATGGTGAAAAAAAATTCCCACTTAGTCTTGTTCTTGCACTATCCTTACTTCATTGTTTTATTTTTTTCAGAAGTGCATTAAGAATTTCTACCTGGTCAATTTGAGCCCAAAATATGTATTTAATCATGTCACTCACCTGTTCCAACACCATCACCATCTGTGGTTCATTTGCAGTCTGGAACTAACCTGTCATTTCAATCCTATCTCCGACCAGTGACCACACACTGGGTTTAAACTCTGTCCTAACTGACCTCATTCAGAGCTAGACGTATGTGTCCTCCTCCATTTGCAAGGCCCCGGCCTCCACCCCCACTTTCAGACTCTGGATCTAACTCTGATTTAAATCAGAGAGCACAGTGAACATAGTGGATTTATTGGTCCTCTAACTCACCTCAGGGAATTGAGGATTAATGACCTATTCTCCCACCTAGCTCCAACCTTGTAGTCATTATTAGCACTTCTCAAATTTCAGTGTGCATACAAATCACCTAGGTCTTGTTCAAATGCAGATTCTGATCCAGTGAGTAGACATGGAGCCTGCAATTTTGAATTTCTAATAAGCTTCAGCTAACGCCCAGGCTGCCAATCTGGGGACCTCACGGAATAACACCATTTATGTGCACTTTGGAGTCACTAGCTGATACCTGGGTCCCATCCCCAGATATTCTGACTTTTTTTGCTATCAAGTGCAACCTCATCATGAAGAATGTTAAAAACTGGCCAGTTTATTCTGATGTACAACACAGTTTGAGAAACACTGGTCTAATCTATACCCTAGTGCAAATAATTAGGTCCTGAAGTGTTCTATTTTGCTTCAAATTTAGTCTTGATAATCTACACAATAGGATTATTGCCTGCTAACTTCCTCCTTCCCTACTCTTTACCCCTGACTCAAACACCAAAGCTCTGACTGGCTCCCTGAATGGCTGGTAGGATGCCTGCTAAATTTCTAGAGATTTCCTCGATGCTGATTTTAGGGCCAGGCTGCCTGCTTTGATCTTTGAATCTAGGCTCTGAGATTTTCTACCACAGCAGGTTTCTCCTGCCCATCAGACATTTCTTATGTGGCCTTCTATAAATTCTATAGCCACGTAAGAAATATTTGATAACATAAATTTTAAAAGAATCACTTGTTAGCTTATCCAATTAAATCCTTCCCAAGCCTCTCTTATGTGTCAGGCAGTGTTCTAGGATCTGAGGATACATTACCAAACAAACCAAGTAAAGACCCAGACCTGTTGATGCTTACATGTGAATAAGAGAGACAGATAATAAGCAAATAAATGTATAAGCTAAGTTCAAGTGGTGATAAAAAAAATTATGAAGAAATTAAACAGAGTAAAGGGATAAACAGTGATGGAGTCTGTTTTTCACATAGGATGGTCTAAGTAGGGTCTCCTGTGCAGTAAACATTTGAGCAAGACCAGAATGAGGCCTCACCAGTTTGGCTTAGTGGTTGAGCATCAACCCAGGAACCAAGAGGACACTGGTTCAATTCCTGGTCTGGGCACATGCCCAGGTTTCAGGCTTGATACCCAGTAGGTGGCATGCAGGAAGCAGCTGATTGATGAAGTTTCTCTCTCATCAATGTTTCTATCTTTCTAACCCTCTCTCTTTCCTGTCTCTCTAAAAATCAATAAGAAACATAAAAAAAAGGACCAGAATGAGGCTTGGTAAAAACCATACACATACTTGGGAGGAAGAAGGTTCCAGAAAGAGGGAAAGAAGAAGGGCAAAGTCTCTGGGTGGGCAGCTTGGAGTGTTTAAGGCAGAGTATGGAGGCCATTGGGAGTGAAACAGGATGAGCAAAGGGACTATGTGAGGAGAAGAGGGAGATAGGTGGGCAGGGGCCAGGCCTAGAGACAACCAAATCAGGCATAGCCAGGACTTTTATTCTAAGTGAAATGGAAAGTCTTTGGAAGGGTTTGAACAGGCGATTTTAAAAAGACTGACTTGGCTATAACAGAGTTTTTATAGACAATGATTGCCTAACCTTTTCAGTTGCTAATCTGCCAATGAATATAAAATTGACTGCAGAGGAGTGTTTATCGGCCCATATCACCTCTACTCTTTCCCACATGCTTAATAGTTAGACAAGTGTTCTTCAGCTTTGTAGTTCTAATACACAGAGAGAAAAAGAGCTGTTATATGGGCTGCATCTTTATAAAATCCCCATTTGGCTTTTTAAATACAGATATGGGTGAGGGAATCTCTCCTTTAAATGAAGCACTCAAATACCTCACATGTCTTATTTGGGTACCTAACAGAACTCTCAAACTTGATATCGTTAAAACAGAACCATTGATTTTCTCTGCCAAATCTAATCCTCCCCATTTCGGTAAAGAGCACCACAATTTATCCAGTTGGTCAGGTCAAAACTGAGTTGCCATCTTTGATTCCTCCAGTTCCTCACAGCTAATCCGTCATTAAATCTTGTTGGCTCTGTCTCCAAAATGTTTCATGAACCAACCAATTTCACCACCTCCACGGCTACAACCTTAATCCCTACCACAATTAGCAGGGGTGTGGGGACCAAGAGTACAGATTTTGACATGTTAGGTTTGGGAGGTTAATCAGACACTCAAAATGGTGATAAATTTGATGGTGACATAAATGACTCTGGAGTTCAAGAGGCAGGGATGCCACTAGTATTTAAAGCCATAAGGCTCCATGTGATCACCATGAGTGTGTAAAGATAGAGAAAATATCCCAGAACTGAAGCTTTGAGCATCCCAAAAAAAGGAGACTGGGTACAAAATCCACAAGCGTTAGAAGAATCAAGAAAAAGTGATGCTTCTGAAAGCCGAGGCAAGAATACTTTAAACGAAGAAGTGTCACCACAATAAGTTTAGTTAATACCCATCACCTCACAGTTACAAATCTCATCTTCTTGTGATGAGAACTTTTAAGCTCTCTCTCTTACCATCTTTCAAATATGCAGTGTAGTATCATCAACTAAAGTCACCATGCTGTACATTACATTCCTGGGATTTATTTATATTATAACTGGAAGTTTGTACATTTTGACCCCCTTCACATTTCACAGACCTCCCACCTCCCCTCTGATAACCACTAATCTCTACTCTGTATCCATGATTTCATTTTCTTTTATTAGATTCCACATATAAGAAATATACAGTAAAAAAAAAAAAAGAAGTGATCAAGTGTGTCAAATACTGCTTATAGATTGAGTAATATAAAGACTAATAACCTACTGCTGAACCCAATTGACCTGGAATATGTTAATAGCCTCCTAATCCATTGTTCTGCCTCTTTTATTGCTTCATTGCAGGCCATTTTCCACCAAAAACAAAACAATCAGAAATAGCTACCTTTCTAAAGATTTATTATATCAAATGATTTTCCCACTTTACACCCTGCAATGGCTACTCATTGCAAATGGACTTAAAACAGGCAAAATTACAAATCATCTGTCTCTGCCTCTCTCTCTGAACTCATCTCCCTCCATGTTCCCCCTAGTATGCTCCGACTGAGTTAGCTTTGAGTTATATTCCGTGGAAGACAGACTGCTGATGCCCTGCCGTTCCCCGCTGCTGTTGAAGGGTGCTCACCATACTGACAGTTTTCTATCTTCACTATCTATGTCTTTCTTCTTTTTTTGCCTGAGGATTTGCTTTAGTTCTTCCTTGACCTCCACAGGAACAACCTAAAAGTGTAGGAGAGTTAATATCCAAGAAGAATACTTAGCCAGTGGGATGTAGGAAAAGACAGGTATATGACCCAGCCTCCCAGCCCTCAGGTAGGAAGATCTTGAGGTAAGCTCCAAATGGCTTCCCCAAGGGCCACACCCCAAGGAAATAAGTCCTCATTATCCATAGTAATAGCTCATTTATAACTTTTTTTTTTGGCATTTTTCCTCCCTTTCCCACTTTCTTCATTTCTCCTGTGGTGCTTCATGGAGTGACCTCCCATATAAACTACCTGTAACCCAGTCCTTATCTCTGGGTTTATTATGAGAAACCTAAACTAATGGCTTGCATGCCAAGCCATTTCTTATCCATGGGCTTCTGTAGGTGCTGTGCCTTTAATGCAAACCTTTGCATGACATCTTTCTTATCAGTGAGCTTCATCCTGAACGTTTTATCCTCAAAGAGCCTCCCTTACCTTCTAGTTTCAATAACTTCCATCAGTCACTCTGTCACCGTGTCTCTTCTTCATAGCATCAATCAGTGCTAAAAGTTCTCTCATGTATTATTGCTTATTGGCGGTGTCATTTCTTCCCTCCTCACACTTAGCACACTCCCCCCTCCCCCCACACACACATATGCGCACACACATTTATGGAACACAAGATTATAAGATTTCCTTAAAGGATACAAATTCTTCCTGTCTCTCGCTTAGCTCTTAAAACTGTACCTGGCCTAGAGAAGCAGTCAATATTTGTTGACTGGCTGACTTAGGGTTTGCTTCTTATACTGGAGCATATGTACCCCTCCCATGGCCATACAATATTATATCAGAGAGTCTGTTTTTATATACCCAGTAAGCATGAAATAGGGTACATGTTCCAAGAACATAAATTTGATCAAAAAAAAAAAGTGTATGTGTGTATGTGTGTGTGTGTGTTTTCTGTAGACAATTATTCAAGTATTTACTTTTCAATAATTAAAATTTGTGTTTTTTATATTTAAACAAACAGATATCTTATGGAGTAACATGGGAGGTCCTCATGGGCTTTTATGATAAAATAAGTGTTCCGTGTCCCTTGCTTTAGGGATACTTAGATAGGAAAGTCTGAAAGCCTTCCTCTAAGGGACCCATACTCTAATTGGAAAAAGGGAGGAAACTCTAATGGGAATAGATGGCTATACAGCTGTCCCTATTTTTTTTTTTTCCTAAGACTGTCCCCTGTTCTCAGGAGCCTTAAAGCCATTACCCATACTTCCCCAATTTTCTGGCCCAGTTTTCCCCATACTGAGTTCCCCAGAACCATTAATTTATGTTCTCTAGAGATTAAAGAAAATCTGTGTTCAAATAAGATGGGGAAAACACCGGATCAAGCCTCCTTAGCACCTTTCATATACTACTGTGCATATTATTATACCAAAGAGTAGAGCTGAGTATGTGTCTTCCCCCATACTTATTTGACCCTGAAATCCGTTCGTGGATTCTCAGAAAACAGGTTGGGAAACACGGCGCTGGCCTAAGAGGAAGAGGTTGGTAATCCAAAACCTGAGCACAGCTCCAGGTCAGGCATCAAGCTAAATGCTGTCACAGGGCTCTGTATACCTGCGAGGTGAAAGAGTGATGATGTCCTTTAATCCTCAAAAGCACTTCAAGGTGTGAATGATAATTTTCCATTTCTGAAGAGAGAATTGAGAAGTAAAATAATCTGACCCGTGTTTTGAAGCGAGTCGGTGGAGGAGAAAGACTTCGAAACCACGTTGGTTGGGCTCCCAGGGCCCTCTTTCCCGACTAAGCACAGCTGAAGAAGCGCTGGAAGGAGCTTCTGCTGGGGCCAAGTGAGCCTCTTTCCTGGTGTCCTCATCGAAATTGAGGGACTTGGCGAAGGGGGTGTGGGGAACAACGATTTGATATTTTTAAATTATTGCTTGTTTCAGCTGATATTTTTTATTTATTGTTTGTAAAATATCGGTTTATTTAGTATTCTTTCTGGAATTAGTGGGTTTTAAACAATTGCATGGAATTTTGAAGAAAATGCAAATTTTCTGTTTGAACTCATTGTATATAATCTGTCCACACATGGTGAATACATTGAAAATTGGCTTTTTGCCCTTCTAAGGAAGCATTTAAGAAAGGAACCATGCAGATTTCTTAATTAATTATGAAAATATTAACTTACAATTCAATATTCAGTGTAACTCCTGAATGTCATTTGTTGGCTTAAGGATATATCTTATAAAAAGTACCACATGTGTCTACATTACGCTGTTATTGTCATTGTCAACCTTAAACAAAAGCTGGCTAGGTATTCCGTCACCAGAAAGGGTTTATTCAGGAAAAAGAAGGGGCTGCATTGGATACACACAGACCACAGACGTGGCGGTCCGCATGCACACGGAGAGGAAAACAAGCAGCAGCAGGAAGCCCTTTCTACAGAGGGGAGAGGGGGCAAGGGGAGGGCTGTTGCTACCTTGGAGCTCTGTTTAAAACAGAAGAGCTCTTCCCATAGGGCTTTAGCAACAGACTTGAGGTGTTAAGAGCTCCTCCCACAGGCCCTCCCTATTCTTTTCTTGGCTAAGGTTTTTGTCCTAAATTCTGACATTGTACACACATTTTTAAAAATATATTTTATTGATTTTTACAGAGAGGAAGGGAGAGGGATAGAGAGTTAGAAACATCGATGAGAGAGAAATATCGATCGGCTGCCTCCTGCACACCACCTACTGGGGATGTGCCCGCAACCAAGGTACATGCCCCTGACCGGAATCGAATCCCGGACCCTTCAGTCCGCAGGCCGACGCTCTATCCACTGAGCCAAACCGGTTAGGGCTGTACACACATTTTTAATTCAAAAAAATTGTATTGATTTTTTTAGAGAGAGAGAGAGAAAAGGAGAGGGAGAGAGAGACATCAATGCAAGAAAGACATATTGATCAACTGCTTCCTTCATGCCCACCAGGGGATGAGCCTGCCACCTGGACAAGTGCCCTGATTGGGAACCTTTGGGTACACAGGATGACACCCAACCAACTGAGCCACACTGGCCAGGGCTTTAATTCAATTTTTTTTTTTAAGTCTAAATAATTGTTTTAACCTCTCTATGTTTTTCATGATATCAGACAGCAAAAATACAGGATTGTGTAATTCCAGTTACTGAACATCTGGTAACCCTATTGAGAAAAACTAATTGGGAAATTAAAAAAAAAAAAAAAGATAAAGAACAGTTTTCTGATGGTAGAATAAGTGAAGTGACATCACTTAACCAGCCCAAGGTCTCATTTCCAAGTCTTTGCCTTTTCTTCTCCCACTCATATTTTTGCACCAGAAGACCTTAAGGCAGGAATACTCCCAGCCCTCACTGGTATTAACAGCAATAGGTCAAATTGATGACTTAACAAATGGTTGAGGAGTTGACAGCACATTGTCGGGGTAAACAATACAATCCTCTCACTCACTGAGCAACCATTTACATAATGTACCACAGTTGATTGTTTTCCGGCATCCTTTAGGGAAGCCAATAGAATGTTTGCATTCTTACTTTCAAAAGAACCCTGTCACTGAATTTTCTGAAGACAAAGCAACTGAGTGAAACGAGGAGGATATGGCTCTCTCCTGCTGGGTGACTTTAGGCGAGTCATTTACCCTCTCAGGCTCTCCGTTTTCTTATTTGTAAAATGAGGCTATTGGAATGACTAAAAATGTCTCTAAACTCCTAAAATTCTATGATTCTTTATCTCAGTTCTCCAAAATATGCCACATGTTCCTTGTTATCCCCTCTACATCTCATCTTCCTCTTTGTTTTTAATTTGCAAAAGGTCTCAAATAAGAGTACTGTCCAACAGTATTGTGAGGGAGGAAAAAACTTTCCTTTACCCTCAGGGTTCTTCTGGCTGGCCTAATAATCAAATAGACATGAGACAGATTAGCAAGAGAAATAAGCAAATTTAATACATACATATGTATGGGCACCCCACACACATGAGAAAATCAGAGACCCCACACGCAGGAGCGGTTCAGAGATAAAAAGGGGGATTGAGCTCTGTACGACATCCCGAGCTAGGGGTGAGGTAATGCACTCTGGGGGCTTCGAAGGGGCTTTGCAGGATAAGAAGAGCAGATGCTTAGTAAATACAGGTAGAAGTTTGCCCTGCCCTATAGGTATGTCAACAGAGTTTATCTGCGATAATCGCTTATTACGGGCAAGGCCCCTAATTCAAGTTCTTCTAGGTAGTTAAGGAAGGGGCAGAAGTTCTTGAGCCTGTAGCCAAAGTTGCCTTTTTAGCTCAAAACAGTCTGCATACCACATCTTAGGGTGACTCATTCTGAACCCCCACAGTATAATAGAATCCAGTTCTACAAGAATTTATTGTGTGCTTTTATCAATTTGGCAGCTTTGGTCACACATTTTATTGAATGTCTATTTTTACCTGCAACCTGAATAAGAAGGTGTCAATCTTCACATACCGTGCAGGCATACCGCAGAGATACTGCAGGTCCTCTCTGGACAGGGGGTGGGAACAATACCAGGTGTCTAACCAGTGGGGTCAAACAAACCTGGGTTCAACAACCTTGGCTCTTGAGTTCTCGCTAGGAAAGAATTCAGAGCAAGACCCAAACTGTAAGAGAACATTTACTGGGTAAATGACAGAGGTAGAAAAAGTAACCCCTAGAAGAAAGGGGCTTAGGAAACAAGTTATGGAGGTAAAGGAATGGCTCTTGGAGCTTGGGAGTGAGGAAGCTCATGGTAAGAGCTTGGGGGAGGGAAAGGGAAGAGGAAAGGCCCGGGTGTGTTGCCTGGAGGGAGTGCGCACTGAGTGCTCCATCCTAAGGGTTTGAAGGGCGGAGATTTTAGGGGAGGTCCCAGGGAAAGATCTTCATAGACTATTCAGCAGTTTTCCAGGTGTGTCCTTTCAGGATTGTGGTCTCCACTGATTGGTTGGCCCACACCAGGGAAGCGGGGACATCATTCAATGTAGCTGGTCCTGATGTCAGCCATAGCTGGTTTTATTGCTTAGCTGGGCCTGGAGCTGAAATACAACTGAGGCCTGGATGTTATCTCTAGGGAGGAAAGGTCAGGGGGTCCAAACCAAGTGGCCCGAGATATGCTAGGGGAGGAAAAGTCACCCTGGGGGCAAGGTCCCACCATACAATTCATTGTCCATTGCTAGGCACCTGGGGCTTTCCATGCTGATGACCTGGCCCATCGTCCTTGCTCTGCTCATGTCATGAAGTGAGTCATATTTTTTTTTTGCTGGTGGAGGGTCTGGCATTCAATTGGTAAAATTAAAAAATCCACTAAGCATAATAAACCAAGGCACAATAAAATGAGGTACAGCTGTATTCAGATTTTTTACACAACTTTTATGGTGCAAACTGGGATAAACCAGATCTTCTTATCTGGAATGCACTTACCACTACACTATCATCAAATGTCCTTTAGTTGTTTAATTAAATAAAATTTAATAAATTTTCTTTGCACAGCCATTTTCATTTGTTGCTATCAGGGCTTCAGCTGATATTATTAAAGTGCAAAACCATGAAGAACACATCTAAGAGTCATTCTCTTGCCTGTTCTCCCACACTTCTCAGTAATTTCTACACTTATAGTTGAAGATTTTAAAAGAGCATAATAAAATAGATTCTTCTAACCAGTCCCAAAGTAAGATGTGAAGTCAGTGTTTTGTCCTTGAAGTCAAAAGTTGTCCCTGTCCTAACTCCTTACCCCACATTCTTAAGAATAATAACACCTTACATTTGCATAGCAAGGAACTTTAGCAAGTTGCGCTAGCATCCTGAGCTCCAAATTGTAGAGGGAGGGCCACAGCAAGAGTCAGATTTAGAATAGCAGTCCATTTGAAGCACTAATAAGCAATGGGACCTTCGGCAAATTCTCCATGCTTAAGAGGAGGGGGTGGCTTGTGTTGAAAACCTTTTGAGTCCTTGTAGCTCTCACGTGCAATGATTCACTTTTGACTTTCAGGTATTAACACATGTACAGTGCATCCTTTTTGTTAAATGCATGATAACATTCCAGTAACATATCCATTTATAGTACTAAAACCTCCTTCATTACTACCCCCCAACCCCAGATCTAGAGGCCATCATTTCTATCCATTTTGAGCATATATCTTCCAGAATGTTTCTATATTGATAAACTATGGGGTTGAAGGGAGATGTGTCATTATTTCATTAACTTCACAATATGTATTAACTATCTGTCAACCTAGAAATAAAAGGCTAGAGTGAGAGATAACAAGCATTTGAGATCCAAAAGAGAAACACTCATTCAGGCAGTAACCCAAATAGTGTACACATGAGGAGGTGAAAGCAAAGGTATTTTTGAGAAAGCAAAGGAATGAGTACATGAATTGAAAGAAGGAATGTCTATGAGTGTTAAGAAGCTAAGGAAGAACTTTTTATAGGTGCAGATAAGCTAACAGTGGTGATGCTAATTCTAAAGAATGTCTTTAATTTTCAGTCCAGTAGTCTTAGCAAACAGTTGTTAGGAATATAACGATGCTTTTGGCCTAGTTCAAAGGTTATTATTCCTAGTTTTAATGTTTCAAGGGTTTGAGAAGTGCAAGGCAGTTCTTCTGGTATCTGATTATATTACATTTTGCCTATCCATATAAATATATGTTGTCTTTATTCTCTTCAACTACTATCTGTTCTATCATAATATGACTGTGTTCTATTCAGTGAAATTATTTTTTCTTTGTTGGACATTGAGACTGTTTCTGTTTCTCTTCTCCTATAATAAAGAATGATGTATTGGATATCCTAGCATATGTCTCTTTGGTCATATATATGATGTTCCTTTGGTTAGATATTGAGATGAAATTTAATTTTAATATACTTCTAATTCATCCTCTAAAGTCACTGTACCAATTCACTCTCCCCGCCAGCAGAGTATGAGAGAACTCCACACTTTAGCCAATACTTTATGTTATCAAAAAGTCCATCTAAGAGGTAAAAATGTTATCTCATCTTTAATTTCAATCATTCCTTTCTGTACTAGACCTTCTTATCACAGTTTCTGGTCGCTATCCTTCCCAATTCCCTTATAGGAGTTTACACATTGTTCTTCCTTCCAATAAATCTTTCCTCAGGAAAGAACCTGGTATCACTTGCCTCAGTACAAATATAAGTCAATTTACTTACTGTTCTTATGGATATTTGCTTTTCAAGTTGTTTCTCTAATTGCAAAATAAAAGACTGTAGAGCAACTTAAAGACTTATATAAAGAGAGAATTATTTCTTAGACTAGGAGACTTTCATAGTTTCAGAAATTACACTATTAATGGCCCTGGTCATGATCCACTAGGAATGACTTGTTGATGTGTGGAAAATCATGATGTTCTGGTTAGAAAACACGTGTTTATGCTGATTGCTACTCAGATCATCTCAATATCAGAGAATTCTCCAAGGAGCAAATGCTTTAAACTCCCCCCTGAAAGGCAATGTGTTATGGCTGTTGAGGGAAGATGAAATATTAGAATTCTGCAACAAAATTCACTTATATTATCAGGAATCCCGGTGTGGCATGGTTGCATATTTACTGCTCAGAAATACCTCCCTGCAAGCTTATGAGAGGAGACAGAGCTTTCAACCACTCAGCAGGTACATTTTTTTTTTCATTAGCAAACATGCTACCTCTGAGGAAGCCTGTGGGCCTAGGATTTAGTTTGAAAAAAGTCTTATTCCAAGCACTCTGGACCTCACTTCTCTTATCTCTTAACATGCTAACGTGCTTTAGCAGCCTCCCAAGGTAGTACTGTGGTAGGCAGTTCGACAGATGTGAGCTGAGCAAGGACAATGGGATAGGCTAGGTCCAGAAGGTCACCAGGGGTGGAAGCCCCGGGTGCTTAGCAATAGACAAAACTGGAAAAACAAGGACATCACCTCCAGGATACCCTTTCTTTCCCTCGCATATCTCTGGTCATGTGTTTTAGACCCCCTGACCTTTCACATCACTGGTGATGTGGTTCCTGGCCTGTTGCTAGTCATTCTGGTTAGATGCTCTCAGAAGGGGAATAAACAAGACGGCTGGAGAACAGCCCTTAAGCATTAAGCCCCCAGGACAATGAAGTTCTGGCCCCTATCAAACACATCTAGGCCTCCGTTGTGTTTCAGATCCAGGCAAGTGATACCTCAGGACCAGTTACACTAATTAATGACCTCCTGCTCTGGTGCCAACCTATCAGTAGGCCATGACCCTGAAAGGACACATGTGGAAAGCTGGTGAATATTCTATTGGGATTTTCCCTTGAGACCTCCAAATAAATACCCACAAGTCAGAGGATCCAGTGCACTCTCCCTCTCGGGAGCACACTAGTGCATTTCCTGTCCCCCTCCACTTCCCATCCAGGTATATTACCTTTACCTTCTTTCTCCTAAGTACCAAGGGCCCTTCTTTTGATTCTGTAGCTCATTTCTTCTACCTCTGTGACTTTCTAAATAAACTTTCTCCTACAGCTTGAGACTTGGCTCTGAATTCTTTCTTAGCCAGATCTCTAGTACTGAGGTTGCTGAACCAAGGTCTGGTCTGGCTCCACTGGTATATGCTCACTCCAACAGTACAAGATTAAAATTTTATATGTGCAAATACGTTTATCAACTCTAAAGTGGGGGCAGTCATTATTATTAAGTAAATAAAACAATATTTTTGAATACCCACACGTGCCTCACAAAGGTCTTGTGAGATAAACATGGTTTTTCCCAAGAGAAAGTTGAAGCTCAGGGAAAGTATCATGCTCAAGGTAAATTTAGCAGCAGCAACAAAATTCATACAAATTCTTTCTGCATCCAACATCCAGGTTCTTTCCAGCACATAATCTGCCTCCACCATTTTACAGCATACTATACCAACTTAATAACTTAATAACTATATCTTAAGTGAATACATAAATGAAAGTTTACATTGTGTTTAAATGCAGAATTCTGAATACCATGAGATTTCACTTCATTTAAATATGTAAGTCTGTAAGCCATAGTATCAGTCATAGCAATATCACTCACAGTGCCTAATAGTTCAAGGTTCATGCCAACAAGACAGCATCTCTGTGTGGATAATGTGGTGGAATTTAGACTCACAAAATGGTTGGTAGGACTGACAAAGCAAATAGGAAGTTGCTACTCCATGCAGTTTCCCCAGGCTGGTGCCAGGACACATTCTGGGGAGATGCGATAACAGCACATTTTACATCTTCATGTGTAGAAACCAATAAATCTTAGTCCTTCCAAAAGCACAGCCCTGCTTTGGGGTAAAATTGCAGCCATTGATCTACAGTTCAGCTCTAACTTAACTTTCTGCCTTTTTTCTTTTCATGCAGCTTCCACCTATTTAGATGTGGGTCACTGGGTGGCAAATGCAAAGGAAACCAAATGTGGGGGTGATAGGAGTGGTTGATAAGCTAGCATTTGGGGATTTCTGCTTCTAAACAGAGGCTGGGGGCGGGGGGAAGGGGGTGGAGAGGATTTCAAAGCAAATGCCAGTTATGTCCCAGAGGCAGCAGTGAGATCATAACTAAGGGGTGATGGCTGCTAATTTAGAGCTGAACTAAAAATCACCTTTATAGCAAGGATGACTGGATCCTGCCAACTCAGAGGATTAGAGCCACAGAGCAGCAAAATCCCACTCCTTCATTTCACAGACTTGAAAACTGCAGTCCAAACGGGGGACAGAGCTGGGACTCACACTTAGAACTCTAGGCCTAGTGCAGGGATCTCTGCCTTTGGCCACGAACCTCCCCCAGCTGCAGCTGCTCGCCCCTGAGTGCTTCCACCTGTTGGAGACAAACACTTGATAAATCCTTTCTGTTTACTGAGGCAAAACAAAGAAAAGACACATCTTCCTTCTCCCAGAATATCGGGCACAAAATCATGAACAGATACCATTTTAATTGCAATTGAAACATAATGCCACAAGGACAGCTTGCTGTAGATGGGGGCAGGGGATTGAAGAGTTAATAGGCTCAAAGGGAACCGAATTTCTGATCCTCCAAGAAGGATAGCTTACCTGGGGGCTTTGCACAGCTCTTAAGATACATGTTACACAGTTGCATTCCCATAAGCCTCAGGTTTCATTCTAACCAACCCTTTAAGTAGTCGAGGGGAAGAGGTATTCCTGGGCTTCCTAGCTTGAAATACTTCAGAGAAGACATTTAAAGGTATCATTCAAGTGATGAATGCAAGCAGGTTTCAGGGAGAAAACAAGCTCAGCAGCACTCTGACTCTTCCTCCAGGACAAGTGTGGGCCCTGCACAATCCCTTGGACACTTGGAACCAGAGCACCGGCTGTATGGCCGGGCTCGCCCTGACCAGGTATTCCCACTCAGCCCCACACCAGTAGTGCCAAAGGCAAGACAGGAGAACATTTTTATTGGCACCAGGCAGTTCACACTCTCAACCGAAATTGTAAAATAAAGGAAGTTCATTTTGGAGCTCTCCCACATTTTCCAGACTTTTCTTCCCTGTCTTGGAATGTCCTGCCTCTCCTTATCCAAACACGCAGAGCCCTCTGGCTTCCACCATCCTGGCCAGACGCATTCCACCTTCCACCTGATCCTATCTCTTCCAGAGCTCTCCCTACCCTAAAGTGGACCAGAAGCCCCTTTCTTCCAGCTGTGCAGATCTCAAATAAGATAGTATTTGACTAAAAGAATGTATAACAGGAAGATCTCTGATAAATGCTTTCACTTTGCTCCTCCTACCCCCAAAGCTTTGCATTTTAAAGCATCTGTTGACTTATCCTAAAGGAATCTCTTAATATGTGGAAAAGTTGTTTTTGAGCTGAGGCCCTAGACTTCCTTGGGCACTCCCTACTCTCAGCACTAGCCCTGACCAGTCAGCTCCACTAACAGTTAATCCCAGACACCTTGTTTCTCTTACGCCACCCAGCTGGAGTTTCTTCATTTTTAAAGATGTCTTATAAGTAGCTGACAGGGAATTTCTGATCCTGCTTGAAGGATGGGTTAATCCATTCCAGGTAACCCTCTCTGGGTCTGGACTTTGTGCTAAGCACAAGTCTTATATTATTGACATTTTCCCACAGCCCTCTGAGGGAGATTCTCTCATGATCTCCATTTTAGAGAAAACAGGTGTAGAATGGTTTCTCTCCCAAGGCCAAGGTCAGGAGCAGATCTGCAGTCACACCTAAATCTCATGGACTCCAGAGCACATGCTCTGAACCACTGCACCCTAATGAGAACAGCACTAATTCCAGGCAGAAGACCCACGCTTATGTCATCGCTCTGCAACGATGACCACCAGTTTCCTGAACCTGCCTAAAACTCCTTCCTAATCAGTAAAATAGGTTGATTACAATACTTATCATGCGAGGCTAAGGTGAGGATTAAATGTGAAGAGTGATTTATAAAATGGTACCAAATCTATATGGCTATTTCTCTCTGATAGAAATATGGCGCCTGTATTTTTTATTTTATTTCACTTTCATTTTTTTTTAAAATTAAAAACCCTTTATTGTTTAAAGTGTCACATATGTCTCCTCTCCCCGCCCCCATTCCTCCTATACTTTTTTTTTTTTTTAAATATATTTTATTGATTTTTTACAGAGAGGAAAGGAGAGAGATAGAGAGTCAGAAACATCGATGAGAGAGAAACATCGACCAGCTGCCTCCTGCACATCCCCCACCGGGGATGTGCCCGCAACCCAGGTACATGCCCTTGACCGGAATCGAACCTGGGACCTTTCAGTCCGCAGGCCGACGCTCTATCCACTGAGCCAAACTGGTTTCGGCCCTCCTATACTTTTTTTTTTTTTTTTTAACCACCTCTCCTCAAGGGAAATTGGTTTCTGTGTATATGTGAATTCTACAAAAGATGGACATGCATGACAATAAATTGGGACCCTCTCTGTTTTGTTCTTCATTCAGGCTCTTAACAAATACTTGTACAATAAATAAAAGATTGATCTTTGCTTGGGAAACAAAAGGGGAGCATAGCAGGTGAAGGAAGAAGGCTTTGTTAATTGAGAAATTGTCACCGGCGTCAAGAAACACTACTGACTTTTTACACATGACTATCAAGTCCTAAGTAGCTAAGCAGTAATAAGATGTACTCTGATATCATAGTAAAATGAATGAAATCTTGTGTTAGTTTTCTTTCTTTCTTTTTTTTTTTTTAAACAAATCAGCAGGTTTTTATGTGTGGAAAAGTTTTTAAGGTTCGAATTATAGCCCTATTTTGACCTATGTTTAGCTGCCTTTAGGCTTGCTAAAGCTACCTTAATCCTCCTTGAACTTCTGTACCCCATTTCCCCGCAATTTGCAAGTCTTTAAAAACATGGCTGTGTAAAGAGTGTGTTTGTTTAGTCCAGTTCCTCCCCCCGCCCTCCCCCCACCCACCCTTCTTTTCTATTTTGGGCTTTCACCCTCCCTATTGTACCTGGCATGTTTCCCAAGAAGTGCTTCAGTTGCAAAGAAGGAAAATACTGACAGTGCATAATTTAAATGAGAGAGATGTGCCATGCCACATTTTCATTAAAATTACAGAAAAATCCAAGCTGTGTTGAGTTTAAGGGAGATCAGAATAGAGTCCAAAGTACTATCATTACATTTTGTAGTGTTTTTTTAGCTCAATAAAGCAGCTGTCCTATATTTGCAAAATAGCATGGAAATTGTTGGTCGTGGAAAAGGAGCGATGCGCACTGGTTTTTTTTCTTTTTTCATTTCAGTTTAGAGTTCTTGACTAGTTACAAGAATTAGAAAAAACATCAAAGTGTACAATGCCTATAATCTCTATTGGCATATAAATGTCAAACCCAAAATATGTTGAAAAGAAAGAGCTGCTAAAAAGTGTATTGGGGCTGAGTCTTGCTAACAGATTAACAAGTACTTACCCACAAATCAAATACTTCTGTGGCCAGTAAGCTTAATAAAACAATGGCCCTTGTTTATAATGGTGGTTCAACAAGCCAAGTTTTCTGAGGACTTAAACAAAGCAACCAAATAAAAGATATGAGTCTGGGAAAAAAAAAAAAAAAAAGGCCTGAAGCAAATGTGAAAAATAAAGAATACCAAAACAATATTAGTTTTCTCCATAATTGCTAGATTCCACCGCACTTGAGCTTAATCATCCTTTAGAACTGGATGTTCATTATATTTTGACATGAGTTTGTCATGTTTTGGCATCAGTTTCACTAACAGAACACTCCTGTCATCAACCAGGCGATTTTCATCTCAGTAGATAATAACTTTCCTGTACATGACTAATGCCCATTTTGTTATATTATCTTAGGATCTAGACCCAAGGGTCAGAGATAGAAAATTATCCGGGCTAATTGGGAGTTCAACAGAAAGAAAGAAAGAATATTGAGAAATTTCAGAGAAAACAAACTTTAAAGCTAATTCATTTCACTTGTTCTTCAGCAAACTACATTTCTACAGTTTCCTAACTGAAGGTTTTATAGTTATGAATCTCTGAACACAATCTATAATAATAAAAGCATAATATGCTAATTAGACCAGATGTCCTTCCAGACGACCTCCTGGACAAAGCCAGGGCTGCAAGGGAAGCCCGGGTCCCGGGTGCCAGAGGGAAGCCAGTGCCGGCAGTCGGGGGAAGGAAGGCCTACTCTTGCATGACTTTCATGCATCGGGCCTCAAGTATCATTATAAATGTAATCCAGCTTTGGCTTTGTTAATAAGTAAAAAAATCACTCTAACATACACCTAGAACTTTCATTCCAACAAATCACCTGATATGTACTATGTTCCTGTCTTTTTCTCTTTTAATGTTATACTTAATTACACAAATAGCTCATGAACACATTACTGTACAAAGACTAAAATACAGAAGGAGTAATATATTGCTCAAGTGGCCACCTTTAAATACTATAGTTTTGCCAGTTTTGAATTTTTTAAAATCTTTTAATCATACTTCCCTTCCAGCTTTTTCTTGTTTGTTTGTTTTTAATTATTGCAATTTGTTGAATAAACCAAATCATTTGATCATCTGTCTTAAACAGATCTTGTCAGTTTGGATTTCACTGATTGCATTCCCCTGATGTCATCTAACATATTCCTTCATTTTCTGTAATTCCTATAAATTGGTAGTTGATCTAGAGCCTAATTCAAAATCAATGTCAAATATATATACATATATGTGTAAATATAATTAATATAATATAATATAATATAATATAATATAATATAATATAATACTAGACACCCGTTGCATGAAGATTTGCGCAATAGGCCTTCCTTCCCCTGGCTGCTGGCACCAGTTTTCCTCCGGCACCTGGGATCCAGGCCTTTGGTTGGGCTGCAGCAGAGAAGCCAAGCCTCTTCAGTCTTCAATCTTCAGTCTTCAGTCTTCACTCCGCGCCTGTGTATGCAAATTTTCCGCCATCTTTGTTGGGTTAATTTGCATAGTCACTCTGATTGGCTGGTGGGCGTAGCGAAGTCACACCAATTTGATTGTTTCTCTTTTATTAGTGTAGATAATATAATAATATTCATATTCAAAATATTTCATAGATCATGAGGTATTCCTTATCAAGACATTGTCTCTTGCAAATTAATTTTTTTACTAAAAATATGTCATGGAGAGTCCTACATGTGTACATGTAGATTTAACTTAATTCTTTATTACACAGAATGATGTATTATAATTTACTAGAGGCCCGGTGCACGAATTCGTGCATGGGAGGGGTCCCTCGGGGTGGCCTGTGGGGATTGGGCCCCAGCTCGAGCCCCTGGCCTTGAAGCCCCGCAGCTCCACCTGGCACCCCACTGTGGCCTGGCACTGTCTTCTCACCTGCTTCACCATCCCACCCGTGGGGCGATTGATCAGGGCTGGGCCCCCCTGCCCAGTCTCCCAGTGCCTGGGAACTGGGCAGCAGCCCTGCCCCCCACCGCTGCCGCTGGTCATCATCTGTGGGACAATCGGTGGGGCGATCGAGCCCCCACTTGCTCACGCCTTGGCCAGGTGCCACCCACTCACCTGCTCTACCATCCCACTGCGGTCCCGCTCTCATTGGGGCCCGTCAGGTCCCATAGCACCTCCACTGCCACCTGCTGCCAGCACTACATCCCCAGCGCCCACCATGTTTCATGCCACCTCCTAGTGGTCAGCGCACGTCATAGGGAATGGTCAAATTCTTGGTCAAACTCCCAGTTGAGGGGAAAATTTTTATCTAAGGCTTTTATTACATAGGATTATTTGTATTATATTTTATAATTATAATTTATATTTTCTTCCCCCTCCTGATGGACCTTAAGATTGTTTTCTCCTTTATTCACAATTCTACATTGAACATCCTATACACAGGCTTTTGTGTACACAAGTAAGAGTTTGTAGGACAATGAAATCTTTAGTTTTTTTTCTCCCATGTGCCCTGTCAAGAGACCTTGAAAAGGGGAGATTATCATTCACAGAAGAGGCAGCAATAGAAGGTCATTCTGTTTAGAACAATGCATTTAAGCTCCTTCCCAGCACTGGAAAGGGACCTAAAATATTGCAGTCATCTCCACAACAGGGTCCATGTGTCAGAGAGTACTCAGAAACATCCACTGGGGAATAGGAAAAAAATAGAAGTTTTATTTCTATTGACTATTTTCTACGTGCTTATTTTATAATGTATAGAAATACGTACAAATACTTTATAAATATATATGTATATATGTTTGCATATATATTGGGTATGTGCTCAAAATATTTAATCAAAAGGATGTTCTGAGAAAAAAAGTATAGATATTATTGTGTATTTGTTATATGGAGCTGAGTTTCTGCAAAGCTGATTGCCTACTTTGTGCCTCCACCGAAATTATTTGTCATCATCTCAAACTCAATCTGTGAAAAAAAAGCATTCATCATTTTTCCCCTCAAGGCCCAGCTTCTCCCCATGGTTTCTATTAATGGCATCAGCAGCCTTCTCCCAGTCACCCAGCCTCGAAACCTGAGTCATCTTTCGTTTGCTTCGCCTTTCATCTTAGTGTCTGCAATGCTCTTACATCTTTCCTCCTTTCCATCTCCACTGCCACCACCTTTGTTCCTGCCCGTTTGGTGACTATTACAACAAAAGTCTAATTGGCCTCTAGTCATTCTCTCCCTTTTTTAACTGATCTACCCTACAAGATGAGTCTTTCTAAATCACAACTCAAGCCTGTTGCAATCCCACATATAATTAAAATTTGCCAACTGGAAAATGTCAAACCTACTCCCCAAGTGTGGGATTCAAGAACTTTCAGATGACTTGGCTTCAAAGTCTTTCTCTACCTCACATTTTTCTGCTTTTCTGCGTGAAGCTTTACTCAGTTGAATCCTTAGTCCATGCCTGTTATCTTGCTAGTAGAGGGGATGAAAAAGTTTTCCTGGACCTTCTTAGGGTCTTTTACTGGTTCTGAAAAATACAGTTTAACAGGAGGAAAATATACATTTATTTAATACAAAATATATGTGACATGGGAGACTGCACAAGGAAGTGAAAACCTAAAAAGACAGTTAGACCTGACTCTATTTCTGCTGGGTTTGATGAATGTAGGCAGCCATGGAAAAAAATACGATAGTCAAGGAGAATGAGGAAAGTTTGGTGAAGGGTGTGTGTGTGTGTTGCGGGGCGGGTGTGTGTGTGTGTGTGTGGGGGGGGGTGGTGGAGGTTATATTTAACAATGCCTGTGTGCAGGATTCTTCTTGGCATCAGTTTTTCTCCCAAGATAAGGTTGCTTCTTTCCTCTGGGCATAGGGAAAGCATCTCTCATACAAGGGTTTTATGGCCTCTGTCAGGAGAAAAGAGGGCTGGCAGGGAAGGACTCTGACCTGCTTCCGCTGTTTTCTCAGACTCTTCGGGCTTAAAATATTCCATATGCCAAGGTGCCATTATTTGGGATAGCATGTCCTGAACCCCATCACTAGGCATATTATGGGTGTTATCTCAATTCTCACCATGCTCTATGAGGCACAGGATTGAATTAATAAGGGGGATTTCCCAACTGGAATGCCTGGATTCCAATCCCTCTTATCAACCGTGTGACAAGTGACTTGCGTGACAGCTTTGTTAACCTCTCTTGTCTCGGTCTCCTCATCTGCAAACTTGTGGCAATGATGGTATCTGCCTCACTGGGTTGTTGTGAAGACTAACTGTGTAAACACCTTGCAAATGTTTAGAACCATGCCTGGCACTGAATAACTACTCAGTAAGTGTTACTCTGCTCTATCATTATTATTATTATTATTATTATTATTATTATTATTATTATTATTCCCATTT
Organism: Myotis myotis; assembly: GCF_014108235.1. NCBI lineage: Eukaryota > Metazoa > Chordata > Mammalia > Chiroptera > Vespertilionidae > Myotis > Myotis myotis. Next base: position 59,336,974 of record NW_023416324.1, read on the forward strand.
TGCTCATAGGTGTTATGTCAATTGACCCTGTTCATACAACTAGTGTCAGAACAGGAGCTCAACCTCCCACCGCACCCCCCACAACTGCCTGACTGCAAAACCCATGTTCTTAGCACAGCCCTTGACCCATCCAGACCCATCTCTCCTACTTCCTGTACACATGTACTCGCAGCTCCAGTAAGTCAGTTACTCACACATCTCCAAGATGCTTTGTATTTTTTCCTTTCTTTGTCTTCCTTTTCATAATCTTCCTTTCCTCCTGATATAGTTCTGTTAACATGCATTTCATTCCGCTCCTATCTCTTCAATGGTGATCTCAGCCGCTTAAAATCCTACCCATTTTCATGAAAGGCCACCTTCTTTGTGATACCATCACTGACCCTCTTCTTTCCTCTTCCATGGAAAGGCAAGTGCGGTCTCTCTCTGTGTGAGTACACGTATACATTATAGTTATCATATTTGTGCCTTTGTTACAGATATCTGTGCACCTCCAGCAGAAACCAGGATTTTATGTTTGAAAGTCCACCTGATGTTATCTCGCCTAATGACTGTTTTCAGAGCCCCGGGTTCAAAGGAGTCAGCCCAGACGGCCCGAGGCAGCTGGGAAACTGAGTGGGTGCACCTGTGTCCTCCTTACACACACCCACAGCCCTTCAAACAGAGTGTCCCCTTTTTATCTGTTCCACATATTGGGGCAAATGTTTACAGGCAGCCTATAATAAGTCATTGTCTTCGCTCACCCACTGCATCTCCAGCGCTGTGTGGGAGGAGAGAGGCTTATGGATGGTGTGTCTCTAGCAGCAGCAAGTTCGGGGCCTTGACTGACTTACTGGTTGTGCGAGGCAGGTCCACAGAGGGAAGACACCCTATGCTCAACCCTTGAACATATCCTGCCTCAAATATTTAACCTTTGGGCTTCTTGTAAGGTAAGCATTATTTTCATTTTAGATATGAATATGGAGGCTTACCTCACTGAAGTTAAGAAATCTGCCTATCTTACACTACCAGTAAGAGACAGAGAATTCCAACCTAGATCTGTCTGGCTCAGATTCTGAATTTGTATGGACCAAGAGTCAACTCACTGGCTATCTCTAACTAGCTCTGCAATCGTGGCAAGGTCTTTTTTATTATTTTTTAAAATATATATTTTTTATGGATTTTAGAGAGGAAGGGAGAGGGAGAGAGAGAAACATCAATGATGAGAGAGAATCATTGATCAGCTGCCTCCTGCATGCCCCATTCTGGGGACTGAGCCCGCAACCTCGGCATGTGCCTGACCAGGATTCGAACCGTGACCTCCTATGGTTCATAGGTCAACACTCAATGGCTGAGCCACACCAACCGGGCTTGGCAAGCTCTTTAATTTTTTGAGGATCACCTTTAAATGAGGCATAGCCATACCTCTAAAAATTGCTTTTAGAATAAGATTCTGTGTGCCAGATGTTTGGCTTTCAGCCACAGTTGGCAAATGATATTTTCATTATTATCTCTGAGAAATATCTTGATATATTAACCTCTGAATCTTCTTCAGCAACAGGTACTAAAGAGCAGCATTTTGCTCTGTACCCTCAGTGTTTAAATTGTTCTGAGAGCCATGCAGATTTATCAGGGAGAGACCTCAGTTCAAGGCTCCAGGATGAGCCAGTTTTGTTTTCGAGCACAGACTGAGATTTTGTAAGCTTCGTCTGGTAAAGGAATTCCTTCATGGTTAAAATATCCTAAGAGAAGTAGCACTTCTCCTCCATCCTCACCAAACCCCTAGGTCTCCAACTCACCCTTCTCCTTCCAGGAGGAGCAGAGTCAACTGGGAGTGGTGTGTGTGTGTGTGTGTGTGTGTGTGTGTGTGTGTGTGTTCTTAATTCACTGTTATGAGGATAGGTCATTTATTAAGAATAAAAACAGAAAGAATGGCAAGTCAAAAGGCCTATCTGCTAGAATGTTCTTGATAGTCTTGTTACCGATTAAGGTTACCAGCTGGGACCTCCGTTCTTCTTGTCGACTCAGAAAAGATTTTAAGGTCAACAAAAATGAAAGTAAAGCAAAGTGGGTTTTATTGAAGATACACTCCAAGCGAGGAATGGGCCAGTTGAGAGAGACAATGGCAGGGTGTTTTAGCTCACTAGGAAGTCATGGAAAAGGGGGCCTTGGAGACATTCAGGGGTTAGCCCAAGATAAGCCGCTGCTGCCCATTGCTCCCCTGGTTGCAGGTCTTGTGGGGTCCTTTAGAGGTTAGGGGATACGTGCCTTAGGGGGAACGGCACGGGCATGCTCCTTGGAGGGAGAGGGTGCCCTGGGTCCTTCGTCCTTTGCATATTTCTCTCTCTCTCTTGCAGGTGGAAATCTTAGGGGAGGTCTAGGGGAGGGTCTTAATAGAATATTTATCAGTTAGTCCAGGTGTGCTCTTACAGGGTGGAGGTCTGCATGATTGGTCGGTGCCAAGGCAAGGGGTCATTAGTCAATGTAGCTGGCCCTGAGGCAGCCATGATGTCACTTGTCTGGTTTTGCTGCTTCTCTGGGAGCTGAGATACAACTGAGGCCTAGATGTTATCTTTAGGGAGAAAAAGGTCAGGGCTTCTAAACCACCTGACCAGAGATATAAAAGATCAGAGGTCCAAACCGCATGACCAGTGTTATACTAGGGTAGGTTGCCCTGGGGGTGAGGTTCTTGTTTTCCCAGTTTTGCACCTTGATAGGCCTCTGGGGCCGGCCACCCTGGTGAGTGTCAGTACCTGGCCTATCGTCCTTGCTCTGCTCATGTCTAACAGGCTCACTGGCATATGGTTTTACCACCTATCACGTAGTATATTCATTGACGTAGCATCATGTCTTATTGTTTATTTGGATACATAAACATTGTCTGTGTTTCAATGCTTGCTTCCATTGTGCAACTTGCTTTCTAGCATGCCTACTATCTACATGTTGGAGAAGGCAGAGATGGATATTTGCTGCACCTGTCCCCAAAAGGGCAGGCCAGTGGAAATGAGAGAAGTAAACTTTGAACCCAGAAGGGAACTATTACCCAAAAGAATTCAGTATAAAGTTTGTTTGTTTTTGTAACTTGTCTAGGTTTTCTCCTTTTAAGACCTGGATTCTCTTCTTACCTGAGAACCCAGTCGAAGTAGTAATTGATTTCTTTTATCAACCTTCCCGGGGAGCACATTCATTTAAAAAATGGATTGATCACAAGATGTGCAACATCTATGACGCTAGAACATTGCCATGTATGGAAGGGCTCTTAATAGTATCATTTCCTGGCTACCATACAGCTTGCAAATGGATGTTACTTGTCACCATTCCCTTTCCCTTTTCTTTTAGTGCACTTTTTCTTTTTTTTTTCTTTTTTTTAGTGAATCGACAGGTTTATCACATTCTAATCAGATCTCATACTGAATTTCACAGAATGCATCAAAATATTTCTAAATTACTCTCTTTCTCTGACATTAATTTAGGTAGTGAGCCATGAATTAATGTTTATTGGAAAAACAGAGGTTCACATACAATGAAATGCTGTTTGTGTGTGGGAAAGCACATTTTTGCAAAGAAAACCATTATTTCAATACATAAATATTTTCAGAATCCATCACCCTGCAAGTGCCTAATGTGATCACTACTGATGATTTTCAGATTGATTTTTGCCTTTTTCACAATCTATTACCAATACCACACAGCCATATTTTCTTCCTCCCAAGCAGAGATTCTAATACTGACTTAGGTATATTCTAAGAGTTTGTGGTTTTTGTTTGTCTGTTTTTTAGTTTATTGATTTTTGAAGTAAGAGAGGGAGAGAGAAAGGTATTTGTTGTCCACTTATTTATGCATTCATTGGTTAATTCTTACATGTGCCTTGAAAGGGAATCAAACCTGCAACCTTGATGTGTGGGGATAATGCTCTAACCAACTGAGCTACCCGGCCTGGGCCATCTAAAAATGTGGTTTCACTACCCAGCCAGTGTGGCTCAGTGGTTGAGTGTCAAGCTTTGAACCAGGAGGTCACGGTTTGATTCCTGGCCAGGGCACATGCCCAGGTTGCAGGCTATTCTCTCTCATAGATGTTTCTATCTCTTTCTCCCTCTCCCTTCCTCTCTGAAATCAATAAAAAATATTAAAATAAAAATAATAAAGTTTCCTTCATTAATATGCCCATTTTAGAGCTGTGATCTAATGACACATGACAAAAGTATGCTTCTCAAGTTTACACGTGTTTGGTGGGTTCAATTTGTTTTATAACTCTGCAAAGTAATAGTGTGCTGTCTTTTGGGTATTAGATCTACCATCAGCTGCTTGTTTTCCAATCTGTTAATAGGTTGTACTGAGTAATCTGCACTCTCTTTATGACCCAAGAGAACTCCCCAAGCTTAGAGGTAGAATCTGTGACTCTGGGGCAGTTTTTCTCTGGGTAAAGCTAATAAAACCCTTATTAGCGCTGTCCTCTCACCAACTGAGCTGACACCTCCAAAGGTAAATAGATTATTTGCACTGAGCCACATTCAATTTCCAAACGAGTTCTTCCTGTGTCACAATGGAGAAGTATCCTATGGTGAAAACTCATAGAACCTTCGGTAGTTCTTACAGGCTTCCTTTTCTAGGTTTTAGTGGAAAAGGAATCTTTGAAAAAGCTCAAACATAAAATTCAAAGGAAAATAGAATCTGGCAAAGGCATAATGCAGAGAATTATTATTCAAAGAGAGATGTCTTATTCTACTTCTCTAAATTGGTCGTCGACATTAATACATTTGGTAAAAAAAATATTATTGAGTATCTACTTTGGTTCATATACTATACAGTTTAATAACAGATAAAAACATACTTGGGTCCTACAAGGCATACAGCCTTATAGATAAACAATAACAATGAAGTGTCAGAGTGAAATTGCAAGATTCAGGAAATACTTTCTGAAAGTGTTAGCAAAAGCACTGGAAGTTTCCTGGTCAGAAAGATCCACTTTCCTTCCATTTTATTTAAACATATTTCTCTTTGTAGTATTTTAAACACTATGTTTAATTCTGTCTTCTCAGACTCTTTTAGCCTCTTTTTTACCTTTTAAAAAAAATCGCTACAGAGCTTTTGAAAATAAAATATTTAAACTTAAACATTTTAAGTGTTAAAAGCATTTTTATAAGCCCTACCGAGGAAATTAAGAAGTGTTACTATCACCTTTGTAGCAATTAAAAACTTAAATCAGAGTGAAGGTAAGTCCTACCTGGTAATAGCATAGAGTCAAAACAATATTCCAGGTTCCTTACCTCCTAATGGTCTCTTCTTTTGGCTTCCACCCTTATGCATCTTGCTTATTAATCATTAGAGATGTTTGTTTGCCCAGATATTTGTGTTACTATACAAGTTTTATATGCTAAGAGCTTTTAGAAAAATAAGGGTGAAGAATCCTGAACTATTCTTTGGGGGGGGGGGGGGGGAGTATGTAAATGCATGTCATTGAAACCATAAAAGATACAGTGGAAGGAGTTGTTTTGAGTCAATGACATCATTTTAAAAAACTAGATAACCAACTATGTGGTTCAAACATTAACAATTTTTTTTCTTACACAGCTTATATACAACAACTAATGTCACTGCTCTGTCTTAACTCATTTAAAATTGTCTAGTTATGGCTAATTATTCACAGATTAATCATACAACTCAGTTTGCTTGGAATAGTTCCAGATTACATCAATTGTCTGTCATAATTACCCTGCCTTCACTTGAAAAGCACTGACTTTCAACAATAAATTATATGGCCACCCTAGTTATTCACCAAATTCTGGTCAAATGAGTTGAAAACAACACGATTGTGTTTCCTTAACCCTTCCTCATCCCTCACTGCATACATTCTCATTGTAAATAATTTTGAGTCCTACCAGACAAGTATTATTTAACTGTGACAGGGTACAGGAGAAAAAAACAAAAAGGAATACAGTCTGCTTAAATGTTCTTCATGTATTGCTGATAAAATTCTTTCCGTGTCATTTGGTAATAGTATACTGGTCCAATTCTTCTATCACTGTAGTTTGGTTGTTTTGTTAAGTTGGGCCTGATTGATTGATGAGCAGATGGTGAACATTTGACCATTTGCTCTTGCTGTTAAGTGTTCCGTTTGTAGGGTCCAGGCATTTGTTGGCCATATTAGTTGTAAACGTCGAGTTTAGAAGCATGACAATGGAAGAGACTATCTTAAGAATTAGCTCCTTAGTCAAAAGGCATGAACTTCCAGTTACAAAATAAATAAGTCATGGGATGTAATGTACAGCATGGTGACTATAATTAATAATACTGTAATGCATATTTGAAAGTTGCTAAGAGAGTAAGTCCTAAAAGTTCTCATCTCATGAAAACAAAATCTGTAACAATGTATGGTGACAGAAGTTCTCTAGATTTATTGTGGTGATCATTTCTCAATATATACAAATACTGAATCTTACATGGTACACCTGAAACTAATATGATCTTGTCTATCAATTATACCTCAATTTTTTAAAAAATTGGCTCCTTTTTCCCATAACATTTCCTGCAAAGATTTATAGATTTTTTTCCACATGGTAAATAAATATAGTGACTAAATGTTATTTAATATAATATTGATTTCTGAAGGGGGAGGAAGGATGTTCATCTTTGATTCAGGTTATCATATGTTCACAGAGCTAGAAGAATTATTGCACACTGCTGTTCTTAAGGGTGACTTCAGCTTATAAAATATCTTTAAAACTGTCAAAAGAGAATACTGCATGCTAAGCACCTTTTTCCTAACCATTTTAGTTTGTTATTTACATTTCTAAATTGTTCATATGTAGAGGGAGGAGAACCAAGATGGCGGCATAGGTTAACGCCAGAGTTTGCTGCTTTGAACAACTACTTCAAAAGTGAAACCAAAAAACGGAAGGGACATAACCAAGAACCACAGGAACGCTGGCTGAGTGGAAGTCCTACAACTAGGAGGAAAGAGAAACGCATACGGACACTCAGAGGAGGCGCAGTGCTGAAGTCAAATTCTGAGGTGCTGAGTGCACGGAGCGGGCTGGCGGCGGAGGGCGCGGTTGGCGTTTTCAATCGGGAGGGAGTCGCAGACTCTGAGCTCCAGATCCGGGCGAGTCTTTAGGGACCCAGGCTCAAACGGGAGAAGCGGGACTGTCTGGCTTCGGTCAGAGCGAGTGCAGCTTTCTCTCTGAGCTTTGCAGCGGGTGCTGGGACTCAGAGAGGCAGAGCCCCTGGGGACAGGACTGAGAGCCGCCATAACTGCTCTCTCCGGCCCACGCTGTTGATCCTGTGCGACCCGCCCCGCCCAAGCCCTGCACACAGGCATTTGCCGGATAGCCTCAGGCAAACGCCAGATTAGCACCTCCCTAGAGGACAGAAGTTCTCTCACTGCTGACACAGCTGATTCTCATAGCCACTTGGCCTGGAGGTCAAACCCTCCCTGGTATTAGCTACAACAATCAAGATTTAACTATAAGACTGCGAACAAAGACCACTAGGGGGTGCACCAAGGAAGCATAACAAAATGTGGAGACAAAGAAACAGGACAAAATTGTCAATGGAAGATATAGAGTTCAGAACCACACTTTTAAGGTCTCTCAAGAACTGTTTAGAAGCCGCCGATAAACTTAATGAGATCTACAAGAAAACTAATAAGACCCTCGATCTTATATTGGGGAACCAACTAGAAATTAAGCATACACGGACTGAAATAACGAATATTATACAGACTCCCGACAGCAGACCAGAGGAGCGCAAGAATCAAGTCAATGATTTGAAATGCGAGGAAGCAAAAAACACCCAACCGGAAAAGCAAAATGAAAAAAGAATCCAAAAATGCGAGGATAGTGTAAGGAGCCTCTGGGACAGCTTCAAGCGTACCAACATCAGAATTATAGGGGTGCCAGAAGATGAGAGAGAGCAAGATATTGAAAACCTATTTGAAGAAATAATGACAGAAAACTTCCCCCACCTGGTGAAAGAAATGGACTTACAGGTCCAAGAAGCGCGGAGAACCCCAAACAAAAGGAATCCAAAGAGGACCACACCAAGACACATCATCATTAAAATGCCAAGAGCAAAAGATAAAGAGAGAATCTTAAAAACAGCAAGAGAAAGAAACTCAGTTACCTACAAGGGAATACCCATACGACTGTCAGCTGATTTCTCAACAGAAACTTTGCAGGCCAGAAGGGAGTGGCAAGAAATATTCAAAGTGATGAATACCAAGAACCTACAACCAAGATTACTTTATCCAGCAAAGCTATCATTCAGAATTGAAGGTCAGATAAAGAGCTTCACAGATAAGGAAAAGCTAAAGGAGTTCATCACCACCAAACCAGGATTATATGAAATGCTGAAAGGTATCCTTTAAGAAGAGGAAGAGGAAGAAAAAGGTAAAGATACAAATTATGAACAACAAATATGCATCTATCAACAAGTGAATCTAAGAATCAAGTGAATAAATAATCTGATGAACAGAATGAACTGTTGATTATAATAGAATCAGGGACATAGAAAGGGAATGGACTGACTATTCCTGGGGGGGAAAGGGGTGTGGGAGATGCGGGAAGAGACTGGACAAAAATCGTGCACCTATGGATGAGGACAGTGGGTGGGGAGTGAGGGCGGAGGGTGGGGCGGGAACTGGGAGGAGGGGAGTTATGGGGGGGAAAAAAAGAGGAACAAATGTAATAATCTGAACAATAAAGATTTAATTAAAAAAAAAATCAAAAATAAAATAAAATAAAATAAATTGTTCATATGTAGAAAAATCTTTGTATTTTCCAAAGTGCCCACACAATGCCTTATAACTAATACTCAAAGAAATATTTATCACATAAACAAATGAAAGAATAACTTTGTATCTTGACATATACCTCAGATTTCTAAAATATATGATATAGTAAGGTAAGCTACCCAGATTTATAGTAAAAATATTTTTCTTGTGTTTTTATAATTTAAGGATGTTAAAATCTGCATGTATATGTTCAACCCTCTCAGAAAAGCAAAAAAAAAAAAAAAAATTCCAAGAAGAGAAATCCATAATTTCACTCTAGTTTTACTATAATAATGTTGATGTGCTTCCTTCTGAAATAATCAGTGCCAATTTTTAAAATAACAGCATGTAGTGATTAGAATATGCATTCCATGAATGATACCAAACCTTTTTATGAATCAGATTCTTTGGGTTCTCATGAGTTTCCCTAACCAGGCATAGATTCAAGAAATTTCTCAGTTGATTGCCTTGCTTATGAGAGAGTGATTGAAAAAGAACATACACTAAGTCTCTAAAATCTAAAAAAACTTTCTGAGGGCACAGATAATTGAGACAACTTAAGGAACTACTTTTGTTTTAGTCTATGAATTATAGTATTGCATTGTCATTTTCTCCTCTCTGTTCCTCTATAGTCCTAAGATACCCATAAATATATGTCTCTGCCTAAACTCATTTAATTTATTTATTATATTTATCTCGGTAGAGCTTTAGAATAGAACTGATTTAATATGTGTGGTGTTTAGGTCACATTCATTTATTTTATATGTATTTACTGAGTCACTATGCTTGTAGCAGGCACTGAACTTGATGCTGAGAATACAATAAAAAATGAATCTGACATTGTCCCTTCCCACAAGGATATCATACTCAGAGGGGGAGAAGTGTGAACAAACAAAATAAATATTGTGTGGTTCAGATAATAAGAAAGGGTTTATCAAGGCACAGCAATGATTCATAAAGAGCTCTGCATGGAATTGTAAGAAAAGAAAAAAATCCCTCAGAGATAGATGAATAAACTAAATCTTTAAGACTTAGTAGAGCTTGCCAAGTAAACATAGTTCTAATGAAGTCCATTCCAAGTAGAGGACATGCAAAGGTACTTTATCCAAAGATCATAAGTACTTTGAAATCACATAGGAAGTGTCTTAGTATGTAAGTAGCATTTTCCTTTAAAAATTGATCTTATGTGTTTTCTATCTCTCTCTCTCTCTCTCTCTCTCTCTCTCTCTCTCTCTCTCTCTCTCTCTATATATATATATATATATATATATATATATATATATATATATATATATATATAAAAGCCTAAACGACTGGCCAACCCCAGTAGCTTATGACATGCACTGACCACCAAGGGGCAGATGCTCATCGCAAGAGTGGAAACCACAGACATGGAAACAGGAATAGACTGATGAATCTCAGAGGGAAGTGGGGAGGGAGGAGGGCAGATCTTATATGTGTACTAGAGGCCCGGTGCACGGATTCATGCATCGGTGGGGTCCCTCGGCCTGGCCTGCAGGGATCGGGCCAAAACCAGCTCTCCAACATCCCCTGAGGGGTCCTGGATTGCAAAAGGGTACAGTCCAGGCCCAGGGACCCCAGTGGTGCACGAATCTGTGCACTGGGCCTCTAGTGTGTATGATAAAACATTTAATCCTTTAGACCATTCTCTTCAAAGAAATTAATATCTATGTTGAGAAGTACTTTATTTCTTATTCAACAATGTAGGCAATACATTCTCATGAAGACATCACTAATCCCACCTTCAGTTTTAAAGTGCCATTTTTCATACAATTATGTTTGTCATTGGAGAGAGTAGCCAGAGTCAACATTGGGTCTTCCACCTCTGTGGGCCATAGGAAATCTAATATGCAGCTATGTATGGTGATGGATGTTCTCTAGACTTACTGTGGAGGTCATTTTGCAATATATACTTTTCCCCCAGAAATTTCTCCCTTTGTGACCTGGCTTTGTTCATTAATCCTTTAATTATGTTCCTGCATATATTTGATTTTTGATCTTCTGTAGAGGACTGTAAAATGAACATTTTATATAAAAACAGTTTTATATTGTGAAGCAACAGCTACTATTGATAAACAACATTCCTGGGACTGTCTTTTGTCTGTCAACAAGGTCTCCTTATCATCTCTGACACATATTGTCCTTTTTACATGCAATTCTGCACTTGAAATTGTAGATACTAGAAACATTTGAAATTCTGAATACTAGGAACATTTGAAAATTTAAAATACATTCTTGCACTCCTGATACACTTAAAGTATGCATGTTTTTGAGAATCTATGTGTGTCTGTTTTTTGTAAAATTCAGTATTCTAAAAAGAGCACTGTCAAAATACAGTGGCATAACTAATGTAAAATTATAAGTTAATGTTCAGGACACATCTACTTTTCAAATATTATAAATAATAAAATTTGCATCTGCTGCATATTTATAAGATCTATTCTATATTATTTATGCACCAACATTGTAAGATTTAGATAACCTAATTTAAATATAATGTCTAACTCTCAGTAAATTATTATTGAAAAGAGTGTTGGATTTTAAAACTTTTTGAAATCATAATCAAATATCTTTTCAACAATTCTCTGAAAAAATCAATCTAAGTACTCTTATACCATTAAGTGAGAAAATTGCCCATAGCACCTAATTCATCAGCTTCACCCTAGAATGAGATGCTCCACATAAGTAAATTTTCCTGACAACTGTAGCTTGCCCTCTTCTGTAGTTTATGAAAATCAAATGGGAGAAAATATAGGAAAGTGCTTTATACACTTTAAAATGCATTATAATGGACACTATTATTTTTATTATGCTGCAAACTTGCTTTTAGATAATTTATACAAAAATTTTCCAAAATATGTACTTTCTTGCCTTCTTAAACAGCAAATATGGAATATCATTTTACCTATTTTTTTTTTTTTTACTTAAGGTTTGTAATTACTAACATTTGTGGGATTCTGGAGTTTTACAAAGGTATCTTCTGCAATATCTTGCCCCTGATAATGGCTCCACATTGCTGTGCTCTTTTAAAAAATATAGTTTTTATTGATCTTTAGAGAAAGGAAAAGAGAGAGGGAGAGAGAAAGAAACATTGGTGTGAGAGTGGAACATCAATCAACTACCCCCCACTGTGGGGTCAAGCCCACAACCAGGCAGGTGCCTGACTGGGAATCAAACAGGTGCCCTCTAGGTGCAGGGGACAATGCCCAACCAGCTGAACCACACCGGCCTTTTAGTTCTTCCATCTGTGGTGTTCTATCTTCCCCCTCTGTGAAGCTGTCAATCAAGCTGGCCTATTTCATTCCTTCTTTATCCTCCCCGCTTCTTCTCTTTCTAGTTTACTACTTGAGTCTGTTGTGGTTTGAGAAAACAAACAAGTACACTTGATTGTATCTACAGAGTAAATTGGTCTGGGTAAGGATCCAGTCAATTCCTATAAATTTTGGTGGCTGTGCATTATTGTAAGACTTTTGAAATTTATATTTAGGCTACTAAATATGAATTCATTGAACAAATATTTATTGGGTGGGCTGTGTGTTTCAGGCATATAATTGGACAGACATGGCCCTTGTCTTCATGAAGCTTACAGAGACAAACACACAACACATGATTCTCCAAATAGCTATCCTATATAATAAAACCCTAATATGCAAATCAACCGAATGGTGGAACAACCAGTAGCTATGACACTCACTGACCACCAGAGAGCAAGCGCTCAATGCAGGAGCTGCCTCCTAATGGTCAGTGTGCTCCCACAGGGGGAGTGCCACTCAGCCAGAAGCTGGGCTCACAGCTGGTGAGTGCAACAGTGGGCCTAAGCCGGCAGTCGGACATTCCCTAGTGCTGTAAGAGAGTGCAGGCCAGGCTGAGGGGGCCCTCCCTTCCCAGTGCATGAATGTCATGCACTGGCCCTCTAGTATATTTATAAAAGCCTAATGACCTGTTGACCAGTTGCTATAATGTGCACTGACCACCAGGGGGCAGATGCTCAATGCAGGAGCTGCCCCCTGTTGGTCAGGGTGCTCTCACAGTGGGAGCGTCGCTCAGCTGACCAATGGGTGCCAGAATCCAGGCTCATGGCTGGCGAGTGCAACTGCAGCAGTGTGAGCCTCTTCTGCCTCCACGGTAGTGCTATTGAGTGGCAGGCACAGTGGGGCTGGGATGAGCCAGAGTGGCACCCAGCCCAGGCTTGGGCTCCTCCCCGGCCACCTGCCGCTTTGTGCATTACTGCACCCCTCAGGGGATGGCACATCCCCTGAGGGGTCCCGACTGCAAGAGGGTGCAGACCAAGCTGAGGGACCCCACTGGTGCACGAATATGTGCACTGGGCCTCTAGTTTAATTAGAATGGATAGGTGCTATGAAGAAGAAATGCAGGATGCCCTAAACACATGTAAAAGAGGGCACCTAAGCTAATCTGCAAAGGCTTCTCTTTTAAACTGAGACCTGGAGGGGGGGTTCATTTAAGGGAGGCAGATAAAGAAAATGGCAGATAAGTAAACTGTGTGATGTTCAGAGATTTTTTCCTTTATTTCCAGAATCGTCTAACTAGGTGAAATGGCCTGTTTAAAAGATCTCTTAAAAAATTGGTAGCTTACTTCATAATTTCTTTAAGGAATTTAAAAAAATTCCTTTGATGATTGGCTGTAGTTCAACTTATTTTCACCAGCTTCTCCTTGTAGAACTTGGGGGAATAAACTCTCCTCTACATTCTCAAAGCATTTGCTGTTTAATTGTGGAATGTGACTCCTCTGTAACGAGGCCACTTATGCTGCCTTACCTGGAGGACGAGTTTCCAATTCTGGACTGTACTCTGCTCTCAGCCTGGCTGTCGAACTCCCACTGATGGCCGTCGGAGCTGTGCTTGCATCTCTAGGAAAGCACCCTGCCCTCCGTGTCACTGTCAGACTCCTCTGGCACAGAGCCTGGAAGCCCGAGAGTCGATGTGCGTCCCTAAGGAAACATTGCTCTCAACAGTGCCACACTCGCCACAGTGTGAATGGAAGCAGAGAAAACAGATGAAAAGGAAGGGCATGGCATCTGAACTCACACCTTTTACCCCGCCAACTGGGGCAGTAGAAAGGAGGGTTGGGAGGAATTGCAAGCATTTTTTCCCCCAAGACTAGACTCACTATTTTATAAAATCATCAACTTTATAGCCACAGATTGAATTTAAATAAATACCAACACCCCTAATTTATGCATGGCTCTGGGCAAGAGTACAAATGGAGGCCTGAACCTGGGACCAGCCTTACCCCCTGCCCACCCCCTGCTCCTTTCTGCAGGGTGAGGGGCCTACCAAGCATGTCTAGTCTCCATCTCACACCTGCTCTCCACCTCAGCCACACCTTTGGGAGGGCTGACTCAGGGAGGAGGCCCAAGTTGGCCCTGGAAGTGGACTCCAGGCCATTTGTACAGGGAATCTCTGGAAACACTCCCTAAAACAGTGGTCAGCAAACTGCGGCTCGCGACCCACATGCGGCTCTTTGGCCCCTTGAGTGTGGCTCTTCCATGGGCGGGGCGCGCACGTACAGTGCGATTGAAACTTCGTGGCCCATGCGCAGAAGTCAGTTTTCGGAAAGGAGATAGACGAAACAAGTATACAAGACGAGTGTGGATGGGAGAGCTGGAAGGGGTCGACCTCAGTGAACATACCTCAATCAGACTGAGAACGTTTTTAGCAAAGGCCAGCTTAGGAGTACCCTAATTAAGTTAATAACAGTGTACCTACCTATATAGTTTAAGTTTAAAAAATTTGGCTCTCAAAAGAAATTTCAATCGTACTGTTGATATTTGGCTCTGTTGACTGATGAGTTTGCCAACCACTGCCCTAAACTATACTGCATTAGACAATGGGAGATTAGCAATGGTCTGAAAATTCAGACGCATGGGTTTTTTTAAGGATGAGAGGGCTGTGTAGCTTGAATTTAAATCAGCGTTTGTCAAACTTAGGTGCACAAGAGTCATCCAGGGATCTTGTTAAAAAGCAGATTCTGAGTCATTGAGTCTGGGGTGGGGCTCTAGAATCCGTGTTTCTAACAAGCTCTCCTGTGATGCCTGCCTGTAGACCACACTTTGAGGAGCAAGGCCTATGGGAATATTACTGGTTTCATTTGAGTATGGGTGTTTTTGTGTGTGCACATGCTGTCCCTTTGGGAAGTGATATTTAAATACTGTATGTAAAAAGAAAAATTACACGGTAGCATAAGTTTAAAAGACACAGCATTTAGATTTATCATTACTTAAGATTCTCATCTCAGATGGTGTCCCAGACAACAGCCTTTCACACCTACTCTTCCTCCCTATTAATTCATTATGAGGGATGTCACCGTGTCTTATCTTTGCGTTGCTCTCAAGTGTTGATTTAGCAACCTCCTAAAACTGTGTAGATTTCTAAGATACATATTAGAGCCAATGGAAGACTAAATGCCTCCTGGTGTAGGAAGGAGGTTTTGATTAGATTTACACAGCTGTCATCTCTGAGATTTTCCTCTCTCAATCATTTCCTGCTTTCAACAAGCTCTTACATGTTGCTGTCTTGATAGATGCTGCTGGTGCTGTTGGTACCCTACTAACAACTCGTGTTAACTGTGTCCTGTGGCATACAACTAATACATACTTAAGAACATCTTCCCTCACTAAAAAAGCACTTGGCCAGGAATACTTTTAATCTGGTCTCTTCTCTGCCATAATAACTATTTTTCCTCTTATTGAGCAAAATTCAACTACATGAAGAAAGACAGGGATGCCACAGGTTGCACTGCTAAAAGCAGCTTTGAAAGCTGTCATAAAAGTTATCTCTGTGCATTTTACCTAGATGAAATGGAATCCAAAGGATACGAGTTTTCAAAAGCAACTCTATCTCAATTATCAAGGTCCCCGGACTTGTGGGAAATGACAATTTAAAATATTAACACTGAACCAAATTACATTATGGAAAATTGGCGACTGTTTTAAAGATAAATATATTTCTAGATTGTGTTAGTCTACATCTTTAAAATAAAATGTGAAATATTCTACTTGGTATTGGATTAAACCTCCCCCTGAGAATTTATAGATTATTAATTGAAGCGGCAGTTTTCTTGTTAGTCATGATCAAAGTGATTTGGGAATGTCTAAAAACATGTGAAAGTTGATTACACATTTCATTGCCGGCACCACATTGACTGGCCACCCATCTGATGGAGAAACTGTGACTGTGGACTAGTTCCAACTAGCCTCGGGCAAAGAGGGTACTGAGCTGGGATCTTTAGAAAGCATTTCTTTGCTTGCCTCATTTAATCAAGTGACTTATAATTTTCCAGCTTTTAGTCTTATTTATTTCACAGAATGAGAAAAAAATAACTTACTTCTGGCATTTAAACCAAGAATATCCAGCATTTAAATTTTTTATTTTGACACAAATTTTTGTTCCAAAAAATATTAACTGTTTTGTTTTTCAATAAAAAAAAAAGACATAAACAGAGAAATGTGACTTGATCTTAAAGTAACTGATGTTTATTTTCATAGTCATACCTATCCATTTTTCAAGACCTAGTAAAATCCCTTCTCTTCTAGGAAACCTGTATTCCTTAAGTTGTAATTACTTTTTTCTCATGCTCTGTACCAGGGGTCCTCAAACTACGGCCCGCAGGCCACATGCAAATACAATTATTGTATTTGTTCCCATTTTGTTTTTTTACTTCAAAATAAGATATGTGCAATGTGCATAGGAATTTGTTCATAGTTTTTTTTTAAACTATAGTCCGGCCCTCCAACGGTCTGAGGCACAGTGAACTGGCCCCCTGTTTAAAAAGTTTGAGGACCCCTGCTCTGTACTTTGGTGATAAAATTTATGCATCCTATCTAATAAAGGGGGATATGCTAATTGATATTATGCCATTAAAAAGATGGTGGCACCCACAGACAATAACGAGGGCATATGCTAATTGACTGCCCTGCCCTCAAAGATGGCGGTGCCCAGAGCCGATAAGGAGGGAATATACTAATTGACTGTCATGCCCTCAAAGATGGAGGTGCCCAGTGCCCTCAGCCCCGCCGGAGCACCTTCCTCCGGAGTCCCCTAGGCCCCTCAGCCCCCCAGCCACCCAGGGCCGGCTCAAGGCACAGGCAAGCCATGGATGGCAGCTGCCCAGCTGCTCAGGGCCGCCCAAGGCTCAGGTAACCAGGGCCGGCCGAGGCTTGCGCTGCCAGCAGTGGCAGCAGCAGAGGTGTGATGGGGCATTGCCTTCCCCTGATCACTGGGTCGCCTGCCACCCCTGAGGGCTCCCGGACTGTGATAGGGGGCAGGTTGGGCTGAGGGACCCCCCTCCAGTACATGAATTTTCATACACCAGGCCTCTAGTATCTAATAATATGTATTGTGTATAATCTTTATGGGATGCAACTAAATATGTTTGCTACTACAAGGTGAGCTCCTGTGGAACAGAAGTCATTATTGATTATTTTTTGTTTAATTTATTTTAATTTAAGTTAAATACATTTATTTAAATTTATTTATTATTATATTTCCAAAAGAGCATAATATACTGCTTTCTAATAATAGGGGTGTAGTGTGTAATGCTTGAATTGAATCTTTATAATTGTCGATGACTGTGGATTAATGCATTGTGGGATGATCCATTTTATTCATTAAAATCATCAAATCATCATATTGACCTCTTAAGAACTAACCCATTGTAAATGATTTTTATGAATTATCAGAGGCTGGCAATATTTCACAATTTAACATTTGAATACAATTTGAATAAAATAAAGTCACATTTAAAATTTTTTTTGTATCTAATGAATCTCTATTTTTTCTCTTGTTCAAAGTCTCTTTTAATGTTTAGTTAAATCATTTTTTAATTTTCAGTTACAGTTGACATACAATATTTTACTTGTTTCAGGTATACACCCCAGTGATTAGAAATTACATAACTTACTAACTGATCATCCTGATAAATCTCATACCCATCTGATACTATATGTAGTTATTAGAATATATTGACTATATAACCTATGCTGTACTTTACATCCCCATGACTATTAACAATCCGTTTGTATTTCTTAATCCCTCCACCTTTTTCACCCATCCCCTTAATCCCCCTCCCATCTGGCAGCCATCAAAATGTTCTTTGTATCAATGAGTCTGTTTCTGTTCTGCTTATTCATTTACATTGTTTTTTAGATTCAACTGTTTATAGATATGTATTTATTGTCAATTGATTGTTCAGATTTTTAAACTTTTTTTTCTTCTTTTTAAAGAAGACCTTTTAACATTTCACGTAATACCGGTTTGGTGGAAATGAACTCTTAGTTTTTTCTTGTCTGGGAAGCTCTTTATCTGCCCTTCAATTCTAAATGATAGCTTTGCTGGGTAATCTTGGTTGTAGGTCCTTGCTTTTCTTTTTTTTTTTTTTTTTTTTTTTTTTTTTAATTAAATCTTTTTTTTTTTTTTTTTTTTTGCCACTTTTATAAATTTATTTTAAACTGAGGTTAACCTATCTCTTTTTTTTTTTAATTATTATTAGTTAAGGTATTACAAATGTGTCCTCATCCCCCCCATTAACCCCCAACCTCCCCCCCACACACACTCATGCTCCCATCCCCCTGTTGTCCATGTCCATTGGTATGGCTTATATACATGTATACAAGTCCTTCGGTTGATCTCTTCCCCTTACCCCCGCCCTCCCCTACTTTCCTTCTGGGGATTGATAGCTGATTGCTGTTTCTCAGTCTTTGAGTCTGTCCCTTTTCATCAGTCTATGTTGTTCTCTATAATCCACAAATGAGTGAGATCATGTGGTATTTATCTTTCTCTGACTGGCTTATTTCACTTAGCATAATGCTCTCCAGTTCCATCCATGCTGTTGCAAAAGGCAAGAGATCCTTTTTTTTTACCGCAGCATAGTATTCCATTGTGTATATGTACCACAGTTTTCTAATCCACTCATCTGCTGATGGGCACTTAGGCTGTTTCCAAATCTTAGCTATGGTGAATTGTGCTGCTATGAACATAGGGGTGCATATATCCTTTCTGATTGGCGTTTCTGGTTTCTTGGGATAAACAGATGGAAGAATATACCGTGTTCATGGATTGGTAGAATCAACATCATCAAAATGTCCATACTACCCAAAGCAATTTATAGATTCAATGCAATCCCCATTAAATTACCAACAGCATATTTCACAGATCTAGAACGAACGTTCCAAAAATTCATCTGGAATAAAAAAAGACCCCGAATAGCTGCAACAATCCTCAGAAAGAACAAAGTAGGTGGGATCTCAATACCAGATATCAAACTGTATTACAAAGCCACTGTTCTTAAAACAGCTTGGTACTGGCACAAGAACAGACATATAGATCAATGGAATAGAATAGAGACCCCAGAAATCAACCCAAACCACTATGCCCAATTAATATTCGACAAAGGAGGCAAGAACATACAATGGAGTCAAGACAGTCTTTTCAATAAATGGTGTTGGGAAAATTGGACAGATACATGCAAAAGGATGAAACTAGATCACCAACTCACACCATACACAAAAATAAACTCAAAATGGATAAAAGACTTAAACGTAAGACGGGAAACCATAAAAATACTAGAGGAATCCACAGGCAGCGAAATCGCAAACATATGCCGAAGAAATTTCTTCTCTGATAATGCTCCTAGGGCAATGGAAACTAAAGAGAAAATAAACAAATGGGACTACATCAAAATAAAAAGCTTTTGCACAGCAAAGGAAACCATCAACAAAACAACAAGAAGACCCACTACATGGGAGAACATATTTGCCAATGATACCACCGATACGGGTTTAATTTCCAACATTTACAGGGATCTCATGAAACTTAACAAAAGGAAGATAAACAATCCAATAAAAAAATGGGCAACGGACCTAGATAGACACTTTTCGAAAGAGGACATACAGAAGGCCGAAAGACATATGAAAACCTGCTCAAAGTCACTAATTATACGAGAGATGCAAATCAAAACGACAATGCGTTATCATCTCACACCTGTCAGAATGGCTATCATCAACAAATCAACAAACAACAAGTGTTGGAGAGGATGTGGAGAAAAAGGAACCCTTCTGCACTGCTGGTGGGAATGCAGACTGGTGCAGCCACTGTGGAGAACAGTATGGAGCTACCTCAGAAGACTAAAAATGGAACTCCCATTTGACCCAGTGATCCCACTACTAGGAATTAAATCTTTATTGTTCAGATTATTACATTTGTTCCTCTTTTTTTCCCCCCCATAACTCCCCTCCTCCCAGTTCCCGCCCCACCCTCCGCCCTCACTCCCCACCCACTGTCCTCATCCATAGGTGCACGATTTTTGTCCAGTCTCTTCCCGCATCTCCCACACCCCTTTCCCTCCCAGGAATAGTCAGTCCATTCCCTTTCTATGTCCCTGATTCTATTTGTAATCAACAGTTCATTCTGTTCATCAGATTATTTATTCACTTGATTCTTAGATTCACTTGTTGATAGATGCATATTTGTTGTTCATAATTTGTATCTTTACCTTTTTCTTCCTCTTCCTCTTCTTAAAGGATACCTTTCAGCATTTCATATAATCCTGGTTTGGTGGTGATGAACTCCTTTAGCTTTTCCTTATCTGTGAAGCTCTTTATCTGACCTTCAATTCTGAATGATAGCTTTGCTGGATAAAGTAATCTTGGTTGTAGGTTCTTGGTATTCATCACTTTGAATATTTCTTGCCACTCCCTTCTGGCCTGCAAAGTTTCTGTTGAGAAATCAGCTGACAGTCATATGGGTATTCCCTTGTAGGTAACTGAGTTTCTTTCTCTTGCTGTTTTTAAGATTCTCTCTTTATCTTTTGCTCTTGGCATTTTAATTATGATGTGTCTTGGTGTGGTCCTCTTTGGATTCCTTTTGTTTGGGGTTCTCCGCGCTTCTTGGACCTGTAAGTCCATTTCTTTCACCAGGTGGGGGAAGTTTTTTGTCATTATTTCTTCAAATAGGTTTTCAATATCTTGCTCTCTCTCATCTTCTGGCACCCCTATAATTCTGATGTTGGTAAGCTTGAAGCTGTCCCAGAGGCTCCTTACACTATCCTCGCATTTTTGGATTCTTTTTTCATTTTGCTTTTCCGGTTGGGTGTTTTTTGCTCCCTCGCATTTCAAATCATTGACTTGATTCTTGCGCTCCTCTGGTCTGCTGTCGGGAGTCTGTATAATATTCGTTATTTCAGTCCGTGTATGCTTAATTTCTAGTTGGTTCCCCAATATAAGATCGAGGGTCTTATTAGTTTTCTTGTAGATCTCATTAAGTTTATCGGCGGCTTCTAAACAGTTCTTGAGAGACCTTAAAAGTGTGGTTCTGAACTCTATATCTTCCATTGACAATTTTGTCCTGTTTCTTTGTCTCCGCATTTTGTTATGCTTCCTTGGTGCACCCCCTAGTGGTCTTTGTTCGCAGTCTTATAGTTAAATCTTGATTGTTGTAGCTAATACCAGGGAGGGTTTGACCTCCAGGCCAAGTGGCTATGAGAATCAGCTGTGTCAGCAGTGAGAGAACTTCTGTCCTCTAGGGAGGTGCTAATCTGGCGTTTGCCTGAGGCTATCCGGCAAATGCCTGTGTGCAGGGCTTGGGCGGGGCGGGTCGCACAGGATCAACAGGGTGGGCCGGAGAGAGCAGTTATGGCGGCTCTCAGTCCTGTCCCCAGGGGCTCTGCCTCTCTGAGTCCCAGCACCCGCTGCAAAGCTCAGAGAGAAAGCTGCACTCGCTCTGACCGAAGCCAGACAGTCCCGCTTCTCCCGTTTGAGCCTGGGTCCCTAAAGACTCGCCCGGATCTGGAGCTCAGAGTCTGCGACTCCCTCCCGATTGAAAACGCCAACCGCGCCCTCCGCCGCCAGCCCTCTCTGTGCACTCCGCACCTCAGAATTTGACTTCAGCACTGCGCCTCCTCTGAGTGTCCGTATGCGTTTCTCTTTCCTCCTAGTTGTAGGACTTCCACTCAGCCAGCATTCCTGTGGTTCTGGGTGATGTCCCTTCCATTTTTTGGTTTCACTTTTGAAGTAGTTGTTCAGAGCAGCAAACTCCGGCGTTAACCTATGCCGCCATCTTGGTTCTCCCCCTTGCTTTTCATCACTTTGAATATTTCTTGCCAATCCCTCCTGGCCTGCAAAGTTTCTGTTGAGAAACCAGCTGATAGTCTTATCAGAGTTCCCTTGTATGTAACTAACTACTTTTCTCTTGTTGCCTTTAAGGTTCTGTCTTTGCCTTTAACCTTTTGCACTTTAATTATGATATCTGGCAGAAAGCTACCCCTCTAGCTCTCGCCCTGATGCCAGACAAATCAATTTCTCTCTATATGTCCCTGGTGCCTTTCAAATTGCATCCCTAGTGCTGGAGGTCAGAGTCAGTGAGTCTGAATAAATCCATGGGTGGGCCCTTTAAGAAGAACTGCCTGAGACTCCAGCAGTCCTCTGTGTCACTCAACCTCCATCCCTGCTGGATTTTACAGCCAGAAGTTAAGGGGACTACTCTTCCTGGCACTGGAACCCTAGGCTGGGGGCCTGGTGTGGGGCTGGGACCCCTTGCTCACCAGGGGGACCTCCACAGCTGAGACATCCCTCCCAATTATCTGACACACATGGATGTGGGACCATCTAGTTCTAACCTCCACCCCTCCTAACAAGTCCATGTGGCTTCTTCTTTAAATACTTAGTTATAGGACTTCCATTTAGCTAGATTTTAGGTGGTTTTGAATGATGGTTGCTCTGTAGTTTAGTTATAGTTTTGATGTATTTGTGGGAGGATGTGAGTACCACATTCACCTATGCCACCATCTTGACTGGAAGCCATAAATCTCTCTTTAATACAGAAATTTTAATAATTTTAATGGTGTTTTTTCTTATTTTTACAATTTAATGTAGAATTTACCTCTCTGGCCTTGGAAAATGAATAACATAATGTATTCTTAATGTATAGCTCAGAGGATTTGTATTGCTGGTCTGTCAAGATACTCCATATGTATTCAAAATAGTATTTGTATTTTGAAAAGTGGTTAATTAGCCAAACTAACACATAATAACACAGAACACACTGAATGATCATTTCAATATACTATTTGCTATTATAGGAAAATAAATAAGACAGGCCCACAGAGAATCAGAGCCCACATTACACCATGCTTACCCTCCAGCTTAAATTTTAACATAATTTTTCTCAGTAAATGATATGTTTATTTTCCTTTCAGTGAGTGACCTTGTCAACTTTTCTAGTTTTCCCTATTTTTAGAAGCTTGTTAACAAGTCCACAGGCATCAGAGGAAATATACTTTCTGGAATATTAGAACTCAAGAAATAATATAATGGTAACTTACTCCTCCAATTTAGAGAACTGTTTTACAGTGACACTAGGAAGTTTTCAGATGAAAAAAATATAAATTAAGTATTTCAATTCAGGTACTACAGTCAGAAATACTTGGGTGTACCAAGTACTCCTATCACTTACTAGGTGAATGATTTTAAGAAAGAGACGTCATCTTTTTTGGATTTGATTCCTTCAACTGAAACAATGGAGATGGTAACAAGGCCTACTTTGCAGATTGGTTGGAGGACCCTAATGCATGTGAGGCACTTACCACTGTGCCTCACATAGAGCCCATCCTTAAACTGAGGCTGCATGGAATGGTCAAAAGATCTCATTCCTAAGAGGCAGACCTTCCCATCCATCAGGCACGTGAGCTCATGAGCCCATGTGTCTCTTCACCAATTGTTTCTGTTTTTGTTTACTTCCAGGCAAAAGGGGACACCAGATTGTAGCAATTAGGAGAGAAAGTGAGAACCCTCAAGTCAGAAAAGGAAAATCAAAGCAAAGACTTAGTCACTAAATCTTCAGAAGGAAGGAGGAGAAAGAAGAGCTAAAGCTTGATGGATTAAATTCTGAATGGAGTTTCTTAAGAAGCATTTCTGTGGTAAGGGACAATGGAACTTTACCAAGTTACAATACAAACCCAAGGGCAGGCCTTATGGAAATCAAAGAAAGTGAGAGGACAGGCAGATGTAGAATAAGGGAGTGTTTAAAAAGAGAGGGCCATGTATTTACCATTTTGCTTGATCTGCATATCAAAAACATCCTCCAACTCTATTTAGAAGACCCTTGCAGGAAAATGTTTCATATGAAAAATATAAAACTAAAATAAGAAAGAAAGAAAAAAGAAAGTGCTGAAGGCCATGTTACCTCCCCCTCCCGCCCCGCCCCCCCCCCCCCCCCCCCAAACACACACACACCGTCCTCTTTTCTTTTCTAGATTTTAGGCCAGGAGCAAGTAGCTCACACAAAGGAATACCTTCCCAAATTACCACAAAAGTGAAGAAGATGCTAAGAAATACAGCATCCACCATACTAAAATGAGATGACTTAACCGAGAAGTAGAAATTAAACAAACAAACACAAAACAACTAAATGGCCTCAATATGAAAAAAGGCAGCCTTCCGCTCACCCACCCCCATCTAGTAACCTATTATCTCATACTAGAGGCCCAGTGCACAAAATTCATGAACTCGGTGGAGGAGGGGGAAGCCTCAGCCTGGCCTGTGCCCTCTTGCAGTCTGAGAGCCCTCGGGGGATATCCGACTGCTGTGGAGGTGGGAGAGGCTCCTGCCACCACCACTGCACTTGCCAGCCATGAGCCCAGCTTCTGGCTGAGCGGCACTCCCACTGTGGGAGCACGCTGACCACCAGGGGCAAGCTCCTGCATTGAGCATCCTGTTGTTCCACCATTCGGTCGATTATGTAAATCAACCAAATGGCGGAATGACCGAGCTGCCCCCAGCCCACAGGCCCAGGCCAGCCAAGGCGGGTGCCAGTGGGGGCCCCCTGATCACCCTGCTGGTCACCCCACAGATTGGCCCTGATCGCCAGCCAGGCCTAGGGACCCTACCCATGCATGAATTTCATGCACCAGAACTCTAGTTATGTAATAAAAGCCCACTGTGCTTATTAGGAAAAAAGATACTTCCTCAGCTAACTTTAGAAATATTTTACTTCGATAATATATTTCCCTGAGTATTTTGAATCGGTAGTATTGAAAAAGTGTGTTGAAATCAAGTGACTAGCTATTAGAAAATTTATGTCGTTCTACCCAGGTATTAGGCCTCATCTCTAGCAGACTCCATGGCAAAAATTTTTCCCTTAACAAAGAGATGTCAGTCTTTTTTACTACAAAGCAGTTAACAGAAATTTATTTTCTGTTCTGTTGTTGTTTGGCAGCAAAAATATTTGTCTAGGCTTTTAACCAGAATTGATAAATACTTTTAGGGGAAAAAAATGATTTCACTCAAAGTGAAAATTTTAAATTTGTCATTAACACTCACTAATCAAATTTATGATCTGATTTAAAATCTATATCAGGGTTATAAAAGGAAATTTCATTAATGCCACCTGAAGATGGTAGAAATGTGTAAAGAATATACTGACTTTTGAGAAGACTCCGGTTCCAATCCTGATTCCATTATGTTGTGACACTGGGTAACTAGCCAGTCTCACCATTCCTGAGCTCCATATAAAATAGGGATAAAACTACCTATTGTTTATATCACATTATTACTCTGAGATATTAATAATTTAACATATGAAAATAACTCAGTATCATTTTCCATAAGAGCACCACAATATAGACAATTGTTCAGGTTGACCTCCCTCTCCTATGTTTTGTATTAGTTTTCAGATCCTATCAGTTCAACCTCCTAAATATCTCTCAATTACATATTTTATTCATTTTCTCTTATACTTCTCAAGTAAAGCCCCTCATTTCCTTATGACTTGACTAAAATAATGATCATGAAATTCACCCTTATCTACAACTATGCCAAGCCATTATTTATATTGAATTCTTTTCCTAGAGAATAAATATAATATTATCCTTCTGCTTAAAACTCATCATGACTTTTTGATGCCTATAAAATATATTAATCTCCCTAGAGTGATGCAAAAAGGCCTTCATCACTAGATAATTCAACGTCATCTTGTACTATTTCTTATCATATACCCTAGGTAATAGACACACTATACTATCCTTTTCCCCGGACTTCTATTTATGCACTTGCTGTTCCCTTCACCTATGATGTATTTCCCACTCTCTGACAGTGAACAACTATTCATCTTTAAGACACAGCTGAAATGTCACCTCCCACATGTCGCCTTCTCAGAGCACATGGGAAGAATTTATCATTCCTGTAAGACTATTTCCCTTACAGCACACTATATTTTATTAATTGCTTGTTTACATGTCTGTCTCTACACTGGACTGTGTAGTTCACTGAATAGCACAGAGCCAAGAATGTGGTAGGTAGTGTTTGATAAATATTTACTGAATTAATGATTGAGAACAACAAACCTATGATGTTACAATGGGTCTGCTCATGGATTAATGTCCCAAATTTGCAAGTGGCCTTTTATTTTTCCTGTATGTTTGTGGCCTCTGTCCACAAAGGGGAGCAAAAGAAATGGAACTGAGATCAGTATTTAGGAAAGTCTACAAAAAACAAATAGAAAGAAAGAAACCCACAACCCTTTTCAGCCAATTATATTGATACTAGAGGCCCAGTGCACGAAATTCATACACCGGGGAGGGGGGGGGCTCCACCTCAGCCCAGCCTGCACACTCTCCAATCAGGGACCCATCAGGGGATGTCCAACTGCCAGTTTAGTGTCCTGTTGTTCCACAATTCGGTTGATTTACATATCAGGGACTCCTCAGGGGATGTCCAACTGCCAGTTTAGGCCCGATCCTGGGGATCAGGCCTAAACCGGCAGTCAGACATCCCTCTCACAATCCTGGACTGCTGGCTCCTAATCACTCACCTGCCTGCCTTACTGGTCACCCCCTACCACCAGCCTGGTTGCCCCCAACTGCCCCCCTCTGCTCGCCTAGTCACCCCCAACTGACCCCCTGCTGGACTGGTTGCCCCCAAGGCCCCCCGCTGGCCTGGTCACCCCACGCATCCTACTTGTTCAGTTGTTTGGTTGTCCCTCACTAATCCTCCTGCTGACCTGGTCGTAGGCAGCCATCTTGTGAGGACATGAGGGTTAATTTGCATATTACCTCTTTATTATATAGGATTACAAGCAAATGAATCTTTGGCCTAAATTATCAAGTTTAACTGTCTCAATTTACTCTGCTTGTTTAGACACAGCATGAACACAGAGGGTTTTGTTTCTCATTATTCTTAGAAAATACAAATTTTAGATACTGTGCAACAGCAAACTGACATTTGTATATGGCTTCAGCACTGACTCACAAGGAGTTCTCATTCAGCACACTCTGTACCTTGATCCCCCTTCCTCAAAAAAGGACCAAACTCTATCTTCAGAATGCTGTGGATTGAATGAGAAGATTTGGTGCCAATCTTTGTCCCACCTCCCCGCCCCCCCCCCCTTTTTTTTTTTGGTCAAGAAAATAAGAGAGAAAAGTAAAATATCTTAGTGTACAAATGTAGGAGCCGGGCTTCAGTAATGAACTTCAGTTAGTGCCTAGCACAGTGCCGACAGTGAGTAAAGGTTCCTTGCTGGTGATGAAATACTAAATGTAAGAAAGAACCTGTGTTTCTGGTTCTGCATTGTCATAAAGCTGCTATTATTCAGCATTTATTAGGTACCCACAGAGTATGAGACATAAACATGACAAGTAGAAAACACACAGTCCCTGTCTTCTAAATTACAAAAGAAAGTTGGTGGACCTCAAAATTGTTTCCAAACGGTTGTTTTAGGAGGATTTAGAGACCAGGAAAACTGATGGGGGCACAGAATGGGGTGGACAGAACAGAATGTTAGGAAATGGGAGGTGTAAGAGGAGTTAGTGTTTTCATAAAAATAACAAGGTAGAAGGTCAAACCAACTCTAGAAGCAGAAGAGTGAACACGAGAGAGCCACCAAGTGACAAAGAAGAACTCAAGGGAATAAAGAGGGAAGAGTGTTTTTCTCTTGTCTCTCCTTGACCTTTTTACACTTCCTCTAGCTTCCCTGGTTGGCAGTTAGAGAGAAAAAAAAAGCATGATTATTTTAGAGGAACACTCCCATGCTAAATGAATGGTTCTGTCATTTACTAGCCTCAGTTTCCTCACCTTTAAAATGGAACAATAACACTTCAAAGAATTGACCTATGTAGATGAGGCATGAAAATGGCCCACACTGGTGACTTACACATAGTTGAGAAGGCAGATCTAGAGTCCCTGGAATCTTAGGCCAGTGTTCCAATCTCAAATGTCCCCGATTTTCTGCTTATTTTTGCTTTCTCTTTTTTCTGTTTGTCAATGAAGTAAGAAATTTCTAGAAAGAGAAGACCAAGTTTAAACAAGCAATATTGGTTAGTAAATATGTAGACAGGATTTATGTTAATGCTAAACCTCAGTTTCCAACTGAATTTGGGGGCGGTGAGATTTTAACCTAGTTAGTAATTTTTTTAAATTATTATTATTATTTTGCAGTCATTATATAGAGACCAAAAAAAATCTCAGTGGGAGCCTTGTAAAACAGTTTTTGGGGCCCTCAGGGCATTTCTCTCAGTCTTTTCATCAACAGAGCTGGTCTATATCGTAAGTCTTATTTATAAGGAGGCTTTCAGGAAATTTCACACTGCTTTTCTCTCATGCAGTCCCCAAAAAACATGTAAACCCAAGGGATTAGTAGCGACTTAAAGGGAAAATAGTGTAAAGTTACACCATGAACCGAAGCGGTGCAGCTGCCTTGATGCACTGTTCCCTTGGGCTCCTGCAGTGAATGAAACTTATCTGAGTGGCCCAGGCCACTCCCACACTGCCAGATCCGCAGCCCTTTGTTACCCGCGCACAGGAATTGCTCAATCTCAGGGGGCAGCCAAGTCTGTAATGACCTGCATTGTAGAAACACACAGGAGTTCACTATCTAAGAATGAAAACTTAAATCTCTTTTTACATTTCTCTGTTGACAGTGGCAAGCAGAGCTGTGTTATAAACAAAATGTTTATTCCGGCCGTGTTGCTTTCATAGGCGGTTCAGATACATTTATTGAGTCGGGCAGCAGCCTGGAATGGAAGTGAAATGGGAATATCATCTGAGGGCCCTGTAGAAGTCTTGAAAAAGACTGACTATTCCCCAAATGCAGCCCTCGTGAGGCTGGCATACTTACATTGATGAGCTCATCAGACCAATAATTAATGAGCCTGAATTAGGCTAATGAACTCAGATAGGGTAATGAAAGGCAGCCTTCTACTTGTTAGCATTGCTGTTTTCTTCGTTATTTAAGCTCTAACAGAAACCGAATTTGCTGCCTGCCATCTAATGGAGCCGATTGGACTTCAAAACATTTTTTTTCTAATTGTGAAAATATTAAGAAACTACACAACATTGGGAAAATAGACCACGTCAGAACAACCATAGGCTCCTTTGATAAGACTCCATTGCAAGTCAAAGAAATAATAAAGAGGATTTTTTATTTTTCAAGGCTGGCATTTTGAACAGGCAGAGATTCTCCATCCCCAAATGGCAGCTTTAAAATTTTTCTGGCACATATAATGTAGTAAATAATTACCTCCTAACACATCTTTCTCTCAGATGATAAGCACTAGAGTATGATCTGGAAAAGTAATGGGGATCAAATCTGAGTCCTGTGGCCTATAGAATGGAGCTGGGAACGCTTGACCTGGAAATAGAAATGGAGATCACCTTCCCCAAGGAGAATACAGGAGTGTCAGTGTGTCTTAAATCTGCCAGGAAAAGGTGGATGTGAGTCTGACGTGATCTGGCTTTGGTTGGAGGCTTCTCTTCCAAATAGTGCTGGAGAATCTGCAAAAGACATCAAGGGCCAAGGCAGCAGGTGCTCCCCCTTCTTCCCACTGAGCAGCATGTGGATAAGGGAGGCTCCGCTGCGCCAATGGGACCTGCTCGCCACCCATTCCAGTGACTTCACTTGTTCTGGTGTCTTCCGATTGAAGGCAAGTGCCAAAGAAGAGACAGGAAGTATGCATGTGTGAGGGAGGGGTTAAGCCCAGCAGGATGCGTGCATAAAATTACCGTCTATCTCCTCTTTGATACTATTGGATCTATTTTGAGATTACTTATCAGTTGGTGATTGTGCTAATAATTGCCATTAAAATTAATACTCCATTTTGGGAATTAGGCAAAGAGCGAACACGTTTGCTTTTACACGGAGCTTTCCAAAAGCAATCTGGGTAACTTGTTTCTGGAATGCAGCTGTGTAAGTTTTCATTAACATCTTGCAGGTGGAGCCTAATTTTAGTTCAGCCTTGAGAAGGGGGAATTGTTTTCCTCCTGATCTGCACGGCACCACAACAGCAGCGAAGCAGGTGGGGCTTTGCCAGGCACTTGTTTACCTTCCTGTTTTTTAAAAAACAGATGATTCACATCATTAATCATACAGTTTCGATTTGATTTTCACATGTCTTTCACAGAATAGTCTGGAGCACATTTGACCCGCAGTTACTCAAATGTGCAACAAAAGCAATGAAATGGAAAATGATAAGAAAAATGAGCAACGAATCCTAAAAATAGTGGAGGAGAAGCCAGTGAATGAAGTGGAGTGAAATTTAGAAATACATCTGTTTGGCTACAAAAGCATTTTAAAACACAACCTTTCAGCTTCTAGTTTGGCAATTTGCAGTTGGCTCAGTTAGTAAGTTCAATATTTTTCCCGCTGCCTTGCAAGGAGGAAACTATTAGCAGTTGCTGGGAAGAGGGGAGATGAGGGGTCAGGAAGGACAAGTGAGATGCAGATTGCTTTCTCACAAGTTCTTCCCTGGCCTTTGAATCTTAGGGGCTGACTGGTCATCAGCTTAAATGTTAGGTCCCAGGAAAAACCATGTTAACAAGCGAGTGATTAATGACAGTAATTTCTCTTTTAATTTGTTTAGGAAATATTTTACTCTTCCCATTAAACTTCCAGAGCACAAACCCCACCCCTCTGCTATGTTAATGTGTTTCAGCACAGTGAACCTACTGTGTGTCTCTTTGGATGTGAGGACAGTGTGCTATGGCCTTAGTACTGCGGCGTGTCATCTGGCTTTAACGAGTGCCTTTGAGTTGTTCTGCCCTGTGGGGTGTGCATGAAAATTCCATTACCTCCGCAGAGAGGGGGCAGCTCCACACGCATATTTGTTTCTTTCAATTCAGTCTCTTGGAATGGATGGAATTTGTGATTGTGCTCTATAGAAGTCTACTGTTCTGAATCTTGAAATAAGCCTTTTCTTGAAAGCCCTCTCCTGGACTTTGAAGATCACCATTCAAGGGCTTTGCCTTTATGAAAGTTCTTAACCTGGAATACAGGTTTGTCCATGAATGAGCTTCAGAATGTTCATAGACAAAGTTTCTTGTTTTGTTTTTGAGTAGATATGAATGTGTGCTCCATCCACCCTCCACCCCCAGGGGCGGGGGGAGAATCCATAGCTTCCCATGGATTCCCAAATTGGGGGGCTTATAACCCCCCAAATCTTAAGAACTGCTTCCTGATACAGGATGTATTCAAATACTGCCTAAATGTAAAGGAAATATAGTAGGTTATTTTGGCTAATTATTATAAATAAAATAAAGTATTTGTCAGCCTTCATCATACAGTGATCTTAGTCTGACTTATTAGAATTAGTTAACGCTGTAAGTCTGCCCAGTTACTGTCCTGGGAGTTCATAACTTTCTTTATCTCTAACCTGTAACTATGCTAAAATGAGCATCTAAGAGCACATTACATTTTTAAGAAACGTTTTCTTTATTCAACCTAGATTTGTTAAACACCCATTATGTTTGAGTACTTCTGGATTTCAGAAATATACAACACAGTCTCTCTCTTCAAGAAGTTCCCAGATCTGTGGCAGTGATAGTCAACTAGGAAAAAAAACACAAAAACCTCAACTAATTGACCTGTTTGTAAAAGGGGGAAACATTAATGTGAGGCACCAGATTTTCAAAACATATTGCACATCCTCAGTTTGAGATATAAATGCAAAGGTTAAAAGCAAATGGCTGTGACCCTTTGACAATGTGACACGACACCACACCCAAACCTGTTTGTTCTCCCATCCCATTCCACCCACCTGCAGATGTGGCTGGAGACAGTGACAGAACAGAGAGATGAAACTTTAGATGTGACTCCCAGGAGTGGAATAAGAGGAAAGGTCATCCAAAGGCAAGGAGGAACCAGTTTGTTTGAGACTTAGGCTAAGTATTTTTTTTCTGATTTGATCTTACAGATCCGCTGAAGCTCCATCCGATTGTGATTTTGCAACTCTTAAGGATAGCCCTACTGGAGTTTTCACAAATGCAATGCCCTTTGGTTTTCTCGATAAGATCTAAACTTTGGAGACAAACTATGTTTCTTTCTTTCCCTCCATCTGAGACTCTTCTAACTCTCTCCCAAAGTTTTCTCTGACTTCCGCTTGTTCACAGGAATAGGAGGACAGAGACGAAGGGACATAAGTTGACATGGAGCGGGAGCAGAGTATTTCCAGCTCTCTCACTGTGACGCAGACGACCAGTATAGCACAGGCCCCAGATTTGATCTTCCCAGTATTCGCTTTGCGTTTAGCCTCATTCAAAACGTAAAATTCAGTTCCCAACTTCTATTCATCACAAAATCTAAGAAGATGAGATGGAGTTACAGTCCTATTTCCGGAAAGTTTAAAAGGTTGCTTTGACTCTCTATGCCGAAGGCTCAGTTTTTGAATATTCCTAGTGTGCTTTTTGGGTGTTTTTTTTTAAATCACAGAATTGGCAACCTACCTTCCTCATTCCTAGGTTTTTCATTTCTTTGTAAATTTTTCCTACACTCCTCTCTAGGCAAACCTACACTTTTCCTGCTGAGATTCCTTAAGTCATAGAGTAAAATGTCACCTACAGGAAACATGTGATTCATTTCATTCTTGCTGGTGGGTACATTCAGAATTCTACTTCAAGAGGTTTATTTCCCGTTTTTAATCTAAACCTTATTGGGCTGCCTGCAGTGGAATCCTCAACCGCAGCTGCTGAAATAAGTCTTTACAGAAGCACTTAAAGAAGACCCGGTAGTTCCGGTGCTGCTTCTGAAGAAGTTCCAATCAGCAGCAGGGTGAAATTTATGGGATGCTTATGAGATCTTTTGGTTTCTTAAAAAAGCCCAGATGCCACAGAAAGTCTGAATGCATTCTGTGAAAATTGTACAGACTTCTCAACCAGCATAAGGACATGCAGAGAAAAATTGGAGAGGTCACTGGCAGGACCACACTAAAATCATCTCAGACAAATGAGATAAATCCTGTTTAAAGAAGTAAAGTAAGAGAAAGAGATTCTGCAACTTCAACCGGGGAGATCTGCCAATATCTAATTGTTATCTTTAGTTCTAGGGTCCATTTTTAGTATTTATTGGTATCAGCTCTGCTTGTTTTTTTAGCCTACAAATTGGGTAAGGATAAACAAAACTTTGGCCAAAAACTCTGTAAGTCCATGAGAATCTCTACTTTGTAGGGAAGAAATAATAATTTAAAAAGAGAGAGTATTTTGAGAACTCATTCCAATATGTTTGGGTAATGTCTACTATGAGTTTTCTTTGTTAGACTTTTGATTATTCAGAGTTATGTAAGCTGAGGCAAAATGGCATTCATATATATATATATATATATATATATATATATATATATATAAAATCAAATTAGATGAAGTATTTCAAAAGTGTTTATACCCATCCTACTGCAAAAGAAGAGCTAATACTCACATAACTTGAAACAGAAGTGCCAACCAATCACACCACCAGTCTGCAGTGCTAGACCTGGATTCCTTTGATGTCAGGCTATGGTATGCCATGCTCTTTTTTTGTTCATTGTTAGATAAAAATAAAGAGGGAAAAAAAGTCAGTGAGACACAAATTAGCATGTTAAAAAATGAGAATTGGGTCCTGGCCAGTGTGGTTCAATTGATTGGAGCATCATCCAGTTGGAGCATCGGAAAGTCCCGGATTCAATTCCCGGTCAGAGCACATGCCTAGGTTTCGGGTTTGATCCTAGTGCATATGGAAGGCAAACCAATCGATGTTTCTCTCTCACACAATCTCTCTTTTTCTTCTCCCCCCACCCCCCGTTTCCTCCCTCTCTAAAATTAATTTAAAAAAAGATAATTGGTGGCAGTAACAATAATATAAATAATATTTCAATTGCAGTAGCACATTGTGATAGCCTATCTACAAGATGATTTGATCTTTCTAATAATATTTTGAAGAAGATAGAGCAAATCTTATCAAGTCATTTTATAGAATGCAAAGTGAAAATCAGGGTTATAAAGTGATAACAAGCATTTTTTTACCAACATAATCCTCCTATATAATAAAAGGTTAATATGCAAATTGTCCCCTCTATCAGGAATTCAACTGAGAGTTCAACCAGGTGGCGGGCCGGCCACCAACCGCTCGCAGCCCCTCCCCCTGCTGGCCCCACTTCCAACTGCTCCCCCACCCCAATTGGGGCGGGGCCAGCCAGACACCACCCATGCACAAATTCATGCACTGGGCCTCTAGTATTTAATAAAACATTAAATTGGTTGTCAATATTTTAAAAATTGGGTATTTCACATTAAAAAAATGACTTATCAAGAAGAGTTGAAAGTTCTGGTATCACTAGATAACACTGGGCTTGTGTCTCCCATGCCAACACAGTACCACTATTTCCTATTGCCTTATCTCCAGTCTCCTCACTTATTAATCTTCACTTGCTTGGACTTTTTAAGCATCTGATTTTTGCATCCCTGGTATAAAAGGACTTTCATAAGGCCATGCCTTGAGGTTATGAAAGAGTCTACCTAAATTACAGTTCTACTGCTGCATTCTTTTATCATAAAATGTTCACACAGGACTGTGTGGCTACCTCCTCCTTCCCTCCTCTCCTCCAAGAGCCTCCTGTTCCACTGAACTTCTCACAGTTGCCCAAGAAATCATGTCCCCCCATATTCCTGCATGGTTAGTGCTGTTCCTCCTGCTTTTCCAATTGTCTGTTTGCCACTCTTCCCTCTCTTGATGAACCCTTCATCCTACTGCTTCATTCAAAAGTCCCTACCTCTCTGTAGCCATCTCCGAGTGCACCTGCAGCTCCCCCCTCACCCTGAGCTGTCATTTATTCAGTCAACAAATGTCAGATAAGTAAATGAAGAAAGGAAAGGGTAGTCTTATGCCAATGCTTTAGTCTGCACTTGACTTACTCTTTTCCCAGGTCTATGTTGGGGTGAAAATATTAGGTTTTCCTTCTCTGTTTAAACAATGGGCCAGATTACTTGATAATAAAGATTTTTGAGGCAAAGGGCATTGAGCCACATTTATCACAGGCAATGTGGGCAAACTTCAGGAAACTTGGAGGTAATCCAACACAAAGCTTATTGATTCAGTATTTTTACCTTATTTACAGGGATGGGCAAAAAGTAGGTTTACAGTTGTGAGTACACAAAACACGGATTTTATTCTTGTATTATTTATTAATTAATTTTTGTATTATTTATTTATATTACCACTGTAGACCTACTTTGTCCACCCCTGTATTTATCAAACGTGCTCCTTGCTTGAGCAGAGAAACTCATGTTTCTTTACCACTTTAGGTTAGTAAAGAACAGCAACAAAATCATGAATTCAAAGTCTAGAGAAAGCAATACTCTGACTTTCTCCCAGCAGGAGGTAAATGGGTGCCTGGCAGGAAAAATTATGTGTCAAAAACAGATACAGGACTAGTCCCAGTTACTGATTCATCCCTCAAGTTTCTTTAACACCTACTGTGTTCCAATACCAAGCTAGGCCCTGGAGATAAGTACACATGTAAATAAATAGGTGCAGTGGATATTAGGGGCATATATAGGCATCTGTAGAGGTTAAGAGGACACAAAGGAAACAGGCCAGTTCTGCCCAATGAAATCAATAAAAGTTCCATAAATACGTTGACCTCTCAGCTGAATCCTAACAGACACAAATATGTTTTATACTCACTTTGGGTAGGATATTAAGGACTGCATAGCATTGCAAAATAAATTATGAAGAATGGTCTCTCCTTAATAAGTGCATAAATTATATGAAAAACACTTAAGAACATAGTGGGCACATAAAGAAAGCTTGCAGTAGATGCAAAATAAATGAGTAGATATATATGGTCTCTAGATGCTACCTGAGTTTCAATACCAGCTCAATTATTTGCTAACAGTGTGACTGTGGACAAGTTGCTTAACTTCTCTGGACCTCAGTTTTCCTCTTCTGTCAAAAGAAGATAATATTATCTACTTCATGGAGCTCTGGTAGTAATAAATAAGATAATGCATATAAAATGTTTATAATAATACCTGGCACATAGTAATAAACTGTTAGCTATTAGAATCATTATAATATAATGGAGTATAAGCCCATATAATATTTTGCTTTGAAATAGCCAACATCAAAAAAAGGATCATATATTTCAAAGCACTTATTAATAACGCTTTGATAATTAAAACAAAAAGGAAACCTCATACCTGATATGCCTTGCATCATTTATGTTTCAGTTTTGCATTTTATTCTCACTCATCCCCAATAATGAAACCAGACCAGGTCCCATAATTGCCATTCTGCAACGAACTGCTCAGTATTCAGTTTCTTGAATATTTCAGTGAGGTTCTTCTTCCAGTCATACTGCATTAGCATAATACTACTATGCTGATGCTTCCAATAATGCATGTTGCCAATGAGAACCATTCTCAGCAATACATTTTTACTTTCAACCATTGATTAAAGTCGTGAACCTTAAACTTTGTTACATACACATACATATATATACACATCTATAGGTATATGTGTATCTATCTTAATAATATAATGTATAGATTATTTAATATTCTCCATCAGAATTGATTATTTTTTTTAATAAACATATTTTTATTAAGAACATTAAAGATAATATGATCAATGTGCATATGTACAGTGTTGTTCTGGAAAAAATATCTCAAAAGCCTTTATTTATTGCTAATTCTTTGGTTAGTCCTATGAAATTCATATGAAACTGACACTTTAGTTTTTTCTAGATAAATTAACATTTTAAAAAATCTTTCACATTTGGGGGATTCTGCATTCTCTTGGAAGTGTACCTTTCTTTCATTCTATGCTTACCTACTCGAAATAATCTGAAGCATTCCTATGTCATATATATATATATAACTAGAGGCTCAGTGCATGAAATTCATGCACTTGGGGGGGGGGCATCCCTCAGCCTGGCCTGCACCCTCTAGCAGTTCAGGAGCCCTGGGAGGATGTTTGACTGATGGCTTAGTGGGCCTAAGCTGTCAGTTGGACATCCTTAGCATTGCCACGGAGGCGAGAGAGGCTCCCACCACTGCCGCTGTGCTCGCCAGCCGTGAGCCTGGCTTCTGGATGAGCGGTGCTCCACCTGTGGGAGCACACTGACCACCAGGGGGCAGCTCCTGCATTGAGGGTCTGCCCCCTGGTGGTCATCGTGCATCATAGTGATCAGTCATTCCACCATTCGGTCATTTGCATATTAGCCTTTTATTAGGTAGGATAGTCCATAAAAAGAATAAATATAGCTCTTAAAAATATATTAATAAAAGTGCTACTAGGGAAAAATCATATCAATAGGAAGAACATTATAAGAAGATATGGGTTTTATTACTTTCTAAAACCCTCTCAAAGTGTAATTATAAAAGTTACCAAATAGAAGCTATTTGCCTCTTCTAAAGATTTTTATTTTTATTTTACAAAATTAGGATTATCCACTATTTCTATCTTGAAGAAAAGGGCCCCATCCTATATTATTATTTCTGTGTCATCTCTTGGACTAGCCCTGCACCAAGGCATCTATGTTTTGAGATTTGAGTATGAGTAGCTTCAGAAATTCTCCCTGGCTCGATTCCTCTGTTGTGTTCTGGGCTTTCTGCCACGTTCTTGGGCAACACCTCACACCACTTCATATCTCTTCCCTTCTTCCCATGTCCAAGTCTTGTTTCCCAGACTGACAAATTGTTCATAATTTATTACAGAGACATTTAGCCCTCTTTTTATCCAGTGCTGCCATCAGGCTGTGCCCAGGACCTTGACTTTCTCAACTTGAGTCTCATCCAGATATGTCTAGTTGTTTTGCTTAATAAAAGAATCACTCATGTGTGATATGTGCTGCTTTCTGAGAGGGCAAAAAATAGTGGTCTTTCTCTTTTTTATAAAGCAGGGGGTTTTCCCCCTCTCCACTATGTAGATTTTTTCTAACAAAGACTTTTGAAGTGTGTTGTATGTGTAAGACTTAGTCCAGAATAACTCAGTCTTCACTTTACTTCCAATAACTCCCCTTATTGTAAGTGAACCCCAAGGAGGTGAAGCAGAGAGCTCCATGAATATGTTCTACTGTCTTCAGGAAAGAAAGAAGTCCAAGGGTGCCCATGGAACCCTTGCCAATTATTTTTGAGGTATCATGAAAAATGGGGCCGAGTTAAGAAAACTTGAGATGAGTCAATGCTGACCTGATTTTATTAGGAAGAAAAGAAAGATTCTGAGAACAGGAAACAATGAGTTTGAGATCAGTCCCAAGGAAAGGAAAAGTGCGCCTTTTGAGAAGATGATTAAGAACCAGTATGGGTTCACTAACAACAAAGCAACCCCAAGCAAACTAACTAACGTTTGTTCTTCAAAAGAGAGTATAACTGAATTTTTACAAGTCTTTTAATAAAAAATAATCATACCTTCCTAGAAGATAAATTAGAGATAGTTTATAGTATTGCTAGGAAGTTTCCAAAAGAATTACCTCCTAACAGTGATTAAGAATAAACTTTGGAGTCACAGAGCTTTGGGGGTTCAAATTGAAGCTCCACAACTTATCAGATATGTAAATTTGGGCAAGTTTTAGAAACTTTCTGAAATTTAGTTCCCTCAACAGTAATGAGGGTTTAAAACTGGCTATCATAAAGACGTGTGCTTCTTAAATGACATGGAGTGCTTTTTAACCTATCCTTAAATAAATGCTCAGTTAAAATGGTAGGTGTTATATTTTATTCTCATTAACTAAAGCTAATTGATTGCTGTCAATCTAAAGAGAGATCTCTGAGACATGCACTGCCACTTTTATTTGCCAATGATTTGAAAGAAATCATGGAAGGCATTTAGTAATTATACTGGCAGTGTCCTTGCTTGCTACGCCACGAGCATTTTTGGGAAAGTGGCCATGTCTTCTTGTTCTTGGAATCATCACTGCCTGGTATAGTGCCTGATCTACTCAGATGTGTTTTAAAGAATGACACAAAATGAAATTGGTAACCAGAATTATGGGTAGCAAAATCAGGATTCAAAAATGCCACAAATAGGACAGCAGGCATGGCTCAGTGGTTGAGCGTCGACCTAGGGATCAGGAGGTCATAGTTCAATTCCTGGTCAGGGCACATGCCCGGGTTGTGGGCTCAGTCTCCATGGTGAGATGTGCAGGAGGCAGCCAGTGAATGATTCACTCTCATCATTAATGTTCCTATCTCTCTCTCCCTCTCCCTTCCTCTCTGAAATCAATAAAAATATCTTTTTTTAAAAAAATGCCACAACTAATTAAAACAGTGGGCCAGTACCAAAGATGAGTTCTAGGATGGGTGAATATAAGTCCACTATTTCCCTCCAAAGCAGCAAATGCAACAAGAACAAGATGCAAGAAATTTAATTAGACAAAATTTGGTATGAAAAAGACTTAGACATTTCAGTTTTGTAAAAGTTCAAGAACTAAGAATATGATAATGATGCCATCCCCTCCTCAGAGTGTACTTCCTGCCTTCATAAAATCTAAATTATTAGAAATAAAGTCCAGAACAAGGCAGGCACTAGGATCCATGTACTTTGCATAATTAGACCACATTTCAAGTAATGCATTCCGTTCTGTTGCCACATTTAGGAGAGAAATGGACAAACTGGAATCTATCCAATATGGTGAGAGGCCTTACAAGCCATCTCATATTAGAATGATTAAAGGAATGTTCAGTCTGAAAAAAGAGTAGACTTAGGGAAAAATGATAGCCATTTTTCAAATACTTGAATAACTTTCATGTGGAATAGGGATTAAATTTATCCTCAAAGCTTCATGAAGCTTCAGAAAAAAATTCATCCCAAAGAAAAGACAATACTAGTGAAAAATAAGGACGATCTCTAGCTAAAATGGGAATGGATTGTCTTAAACTTAGTGGTATATTCTCACCAAAGTTATTTAATTTCAGTTTATTTAGCAAATGATTATTGTTCACATTTATGTGCATAATAAATAAGCCTTGTACAGGAAAGGAGCCTTACAAAGTTTTCAGGTTAGTTGATTTATATCATTTGCAATGTCCACATATGCAGTTATAAATATACCACTAAACATTTACTTAGCAAAATTTACTGAATGCCATTACATGTCAATTTTGTGCTAGATGGTGGGTAATTTGAAAAAAAAAAAGGCAGTAATATATATATATATATATATATATATATATATATATATATATATATATATAGTAGAGGCCTGATGGAGCCCTGGCTTCATCCAGATGGTTGTCTGCTGTTTGGTCTAATTACATAGTAGCTATTTATTATATAGCATGAAACTCCTGCTTTGGGTGGGATATTGGACCAAACTTAATATTTGAGATTAAATCAATCTAAAACAAAACAAAGCAAAACATTTTGTTGATTTAAATGTCACTGAGGAATTAAAGGGTCTGAGAAAATTAATACCTGACCACTTCCAGAGTACACTGATAAAATGGGTAGAAATTGTAAGTCAGACATA
This sequence comes from Myotis myotis, assembly GCF_014108235.1. Classification (NCBI taxonomy): domain Eukaryota; kingdom Metazoa; phylum Chordata; class Mammalia; order Chiroptera; family Vespertilionidae; genus Myotis; species Myotis myotis. The sequence goes on from NW_023416324.1 coordinate 59,377,461, forward strand.
CCATTTACATCTATTCAGCCCCATATTTTATAGGCTTTGTTCCTATCATGTCATCCTTATGATGATGGATAAAACATATAAATTTGGTATGTTCATAAAATCTTGACTTGCCACTTTCATACCTGAATTCCACTTACACATATTCCCATAAAGAGATATGCAGCCAGCCAAGTATTTTAATACCACCACCCATTAAAAAAATAAAAAGAGTGCCCGCTGTCTACTATTCCTCCTTAAGAAGTAAAAGATTCCCTTTTCTTAAGAGGTTTACAAAACACTTTTCCCCTTATCCCTTTCTCTTGAGAAGAAGACAAAGAATCATAACCAACAAATGTATTTGATTTGCTATCAGGAAATTTAAGACCAAAATATACAGCACGTGCAGTGATGTTGATTTTATTGTATGGGGAACTCCAATTTTCACTTTTCTTTGCCTTTGGTTTCACAAGTGCTTGCTTTAAAAAAAGGGGGGGTGTTAAAATACAGTCATTCTCTCTGCATAAAATGCGAAAGCTATAGTTTTAAATACTGAACATAAAAAAGAATCTATTTCTGCTCAATGGTTAATTAGAAGAGGATGGTTTCTAAAAAGGAAACAAACAGAAAGCAGTAAAACTGCCTGGTCCTGCTCAGTGCCTCCCAATCCTGATTCAGCAATGAGGTATTTGCCAGTAACCATGAGCATTGTGTGCGACAATGACGGGGCTGCTTTAACTCGATACTGTTCCCACACCTCTCTGAGTCGGCCCCAGTGCGTGGGTAACTCATGAAGTCACTGGGTACCTGAGCGAAATATTGAAAGCATTGGAGGTGATGAGGGTTTACAGACAGGTGGAACTGGCTGCATGATCGCGGCCACGCCCACCTCTTAAAATGTACTTGGCAACAAAATTCATGCCAATATGACACCTGGCTGCGTAGGAAATTCATGACACAGCAGGGCAAGCTTCAGATCATGGCACTGTGGTGACTGTGATCTTCCCGGAAGCCTCTCAGGGAAAGGCTCATACTCTATTCGCCCTTGCCTGCCAATTGGAATTTGAAGGGAGTTTGCTTGCTGATGTCCTGTGTGGACCCAGAGGCACTACTGTCCGGATAAGGTAAGGACAATTATATCTCTTGGTTTGATGCTAGAGATAGATGATACAGAGATTCCCTACTTTTAAATGTAGGTTACTGAGGCAATCCTCCTGGCAGTCTATTTCAGGATCTTGAACTTGAGCGATAGAACTGTTTGGTGTCCACTCTAAAAAGAGACAGTCAGCGGCTGCAACAGCTGTCTATGCAAGTTTCTGGCTAAGGGGATACAGAGAAGGGAGGAAGGTGGTGAGCTGTGGTTGGTGGTAAGGATAGATTTCAGAGGAATGTGTCAGAGCAGCGGATCTCCCTGGGCCCTACGTGATGATGTTTTTCATAGCCACCTCTATTCAGAGATTTTGATTTATGAAAAGAGAATCGTATTGATACTTTTACTGCTTTAAGGATGTCTTTCCAAAGGAACTGTCACAGAAACAGTTCCTTCGGAGAAGCTGAGAGACCAAAAGGCTTTATTGTGGAACAGCTTTTGCGGGCAGCCTTCTGCCCTAGCAGTTCATGTTTATGGGTCTTTTTGGCAAATAATAGTCTCTGTTGCAATACTGCTCTGTTTGATGAGGACTCAAAAAAAGTCTTAATCAAATCTAGCCGTCATTGCTGCTTCTTTCCCTCCTAATCTCTCTGATCCTGAATTATGAGATCCCTATCTATGAAAATAAAACAGCGCTTGTTAAAGCCTTTTTCAAAATTAAGACTAAAACCATCCAAACGAATTGTTTGCTATTATCAAGTAAACAATTTTTTTAAGTTTGATGAATTGTTTGTAAGCACTAATCAAGTGGGTGGAGTCATAAAAGAGGGGAGGGAACCATCTGAAACAATACATGTAATTTGTTTGCATTATTATTTGAGATAATTACAAAGCAAGCATTCAAAGCTGTCCTTTATACCAGAAGGGGGGCGGGGGGGGGGTAGGGAGGAGAGGAAAAGCACAAAAACACCCAGCCATTGTCAGCTGCAATCTAAAATATTGCCAGATTAACAATTGTCAAACATTTGCATTACTAAGAATGCCAGGGACAGAAGTGTCAGGTTGAATGTAGAGTGATGACTTCATAGGAAGGCAAAGCCGAGGATATGACCAGTTGCAGTCACAAAGAAATCAGCTTTAATTAATTTGAGTGCCAGCTCTGTGTATAATTACACAGCATGAGCGTTTGCATGCAAATGCAGAAATGCTGATTGTTCAAATACTTGCACTTGCTCATTAATACATTGGGACTAAGCAGGGCTGGCAAGCAGACAGGGTACAGCACACACGGCGCCTGCAGGCTAATTTATATTTTACTCTAGTTAGCAAACAGATTTCAGATGTTTCTCCTTCCTTTAAATAATAAGCACAAAAATACATGTGTCATTTTCATCTGTGGCATACCTTGTTTTCTTGATGAAAAGAAAATGGTTTCATTGTTTTAAAAACTGTTGAGGCTACACTGAACATTGCTATAATGTTGATTTTATAACTATTCGATGTCAATAACACTTATACCAGTTAATAGAATGTTTCTATTTGACATTGCATGTGATTGACCAAATGGTCATTTTATTTTTATAATTGGCAAAACTGTCGTCAATAATGGTAAACTTATAATTAAATCTAATGAGGAATAAAGCAGTGGTCACAATAGAATTGCCTACTGGCCTATCAAATCTAGTATCCCATGTTCAGCATTAGCCAGGTCCGGAGCATGGAAAGGTTTAATTCTTTGATAAGACACCTAAATCTTAAAATGTACTGAGGTGAGATTTTCTAGTTTGACCTCTGAATCTTCTAACAGAGATCAGCTCCAACCAAATTCCCAACCTTGGCAATGCCCTAGGGAAAAATCTTCCTACACCACCACCCTAGGAATATCTGATGCTTTCTTTAGAAAGTGGTATAAGAAAATAAGGACTTTGCCCAAGTCTCAAAAATCTGGTATTAGCCTGCCAACACATTCCATGCATTTTCATGCAATTCAGTTCTACAAATATTTATGGAGCCCCTATTTCTGTCAGACACTGAGAAGCCGAAGATATACAATAGTGAGCAAGTGAGACACAGTCCCGGTATTTGCCGTCTCTTTTCTCTCCAGAGTTGTTGAAGGAACCTAACTTGGTTTCCCTGGGAAATGAATGCTGGTAGTTGTTATCACCTTGGAGAAGCCCACACCGCAGAAACTTGAATCTATGGCAGTGGTCGGCAAACTCATTAGTCAACAGAGCCAAATATCAAAGTACAACGATTGAAATTTCTTTTGAGAGCCAAATTTTTTAAACTTAAACTATATAGGTAGGTACATTGTTTTTAACTTAATTAGGGTACTACTAAGGCTTAGGAAGGGCCACACTCAAGGGGCCAGAGGGCCGCATGTAGCTCGCCAGCCACAGTTTGCCGACCACGGATATGGTCTTCCCCAAACAGTTCTCATGGCCTTTGCGGGAGAGCAATTCCCTCTCTGACATTTCTTCAACTCCATTCCTGTGTGAGGTAGAGGGAGATGCCTCTGCCCCAAGGCTGAATGGAAACTGTGAAAGATGCAAGAGACAGTCCATCCAGAGAGCCCAAAAGTTTTAGAAGACTAGATAGATGAGGAAGACTGTCCATACCCTTCTCTAAAAGCCTTTATCTGTAAGAATAACTTATCAAGGAGAAAAGGTGGGCACATCACGTAGATGAATACAGCACACTTCACACCACTTGGTCTGACCAAAAATAGGCAGCCTCTACCTGTGTTCTCCATCAATGCAGGATATGATGCTCCAAGGAATGCGGACTAGAGAGCTTGATAACCCTTCCTTCCTAAAAAGCCTGTTCAAATGTCTACCAAAGACTTCCTGTAGCTATGGGACATGTGCATGTACAAAGGGGGAAAGTGACAGCTAAACACATTCACCCACACCACCTAAGCTTCCTCTTCACTTTTAGAGTGGTCATAACTCTCTCATCCTTATTATAAAAATATGCAAGAAGGAAGGGTTCTGCATGATATACAACACAGTAATTTGGAAACAGGGTTTTTTCAGGGGCTAACAATGAATTGAAAGTACCTGAGCTCAAACAACTTTTCCTCTTAGTTCTATCATGAATGGGTACCCACACTCAGAAAAAAATAAATAAATAAAATAAATTTTCAAAATGTGTATGCATTAAGAATTCCATCTGGCCGGGACCAAAATATTAAACAAATATGTGGCATCTTGGTATCTTTACCAAGGAGAGCAAAAATCTTAGAGGATTTTGTCTGTAGCAAATGACTTACAATGTGGACTTGCGGTGATATTCATGTAAGTGATATTAGTAATTTCATGAAATAATTACAGGGGAGGAAGGAAAGAGAGTAAATGTGTAGAGCAGGAAAAGAAAGGAATTTAGTCTGTAGATAGAAAGTGTTCAGAAAATCTGAAGAAGCTCTAGCCACAAACATGAAGAAAACTTGTAATCTGGTGTAGACACACAACATACCAGACGATTCAGAACAGTCAGCTCTGCTGATCATTACAGAGTGAGAACCAGTAGCTAAAGATTCAGCAATGATTAGGTCAACAGGAACTGTTTCACGGATTCCTGAGTACAGAGTACTTATTTCAAGACATGAGAAGAATGAAGGTGAGAATAATTGGAAATAGAAAGCAGAGGGAAAGAATTGAGGCTTTCTTTTCTTTTTTTTTTTTTTTAGGGAAGTAAATATTCGATCATATTTGTAGGCAAGAAAAGAGCTGGTGGAGCAGCAGCAGCAATTGTGTGTGTGTGTGTGTGTGTGTGTGTGTGTGTATGTGTAATGGGAAATGTGTCCTTAATTGGTCAGGAATTTGGGACAATCCAGGTAGCTATGGTAGCTAAGGAGATTTTTTTTAAATGTTCCTCCAAAAAAGGAGAGGAAAGGGGGTTGGTGACAGAGAAAAATCTGAAGTGAAGATAAGGAAAGTTGGAAGAGTATGCACAAGATGCCTTAGATCTTGTGAAGACATTGGTGAGATCATCTCCTGGAGGGCATAGGATAAAGACATGACACAGAGATTTAAAAAAAATGACCTTACTTTCTTACTGGGGAAAAAATAGGTAAAGCAAAAAAGTGTACAATGAAATGAGGTGAACAACTGAGGAACAATGGCTAAATGGAAATTGGTCATTGTAAAAGCTTCATTTAGATATGAACTCATCCCATGGTAAATGAGTAATGGGCCTGGACTAACACCCAACAATTTGTAAGTTTAACCTTCTCCAATATCAGTACAGCTAAAGTAATTGTTTACAGTTTATCACTCTTGCATTCCACAGTGAGGGAGGAACTGCAGGGAAGATATCAGCACATTAAGGAAATTAGTGCACAAAAGAGCTTAATCTTTGGGTGAAAACCTACCATTTTTCCGGACTCTCCCTTTTCCTGCTCACCTGTGGCCTTGTGTTAACAGTAAAAGTGTTTATTTAACAGAAGAGAAAACTGTGTGGGGCTCCCTAGTCTCCCTTATCACAGTACTTTCTTTCCCCCTCCATAATCCAGATTCCTGCTGGCTCAGACTCTCTGGGTTAGGCACCAAAATCAAGGCGGCATCTCCTGAAAAGCAGTGTTAAATACAGTGTTCACATACCACTTGGCAAAGAGAGAAGGCCCCAAGTCTGAGTCTTTGCGTAATATGTCTGGAGTTACCATTAACATTTTAGGACAGGTCTATTCTTAAATTCAGCTGGTTATTTGTCTCCCAGAAGACGGGAGCATAGCTCATCAGTCACTGAGCGTCTGCCAATAGACACAGGACATCCCCTGGGTGTGGTACAGGGTGTTGTATAGCAGGGGAACTGAGCATTCTGAAATTCCTAGAGAGATTGGTGGATGTAATAAGTCAATGTCTGGGCCCTCAAGGATGAGGTAGCCCTAGGTCGGCAAAAGGTCAAGACAAAGATTGTCTCAGAAGGCTTCCAGCCTGCCACTTGCTGCTTCCCCCAATTTCCTTTCTGTTTGGGCCTCTTTCCCTGTCTTTTGCTATTCACTTCCCAACCGTCCCAAATCCCAAATCCTAGGGTCCTGTTGACCTGGTAAGATAATTTGTAGCATGTAAAAAATAGGGAATGTTGAAGGTTTTTAAACACAGTAATGATATTCCACCTAACCCAAAATTCAAAGAATTCCTGACGGTCTTATTTATGTCAGTCACTGCAGTGTATGTAGTGGATTTGAGGATAAATATATCTGGCCCTTAAGTTATGGAGCTCACCTTGAAATGGGAAGAAAAATCTGTTGGGCTGGAACACTTGGTGATATAGAGGCACCAAGAAGAGAGATACTTTTGTAGGAAAGGAAAAGTAAAAGCAAGTGTAGGAAACAAATGCATTTAAATATGGAAATGCACCACAACATGAGCAAACTGTGTTTTAAAGAGATTTTTCTGGCAGTAATACACAAAGTAGTTTGGATGCAGAAGACCTAAAGAGCATTTAGGAGGCTCCTTGAGTAGTCTATAGAAGAGAGGGGATGAAAGAGAGGCTAAAAATGACTGCGATATCTCAGAGGAAGTATTGACCGGGTTTTTGAAAGTTATTGTAGAAAAAGACAGGGAAGCTGTTATATTTGACTCTACGATTTCAAACCTTGGGAAAGGCATTTTAAAAATAAGTAGGAAACGTGAAGAGGAGATGGAAATGTGAGATGGAAGATACTGAGTTCAATTTGGATGTAATGGGTGTTTTGAGGTACCAGAGCCTCTCCTTGTAGAGAACAGATGTCTGTAAATGGGAACTTGTATCCAGGTGAGGGGATGATAAGGCCAGAGACAGAGTTTTGAAGGTCATCTGTAGACAAGGCCCACAAAGTAGATGAGATTGTCAAGGAAGAGAGAGAATGAGGAGAGAAGAGGGCTGGGGGACAAACATTTAGATCCCATATATGAAAAGTGTGAAGAGGAAGGAAACAAATGTTTCTGCCACAGAGTTAAAAGGAAAACTGGAAGTAGCCATAGAGAGGGAGGGTGGAGAGTTTTTTGAAGGAGGGCCTGGTCAGGTGACAAGGAAGAGACACAGACAAGGAAGATGCAAGATGAGAACATTGGATGTCACAATTAATTAGTCATTAATGACCTTCAGGAGAAAGGTTTCATTATAATGATGGGAAGGGAAATCATATTGTAAGGTAGTAAGTTCTTAACAAATGTTCACCCTTAAACTAGAGGAAGAGAAGATAAGGAATAAGGAATAAGGAAAAGAGTGAGGCAAGTGGCACCAGTTTAATTTGGTTTGCTATACCATTTTACCCAACCAGAGGCCTGTTGTAACTCTGGTTTCTCTCAAGCTCTTACTTCCTGATGTCAAGTGAAGGTGGGTGGCAGTTAATGGGGAAAAGTTGATGATGGTCAAAGATGACTAAGGCTGTAAAGGCAATCGGGCTCTTCCTATAGTTCATGCTTGGGAATTAATTTCCTGCTAAGAAAGTCATCTGCTCTACACCCACTGTCCCTGGCCTATTTTCTCTTTTTAAACACAATTTACCCTCATAGGTATGTGTGTGTACAAATTTTGCATCTTATGTGGCAGGCCCTATTTGAAAAGGCCTGGATAACATCCCTTGTGTGTAAAGGTGTGTTCTTTGGCTTCTGATGACTTTAAAAGTCTACAGAATTCTCAGAATAGCTTTGCTATCCATGTAGCAAATTTACTTAAGTCTGTCTCCCTACTTATTAAGCCTAGCTTAAGAAACAAGCTATTCTAGAAAATTCTAAATGAATTACATCTTTCCTTGGCTTTTGCTTTGATGCATCCACATGTTGTAGTGCTCAGGCCCATGCGAAGCAATCTGGTAACCAATAGTGCCATATCACCTGTGAGTAGAAAATCATTTTTTGCCCTCTACAAATACATGTTTTATGAGCCATCCACAAATCCTCTCCAAATATATACAGATGCTTGTTTAAGTTTGCAGCTGAGATGTGGCATCTAAATTGTTGGAAGAGAATATAACTATGTGTTTACCTAATAGGCAATCTCTGTGTTACCATATGGAAAATATGAATTATTTGTGTGCCATATTAGCATAGCATGTTAATTTTACACACAGTTTGTGTTCTTTTTTTTTCTTCAAAATATAAGTATCTACCTATATCTCTTGGCCTTTGTTATATTTTTTTTTAGTTGGAAGAACATCTCCACTTCTGCAGAATTTTTTTCTATATGTGTATTTGTCTATTTATCGATAGGCAGGTAGATACACACACACACACACACACACACACACACGAGCTTTCTCTCTCTCTCTCTCTCTCTCTCTCTCTCTCTCTCTCTCTCTCTCTCTCTCTTACACACACACACACATACACACATGCACACACACACACACACTCTCAAGCCCTCAGGGAGGCACCATCATAAACTTGCCTTGCATGGTTGTTAGTTTATCTGTCAAAGAAATTCATTACCAAGACAATGCTTTGCTTTATATGCTTACTAAATTTTTAAAAAGTGTTTTTCATTATATTTATGCAAACATAACTTGGCTAGCTCACAATTTACCAAATGTGAGCATTTGTCAGGGTTATTTCCAATCACTCAGAAAAATGTGCCTTTGTGTATTTTGATTATTTAAAGCAATTTTGTTTCCATTATGAGTATGTACAGCCAGAATTGCAGGACTGTCTTGACTGAAGAAGTGGGAATGCTCTTAATTTTCATACGTGCATCTGCAGAAGTACTTTTGATTGTTTAACCAATGTCTAGGTAGTGATGTGGGCATAAATGTTTTTGCACACATTTATTTTCCTTAGTGCTTCAGAAGGGAGGGTTAACACAAAGAAAAATTATATGTGCTGTTATTTGCATTTAAATATATATATATATGTCAATTGTAAGCTAAGGAAATATTTAATATTTTGAAGCATAAAAATTAGGATGCACTCCTTAAATAGAAATCTCTGTCTTGTGACCACTTCTTATTTATACAATAATTGAACATCTGGTATTCCGACCCTGACACCCCTGTTCGGACTTGTGCACACTCTATACCAAACTCTGAAGTTCTCAGCGATCAAATAGTGTCACTTAAATTTGCTTCTTTTGCCTTGAAGTAAATCAGCTTATTTCTCATTAGATGAGTCCATTATTTTCCAAAAAGACTGAAAAAGGAAGTCGAGCCAATTTAAGTCAAGGCATTAGAGACCATTATCCTAAATATGCTGTTACCATATAACTATAGAATCAAGGTTTATTTCTGCGCTACTATATTTCATGGACTATAAGATGCTATCCATAATAAGATGCCCCATTATTTTATATTCTACAAAGAAAATGTTAAACTGCCAATGAAACTATGATATATCACTGATTGAACAATCTATCCCAATTTCAGAACTCTTCAAATGAGGGGGCAAAGCATCTCACAATGGGTAAGACAGCATATCTGACTTCTTAGAGAGCTTTAGAGCTTGGATTGGGTGTGTTAACCTCATTAGCAGAATTCAGAGGTGCTCCTCTCCTGTAAGAGATTTACTATCTCCTCTATTCAGTGGGACTAAAAAGGTTTCTATCTTTTCTCATTCAGAGATAGTAGGAAGATACTATTTTTTAAGAGTTAACTTTGTCTCTTTTAACTTTATTGAATTATAATTGACAAATACTACTGTAAGGTATTTAACGTGGTGATTGGATATTCCTATACATTGTGAACATTGAGTTAACATATCCATCACCTCACATATTCACCCTATTTTATTTTTTCCTTTGGTGAGAACAGAGTAGACTTTGTCTCCAAGGAAGCAATATAGTAATACAAAATGAAAAACAAACAAACAAACAAAAAACAACCTTGGGGTTTAGAAATTTTTAAAAAGTTCAGACTTGATTCCGGTTTCTATGGAATTTGAAGCTATAAATTCATCTGAAACTCTCTCTGTCTCCACTTACTCTATCCCTCCCTGTTTTCTGCCTATCAAAATTCCCCTCCACACTTTTGTTACAGGAAACTGGAACAGAGGTGGATACTAAATATGCCTTAAAACACAATAATAAAATTTTTAAAAAGTCAACCAAAACTTGTAAAAAGTTTCAAAAAGTTAAAACTATCTTATCCCAAATCGTTGGGAAATGTATAAGCTGACAATTAAACAAGTATATTATTTGACTTGGCTGCCACATAATGCCTGTTAAGAGGAAGAACCTATTTCCCCGTCCCCCTATCAACATCAAGACCTCACCCAGTGCCTGCAAATTGTGTTTTCCCAATAGATGCTTCTGGCGTTATTTAATTAAGTGATTAATTGTGACTAAATAGTTCTTTCTTTCCTTACCTCAGTTTTGGAAGTAGGCATTATGAGGCAAGAAATAATGATATGGAAAAAATTTAATTGCATTTTAATTGATTCCTCACATACTGTATATCAAGGTAACTTATATTATGTACAATATCCAGTTACTCATGACCCATCCATCTATTAAACAAGCATTTATGAAGCATCTAGTGAATATCAGGCACTGTGGATAGAAGGATGAACGTATTGCCTTTCATACACTGGTTCTTAAACCCTGATCTCAGGACCATTTCCACCCATAAAAATTATTGAGGATCCCAAAAGTTTTCATTTACGGGTAATAGCTCTCAATGTTTATCACATTAAAATTAAAACTAAAAAATGTTTATTAATTAATTCAATTAAAATAGGAATAGTAAACCCATTGTATATTAGCTTAAAAACACATTTATATGAAAATATAACTATAGTTGAAAACAAAGTAGTCTGAAAAGTGACATTATCTGCAAATATCTGCAAAATGTGTACTAAGAGAGGGCAGCTGAATATTCATATCTACTCTTATATCAATCTATCTATACTAATAATAGCCTAGGTGATCATCATGCCCTCATGCATCATACCCTAACGTCGTCATAAGATGGCTGTCATAAGATGCACATGCACAGTGGAGGCGGGGCCCAGTGGAGGAGGTGGGTCACAGCAGGGGAGGGCAGTTGTGGGCAATCAGGCTGACAGGGGAGGGCAGTTGTGGGAAATCAGGCCGGCAGGGTAGGGTAGTTGGGGGTGATCAGGCTGGCAGGGGAGGACAGTTGGGGGCGATCAGGCTGGCAGGGGAGGACAGTTGGGGGTGATCAGGCTGGCAGGGGAGCAGTTAGGTATGATCAGGCCGGCAGGGAAGTGGTTAGGGAGAAATCAGGCTAGCAGGCAGAAGCGGTTAGGGGCAATTAGGCAGGCAGGCAGGCGAGCGGTTAGGAGCCAGCGGTCCTGGATTATGAGAGGGTGCAGGCCGGGCTGAGGGACACCCCCTCATGCATGAATTTCATGCACCAGGTCTTTAGTTGCAATATATTTTGTTTGAAGTACATAAAGAAAATCAGCCTTGCACAGATATTTGAAAAAAGAAGAAATATTTTAATAGCATTTTTTAGATAAATGTGATATTTTTCTCTTTTTAAATATATTTTTATTGATTTCAGAGAGGAAGGGAGAGGGAGAGAGGGATAGAAACATCATTGATGAGAGAGAATCATTGATCGGCTGCCTCCTGCTTGCCCCACACTGGGGATCGAGTCTGCAACCCAGGCATGTGCCCCAGCTGGGAATCAAACCATGACCTCCTGATTTATAGGTCGACACTCAACCAGTAAACCATGGCAGCTGGGCTGTGATATTCTTCTTTAACAATAAATCAAAATTCAACAAATAGTAATTTATTAAAGGTTAGTTACAAAGAGGTATCTTAAACCATATCAAAGAAATTTTTTAAAAACTGTTGCATAAAACACATTGGTTTAATCTCTCATTTTGAATAGATCTTTCACCCATGCATTACATTTTGTAACATGATGCTTTGGTCATTTGGAAAACATTGCTTCACTGAATTATGCACATTTTTAAACAATTGTCATTGTTAATATCACCACCAAGCTTATCAGAAAAGTTTTTACATATTGGGAAGTTGTCAGATTCACAGTTGCAAATACAAATTATTCTCCGGATGGTAATTTTGTTTGAATGTTTGAATTTTAGCAATGGCAATAAATACCACTGGTTGTTTTTCTTGAAGTGACTTGCTTGCTTTTATTCTTCTTTTGAAAAATATCTGTGAAATACCCAAGTCTGAGTCACCACAGTTTTTCTGTCAGTGGCTTTTTAAAGTGAAAATGGTATTCTGTGAAAAGAGCAGCTATTTCAGCTTACAATTCAAACATTTATCTCACCGGTGCTTTTCTTCAAGACAATCCTACTTTAGAATACAGGGGAAGTGCTTTTTAATTACATCCCATTTTGTCACACAAGAATATTAAAGACATGTATTCAGGGATTTGGATTTTAGAAAAGAATATTAACGTTCATTGTTTTTTAAAGGACATCCTTAGTTGAAATCGGGGTGTTATTTTCTGTTCGTTCTTTATTTTGTATTGTTTTTGTTTCTGTTTCACTGTACGTGTGAGGTGATTAAGAATATAATGACTGCAATACTACAATACGGTTTGATGCCAGTGCCTTCACTCAAGTGGTATAGCAGTCATATAGGAATGCGTTCCATCATCAGTGCAGATGTCAACAAAGTGAAAAAGACAAATAATGTCTTAGTATTATTTTGAAAATAGGTTTGACTTTGGAAATCCCCCAAAAGGTCTCAGGGACCCTGAGAGTTCTGCTTATTTTGCTTTGAGAACTACTACTCTAAGGGTTCAAAGGTTACAGGAGCCGGTAGATAAATGAACATGAATTTTCTGTGGTTTTTAAATAAGTACCGTGATACCGGAAAGCACTGTCTTTTAGGAACATTTCCCAAAAGAAGTTATGTCTGAATGGGAACCTGAAGGATACCTAAGTGTCAGCCAAGTAAAGAATGAAGTCTTTGGCTCATTGATTCCTGTGCCTCAGAATACTATTTGTGTTTTCATTTTACTAACGCTCTTTCTAAAGGCCAAAGAGATCTGAACCATGTGGTTCCAATATGGCAATTGTATTCCAAAAATCATATGTGCCCAGTCAAATAAGGTCATCAATAAGCCAATACCACTCAAGGCTGAGTTACTATCGGAATCTGGAAGAGAGAACCTGGATAGTTGCATGAGAATCGTGTTGTATTGCACAGAGATTTTTATGTGGTGACACAGAGGTCATCTATTGTATGTGTTTCGGGGCTCTGTGTCAAACAGAAGTAAACTCAGACCAGTCTTCAGTGTGACATGACTAGATATCACTAACCATTTTAACTAACATAATGTACAAAATTACTGGCATAGATTGCATTCCTACTATGTGACATAGTGACCTTACGGGCGTTATCATATTAAGTGTGAAACAATTTGATGGATATTTATAGGATCCCCATTTTTAAGACCAGAACACTGAGGTTCGGAGGCATTCCTAAGCCAAAGGTCACAAAGTACCTGAAGTATGGAAATTGTCCCGAGCCAGAGGCTTCTAACTGGGAAGTCTCTGCTCTTTCTCGTACTGGGAGCAAGCAGGAGTGCATCAGGAGGAAGACAAGCCCAGAGCACCCACTGCTCCTCTCCCACTGGAGCACCAACTTACCTGGGCGGCAGATTCTTTTGTTGTTGTTGTTGTTGTTAATCCTCACCAGAGGATATTTTTTTCCATTGATTTTTAGAGAGTGGAAGGGACGGAGGGAAGGAGAGAGCAAGAGAGAAAGAAACATTGTTGTGAGAGAGACACATTGATTGGTTGCCTCCCGCACACGCCTTGACTGGGACTGGGGATCAACCTGCAACCCAAATACCTGCCCTTGACCGGGAATCAAACTCGAGACCCTCAGGTCCACCGGCAGATGCTCTAACTACTGAGCAAACTTGCCAGGGCTAGGTGGCAGATTCTTAAAGCAATTTCAAATTCAAAATAAAAACAGATATATAATGAAATAAAATGGAAACCACTTGAATTTTTAAGTGGTTTGGAGACTTCAAAGGAATGTCCTCTCAGGCGGGGTCAATGTGGGGTAACCCCAGATTGCTCAGAGTCAGAGTTCAGACACGCCTGCGTGGAGGAGACTTTGGATGCACTCTGAGACAGTCATTCTTAAATCAAACAAACCAATGTGTTTCCCCAGGTCAAATGCTGTCCAGTTAGTGTTCAAAACAGACTATTAGTACTAGGAACAAGCTCGTAATTCCTGATTGTTATGGGTACAAGGCAAATTTCTAAATGTCTTCCATGGATGTGACATCAGTATCAGAAAAGATGAGGTTAGGAGGAAAGAAGCAACTAACTCGAATATTTGCAAACAGCAACTAACTAATATTTATTAGCAGATAATATTAACTCTAATATTGAGTGACAACACTAAAGGTGAATGATAATGGTGATTATGAGAATGAGTGTGACAAAAACTATATATTTTTTGTATCTACCATGACACACTGAAGACTGCATAAATTCATCGTTTAAGTAAACTGCACAACTATCTATAAGGCTATCTTATGATCCCCATTTGTGGGTGTATGCAGACATAATACCACTGCATTCATGTTATCCCAATAAGCCGAGGAGCTATTACTATCCATATGCTGCTGATGACAAAATTGGTCTCAGAGTAGATAAGTAATTGTTCACGTTTACACAGCAAGTAAGTGATGAAAATGTGCAGAGACCCCAGGGCGCCCGTCTCAAACGCCTCAGATCTTTCGATGCCATGCTGCCTTGATATTAGGGAGATGTAACTATATAATTTTTGTCTAAACTTGGATACCTTTAAGAGTAAAAGGAGGCTGTTAATAATTGTGCCAGAGCAAGAGACATAAATTGGTATTGTCTCAGACAACAAGGGATAAATGGTTAACTTACCATTCGGTACAGATAGGGGCTCTTCAGTATCAAACTTCTTAAAAATAAATGCATTTAGATATTTCTTAGTTTTAAACTATTTATTAATCAGTTCACCTTAAGCAAATTTTTGTAATTTAAGGGAGAAAATGCCTTTGTGTACGCTTGATAGCTGAAAAATAATTTTTACCTAGCATTTTAAAAAAATAACAGTAGAATAAAAAATACGCATCATTTATGATGCATTTTTATACATGATGAAGCAGAAGTCAGGCATAAAACTCTAAAGGGGGCAAAGGAGATTTGGAGAACTCTAATTCAGTATTAGAAGTTAATGAATGTGGCACTTGCTATTTTCGGAAATATCATTACCTACTGATTGAGGGGTGGGAAATTCTGAGAAGTATGTTGCGTACTTGAGTATTTTCCTAGTTCAGAAATAATCCTGAAACAATAACTTGAGACTCCTTTATATAACTGTGGCAGGTAGCTACTCCACCTTGATCCAAGTACAAGTGTGAGCATGTTTTTTCCTTTTATAGTTGCCAATGTATCATAGGTGTAAGTCTTAATAATGTCTTTCCAGTAAAAGAAGAATAGCTTATAATTTCTTTTGTTTCTTTTTCTTTGATGCAAGAGCTCTCTCCTCCCAGTTTTTAACCTGCTTTGTTCAGTCTTTTGTTTAATCTGCTCTCTCTCATTTTCTTTCCTTCTCAGTAGATTTATATAAAGTTAAGTGACTTAAGCTGTTTGTGATATTATTTTTGGATTTTACTGCTTCTTAGTTTGGCTGCTCCTGATCATATCCAGATTTATTTTCTAGAGGAAGCTAACTTAGTAAAATCTTTTTTTTTTTTTTATAAAATAAGTACTATAAACTTTCAAGCAAGCGGGACACTCCAAAGTACAGATTTGTTCACAAACAGATGGGTTTTTCTTTTTTCTTTTTTTAATTCTAAAGAGACATACATACATTCTTGAGTGATACAATATGTACCAGCTTTGAATAAACATGGTATTCAGACATTAGGTCTAAACAAGAGAAAGAGCAACAACTAGGAGAGTGTATTCTACCACGGTGAGGTTTTGCTCAGTATGTGTGTGCATCCTGTAAATGTTTGTACTTAAAGTTGACATGCCATGCATGGGACTCCCACAAGCTCACCTGCAGAAGGAGGTGACGGAGACAAATATAGATCTGCATGCATGGCAACTTGCCAAGCGCCGAGGGAATTATCTCTCATCCCCCTGTGTTCTTTTTCATTGTCTCTTCGTGAGCCCAGAACATAATGAGGAACAGAAGTCAAAGGAAGCAGAGTTCTTAGGTCCACTGTCCACATTAGCAGAACCTGGTAGTACAATTAATAGCTGAGGTTCTGAAGCCAAGCAGATCAAGGAAGGCAAGGCATCCTGTTCCCACGGGCACCTGTAAGTGTGGCAATGCTAACATTAGGAACATTTTGTTTCTTCTCTTCACTATGGCAACCACTGCCAGGACATCCAAAAACCCACAGCAGAATTGCTCAAGGTATTGAAATGTATAATATCATTTCATATGAAAATGGGACAAGATCAGACAAAAGAAAGATACAAGTGATAAGAAAGACATTTATGCTATTGTATTTAATACAAATGACCTTCACTCTTTAAAAAATTTATTTAGAGCCCTCCTTCACTGCTGGCAGAAATGCAGACTGGTACAGCCACTGTGGAAAATATATGGCATTTCCTCAAAAAATTAAAAATGGAACTGCCATTTGACCCAGTAATACCATTTATAGGAATAAATACCAAGAAAACAGAAACACCAATCAGAAAGGATATATGCACCCCTATGTTCATAGCAGCACAATTCACAATAGCTAAGATTTGGAAACAGCCTAAATGCCCATCAGCAGATGAGTGGATTAGAAAACTGTGGTACATCTACACAATGGAATACTGCACTGCTGTAAAAAAGGAATTCTTACCATTTGCAACAGCATGGATGGAACTGGAAAGCATTATGCTAAGCAAAATAAGCCAGTCAGAGAAAGATAAATACTACATGATCTCACTCATTTGTGGAATATAAAGAACACTAGAGGCCCAGTGCATGAAAATTCATGCACTGGAGGGGGGGTCCCTCAGCCCAGCCTGCCCCTTCTCACGGCCAGGCCTGGATGGCTGGGGCTGAGGGGACTGTGCACTGCCATCTTGTGGCTGTGGGCACTGCCATCTTTGAGGGCGTGGCAGTCAATTATCATATTCCCTCCTTATTAGTTGTGGATGCCACCATCTTTGCTACAGCATGAGGGTCAATTATCATATTCCCTCTTTATTAGATAGGATTATAAACTGATGAACGAAAATAAATACAGAGACAAAGAAGCATTGAACAGACTGTCAAACTACAGCAGGAAGGCAGGGGAGGATTAGGAGGTGGAGTAAGAGATCAACCGAAGGACTTGTATGCATGCTTATAAGGATAACCAATGGACACAAGACACTGGCGGGGGGGAGCGGGGGGGAATGAGGGCATGTTCCTGGGG
Organism: Myotis myotis; assembly: GCF_014108235.1. Classification (NCBI taxonomy): domain Eukaryota; kingdom Metazoa; phylum Chordata; class Mammalia; order Chiroptera; family Vespertilionidae; genus Myotis; species Myotis myotis. Next base: position 59,394,815 of record NW_023416324.1, read on the forward strand.
GTAGGGGAGGCCAAGGGGAGGTCAATGGGGGAAAAAGGAGACATATGTACTACTATTTGTAATACTTTAAACAATAAAAATAAAAAAATTTAATTTAATTTAAAATTTATTTATTTTAGAAATAGGAAGAGGGAGGGAGAGAGAGAGAGAAACATTGATTTGTTGTCCCACTTATTTATGCATTCATTGGTTGATTCTTGTATGTGCCTGACCGTGGAACCAACCCCCAACCTTGGCATGTCGGACAGGACGCTCTAATCAACTGAGCTACCGGGCTAGGGCCTGACTTTCGCTCTTCCTCTCTAATAGTCAGATTTTAAAAAGTTATTTCTAGCCTTAAAGAAAATAGCTTGAATGAGCCCACATTTCTGGACATGGCAGGCAGTGTGGGGAAGGAAAGAGCATGGTGCCTGGAAGCAGAAAGATCTGTGTTGGATGAGTTCTGCTATAGACTTTGCATGACCTTAAACAAGTTTCTTAGATTATTTGATCTCTATTATTATTTATAAAATGGTTATAATAATCCATACTCCATAGTGTTGTAAGTGCTTAATGAGATCCTATACCCAAAATATCTAGCACATGAGTATGAGCTCATTCATTGGCTATTATTATTGTCATTAAAATATAATGATATTCCCAGTAACAATATTTTATTACTGCCAAAATCATATAGGAATCTCTATCTGAGGAATAAAAATTGAGCAACAACAAAGCAAAGAATCTCTATCTTCTCTTCCCCTGATGTTCAGCATTTTTGAAGAAAAATTTCTTACAGGAATATTAAACCAGGATAACCAACTCTGATTTGTCTGGGTCAAATAAAAAGCTGTACACTACCACCAATAACTACAAAATCCGAATCTTAGGCCTATATTAAACCAGGTTAAAAACCATCAAAAGCAACATAAAAATGCTACAAAAAAAAAAAACAATATAAGGGACAGGGAGGGCATAGGTAAAATAGGTGAAAGTGGTGAAAAGGTACAAACTTCCAGTTATAAAGTAAGTGTCCTGGGGATGGAATGTACAGCATGGTGACTATAGTTAATAATACTCTATTGAATATTTGAAAGTTGCTAAGAGAGCAGATCTTAAAACTTCTCATTGCAAGAATAATTTTTTTTTGCTATATATGGTAACAAATGTTAACTAGATTTATTAATGATCATTTCACATACTATACAAATATCAAATCATTATGTTGGCACCTAAAACTAATATAATGTTAAATGTCTATTAAAAATTAGTGTGTATCTCATATCAATTTATATCAATATATGGAAGGTAAATTACTTTTACTGTTGATGGTAGTAGTGGCTCTGATGAGAAAGATTGAAGGGAAGAACATATTTAAAACAGTTCAGAATGCGAACACAGTTTCAAATCTAACTCTACTACATAGCATTTGATTTTCAAAAGAAATTGTTTTGATTCTCAGTCCTCTTTTCTGTGAAATAATAGACCTACTTCATAAGATTGTGTGAGGCTTATATGGGATAATGCATCAGTACAAGCCTAAGAAAGCACTCAATATTATTATTAGTGCATATGAGCCTTTTACCTCTATTTAGCATTGGTTGGTCACATTGTCTCCATCTAGTTATTTCTCTAAGTTATCAGAACTTCCCAAATCAAGGTCCTGGAATGCTTGTTTCTAGAACACTTGAGTGCATTTGAGGGCCCCATGAAAGTGAAGTATTCTAGAATACAAATCATGAACCAGTCATATATGACTTGACATAGGTCCACAGGGACCCAAGACTGGGCTGCTCTCCTTTAGAGAGAGACACCCCATGCATGGCTCCCAAAAGGGCAACTATAAGTCAAAGGTCATACATCACGTTTGACATTTCACCATCAAAATTTGTGAGACGGAGTTTGTAGGACTGATCTTGTCTGTTTTGACAATGAGAAGAAATGTCAATAGGCTGCCTATTTTGACAAAAACGTACTAAATATACCAAAGGGAATATTGCATGTGCATTAGTCATCCAGAATAAAGATGAGATTACTTTCCTGAAAAGTTCAACTATACAAATGAGATAATGGATCACCAGAATATTTTATATTTGAAATGCATACTTTGTTCACATTCCTTCTTCACTTGGAGACTTGTGTCATTTTTGACAAAGTCTTGGGTTTCCTTTACCTCATGCCTGGATTCCCCACTGACACTATAATGGGAATTCCACCTTCAAGCACAGATAGTATATGGAACTAAAATGACAATAGCAGAAAGAAGGTAAAGCATGCATTTTATACATTGTACTGCAGAATATTTTTCTTGACTATTTCTGTTATAGTCATTGACTATTGCTAAGAGAGATCCATTTGGAAATCTGAAAACATATTGTCTCTAGAGGCTAGCCTTTTGAAAACACGCTTTTCCCCATACATGTCATCACAAATTATAAAAAAAGAATAATTATAGATCAATCTACATAATTTTTAATTTTGTGGTTAGTTAATTACAAAAGCATATCCCTCTGGCACTACCCTTAGTCTATATGAAAAGAAAAAAACTTTTCATATTTTTTAAGAGGACATAAGGCAAAACTTGCCACTTACTGAAATTATTTGAAGTGTGATGAGTTCATGTTCACACATTAGCAATAACCTGTAAAGCTATGAGCTGTTAGAATGCACCATCAAAAAAGAAAATCCATGCGAAGGAAGAAATACAAAGCCCATTTTTATGAGTGACCAAATGTCAAAAATGTATTAAAGGCATTTACAAGCTATTCTGTTCATTATTTTGCTGACTTAGAAACCTTGACGTGTTTTGTATCCATTTTATTATCTGCAAAAGTATGAACTGTAATGGAATTTACATAAAAATCCTGCTAGAGAGTGGGGACTTTACTGCATAGTCAGCTTTGCCTCCTAATCCAATCTTCCCCAATGCAGTTGGTATAATAGTTGCCAAATGCAAACAGCGGGACCTTTGTTTGTAAAGAAAAGTATGAATTTGAACTGTAAAATGAGCACAAGTATTTTTCTATTACTCTGGATGCTTCCTCTTGCTGAGTTTACACACGAAGTCTAGCAGGAGGTGTTAAATAGCCTCAGAAATTAGCCCAAAACAATTATCTTGGTTTAGCTGTGAAAAAAAGACATAAGAGGTGTAATGAAAAGGGCTTTAAATTTTTGTGATTGAATATCTGCTGGGCACCTACCTTTGTAGTTATTAACCCTTGTGGACAGGATTTCTGATTTTTTATTATTTTTAATTGAATTGGTTTTAGGAAACTGCAGATTAAAAATTGTTTTCTCCCCTGTGATAGTCAGAGATCCCAAGGCAAACTGTGTATAATGGGTTATTTAAAAGTTTGGTTTAAACCTCGCTGCATGGCTAGGAATATGCCCTTGAACAACATCAGTTTGAATTTTCATATCATAATAGATTTCTAGAACTACTAAGTAGAAGCACATCTCCAGTCATATAGTTCACCACCCATTCCTACAATCTTCTTCCAACACCCAGTGCTGTCTTTGCCTTTAGTAGTAAATTTGCAATGAGTTAAAGCTTCCTATGGACTCCTTAAGAGAATATTCCAATAGTTACTATTTTCTTATTTTCATTTGCCCATATGCATAGCCAGAATTTTAGCTTGACCAGTTTTGCTTCTTTTCCTGTGGTCTTTTACTCTGTCTCTACAGTATTTGCTATTTTTAAATATTTGTTGGCTCTTATCTTGTCAAATCTTAAAAGTTACTTGGTCAGTTGCTTTAATCTTTCCTCCTAAGCCCCATCCTAACCTCACCTCCCTAGTCACTTCATTATTTTTTTTTTTCATCTTCACTCTCTCCAATCTTCCACATATTTCTGGAATTGAGTTTATCCTAGGCGAATGCACTTTTCCAGGTGCACCATATATCATTCCCTGAGTCTGGGATGTGATGGTTCTTTGTATACAGCCCAAATGCTAGGGGAGTTTTTTTCCTGATCACTGTCAGCATGTTGACTCAGAGTGTTTTTTGAACATTTTCCACTGATGATTCCTGAGGGAGCCTTTCTGAAAATGGGTTATCCTCTTCTAACCAGGCTATCTTCCTAGCTAGTCTATTTGAGGGATGTGATATAAGAAAGAACATGATTTTGTAAACTGTGTTAGAAAACTGTCCAGTTACCCCACGCCATCCCCTGACATTTTTAGAAACACATCTATTTTGTTGGCATTTTCATTCTTGTTAACTATGTTTTATTATGAGAATGAAGTGGAAGCATATGCACACAAGTTGCTGTGAGGGCTATCAGAGTGAAAGTAGAGAACTCAGCTCAATTCTCCTAGCTGTGTTACAGATGTTTTTAAACAAATGCTTGGAAAGGCCTGAACTGGAATTTAAATTTTTTTTAGTTTTTTTTTTTTTTTTTTAGACCAATCTAAAACCCTGACAATTGATTTATTTTTTTTTCTGCTCACAGATAACTGAGAGTGGAGTAAAATGGCTTTTTATTTCTTTTATATATTTTTATTGATTTCAGAGAGCAAGGAAGAGGGAGAGAGAGATAGAAACATCAATGATAAGAGAGAATCATTGATTGGCAGCATGCCCCCTACTGGGGATTGAGCCCACAACCCAGGCATGTGCCCTGATGGGGAATCAAACTGTGACATCCTGGTTCATAGGCCTATGCTTAACCCCTGAGACATACTGTCCAGGCTTAAGTAAATATATATTTTTTTAAATTTAATGTTAACAGGTTGGGCCTTTACATTTTCTTCACCTAATCTTTCCAGTTCTTTTAAACTAATTTTTCTGACCTACAAAGCAGTTGATAGTAGCTACAAAATTGAGTGTGAGAAACGAGAGAAAAGAAATATAATATTAAGTATGATATGCCAAAATTTTAGTAATACATTATATAAATTTCTTTCTATATCATCATAAGGAGTACTATTTAATACAAAAAGATTATATGGTTATTAGTTGGAAGTAAGCTATACCAAAATCAACCACAAACCACTTCAAGCAGTATAAGAAAAGATCATATAAAACCTATGCAACTATAAACCAAATCTGGAGAATGTATGAGCTGATGAACATGGGAAAAATTTTATTGTCCTCCCTAAGTTTTACATATTAAAATAAATATATGTATCATAGACACAGATTCTAAGAGACTATAAATTATAGCAACACACTCCCACTTATTTGGGAACAGCTTTTCAGAAAATAAACCACATCAAATTTACACACACAATATTTTTTGCTAAATGACAACAGCATACATTTATCTACAGGTCTACATAATTACACATCACTCTTTTCTTTGAATTACAAAGTTTGACTCAAAATCTTTTTGTATATCCTTGCTGTCATTTTTGAGTCTTTATGGGAGCATCAAAGAGACAACCACCTGCTATTCAGTTAATTCACCTTCAGTTAATGTGTTAGTTTTTAATATATTTATTTATAATATATTTTTATTGATTTCAGAGAGGGAAGGAGAGGGAGAGAGAGATAGAAACATCAATGACAAGAGAGAATCATTGATTGGCTGCCTCCTGCATGCTCCACACTAGGGATAGAGCCAGCAACCTGGGCATGTGGCCTGATGCAGAATCGAACCATGACCCTCCTGGTTAATAGGTCGATGCTCAACCGCTGAGTCTGCCGGCTGAACTAAGCCCACATTATTTAAAATAAAATTTGAAATGTAGTTCCTCAGCTGCTTCAGGCACATTTCAAGTGATCATAGCCACACAATTGACTTGTGGTTACCATACTGGCCAGTGCAGATGTTAGAACATTTCCATCATCACAAGAAGTTCTCTGGAATCATGCTGTGGGGTTTAGGTAACTTCCTAAATCCCAGGGGACCTGCCATGGTGCTAGTGAGAGAAGAACCCAATCAGGTTGATTAAAGCCAGGCCCAGGACTTTGTAAGGGTTGAGGTGAAAGAAGCTCCCATGATTTCCATGGAATAAAACACAGAATATGAGACGAGAGCTACTGCAGTTTCTACAAGGGACAGCCTGTATGGAAGAGAAAATGCCTAGATATGGAGGGAAACCTGATTGTGGTGATGTTTTTCCAGCCCATGAGCCGAGAGTGCCCAAAGATTACTGTAGAGTTTTAAATGACAAAAGCCAATAATATTCCTTTTTGCTCAAGATAATTTGGATCTGTTCTGTTGTTTATAAACTTAAGGAGTATTGAAGGAGATAAAAAATAATTGGGGCTTAAATTAAATAGCCACTACTGTGTTGTACAGCAAAACTTTAGAGTTTGGTGTGTGGGTCAAACCTATTTAGATTAGATGGACTGAGAAATGGTTCCTTAAAGGAAAGGTTGGGTTTTTGTTTTGTTTTGTTTTAAAGAAACAGGTCCTATTTTTATCAGAAATAAATGGGAAATAGAGATGCCAAGGGGTAAAACCAACAAATGTTTACAATCCTGTACCCTAAAACTTGAACTTTTTTATTAATACCTTTCGGACTGAGAGTTTAATTTCACATTGTATGGCTTGTATCATATCACCTGCAGTTTTTCTATCCTCTATTGTTTTTATTTCCTTAATTAAAATGGGTACAGTACAAACTTTGGACACAGCTGTTCAGACTTAAATAAGAATGTATCTCAAGCTATTGCTAAAGATCCAATGCCGTAAACAGAATTGCCTTTCATGCACACTGCTCATTTTTTCAAAGGACATTGTCAACAACATATATGAATCCAAATGTAAGTTAAAATTCATGTGGGATTTTTGATAAAAATAACTAATTGAAGTAACAAAAGTATTAATTATCTTCTAGGCACCATTAATGTCAAATATGCACAGTGACAATTGCACCAAAATATAGTTCTTTACCTGAAGTATGGGAATTTTCTTTTTTACACTGACACATTCATTGATTCAATTAAGTTTCCAAGACAGACTAGTTCCTTCCCACATTGTGCTTATAATTCTCAAATTTAAATATGTGAAAGTGTTAAGTCTCATGAATCTTACACTTGAGGCTAAATATACCAAATTATACAGGTTTATTACAGAATATTGAGAAAGATGGAGAGATAATAAGAGAAAAAAATTATCGATTATCCCATCACACAGTGGTAACAACCTGCAATGTTTTAATGTATATTTCTTTTGACTTTAAAAAATAGATGTGTGTGGGTACTTATGCATTTTTCATGAGATGAGAACTGACTGTAGTTAGTTCTTTTTAACCTTATTCTTTAATAACATTGTCTTTAATGGTTGCATAGTATTTCATTTTGTATATATAAAGTACAACACTTAGCTTAAAAGAATATGCACATTTTTAAGTATTTTGAAACATATAAGTTCCAGGCAGGCAGATATTGTTTACTGTTTTGTTCACTGATGAGTTTCAGTGCTCAGAACAATGTCTGATGTCTAAAATACACTTAATACATTCAATAAGTATTTGTTAAATGAATGAGTATTGGTATATTTCCAATTATAATTCAAAAAGCCAAGTATGAGATGGCCCACTTTCCTAACCCCTTTCTCAACTCTGGGATTTTCTAATTTAGTTTTGTAGACAGAAGATGGTATCTCATTACAGTTTGTTCTAACTTCCTTATTTCTACCGGAAGTACAAAATGTGTCAAATCATGCTTACTTAGGCAAAAACATATTTCCTAAAGTAAGACATTTGTAGCCTAATTTTGGCTGAACACCTCAAAATCTTAAACTTTTGACTAAGCAAATTCTAGTAGGAAGATTATGTGTTTGGAAATCACCTTGCAGCCTGCTAAGAAACCACGTACTTAAAGTTATTAAGCACACTTTACCTCATTATCATATCTCAACACATATAGAGCCTATACATGCAGGTATTGTGTTTTAGTAAGTCATAAAATAGAGAAGACTGAAAGAAGAGAGAGGTTATGACTCTAATATTGAACTCCACCCCACTAATTTCTGCAGAACTTTATCTTTTCTCCATGCTCTATATTTCACTCAGCCTAATGCTTAAGCACAATAGATGTTTATTTAAAAAGCTATAGGGCCGAAACCGGTTTGGCTCAGTGGATAGAGCGTCAGCCTGCGGACTGAGAGGTCCCGGGTTCGATTCCGGACAAGGGCATGTACCTGGGTTGCGGGCACATCCCCGGTGGGGGATGTGCAAGAGGCAGCTGATCGATGTTTCTAACTCTCTCTATCTCTCTCCCTTCCTCTCTGTGAAAAATCAATAAAATATATTAAAAAAAAATTAAAAAAAAAAAAAAGCTATAGGGAACACTCACAGATACCAAGGTTTGGAACTCCAGACAAACCTCAAGTGGAACCAAACCTCATAGAAGAAGGACATTTCATGGGGCTGTCTCTCACTGAACACCTGCTTTTCTCTTGTTTTCACTCCTCCCTTTCTTGCTGTTGCCCCTTATTTATTCTCTCTCTCTCTCTCCCCCCTCTCTCTCTCTCTTTCTTGTTTCTCAAGTGACTTTCTCTGCTTCAGCACATGCACATGCCCAAACATGATCCTGCACTGGCTTTGCATTCCTTTCCTATTCCAGCACCTAATTGGCTGTGCTCCATTTCCAAATTCTCTACAGAGAGGATCAGATCCACCCATCTTGGGGCAGTTATTTCTCTTCCCTCTGTTCCCACTTCAATCTGCTATGACACTAAGGAAGGATCACCCAGTTCAAATACCAAACCTATAGATATGGGACTAATTTTCAAAGACGGTTAGGATTGGTAAATATCCCTAAAGGCATACGTCCCATTGAGCCTGTATTTGTTAGATGCTGGGATACACATGTAAGCAGAAAGTCACTTCTATTATGTAATAATTCACTAATCTAACTTGAGTATACAATTTTTACAAATCTTCCAATCAACATCATTTTGAAAATCATTTATGATACTGGGTGTTTTTTTAAACTTAGTTTTAATTCTATGGCAAAGCTTCTCTATATTTATTTTTCAACTTGAGTGTTTTTTCATTTGTCCCTGTCAGAGATCTTTGATTCCACAGAAACAATTATTTTTAAGTTTATTTTTTGTTCTACCAAGCATAGGCTTCTATTTGTAGTTATTTTTAACTGGGATGCTGTATATAGCAATTTTAGTATTTTCTGCAGTACTGTTTTTCTCAAAATTATCTGACTGTGCAGAAATTAAATAAATGAAAAGAACTACCTCTTGCAATGCCACATTTCAAGCATTTTTAGAGATAACCCATTATTAACTGTGCTCATGAAACTAAGCAAAATGATTCACCTGAACTGGTGATTTGGTGATCTGTGTATTTCTTCCATATTTTTATTTTCTTTGTATTTCATAGTTTTTATATTCTCCCTCTTTGATTCTGGTATAATTTAAATCTGTTATGGGATACACTAAATAAATTTTCTTTCTCATTGAAGTAATTTCTGACAGTTAATCTTCCCAGTTCTAACTAGGGTAATTTTGAGGGAAAAGAAAATTATACTTAATTTACACCTATGAACAATAAACTATTTAACTTGAGCCATCTTCATCATTAATATCCATCACCCTGGCCATATACTCTAGATCTTGTAACATATGATATATAGCTAAATTTAAGGATTGGCCATGCTGCCATTTCATTACTACCACTATTCAGATATGTCCCCCAATTGTGGCTACATGTGTGAAATGACAGTCTTCCGTAATGACTGATGGGAATAGTATCATCATGGTTCGGCCACCGTGATGAGTGAGCATCAATCACAAAGACAGCGAAAGATGTCAAATCTGCCGAGATGCTCTTTAATCCTATGATCCTAGAAAGTCACAACTGTCAGTACAGATCCAAGCAATTGTCTAGTTCGGTGGTGCCTATTCTTTTCAATAGGAGAACAATATTATACCAGAAAACATTGTTGAAGAATTCCACTTTTAGTCTGGTTTGAAAAAGCATACAATAGCCCATGCCTGGCACATTGTAACAAACACCTATTGAGATGGTTTGCACTGCCTTAATCAACTCCTTTTCTCTGAGAACTGATCCCACGTCTACAGAAGTGGCACTTTGTGCTACATTAAAGGTCAGAAATATCTGTAAATTAAATTTTGCTTTACTAACTATCATAACACTTATTCAAAGAAATTGGTGCAAAACATGCTATTTATTTAGTCAACAGATATTGCTTGTTTTGCTTCAAACACAAAAAGAAAATGTACTCTATAAAACCCACTCTTACCTTAATGATTCAGGTAATTGAGGGAAAAGTTTTGTTTTGTTGTTTTATTCTTTACTCAACATTATTGATCAACTTGATTCTCTACTTCACTTAATATATACAGGCAGAGCCTGTGATTTTATGGAAAACCTGTCAAAGCTATCACAATTACCTTCCCATGATTCAGGTAGGGTAAAATTATGAGTGTATTTCCCTGAGGTGCAGTAAAATAGTTTATTTATTACTACTTCCTCAACATCTCACTCACAGGTGGTTAGATTTTAAAGGATTATTAACTAGGCTTGTGCAGGCAAGTACAACAATTTGACTTCAGAAAGCCATTATCTGAACCAGCCTCCCTCCGGCTAAGACCCAAGGATATTATTTACAGAAATGAACCAGTGTATTATGTTTAATACATTCTTCAAACATTTGTACATGTACTGTATCAAGTTTTTCTGTTTGAATGTTTCTATGTATAATGGGCTCATTAAAAAAATTTGTCCACATAATTTTTCAAGTTCCAGTAGTGGCTTTCTAATCTATCAATTTTGCAGTTCTTCAGTTCCAGTAGTGGCTTTCTAATCTATCAATTTTGCAGTTCTTACCAAATGAGAACTTTCAGCTTCTTCAAAATCTGTTTCAAAATGTATTTTCTTCAAGGACTTTTCACAGTAAACTCCACTTAATTATGCATTTCATCTAGAAAATTTCTAAGTTAGATTTCAAATGTTCTATCATCTTTTTTTATTTTTGGTACAGCATATATACCATGCTTATATATACCATTTGAACTGCCATATATATATATATATATATATATATATATATATATATATATGTAGTAATTGTTGTTATTTCATTATTTCATAAATGTGTGTGTGTTTGTTTTTCTCTCTGCATCATGATAATTCTTAGCTTGAGCCTTGAGAAAGCATGAACCTCTGTGTTTTTTTGTTTTTGTTTTAATTTCATCAGATTGGGTTCAGTAGCATTTGTCACTTTTGACTAAGCAACAACTATATTTTTTTCCACTGAAGAGTGATGATACACTTTGCAGTTTGCTCATTCATTAATTTATCCATTAAAATTATTTACGGTTCACCTCCTGGGTGCCTGGCACTGGGCTAAACACTTGGGATACAATGGCAAAGAGAGAGACTCAGCCCCTATAGAGCTTATAGCCTAGACCAAGACAGTCTGTTCAAGGCACTTAAAGCATGATGCTACAAGTCCATCGTTCCAATGTGCACACGTTAACCAGAGACTAGGGTATCACTAGTCCCTGTGTAACTTGCTTTTCTGAGTATTTATTGCTATTACGGAATATGTCTGATATTACGTATTAACTGTGAGATATTCATGTATTTTTTTTCAAAGGGAAGTGAGCAATATATCACATATTCATTATCTTGATCTTGGAGTCCGTCAGAGTAGAAACAGAGGAAAGGAATGTTACCTGCTGCCAACTATTGTTAAAACGGTACAATGTGAGATCCACACCCAGAGCACTTGTTGACGTATTGGCCTAAAATCTCTAGATATGCCAGTCATAGGAAATACATCAGATAAATATCTCTGCAATAATGTATGTGAAATTATACTTGTCAGAGGAAAGTTGGAGAGACTAGATATGCTTTTTAACTCTATCATTTTTGCTTTCTGTCTTAGGTTTGCCAATATCATTTTAAATATTTACTGTTAAATGCTTATGTATATTATTTAAATGCCAGCACAGGCTTACAGATGTACTGCTTATAATGACAAAGACAATGCTACCTGAAATGGTGATTAAAAATACACTATAAGCTTAACATCTTCATAAAAAATCCCAGAGCTCTTTACAAAAGCAATAAAACACGAACTAAAATAACATCTGTGCTAATCATAAGGTAGTTTAAAAAGATAATACTTATGAGTTTAGGGTGTTGTTGTGGGTTTGTTGGTGTGTTTTTTTAAAAAACTTTAAATTAAAATATGCAAAATTTCATGCCCAAGAAAGCTAATTTTTAGGATTTGTTGATAGAGGATGACAGAATAGGTGTCTAACAAACAAAATGGCTCTGAAGTTGAAATGTGGTAGAATATCATCTATATGTCTTAAGACTTTTACTTTATTGATCAAAGTTGTCAATTAGCCAGATTTTTTTTTACATTTAAATTGCAAAAGAAATGGTAGATTACAAGCAAAGCTTATAATAAGGACTTTTGTTTTAAAGAATCTTCTAGTACTCTTTACTCTATATCCTCTATGCCATCTAGATTTCACTAACCATAATATTTATTATGATGGTCTGAGACACTAGGATTTCAGTTATCAGGTACTTGACTCTATTCACTGTATTTCATTTAAGTCGTCAAGAAAATGGAACCATTTCAGTGAAGTGACACAGCCTGGTGTACTAAGTGGTATCTGAACAGGAGGGAAAGAGAACTTCCCTCCCTTTGTAAGCTCGCTTCAAACAAGGGGTTCATGACCACACTGGAAGGAGTCAGATCCTATGTGCAAACTGATACACACCTGAAGAAGCTAAAGAAAGCAAGGCCAGCAAGACTGGCATGGCTCAGTGGTTGAGTGTCGACCTGTGAACCAGGAGGTCACGTTCAATTCCCAGTCGGGCCACATGCCCAGGTTATAGGCTTGATCCTGAATGTGGAGTGTGCAGGAAGCAGCTGATCAATGATTCTCTCTCATCATTGATGTTTCTGTCTCTCTTTCCCTCTCCCCTCCTCTCTGAAATCAATAAAAATATATTTTTTTTTAAAAAGAAAGAAAGGCCAATCATTAATATGCATTGTATTAGTTTGCCAGGGTAGCCATTACAAAATACCACAGGCTTAAACAACAGAAACTTATTTTCTTTCAGTTCTAGAGCTGCAATTCCAAGATAAGGTGTTGGCAGGTTTGGTTTCTTCTGAGGCCTCTTCTCCTTGGCAGGTTTGGTTTCTTTTGAGGCCTCTCTCCTTGGCTTGCAGATGGATACTTTTGCACTATGCCCTTTCATAGTGTTATTTCTGGTGTCACTCTTTGTGTCCAAATTTCCTCTGCCTATAAAAACACAAGTCAGGAAGGGGGTAGAGGAGAAGGGCGAAAAAAATAGGTGAAAGAATTAAGCAAAACAACAAAACTTCATAGACTAACAGCAGTATGGTGATCACCATATGGAAAGGGAGGTGAGGAGAGGTAGAAGAGGGTAGAGGGAAGATAAATGGTGATAGAAGGAAACTTGACTGGGTGGTAAATACATAAAATAATTGCAGATGATGTATTATAGAATTGTATCCCTGAAACCTATATAATTTTATTAACCAATGCCATTGCAATAAATTCAACTAAGAGAAACACACACCACAAGTTGAACTAGGTTAGGGGTCACACTGATGGCCTCATTTTAATATATTTACTTCTGTAAAGGCCCTATATCTAAGTGCAGTCACATTCTGAGGGCTCAACAGAGGAATTGGGGGGGGAATACAATTTAGCTAATTACATGTTTTGTAGTGGATTGAACAATGTTCCCCCAGTAGATAGGTTCACTTGGAACCTCGGAATGTGACCTTATTTTGGAGTAAGATCTTTGCATGTATAATTCAGGGAAAGATCTCCAGATTGATAACCTAGAATTAGGGTGAGCCCTAAATCCAGTGATGTATGTCCTTGGAAGTAAGAGGAAAAGAGAAGACACACAGGGATACGAAAGGGAAGGGAATATGAAGACAGAGGCAGAGATTGGAGTTATGTGTCCACAAATCAAGGAAGACCAAAGATTGCTGGTCTCCATAGAAGCTAGGAGAGAAGCATGAAATGGATTCACCTGCAGAGTCTCTTCTAGACCCTGCTGACAGATTGATTTTGGACTTCCCACCTCCAGAACTGTGAGAGAATAAGTTTCTCTAGTTTGTGATAATTTGTTGCGACAGCCGCAAGAAACGAATACAGATATTGGTATGGGAAAGTAATAAACACAGCTTCCATGTTTTGATGACTTCCACGTGTGAGGCACTCTACTGGGTCTATATTATCTCTTAAATCCTTTAATCATCTATGTGAGATAGGTTCCATTTTATTCATTTTACAGTGAAGACACTGAAGCATAAAGAAATAAGAGTAAACTCCCCTAGGAGGAACAGATTATTAAGTGTCAAAGCCAGGATTCAAACTGATATCAATTTGACTCCATGAGGTGGTCATTCCACTATGCAGCATCGAACTGACAGATAAGAGTATCTTGGGGCTATGATGAATTGAAAATTTTGTGCTGAAAGGGCTTAACTTATTGAGCTTAGGCAGTGAATCATGGAGGCAGTTATAGAGAAGGGCAAGAGGCAGGAAGAAGAGCTATCTTCCCTCTATATTACAGGGAATTCCTTGCCCCAGCATCATTCTATAACTAAGGCAGAGGAATGAGGTCACCCTTCTTTTCTAACATCCTGTATCAATTGGGTCCCTATGATATATTTCCTCCCCCAAAGCTCTGCTGAACCTAATCTCACCAACAATTCATTGCTGGGCAAGAATGGGCTCTTCCTTGACATGGTTCTAAAAGGTCATATTTAGTTTGCTATCTTGGTTCTCTCTTAGATTCAGATTTCTGTGCTTAGTAACCTCAATCTAATTCCTGGTTGCATCTTTACTGTTCTGGACTCTGGGTATGATTAATAGACTACCTTTGTATGTGTGTGTGTGGGGGGGGGTGTTAATCCTCACCTTGAAGATATTTTTTCCACTACTTTTCAGAAAGGGTGGAAGGGAGAAAGGAGGGTGAGAGAGAGAAACATCAATGTGAGAAAGACATCGACCTGTTGCCTCCCACACTCATCCCAACTAGGGTGGGGAATGAACCTACAACCCAGGTACATGCCCTGATCAGGAACAAAATGAAACCGAGATTAGAATGCAAAATTAGAAGCAATCTGGCAAGAAAGATCACAGCAACCTTAGATCTAAACTTAAGTAAATAATAATGTCAAAAAATAAACAAACTCTGTATGTCCTGCAATGCAGAAAATGTATTGCCCAAGTATGTCTTTATGGTGCCATACAATTTGGCAGGATCTGGATTTAGGTCAAGATTGAATGCTGAGCTAACTGGTATACCAACCAGTGTCTCCCATACCTCGGGTCCTCATTCTTAGGACCAAATGACAGATTCTCTGAGCTAGCTCTTATCCTTTTACAGTAATTTCTAGTATTCTACTCAGAACACATTGAAAATGCTCTTCAGTCTCAATCTGGTTCTCCATCAGTAGGGACAGCTGAACACAAAGAAAGTCAATGAAACAGCCGAGTGGAAAATGAAAACTCTCCACAGATTTCTAGAGATTTCCCCACCTACAGCTGAAACTGAGAGGTTATAGGCATGCTGTTCAGCATCAGGACCTTACAGAAAAGTAGACAGACTGGGCACAAAGGGGCTGGCATGCAGGGTGAGCTGCAGAAGAGACTGCACCAGTTCAATGGGGTATTCTTCTTTCTGTTACACATCTGGAAGTTTCACTTCTCCTCATTCTGCATAGTGAGCCTGAGATGTGGTGTGATTTTCTATCTGCCTTTACATAATGCAGTCTGGCATTCTAACACCTGTGTTTCTGACTTCATTTTCTTTGTGCTGTCTTGGCCTCATCTTAGGCCTTAAACTTTATGCTCTTTACTTGGGACCTTTAATAAGGTGATCATTTCTCTAGATTCTATTTTCACAACAATTAGCCAGGTTACAGGGCTCTGGCCAGCAGGACTTGGGCTGCTTCTGTTGTCATTCATTCCACCAGGTGCTCCTCTATGCCTGCTGCCCCAGGGACCAGTGGCCTAGTGCCCTCCTGATAGTGCGGTGGAATAATCAGGCCAAGAGAAAGAGCTTTGCAAAAAAAGACCTTTTGTGCTGGCAGCTGTAGATAGGCAATCTATTCAGCATGAACCAATCCAGGGAAGCAAGCCTGGCAGATAGAAAACAAAACAAAACAAAACCACAACCTCACATAACAAGAATTGAATTAATTAACTCAGTTATCCTAGGGCAACCATAGCTGTCTAGAGTGCAGCCTCTCTAGTCAAATTGCAGGGTTCCACCCCTGATTCCACTACTTGCTACATGACCATAGGCAAAAGGTTTAGTGGAATACCTTGGTTTCCTCACCTTTGAAATGGGGATAGATGGGTTGGGAAGCTAAAAATGAAATAATTCATGTAAGCGTCCTCAATAGTGCTTGCACATAGCAAGTGCTCAATAAATTATTAATGGTTTGATAAAGTCCATCAGCCCATTTCCTCTACCTTAGATGCAAAACCATCAGCTCACTTAAAAAAAAAAAAGTGCCCTGTCCTGGCCCAGGGAGAAAGAGCCAGATAAAGGTCTTATTAACTATTTATATTAGGACATAATGAAAACTAATCTTTTCTACCCCTGCCCTACACTATGGGAGGCAGAGAAAAGTAGAAAATGAGCCTAATCTGTTCATGGTGTTCGATATTGATTGATTGATTGATTGATTGACTGACTGACTGATTGATTGATTGATTGAACAAACCAGGTAAACAAAGCAAAAGATACTCACCTCAGCAGAAGCCCTTCAAATATCAAGCTTAGATTCACTCTACCCAGCATGCCAAACAAATCCTTACAATGCCACAGTGTTTCTTAGCCGGAGAACTCTTGGGTGAAGTCACTTTAAGGACGAGAGTGTAGTTCATGGGTTTTTCTTCCAAATGATTCTCTGACAAAATTCTTATTCTATTTCCATCCATTAAACAAAGGTTTATTAAATGCCTATTGAGTATATAGCCCTACTGGATGCATATTCATTTTAAAAGGCTTACTTGCATCAGAACAAAGCACAATGCATTTCTGGCATTCCTGAATATGCTTTCTAGTCTATTTAGTAGCCATGTTTGAAGTAGCAATTTATTTTGGATTTCAGAGTGGTAGCCATTAACCCAATATTGCCTTTTGGTTATTTTTGTAGAGCTAAGTCAAACCTTTGGGCTTGGCACTATTTTTGTTACGGCTTCAATGCCTTTTGGCCTGAATGATTGCATTGAAGAAGAAGCCTAACGGAGTTGAGAAAAGGGCAAGATTATTCAGACACAGATATGGAGTCCGGATATACACAGAGACGTGGCTCCAAGGTTTTAAGCTCCATGGTGCTTACTGATTGTACTGTATAGACATGCCATGTGGAGCTCCAGCCAACATTCACATTTAATATTTGGAAGGTAAACCATTTGGTGGGCTTTCTCTTTTCTATCCCCTCCCTAGGTGATATATCTAGATCAGTTGCTATGAACAGAAGTGAGGGAGCTTTTAAGAAGAGAAAGGCATGCAATATAACAAAAGGGATGAAAGGAGTTCAGATCTCAAAGAGAGTAATACAGAAGGAGGGTCACAACCTGCAGGTTGAGTGTGGAAAAGCAGAGTGATGGATTATCAGGCAGAATGGAGAAAGACATGGTTAAAGATTTCTATTACCGCAGAAAGAAAGGCTTCAGATGGAAAAAGATATATATGCTATAAATTGGAGAGTTATGTTTTCAGTGCACTGAATGGTCTTACACCCCTTTTGTGTATTACAGGCTAGAGGCTAATCTCAGGTGTAGACAAGACAAGGGAATTCTAAGAAAAGTGACAAGTTACAGAATAAGAGTAAAGAAAATTAGAGTGAAATGAAGTTGAAGAGTGAGGCCAAAATAGATATCGGAAATAGAGAAAAAGGAACCAGTGATAAAAAAAAGGGGGGGGGGCACATTGTAAGGAAAAGGAAAGCATACAAAAAATAATTTTATGCTTTACTGGGAAGTAGAGTCACCTTACTTTTAGAAAACAGACCTTTGGACAGTATGCTTTAGCATGCGGAGTGTTCACACTGAGATACTGAAACTTCGTTCAGGAAGATGTAGTCTTTACATTTCAGATCTATACACTGAGACCAACCTCCACATAGTAATACTCGTCCTTAGAACAAAACAATTAGATATGTTCTATTGCATTTCATTGAGTATTACCTTTGCTTCTTACCAGTCGGGATCTTTTGCAACTTAAAATTTAAAGGTACATGTGAATTTTACACAAACTTACCCACTTTTTCTCTAAAAGTTAACATAATTTAATCCTTGACTAAATTCCCCTTAGAAGATATATTTTTCTACATAAAAGGAATCATCGGAAGATAACTTTTAAATATTTCTAACCAAGAGGACTGCGATATTCAATCAAATTTATGTTATCAATGTAGAGATTATTTGAATATCTTTGATGTCAAAGCCATGCCTCAGAATTTCAAAATTCACTTCACTTTGAAATATAAGTATACATACTTTTTCCTATTATAATATAAAATATATATATTAAAATTTTATTTAAAAATTGAACACAGAAAAGAAAAGTGCAAACTTTGCCAAGGATTTAGATAAAAATTGAATTTATTTTCAAATACCTTATTATTTATTAAATATATAAAACATAAGATAACTATGAATGTGGTTGGTGTATATTTTACTATTTGTATGTCAAAAAGTGAAGTTTGACTGTTGTGGGTTTACATTCGCATGTGCATTTTTAAAACGCAGAAACACATATTATAATGAAAAAAAAATGGGCCAGGATTCGCCCATTGACTACTAGCTGTGCTCATTGTTTTTTGTTTTTGTTTTTTTTTTCTTTTAAACTGGAAATAATATGTTCCCTACGTAGTTTGTTGAGTATTAAAAATGTTGTCAGCCAAATCTGTAAAAACATATAAAACATAAAATCATAAACAACTTCACTCATTAAAGTGTTCTCCAACACATGACTAATTCTCTTCTCTTCATATTGCCAAATCCTTGGAATTTTCTTCTACTAGTGGAAAAGCAGGCAATGAAAAAATAGAGATGAAAACATTTCACCTTTTAAGTCCATCCCTTTATTATCATTCTTTAAATTACTCTGGTTGAGAATTCTTAGGCAGATGGCATTGAATTCAACACTTGAAATCAAGCATCTGATATCTTACTTGTACCTTTTACTTTAAATGGCATCATCTGAAGAATGGAAGCAAAGAATGCAACAAAAAATAACCTATTCTAGAAATGAACATTCCCCCCAAAAAATTTTTTTGCAGTTAGAATTGTTACTGTCATTCTGGTCTTCAGCATAGTGAGGGATTTAGAAAATTTTATGATATGAATGAATAAATAAATGAAAGAATGTCTCTATCTTTACTAGTATAAGAAAAAAAAAAATATCACCCTACCAGTGTGGTTCAGTTGGTTGGGTGTTGTTCCATGCACCAAAGGCTTCTGGATCAATTCCAGTCAGGGTACGTGCCCCGGATGGAGGCTAGATCCCAGGTAAGACAGTGCGGGAAACAACTGATCAATGTCTCACATTGATGTTTCTCCCTTTCTCCAGCTCCCTTCCTCTCTCTAAAAATCAATAAAAAATCTTTAAAAATAAAAGAAAGAAAATATATTTATTCTTCTTACATCTAATTATTCACCATAGAGTCATCTTACCAAAATTTTCTCTCTGTCCCCAAATAATTGCTTTTCCCAGGATTTTTGAATAGTCATTTATTGCCACTTAGTGCCAAATGCAGGACCTATATTCATCTCTTAAATTGTTTGGCAAGTTCAGTAGTAACACATTTCTTCTATTTAATCTGGAGATGAGATTTCCAGAAGCTCTTTAAAAAAAGAGGGACAGGAATGAGAGAATTTAAAAAAAGGGGGAGGGGGTAGAGGGGGTTGCCCTTCCAAAAAAAATGATGTAATAAGTAAGGAAATTAAGAGACAAAGCCAAACAAATGAGTTTGGAGAGAAAGCTGGCCTTTTACAGACTACAAGGAAACAGAGAGATTGAAGTACTTTTGGCCAGCCTAATGAAGGGTTTTGAAATGGAGGGTCCTTAGAGGAAACCTGGAATTAGAACAAGTTAAAGAAGTAATGAATGCTGGGAATGAATGGAGAGGGCTTGTTTGTCTAGAGTTGGTGCCTTAATAGAAAAAAAGGCAGCCAGATGCAGTGACCACCGTGGATAAAGTGGCATGTAATAAGAATGGGGGCAGGAAAGCACAGTGCTAATGACGGTTAGGGATTTTTTTTTTTAAAAGGAGCACATGAACTAATCCAAAGGAGTTACAGTTTTCTTTTTTTCCTCTCTCTTTCTCAGAATTGTTTATAGAGACGAGAGAGAGGAAAAGGAAAGGGGTAATTTATAGGATGTACCTTAAGAACTATTATTAGAAGAATAAAAAAGAGAACTACTGGTAAATGTAAGTGCATTAGAAATGCAGTAATTAAAAGGTTTTATAAGAAAAAAAATTAAAATCAGAGCTAACCTACTGTGACTTATAATTCACATTTCACTTTTTTCTCTTAGCACAAATTTCCCTGTTCTGTGTGTAATATCCACAGGCAATTTCTTGTTGTCGTAACCCTATATATGTAGCAGTGTAGATGTTAATTTGTTTTTCCATGTGCTTTAATTTTAGGGCAGGCTTTCGTTGTGCTTTGAAAAGCACCCAGCATAGTGACTCTGCCAGCAACTGATGTCTATTTTGGTAGCATAGCAGTTATCAGTAAGTGATACGGAAAACAATGAAAGGCATGACTACACTGAGGGAAAGGAAAGGACAAGGATAGATGTACGTGGCGATAAAGTGTATTTATTCTGGAAAAACTGAGATGTTACATACATGTTAGGAAGTGGGAAGTTAAGTATATATTAAGGAAACAAAGTGGGAATCAGATCAATGCAAGGAGTGTGATGAATCAACTCTTAAGGAAATGAAGAACATTCCTGGTGGGTGTTTAAGCGGTTTATGAACACATGAAAACCCTTGTGT
This sequence comes from Myotis myotis, assembly GCF_014108235.1. Classification (NCBI taxonomy): domain Eukaryota; kingdom Metazoa; phylum Chordata; class Mammalia; order Chiroptera; family Vespertilionidae; genus Myotis; species Myotis myotis. Next base: position 59,415,764 of record NW_023416324.1, read on the forward strand.
TTCTAAATCTTAAATTAAGAGGGGCTCAAAATTTCATGAGAAATCACTCTCCATGAAATTACTGAGCACGTTTGGCAATGTTCTAAACGCTACTTATGTTATTCCATTTAAAATACTTCCAAACTGTGTAAAATAGGAACTAACGTAACCCCACTTCTGAGTGCGAAGCAGCCTGCCCAGTCACACGGGTAGTTGTGTGGCAGAGATTTCATGCAGGTTGAGTCTGGTTTTGAAAGCAGGTGACTCCTGAGTCACGCACTGGCAACCGCTATACCTGCTCTGCCCAGGAGAACCATAAAGATAAAATGTCACTATTTTATGGGTGAAATTTTTACAAAGAAATGGACAACTGTGTTCAGGCACCTCCTTGAAAAGGCAGCACATGCTGACGAGCTGAGAAAGATCTTAGTATGCTCTACCCCGGGCTGAGGATGGTCTCTCCTGCCTCAGTGCAGTGCACCAGATGCCACTCAAACATAATGTCTCCAAGTGCCTAGTGGATTACCTGGGAGTGTCTGAGGCATTGGTAAAAAGAGAGGAGAAGAACAAAACAAAACAAAACACCCAGATATCCCTATTTAGGTTCCTCTTTCTTCTGCGGTACCTGCTGTTTCCAGCTCAAATTAAATCTCACTAAATTATGGTTGAAGGTTATTTTTGTATGCTATTTGAGAGGTGATAATGTTCCATGAATTTTTAAATGTTATCCCCAATAGCCCTTGCACCTCATTTGTTCCAACAACAGCATAGGAGATAATTTGAGAACAAACCAAAGTACTGCAATACTTAAACCATTTAGCCGGGGACGGACAGGCAGCATTTCAGAAGACAATAAACATGAAAGGCTTTTTCTTGATAGCTAGAGGCATCATTTCCTGGTAATCCTTCGTTATTGGGTAATGAAGGACAGTGTGAGGCTAGGAAGAAAACACTTCATAATGCTAACAACAAAAATAGTTTAACTGTTTGAGCAATATAAAATTTACCAGGGACATAAAATAAGCATATGTCTCTCTTTTTCCCCCTATTTGTTTAATGATTTGTATTTACAATCTACTGTACTATACAAAATTGGCATTTCTTATATACTATAGTTACAACTCAAATTTAAACTTTCTGACATAAAAAAAAATCACAATTCTTTAAGCTACTTTACACTGTAACCTATATAGTTAGGAGAAAATAAAAAAGAAAACTTTTAAAGTGAATGTATTGTATTTAAAGTGCACATATCTCTCTCTTTAAAATATATATAGTTTTTTTTTGTTTTTTCTCCAGAGAGGAAGGGAGAGGGAGAGAGAGATAGAAACATCAATGAGAGAGAATTACTGATCAGCTGCCTCCTGCATGTCCCCTACTGGGGATGGAGCCCACAACCCAGGCCTGTGCCCTGACTGCGAATCAAACCATGACCTCCTGGTTGATAGGTCAATGTTCAACCACTGAGCCACATCATTCGGGCTGCGCATATCTCTCTTGATCTATTTCTCTGAGAAGCAGATCCTGTATGTTTTAGACAAGTCATTTATTCTTACTGAAGCATCAGTTTCCTCAATTGTAAGACAGAAAAAACAATGATTCTCCTTAAGCATCAAACATCCTGCAGTACACCCTTTGTCCTGTGGTTTCTATTTATTCTACCTGTGCTTGTGTATTTATTTTATCAGGGATCTTATACATAATCTGAGCTGTTTCTCTCTCCCAACCAAATTTGCTATCTATAGGATGCTTGGCTATTTTGTAGATGAGGTTTTAATCAACACTTGTGTGACTTTGTTTACCTGGTAAAATGGTCTGAGACCAAAAGAATGAGTACTTATCATTCTACACTTATCAGTTCAGAAAGAGGTATAAAAGTGTGACAGTATTGGAGAGGAAATATTTTAATGGATTCAGGTACTGCTTGATTAAAGCAAATGAAGTAAATGCAACTTATTATATAATACTAGAGGCCTGGTGCATGAAATTCTTGCACAGGTGGCCTGCAGAGATCGGGCCTTGGCTTGCGCACCCAGCCTCTCAGCTCCGCCTGGCACACCGCCTTGGCCTGGTGCCACCCACTCGCTGGTTCAGCCCCCCACCGCCACCACTGGTCGCCTTCTGTGGGGCGACCCATGGGGCGATCAGGGACCCCACTCACACTCGCCTTGGCCTAGCACTACACATTCACCTGCTCCACCATCCCACCGTGGTCCCACTCTCATTTGGGCCCATTGGGTCCACTGCCACCCATTGCCAGCGCCACATCAGCCGATGCCAACATGTTCCGCGCTGCCCCCTGGTGGTCAGCGCACATCATAGCAAGTGGTCAAACTCCTGGTCAGTTGAACTCCCACACAAGGGAACAATTTGCATATTAAGCTTTTATTATATAGGATCATAATGCATGGCGATAAAATGAAAGTTCACAGTTACTTGTTGTATATTCTGATTATTTTGTGGACAGTTTTTTATTCTGACTTTGATTTCTAGAATACCAATTATAAGTGGACATTGGGCCTTTGCAAAGATGTGTGTAACATGTATACTAAATTAGTATATATGAAAAAGGAATAATTTATTAAAGTTGAAAGTATAAGATGTTAAGTATTATGAAGGCACAATGAATGAAAGAAACAAGTAATTTTAAGACTGTTCATCTATCTATCATAATAAAAGCATAATATGCTAATTAGACCAGATGTCCTTCCGGACGACCTTCCGGACAAAGCCACGGCAGGGGTTGAGGCAGAGGCAGCCGCTGCATCAGCTGGGGCCAAGACCCTTGCACAAATTTCGTGCATCAGGCCTCTAGCATTTTATAAAATGCCTTTGAGGATGAACTAGGAAAATGATTTTCTATCGTGTAAAGTATTCTCTACTTGAATAAATGTACTATATTAAAGTCATGGCATTGCCCCAGCCAGTAGTTCAGTTGGTTGGAGCATCACCCTGCACACCAAATAAAAGATTATGAGTTTGATTCCAGTTGGGGCACACGCCTAGGTTGCAGGTTCCATCAAGGTCGGGCCAGGTTGGGGAGGCAAGCCATAGATGTTTCTCTCTCTCCTCTCTCTCTCAGGGTCAATAAAAGCATATCCTTGGGTGATGATTTAAAGAAGGGGAGGGAGATGATTTAAAGAAGGGGTGAGAGAACAAAAAATAAGTCAAAATATTATTATAGTTAATAAAACATATTATTGACTTTTTTCCAATAATTTCTAATAGTTATGTTGGCTACTCTTCTCCCTAAGAATAAGTAAACTATTTTAAACTTGTACTTCAAATATTTATCTAAAGAATAAGGTAGAATTACCAGGATGATTTCCATAAAAATGATTTTTTTTAATTGGCTTCAGGTATACAGCCTAGTAGCTAAACAACCAAATGCTTCACACATTGTTCCTAATTCCTGAAGTGATCGTTTAAAACATATACAAAATCTGAATGATTCAGATGTAGTTATCTTTTGTGAACACTATCCAAAAAATAAAGATCAAAAGAGAAACATACTGTAGCTATTTCTCTCACCTTTCTTCTCAAATATAATCATTTGAGAGGATTAAAATTTTTGAAAGGGCTACACAGTATTTTATTGGAAAAGACTTTTAATAATTGCATATGCAACATATTTTCTTATTGACTGAAAAATAATTTTTCCTCACTTTGATTGGTGTGGCTCAGTTGGAGCCTCATCATCCCGTACACTGAAAGGTCACAGATTTGATTTCCGGTCAGGGCACATACCCAAGTTGTGGCTTGTCTCGGTGCACATACAGGAGATAACCCATTGATGTTGCTTTCTCACATCGCTGTTTCTCTCTCTCTAAAATCAATAAAAACATATCCTTGGGTAAGGATTTAAAAAATGAAAAAGTTCCACTAAAAATAATTTTCCTTTAGTACTACTGTATATGTATGTGTATGTAGTGAGAGAGAAGTGTGTATATAGAAACACCTGAGGCTGGTAGATTTTTTTATTAAGCTTTTTGTTTGCTTAATTTTAGGAAAGTAGGGATGACTTGCCCAAAGATATATAACAAGAATTAGAAAGAACCCTAACCAGTTTGGCTCAGTGGATAGAGCTTCGGCCTGTGGACTCAAGGGCCCCAGGTTCAATTCCGGTCAAGGGCATGTACCTTGGTTGCGGGCACATTCCCAGTACAGGGTGTGCAGGAGGCAGCTGATCGATGTTTCTCTCTCATTGATGTTTCTAACCCTCTATCACTCTCCCTTTGTCTCTGTAAAAAAAACAAAAAAATATATTAAAAATAAAAGAATTAGAAAGAGTTCAAGCCAGGTCTCAAAATTCCTTGTCCAATACTGTTTTTCAGATGGATGCTACTGACTTATATTTATATACCCTAGAATTTAACGACTTTCATTTTTTACTTTTCTTTCCTTTAAACTGATAATATCAATTCTTTAAATTTATAATAATATCATTGGAGCAGACAGATATCCATTGAGCTAAGGAATAAAATACCAAATTTTGCTTGAGAATAATGGAAGACTTTGGACCACATCCACAATTTAAATTATTAAAATAGAGTCACCATTTGTGGAGTCTGTGACACATTTATCTGGAAAGTGGTTAATGAACAATAGGAAGATTTGTAGATTTGTCTATCTCAATCATTTCACTTTCATTCTTGTGCAAGTATACATGAGTTCTATCAGTATAATGTTTGAAGTAGAATTCAGCTGCTATAAAAATATCCTATCTAATAATAGACAAACAAGGTAATTGACCATACCTTTGATAGGCCTCCCATTGGCTAATCAGCATGATATACAAATTAACCACCAACAAAGATGGAGGTTAATTTGTATATGTAGGCTCCAAGCAGAAGTGAAGACTGAAGGCGAGTCAGAGCAGCAAAGACAGAGGGCGGAAGGTGGCTCTGGCCGGGGCCGCGGAGACGGAGGACGGAAGGTGGCTCCAGCTGGAGTGAAGGCCTGCGTCCTGGGTGCCGGAGGAAAACCGGTGCCCGCAGCCAGGAGAAGGGAAGGCCTATTACACGAATCTCTTTGTGCAACTGGCCTCTAGTTTCTAAATAAAAACAGTATTTAGAAATTATGAAGATACTGTAATTCATGTAGAAAATTCTATCAACATAAGAAAGTTTCTTTTTAATTTAAAAATCCATTCAAACTTCTTTTTTCCTCTTCTACCATCCCCAATTTGTCTTTTCAATCGATATATTTCCAGTCTTCACAAAATTATTTAGATGCAGCTAAGGCTTTATTAATTTTATCCAAATATACTGAAGAAAAGCAGAAAACAAGTATTAGAATAATATATTTATCTTCCTGAGAAAAAGATTCTCACTGGATAAATGATAAGCAGATGACAAGAAAAACACTAAACAAACCATCTATCTAAGACAGCTCACCTACCACCTCTACCCACTTGTTCACACTCTATTTCATCACCTTTCTTTATTTTCCTTATTAGTGCTTAAAATAACCTGGCACACCACATATTGCCTATAGATTGTCTTTTCCCCCCTCACTAAATGGTAAGCTCCATGAGAACAGGAAATGTGATAGATTTTTTAAAATTAATCTTTATTGTTGAGATTATTACAGAGGTCTCTCTTTTTTCTCCCCTTAGCTCCCCTCCATCCGGTTCCCATCCCACCCCAGGCCCTCACCACCCTATTGTCTATGTCCATAAGTAATGCATACATGCATATAAGATCTTTGTCTAATCTCTTCCTTTACCCCCCAGCCCCCCTTCCCTCTGAGAATCATCAGTTTGTTCCATTTCCATGCCCCTGATTATATTCCATTCACCAGTTTATTCTGTTCATCAGATTTTTTATTCATTTGATTTCTAGATTCAATTGTTGATAGATAAGTATTTGTTGCCACTTTGTTATTCATAATTTTTATCTTTATCTTTTTCTTCTTCTTTGTCTTCTTAAAGAATACCCTTCAGCATTTCTTTTTTTAAAAAAAATATATTTTATTGATTTTTTACAGAGAGGAAGGGAGAGAGATAGAGAGTTAGAAACATCAATGAGAGAGAAGCATCGATCAGCTGCCTCCTGCACACCCCCTACTGGGGATGTGCCTGCAACCAAGGTACATGCCCTTGACCGGAATCGAACCCGGGACTCTTCAGTCCCCAGGCCAACACTTTATCCAGTGAGCCAAACCGGCTAGGGCCCCTTCAGAATTTCATATAATACTGGTTTGGTGGTGATGAACTCCTTTAGCTTTTTCTTGTCTGTGAAACTCTTTATCTGGCCTTTAATTCTAAATGAGAGCTTTGCTGAGTAGAGTAATCTTGGTTGTAGGTTCTTGTTATTCATCACTTTGAATATTTCTTGCCACTCCCTTCTGGCCTGCATAGTTTCTGTTGAGAAATCAGCTGATAGTCATATGAGCACTCCCTTATAGATAACTAACTGTTTTTCTCTTGCCCTTGGCATTTTTATTATGATGTGTCTTGGTGTGGTCCTCTTTGGATTCCTTTTGTTTGGGGTTCTCTGCGCTTCCTGGACTTGGACTTGTAAGTCTATTTCTTTCACCAGGTAGGGGAAGTTTTCTGTCATTATTTCTTCAAATAGGTTTTCAATATCTTGCTCTCTCTCTTCTTCTGGCACCCCCATGATATGGATGTTGGTACGCTTGAAGTTGTCCCAGAGGCTCCTGACACTATATTCATATTTTTTTATTCGTTTTGCTCTTCTGGTTGGGTGTTTTTTGCTTCCTCATATTTCAAATCATTGATTTGGTTCTTAGGATCCTCTAGTCTACTGTTGAATCCCTGTATATTATTTTTTATTTCAGTCAGTGTATGCATAATTTCTGACTGGTCCTTTTCCTTTTTTTTTTTTTTTTTTTTTTTGCATTCTCACTAAGATCCTTGAAAGTCTCACTAAGTTCCTTGGAGATTTCTAGAAGATTGTTGAGTAACTTATAACTGTGGTTTTAAACTCTATATCCAGTAATTTGCTTTCTTCCATTGCTTTCGTTTGTGACATGTTTCTTTGTTTCCACATTTTGGCTGCTTCTCTGTGTTTGTTTGTATGTATTGGATAGAGCTGCTAAGTCTCCTTGAATTGATAGAGCCTTGTGTAGTACGTGTCCTATAGAGCCCAGTGGCTCAGCCTCCCCAATCACCCACTGTGGACACTCTAGGTGCACCCCTTTGTGGGCTGTGTGCACAGTCTTGCTGTAGTTGAGCCTTAACTGCTGTTGGTATCACTGGGAAGAACTGGCCTCCAGGCCAATTGGCTGTGGTGACCAGCTGCAACTAGTGGGAGAGCTACTGTGCAGGAGACACCCTTATGGATCAGGACTTGCTTTAGTGGGGCTTTGGTGCTCACTGAGTCTGCCCCTTGAGTGTGTCACATATGAATATAAAGAGTTGTAATCTGGTATGGTCTCACACTAATCACTGGGTACACTGGCTCTTGGGTCTCCAGGGAGGTGCAAAGTCAGTCACTGCCCAGCGCCACCCAGCAGGAGCTACAGAGAGAGCTACAGATTCTTCCTCTTTATAGTTGGTTTGGCAGTGCCTAGATGTGGCCCAGCTATGAAACAAGGCAGGCTGGTGCTGGGTCTTGGGCCTTTTATTGATAGATTTGGGGCTCCCTGACCCTGCTGCAGCTTGTTTGACAGGTTTTTAGCCTGAGAAAGGACAGGCCATTCATGTGCAAAAGGCCCTGCACACAGCTTGGTTGGGGTTGTAAATTGGGTGGGGTCTCAGGGAATCACCAAGCAGAGCAAACAGAAATAGCTGCCAGTCAGCCCTGCAACCAGGGAGGTCCCAACAAAGGAACAATGACCACTGCGAGCACCTCCGTCTGGAAGAAAGCTGCCCCCAAATTCCTTCCCTCTTGCCAGCCAGTGCAGTTTCTACTGTGTGTCTGGATCCCCCAGAGCCTCACCCGGCACTGAAGCTCAGAGGAAGTGGGAGCTTGTAGGTTCAGTTAGTGGTACTGGCCTTTGAAGAGGAGCTGCTGGGTCTCCAGCAGCCTGTGTGTCCCTCAGCCCCAATCCCCACTGGTTTTTACAGCCCATAGTTCTTACTGCCCATAGGGATTGCTTTTCACAGCTCTGGGACGCTGGGCTGGGTGTCTGGTGTGGGGTTGGGACCCCTTGCTCCTCTGGGAGCCCTCACAGAGGCGATCTCCCTCCCGATTAAAAAAGCGGCACACGTGGGTGCGAGACCAGCTCATTCTGCGCCTCCGCACCTCCTGCCAGTCTCAGAGCGCTTTCTTCTTTACCTCTCTAGTTGTAGGACTTCCACTCAGCCAGCTTTCCAGCAATTCTGGATGATGGTTGTTCTGTATTTTAGTTGTAATTTTGATGTCATTGTGGGATGCAGCGAGTACCATTTGTCTACACCACTGTCTTGGTTCTCTGATTTTTATTTTCTTAAATAATACCTGACATATATAGAGGTTTCTTAAATATTTGTTGACTAGATAAACTGGAAATTGTTTGGTGAATATAAGTTTATGACTAACTGAATAAAATTATATTTGTTGAAAAGATTTCTAAAATGTCTGTAGTGAGTTTGACAATATTTCTATTGTAATCAAGTTTCATATTCTCTTTTAGGATCATAATTCTGCATATCATTTCTTATTATATAGTATAATATATAAGTCATGGGAGTTAAGATGAAATTCATACAGGCTTTATAACTGACACTGTTTTGCATAAATCTTCAATTTGGATGTGGTTTCTTATAATTGGCAATTTCCCTGAAAGCAAGTAAGTAAAATGTATTGATTAATTGAGAACTGCAGTTAATTGGGTTTTTTACTAAAATTTATTATACAGAACAGAGTAGCCACTCAATAAATATTTGTCAAATATGTGAAGTCTAGTTAGTTAAAATAGACTTATTATTTTGTTTTAGTTTCTCAAATAAAAATAAATTTTCAATTAAATATGAAGGCCATAGCAGACATATAAGCTATTTTAAAAATATCTCAAGTTCTTCTCATTCTCTTCCCCTTTTTTATTTTCCTTTCCCCCTTCCTATTTATTCTCTTTTCTTCCCTTTCATTCCTGAACAATTAAGTCTTAAACCCATTACGTGGGATAAAGTAAGGAGGCTTTCATAGGGTCGTGAAATGGGAAGGCTTCGGTGGTCTGAAAAGCAGCATTAAAGTTCAAGGAGGTGAGAAGGACATCTGTGTGCAGAGGTTGGAGTGTTGAGCAGCAATAGGGTATTGATTATACACAAGGAGATTGATCAAATAAGAGAATATATTAAAGATAATTGGGAGATAAGGTTTTTATTGTTGGAGAAACTAGTTAAAAATATGAAAAGAGAGAAGCTACAATGAATCCTGTGGCATTGGTCTGGACATAAAGATATCAGTGTGAACTCCTGGTATATAGATACAGATATATATATATAAAATCTCAAGGGTGGGGAATGTCTGGGCCATGGGCTGTCATATAAGGCCCAGGAAATCATTTGGTCTGGCCCTGACATGGCATTAGGGGTGAGTTAATTAAATGTTTGACCAAAAATAGCAGGTTAATTTCTTTTACTCATTTATTTAATTTTTTAAAATTGTTATTGTTGAAAGTATTACATATATCCCCTTTCTTCTGGCATTGACCCCCTCCAGCCTGCCCCTGCCCTCTACCCTAGGCCTTCACCACCCTGTTGTCTGCGTCCACAGGTTATGCATATAAAGCCTTCGGTTGATTACCTCCCACCTACCCCCCCCCCCACCTTCCTTCTGAGGTTCCACACTCTGTTCTATGCTTAGCAGTCTAATTTTTAAGTTGATGATTTTGTATGGCCCTCAAATGCTGTTATAAATATCCAAATAGCTCTTGGTAGAAAAAAAGGGTCCCCACTCCTGATCTATATATATTATTTTTTTGGATACATATATTTCCTTGGTTCCAGAACCTGAGAACAATGACACCCCCCCCCCCCCAAACAATGGGCACACTTGCCTCCCAAATTTTGGTTTCTAAATACTATTTCCAACTAGAAAAACTAGAACTACTTTAAAAAATAGCTGATTCCAGAGCTAAGGCATGAAAAAGAGAAATTGAGCCTAGAATATCTTATTGTGCCAAAAGTATGGAAGGACTCAAACAATGCTAGGGATATATCAAAGACATAAAAAGTACACTGGCCATAACTGAAACTATTTGAACATCAAAGTAAATAATGGTTTGAGCAGATTATAACCCACTGGATAAAATGAATATTCATGAGTCCATACTGATATAAATAAAGAAATAAGTTGAAAGTTAATATACTTCCCCACAACATACTTACAGAAAACAGAAAAAGAACAATTTTACCATTATTCTGAGATTAATATTAACATCGTATGCATTGAGATAAATAATAAATCGCTTTTGCTATTTTACTGCCAAAGATAGATAACCTGAATCCAATAATGAGTAAATAGAAGACAAACCTAAAATGAGGAACATCTTACAAAATAAGCAATTTGTAATCTTCAAAAATGTCAAATCCATACTACTCAAGAGAAAACTGAGGAATCTTCCAGACTGAAAGAAACTAAAGAGGAATAATAACTAAATCCAATGCTTGATTCTAAACTACTAGTAGATCCTTATGCTATAAAGCACATTATTGAGACAAGTAGCCAAATTTGAATGGGGTCTGAAGATTATATGGTAGTGATGTACCACTTTTCTGATTTTGGTGGTTGTATTTCAGTTATAAAAGAAATATTTCCTGTTTGTAGGAAAAATATGTTAGAATATTTAAGAGTAATGGGGTTATGATATTAGAAAATTACTCTTAAATAATTCAGGAAAAATATCACTTGTACTGTAGCTGCAATATTTTTGTGACTTAAACTTGTTTCAAAATAAGAAAATAATTTTGAAATTTCAAGGTCAATGTCTTCTATGAAATTTTGTCATCATCCTGAAATAGTTGTAAGGTCAATTTATAAAAAAAGAGTCTTTTATATTTAATGAATTTTTGCCGGGAGCCGGTCCATGCTTGCTGTTTCAAGGGACCAGGCATATATGGCATACTGTTCTTAATATGTTTGCTCACCTTCTTGGCACTATGTGTTTTAACCAAGGTCTCTGAGAAAGGTTGTTTCCCCAGGTAGGGATTTTCTCCTGAAGTTAGGGAGGGAATAAAACCTCTTAACTAAGCGCCAGGTGGGTAATTAATCACTTTAACTACGAACAATCATGTTTAAGCTACATAATCTTTACTCCCTGGAATGGAGATAAGAAACGCCCTAACCTTTGGAATAGAGATTGATAGGATTGGAATCAACTGGTATAAATACAGATGTAACACGACAGAACTTAGAACACAGAACTAAGAAGACAGAACCTACACAGAACCTAGAGACAGAAGAACTTCGCTGGAGAGAACATGGCAAAATATCCTGGACTGAACCTGACTACAGAAATTGGCAAGAGAACCTGACTAGAACCTGGTGACTGAACCTGGCTGGAGAACCTGGAGAACCTAGCAAGAGAACATGGACACAGAACCTGGCTGGAGATCCAAACCAGAACCTCTCTGGAGATCCAGACCAGAACTTGGCTGGAGATCCTGGCTGGAGATCCTGGCTAGGCTGCTGATCAACTGAACACTGTCTCCGTGTCCTTCCTTCTTCGCTGACTCCGTCTACGCCTTTGGGAACCCCTGGACCTGCTGGGGTTGGACCCCGGCAAATTTTTATAATACAATTTGTGGTAAGAATGCAGAGATGTCTCCCTCAGCCCCTTTAAAAATAAAGTGGAATAATAATGAAAAAGAACAATTATATTTTGTGGGAGTTACAATGAAAACAAGACCCCTCGGAAGTTTAGTAGTATGGTTGTAGGGATGATTTTCTGTTTTTTGTTGTTATATATTAAAGGCCTTTTTATATATTATAGTAAGATGGAATCAAATACCTACAATAGGTATTGAAATATCAATGAATAGTATCTGAACAGAAAAAAATTTATGGTACTTCCCTAGTGACAGAAAAGTGAGTAAAATTGACATGTGCACAGGTAACATTTTATATTTACTTACATTGATATAATAAAATTATTTTCATATAGCATGTTCCCTGGCTGCATGAACTTAAAGTGAATTCCAGCAAGAACAGGCCATGTAGGCAATGCATGCAGAGAATCCTATCATGACGCTGCAGATATCACTGAGTCTGTTCAATGTATAGATGTCTCGGTGTGCAAGAGTCACAGCCACAATTAGAGCAGCAAGTCAATTCATGAAGTGGAGCTTGAGTGTGCTATCAGGATGGATTTGCTGAAAAGTATACTGGTGTACTTGGGAAAACTGGATGATTGTCTTTAAAACAAAATGTGAAAGTGTGTAATTTCAGAAATTATGACAACTGCAACATCAAGCTTGGCAATTTGGAATTTAAATATTAAATATTTAGATTAGGAAATTAAACATGCAGAGGAATTGCCGGGAGCCGGTCCATGCTTGCTGTTTCAAGGGACCTGGCATATATGGCATACTGTTCTTAATATGTTTGCTCACCTTCTTGGCACTATGTGTTTTAACCAAGGTCTCTGAGAAAGGTTGTTTCCCCAGGTAGGGATTTTCCCCTGAAGTTAGGGAGGGAATAAAACCTCTTAACTAAGCGCCAGGTGGGTAATTAATCACTTTAACTACGAACAATCATGTTTAAGCTACATAATCTTTACTCCCTGGAATGGAGATAAGAAACGCCCTAACCTTTGTAATAGAGATTGATAGGATTGAATCAACTGGCATAAATACAGATGTAACAAGACAGCAGAACACAGAACCTACACACAGAACTTAGAACACAGAACCTAGAACACAGAACTAAGAACACAGAACTTAGGAGGCACAGAACCTACACAGAACGTTCTCTAGAGACAGAAGAACTTCGCTGGAGAGAACATGGCAAAAGATCCTGGACAGAAACTGGCCTCAGAACCTAGAGACAGAACCTAGCGAGAGAACATGGCAAAAGATCCTGGACTGAACCTGACTACAGAAATTGGCAAGAGAACCTGACTAGAACCTGGTGACTGAACCTGGCTGGAGAACCTGGACAGAACCTGGCTGGAGAACCTAGCGAGGGAACATGGCTACAGAACCTGGCTGGAGAACCTGGGAACCTAGCAAGAGAACATGGACACAGATCCTGGCTGGAGATCCTGGATAGGCTGCTGATCAACTGAACACTGTCTCCGTATCATTCCTTCTTCGCCGACTCCGTCCACACCTTTGGGGACCCCTGGACCTGCTGGGGCTGGACCCCGGCAAGGAATAAATTAAAATATTTTACTCATTTGATCTCTAGTTTAGTTGGTCCATCAAGAAATAGATTTTATCATATTTGGCACTTAAAATATCTGGAAGATCATCATTATTTTCCCATTACTAGCAAAGGACCACAGAGGTTGGGCATCTTTTTCTAAAGCTAATGAAAGTTTAAAGGATACTCTCTTTTGAATATGCCTTTCTGTTTTGGGGGAATTCTCTTTATTCTTTTAAAAGACAGAGGTGTAGTATAAGGATTTGGAGCATAATTGAAGGGGTGAGGCATATGGGGGACCAGGTTCTCTGAAATTTGCTGGCCTTTCATGGAAAGACTTTGCCTCATGTCTGCATGTCTGCCAGCCCACAGGGAGTTCCTGCAGGCCAGGCATTGTGGTGTGATGATAGAAGCCAAGAAATAATAAGTCTTCATTTGTGAGAAAATTAACTTTTCACAAATATTATGATTTAAATAAATGTATAGTGTTCACTTAAGGAAACAGAGTTCCATGTTACTAAGGATAAGGTAAACAAGTAACACATTGGAGTGGGTTCAAAATACAATTCTGCTCTATATCTATGGAAACAAACAAATTATTTAATCTCTTTGTGCCACATTTTCTTTATATGTAAAATGAGGGTAATAACACCCAAATCATAGGATTATATGAGCATTAAATGAGATAACATGTTTAAATTACCCAAAGTATTACCTGGGACATAGGAAATACTAATTCCTAGTTATTATTATAATTATGGGGGAGATCAAGGAGCAAAGATCAAGGTATCAAGCAAAAATAGAAGCAATAGAACATATTTTGATGGATCATTCTCTGAATAAGCATACTTATTCAAAGAATAAGTATGTAGCTGACACTATATTAGGGCATGCAAGTACTCTTTTTTTGCCTACAGAAATGGAGATGATAACAGCAGTATTCCTCACAGCATTGTTATAATAATTTAATTATAAAACTTAGCAATTTGTCTGGCACTACTAATAAGCACTCAAAAAAACTCCAGTTGTACAATTATTGCTAATTATGATGATGATGATGATCTAATAAGATCAGAGTTTGAAAAATACATGTGAAGGTGTAATTACAATTCTATAGTAAGACAGGAACAGAAGAGTTAACATTTCAGTTCTTTTTAAGAATGAATATGGTTTTTCCATATGGAAAGGAGGGGAAGAATATTCTTGGATTCCCCATGTGTTTTACCTAAACTTGACTTGTTTACAAAAAGTCACTGGACCCACAATTATTCCATTGAGAAAGTACTTTTGAATTGACCATGTCCACACAAACTAATCAATCAACAATTAATTGAACACCAAATCTGTGAAATATTCAGATAAAGTGTAAGACAGCCTCCCAGCTGGTTTTTCTATATCCACGTTCTCCCTTCTTTAGCATACGCTTCATGAGATTGACGCACTGACCTTCCTAAATGCTGTTTAACTGCCTAAGAACATAAAGTCATTCTCAAATGCCTGCTGTATCAAGGCCAAATGACTTTGTCTGGCTTTAAGGATCCTTTACACAGTGGCTCTCAACCTTCTGGCCCTTTAAATACAGTTCCTCGTGTTGTGACCCAACCATAAAATTATTTTCGTTGCTACTTCATAACTGTAATGTTGCTACTGTTATGAAAGGTAATGTAAATATCTGATAGGCAAGACGGTCTTAGGCGACCCCTGTGAAAGGGTCGTTCGACCGCCAAAGGGGTCGCGACCCCACAGGTTGAGAAGCTCTGCCTACAGTCTTGCAATTCAGAGTATTGAACCCATACCCACAACACCTGGGAATGTGTTAGAACTAGATAATCTCACAACTCAATCCAGACCTATTAGAGTCTGCAGTTTAACAAGATCCCCAAGTATGCAAATTGAGGTTCGAGAAACGCTGCTCCACAACATCCATTAATCTAAACCAAACAAAATCACTAACCCGTACACAACCCATAGTCCCATTAAGAAGAATTCAATATTTCATTATTATTTTTGCATCCAAAGCAATTCCTTAACTCATATTTTTAAATCTACTAGACCTACCTTATTTCCTTCCTGCCTACTGTCTAAGTCCCATCCATTCTTGAAGGTCCAGTGAAAAGTCCCATATCATCCACCAAACTAAGACCATTGAAGTCACACTAACCTTGCTGACTACTCTTGCATTTAGGTCAACACCACTTTATTCTTATTTATTGTTCATTCCTTATTAACTGAGTAATCATTTTCTGAATGCTTGCAATTGTTTACCAGGCCCTGTTGCACTCACTGTCCAGATGCAAACAGAAATCAGACTTTCCCTGCCCTCATTAAGCTCTCAATCAGAGCAATAATAGTTCAGGAAAGAACCTTAAGTTCCACAGCAACAAGTGCAAGTGGGTAGATGGAGGAGTGCAGGACCATATAGGATAAAGCTACATGATTTGTGTTTTGGTGATATTAAAACTACTTAAATAAAAGAAGTTACTTTAAAATACATTAAGACTCTTGTGGCATGAAATAGATTAGACATTTCAATTGTTAGAGACAAGACTAACACAAGAGATACTGTGCTTTAATTTTTTCATGTCCATTTCACAATCATTTAGAGTTAGACCATTGTGTTTTTTACAGACCAGCAATGGCTTTCTTCATTCATTCAACAAATACCAGAATGTTAAAAGAGCTCTTCTTTGTCTTTTTCTACCTCCTTAAGTTTAGACATGGTAGGCACTGAATAAATACTTGTTGATTGAAGACAGCCTTTGATCTGAAGTTGGGGACTAGGTTTACACACGTGGAACAACCATTGCACAAATGCAGCCCTTTCCTCCTACTGCTGCTATTCATGACATAAGGAAACGTTCATGAATTTGCAAAGACATTTCAGTTTACTAGTAGTGTCATTTGGATCAAAAAGTTCCTTCAGGGTGCCATGGGAGTTTCTGTAGCTAATGTTTGTGCTCACCAGAGACTGTGTTGAAGCACAGCCAACCAAATGGGATTGGCTAGTAAAAGCTTTTGTGGGTGAGCATTTTGGAAACAAGTTTTAAGACCATTTGCCAGCAAAATCTCAGCAGGTGGAATTTAAAACAACATAAGTTAATGTAAAGGTTTGACCTAGAGGGGCAGGGGAGATAAAACACTTAATGAAGTGTGTAACCTTCTATCATCTTTGAAAGTAAAAGTAAAAGTTAGTTTTTCTTGTTATTGCAAAACCAGGAATCAGTTCTTTAGATATAAACAGAGGTTTCTGGTAGACAGATATTCTTCAAAAGTTCTCATGCTCCAAACAGCACTGGAGTACATTAAGGTTAGATATTATGCAAGACCTTTTTTGAGCCCCTTGGTTCTTTCCATGTGATTCGTGAGTGATATCACACCAGGAAACTTCAAAACCAAGCAAAGTAAAAAGACTATTTCCAACTTACGTAGACTAGAACTACACAGGATCCGGTGTCACACAAAAAGTGTACATTACTTTGACAGAATAATAAGTAATTTCCTTATATATATTTCAAATTGGTTACAACTTTGCTTTTTTTTTTTTTACATACATATTTTTGTATTGATTTCAGAGAGGAAGGGAGAGGGAGAGATAGAAACATCAATGATGAGAGAGAATCTTTGATTGGTTGCCTCCTGCATGTCCCCTACCGGGGATTGTGCCCACAACCTGGGCATGTGCCCTGACTGGGAGTCAAGCCTTGACCTCCTGGTTCATAGGTTGACACCTAACCACTGAGCACACAGGCCAAGCAGTTACCACTTTCCTTTATCTTACTCAGCAATCTCGCTGAAGATGAGCATTCCCACATGATGTGCAATTTTCTCTCCAACTTTTAATTTCTCTGGGTACAGAAGAAAAACTCTGGATCCTTAATTGAGCAATTAATATTTATTAAGTGAATATACAGTTTGAAGATAGTGCCAAAATCTTCCTTTCATCGAGAGAACCAGTCTGACCGACGCAGTGGTGCAGCACCCAGCTTTAGGTAGAAGAGCCAAGTCAGGACTGAAAGGGGAACTCATTCTTCTCCTCTAGTCACTCCCTGGCATCTACTGAGGTTCTTGAAAGAATGCCAATTAGGAACTATTTACATGTTCCCTTGGAGGTTTTAGATAACTCTTCACTAAGAACTGTTTGGTTTTCTCATTTAGACCATTTCTCCAGAGTAGGATTTGCAAACTTGCTGCTGAATATGCTGTTTGCCGATTATGGCTAGGTTTCCATACCGACATAAAATACTGGTACTTGAAAAATTCATTAAAGAAGTGACTCATCTTAACTCCCAGATCTAAATTTGAGGAGTGGTTCTACTATATTTTCTATAATGTTGTACCAGAATTCAAGCAGCAGGAAATAAAGAGTTCAGATGCAAATAGTTCATGGAATATACCCAGACAAGGAACTTGCTGCTTCATACCTTGAGCTGTTAAGAACTTCGAATTATTTTAAGCTTTTCTTTATATAGAAATCCACTTATCTGGATTTCTACCATTCATCTCAGTTTTCTAAAACATTGGTCTCCTTTACATAAGAATATTCCTAAAGTTATACGGCTCCCAAACTTCATCATTAACAAGAAATTAGCTTTTTAATAACCACATTTTGAGCATAGTCTGCTAATATTCAGCCCAATTAAAATTTAAAAATACATAAGACCTGTATTTTAAATAATCTTATTTATATTTGGTTAAATTTTTATTAAATGCTCTATTTAGCCATAGACATATATATATATATATATATATATATATATATATATATATATATATATATATATATATATATATATATATAGTAACTTTCTGCAGATCCAGCCACAGAAAACATCTTTTAGGCTGCCTACATTAATGAAAATTTTATTAGACACTACCAAATGTTGATTGAAAAAACATGCTAAAATATTACTGTCAGCCACTGGTGTACAATTTCTTACCAGAGAACTATACAACTTCAGAATAAAATGTTTATGGCCTAAATACATATTTTAGCAGCTACTAAAATTGTTAGGAAGATCTTAGATCTCTGCTTCTTAATTATAGTTTAAAATTTATTACATAGGATCAAATTAAAATATAGTTACTATTTGTAAAATTCCAAACATTTATGAAAATATCATTTGCTAACACTTTAAATCAGACTCAAAAACAGAAAATATTTCTTCTATGCCTACTAAAGTTTCTCTAGTCTTTTGCAAAATGCTAAAGTGATCATTTGTCCAACAATGCAGATGGTTAATATTCACCCAAGTGATATCAACAATTTAATGCATCATGCCTTTACTTCTCATTAAAATTGTATTATTGAGGCTTGACCAAATGATTTTCATGCTTGGCCCTCCATTTAAGTTTGATACTCTATAGTAGTCCTCCTAAATCAGGTTTCTCCCCTGTCTTCAGTTATTATCCTTCTTTCTCTTACCCACTTTCAAGAAATAGAAAAGGCCTCTTCTATGTATCAATCCAATGTTCAGATAAAAGGGAAATAACTCAGTAGTCTTGTTGGGGGGTTGATATTTGAATATTAAAAGTTGTTTCCTTTACTCGTTGGTTTACCTATGCCTACTGAGGTCAGGTGACCCATGGTAGTGACTTATTGGAGTGCATTTTGAATTGGTAGAAAACTTCTAATAGAGTAAAGGTGGCAAATTTAGCAAAAGAAAAAAAATGAAGTAGGAAAGTCCAAATGCATACTGTATTCTTATCAAGTCTTGTACTTGCCCAACAGCTACAAGCCTCTCTGAAAATATTTGTATGTGTGGGTGGAGGCAAGTTGCCCAATAAATTGTAAGAAGTGTTATCAGATTCATCAGGACTTGGTTGTAAATTTGACTACAGTTTTGGCTCATAACGAAACGAGGAGGAAATATCTGATTAAAGTGTGCATTGCTGCCGAGGCAACTAATGTTGCCATAGCAATTGAAATGAAATGTGCAAGAAGATAATTAAACCTAACCCCTTTAATAGTTCTGAAAGTCAATGCACTGCCAATAGGAAAAGTTGTCTACAGTAGTAAGATAAAACACATTCCTCATGGAAAGTCTATTTACTAGAGTTTTGTTGTACCCTTTCTAAACACATTGCTTTAGGTGTCTAATTTGAATGTTCCCCTTTAACAATCAATTACAGTTTTGACCTTGGATGCAGCTGCCTAGAATTTTCTGCTGGATTGTTTGTATCATGGGAGTAGACATCTATAAAAAATATCCAATTTTTCCCTCTAGTTCTTAAAAAAGTGTACTAAAGCCAAAGCTGTCATATTTGAGGTTGGAATTCAGTAATATCTAGAACGTGCTGCCCTCTTCAGGAGCTAGTGTTTAAAATACTTTGATAAATATTTAATCCATTTAGAAATTATAAATATGAGTTATAATATCAAAAAATGTATTAATAATTCTTTAGGAATAAAAACCACATGCAACAAAGTATGTCTACATTTAAACTTTTTCCATTAAAAATATTTCATTAAAAATCAATAAGTAAAAATTTTAAAATAAATTAATATTTTTATTTACTATGAAAAATAGTTTCCTTAAAAGAAACTGCATTTGTGGGGAGAATTCCTAAATTATTACAACATCCAAACTTCCATATTTACTATCCAAATGTTTCTAAAAGAGTAAAAATCTAAAAAATAAGATATTCTCTATGTGAAAATCTTAAGATACACTTTAAATAATAATTTTATTCTCCAGCAAAAAGTCAGTAGATTTGTGAACATAATATTTATACTTTGAAATTTTAGCCAGTTGTCATTTGCAGAAGTATTACCTTTCCTGGAAATAATGGTTTCAAATTACAATAACACACTATAATTTTTATTCAAAATACTTCACTTGTAATATTGAAAGATCTGAAACATCATCATCCAAAAATTCAAGCAAATTCCTTTTCTGCTTATGTTACCTATTAAAATTTCTTTAGCCATCATCTAATTTTGGCAGAAGGAGATGAATTCAGAATGTGTTTTCTAAATTAAGTTTAGGATACTTAAAAATATACAGAAAATGACTGACACTAACATTAATTGTCAGGATGTAAGAAAAGCATATTTTCTTACACTCTGACATGTTCCTTTATATTAGAGATTTTGAGCTTATCTTGTACTAATAAAAACGTGAAAGTAAATGTTAATTTAAAATTTAAGAAACAATAACAAATACCATTTAAAAATACAATTTTTTTCTAATTTTTATCATGTGATGCAATTAAAACCCTGGTTATAATAAAAAGAAAATCATAAGAAACTGGATGGTTCTTTATCATCATTTATTCAGTGGGGAAAATGAGGAGTTTGCATTCCTAATTTTGTTTTTCAGCTTTTATATCATATTTTTAGTTCAAGATTCCAAACAGGAAATTTACTTACATATAAATGATAAAATGGTCATTATGTTGACTTTAGGAAAGTAAACGGCCCCTCAATTTTCCCTTCAAGTTTTAGGCACTATACAGTTGACCCATGTCTATCAAATGTAAAATTCTACAGAGCCAAAGGGGAGAAGGAAACACACACACACACACACACACACACAAAAAAAAAAAAAAAAAAAAAAAAAAAAAAAACACCTGATGACAATATTCTCTTGAGCCTATAAGATTTGTTTTGTGGAAAATAAAATGTTTTATTCTTGACTTTGAAAGCACTTATCACAACAATTACTTAATCCTAAAGTAGCTCTGTCCAAAGGCATATAATACAGATTCAAGAATTCTTACAACACTAATTTGTGTTTTCTGCAATAGATTTACTTCATTTTTGTTTTGTTTCTGATGCATTACATTTGGCAGTTAGGATTCCTGTGAATGGGGTTATAATGCATAATATTTTCTTTGCTTTCCAGGGAATTTATGGCACAATGATAAATTTCATCTTTCCCAGAATGGTGAGTAAAAAGCACTTCCTACATTTGATAGTACTGAACACAAATGAGAAATAGTGAATTATTATAGTAAAAGTGAAATATCATTGTTAAATGTGTTGAATGATCTGATAATTATAAGGTAGCTTATACTCTTGAAGTAAATAGATGTTACATTCAAATTCTATAACCAGTTCAAAATTCTCACCAAGCATGCTAGAGGCTCTTCAAAGGGAATATAAGGTTTTGCTTTCTCTGGAGGATTGCAGTTGAACATAGTGTAGTTCATATTTTGTTGTCTGGAATAAGTTATTTAAAAATATCACAGATATAGGAATAAATGTGGTTTACATTCTGTGAGCAGAAAGAAAAAGCATTTCAGTAGTACAAATTGAGAATGAGTGAGTGAATATGAATTCTTTGGAATTTATAATGTTACATAAAAATTGATTGTCATTTATATTTGACTGGGACTTTGCAGCATCTGTGAATTTTAAAAGTATTTGTTTTCTAAGAACATATATCATAACTTCTAGGCAAATTAGTTACTGTATGATTTTGTCTAAACACATAGTTTTGTTGTCTTTATGCTTTATTACTTTAAAAGGTAATATTTAATTTTAGTCTCTAACTGTAATCTCTTTACAATCCAAATAACAATAAAATTAATCTTATTGAATGGAAAAAGTCAATATAAAATGATATTGCTCAGCAAGTTGTCCCCTATGAAGTTTTCCTCCAAGTGGTTCTTAGATATTCCATATAAAAGAAGGAATTTCTCACTGTAGGAAAAAAAATCACTTTGAAATAAATCAATCATCAAAAAGTACTATGTTAACTAAAAATAGTAGAGCACAAAATACAGACATTATATGTTGTGTGCCTGTGTGCTTGTGTATTGAGGGGAGAGAATATTGGGATCATATTGTAGGCTTAGAAAAAAAGATTCACAAAATCACACAAAACAGCAGGAAAATGGGTATTTTAATAGTCTTCATTCCTTCTTCATTCTGAATTTCCTAGATTAAATATCTATTAGTCTTATAATAAAAACAGAAGCACTTTTTGAGAAATATGCTATTTGAAACTGTACCAATTTCATAATAAAAATAATCTTATACCATTAAAAAAAAAACTACCTAATCCCAGAAGAAACTAAAAATCTATGTATATAAAAGCCTAAGTGACTGTTACGACTGGTCAACTGAACAACTGGTAGACTGGTTGCTATGACGTGCACTGGCCACCAGGGGGAAGACGCTCAACGCAGGAGCTGCCCCCTGGTGGTCAGTGCACTCCCACAGCCAACCTCCCGCAGTCTCTCCTCCAGTCCAGCCTGCCCTGATCGGCCCAGATTGTCAAAAAGGCCAAGGGACCCTCCCCCCCCCCCACCTGTGGACGAATTTGTGCACCGGGTCTCTAGTACAAAATAAAAATTAATTAACCCTAGCTGGTTTGGCTCAATAGATAGAACATTGACCTGTAGACCAAAGGTTCGATACTGGTCCAGGGCACCTACCTTGGTCACAGGCTCCTCCCCGGCCAGGGCCCTGATTGGGGTGCAGGCAGGAGGAAACCAAATTTCTTTCAATATTTCTCTTTCCCTCTGTTTTCCATTCTCCCTAAAAATCAATGGAAAAATATCCTGGTGTGAGGATTAAAATAAAAATTAATTTGATAAAAAATAAAATATTTAAAGTGAGGGTAAAGCTATTTTATTAATTTTACTCCAATACAAAAGTGCAGCTTGGATTTAGGCATATGTGTGAAAAAGTAAAGGTTTAAAAACTAAAATAAAAAGATCTGAAACTTCACATTGGTTTTCAGTACATAAGAATTTGTTATTTTATGAACTTTTTTCAGAAGAACAAAAGGTATGGCCAGAAAAGGCTAAAATATGAAAGTAAAACTTTAAAAATAAATTCACACATCAGGAATCAAACCCATGACCTTCAATGCACAGGCCGATGAGTGGAAGGGAGGGATGAGGGGAGAGAGACAGAGAGAAATATCAATGTGAGAGAGACACGTTGATGGGTTGCCTCCTGCACATACCCCAACTGGGGCCAGGGATAGAACCTGCAACCGAGGTTCTTGCCCTTGACTAGGAATCAAACTGGTGACCTTCAGTGCACAGGCGAATGCTCTAACCACTGAGAAAACTGGCCAGGGACACCTTTCTATAGTTGATAGTACTGAACACACATGAGAAAACGTGTATTGTTATAATAAAAATGGAGTAAATACTATTCACATTAATGCTTCCCAAATCTTCACTTCCAGAACTGGTTTTGTGATTGTCTACTTCACAAACTAAAAAAGATACTACAAAAGCTTAGAGCATTGAAAAGTTAAAGTCTTTGTGTACCCATTCTCCTGGTAAAAAATTGAAGGACTAAAGACCAGTTGTATGAGTTTGAGTAAGATATTTCATATACTTGGGTTTAAAATTCCTTATGTGTTAAATCAGGCAGTTATACTGGAAGATTTTTTATAAAATCTAAATTCCTTTCTAGCCCTAGAATTTTGCAATAAAATGGATATATCTTTAAACTTATTACACAGAGAATAAGATAATACTGCGAGATTTGAGTTATAAGAATGAGAAAGGTCTTAATGAATAAAAGGGTAAATTTCATTCATTTGCAAAATTCACTTTATTGAAAGTCTCATCCAAATTATATTGTGTAAGAGTGGGATTATGCATCGTGTATTTTGATAATATTCTTTCCATATTATTATTTTGAAAATGTACCTTAAAATTTAACCTGAATTTTCTCACTTTGCTTTGAATGAGATAACACTGTATATTATGTATGAAAGGAAATCTAGCATTAGTCTTTTCTAAGAGTGAGGAACCAAATTCCTACATGTATTTGTATATAGAAATGTATATTTTAAAAAATTTTATGCTGCCAAGATGCTAATATGCTAGATTGGAGAATCAAAATTCATAATTTTATTTTGTATCCATTCTATACCACCATTAGTACAACTAACATAACATAGCATTTTAGAAAGCATATTAACAAAATTAACCTCCTGTCTATAACCAGTGCAAGATCAATATGATAAATTATTGGATAAATAAAACATCTGTCAATTCAAACTCTTTCTTTTTGATTTGCAAGTGTGCAAATTTATGCACACAGACATTCTGGATTACTATATGAATGGAATTGAAATGTAGATACATCTTTTGTAGTCATATATCTATTAAAGCTAAACTTTAAAACAATAAATTTTAAGCATTACCAAGTTTTTAAAAATAGATTGGTGATAAATGTCAACTATTTAAATAAAACAATTTTCTCAATATAATTAATCTGCATTTCAACAAAATAGATATTTCCTCTCATTCCCAATTCTGGCTGTATTTAATGAGCAAGGATTGAATGCATAGTTCTGTGAATAGTCACAACATCTAGTCTTCAATCAACAATCTATATATATATAAAAGACTAATATGCTAAGTTTCCGACCGTCTGACATGTCGCTAAGATGCACTCTGACCACCAGGGGGCAGACACTCAATGCAGGAGCTGCCGTGACATGCATTGGCCATTTACAGAGAAAAGGCACCATGGACCTGGTGCCCACAAAGCAACACTCAGCTTCCCCATGTGGGACACAGGCCCGCCACTGCCCCGGAGTCACACCCCACCAAATTGCAGCCAATGCTGCTAAGACCCCATGGCACAAAATGCAGCTCACAGCCAGCCAAGCCCAGAAATGGTGGCTGAGGGCGCTGGGTAATGACGTCACGTAACAACACCGGCTTCTTCTCCCTAGTGACTAGCCTCCTTGGAGTTTCTTCAGCCAAGGAACACAACTTGCTTTATAGCCAGATGCAAACATTGTACACTTTGACCAATGTCTGTGAAGTGTTTTCATGTGCCTTGTCTCATTTGATCCTCACAGAAGTCCTGGAGTACGTAGATAGAAGACTTGGTGGAATCCTATTTTCTTTTCATTAGCCAGAAAACGGAGATTTAGAAAGCTTAGAAACTTGACCTGACTGAAAAGAAGTAAGAAATGGTGGACCTTGAAAATGACTTCAGGTTGTACAGAATATAGTCAAACACTGTTGCAGTTAAATATTTTACTTTTTGTTCTCCCTGTGTGATCTACAATAATAATCTGCTTCATGTTGATATTTACTGCTGTGTTGCTGACAATTACTGGAAAGAGAAGTTGGGGTGCTTCACTGGGCTGGAGGAAGTTTAGCTAAATCAGAAGGCAGGTCTAATTAAGCAAGTTTATTCTATATATATAAGAGGCTAAATTGACACACACATGTGCAAAACATATAAAGCTCTCGCGACGCCAACCGCACGTGTGTGTTTTGATCTGTCATTGATGATCGTGAATTTGGTTGACACTTCTATTATAGAGAAAGGGCGAATAGCGATATTAACACATTTCATACCGCTCAGGAGTTTTCTCGTGTTTCGCGCGCCATCTGTTAAGGACCGCTCACGAGTGCTCTCGTTTTTCACGCCCATGGAAAAAGGAGCGAATCTAGATACTTATGTAAATTTTGTTTGGTCCCTCTTCATAGAGGAAAATGTTTTACGCAGTACCATACGTTAAAAAAGTACTAGGAACTTTAATTGTTTAATTGTTTTTGTAAATAAAAATGTTATAATTATTGAAAAACAATACCTAAAGTGCATTATAATGATTTAAATAATGTGCAGTTTGCCCAAAAACGTGCGGTCCCTGTCGTATGTCTTAGAGATTTCTATGCGGTATGCAATGTGTTAAAATATTTCTTCTTATTAATTTCCTTTCAGTGCGCACGAGTCCATGCACCAGGCCACTAGTATAATATATTTTACTTCTGAAAACATTAATAAAAATGTTCTAATTTCATTAAAGACAAAAATTCTATATTGGAGTTAATTGTAGTCAATAGTCATTTTGCCATTTATCTTTTAAAATTCCACCACTTTTTCCAATATATCCAATGTCAATTTTTAGGTCAGATGATAGTAGTATTAAATCATTATTAATTAGCCAACAGATTGATTACTTTTAAGATTTGGAAAAAAGCAAAGATAAAAACAGCCCTTTCCTTTTCCTTCAATTAAAATTGCATGCAATTATTTTTGCAGAATATAGATCTCTGTTGGGATTTCCGGTTTCAAACAAACTTTTTGGTTCATTTAACAAGAATAATATTCATCTTAATTAGCAAAAAACAATTGATGGGGCTTTTTACAAGAGGGAGTTCACTTCGTGCACTGATTACAGCCACTAGATTATCCATTTAAAAAAAAAAAAAAAGCACTGCTTTTAAAGCAGTTAGTTCTATGTTATCTGTTAGTAGCCATTGCTTTGAAGATAGGACGTCTTTCTTGATGAGTGGTTAATAGAGTTTGTTTTAACCTCCAAACTTTCCTAAGCAATATCCAAAGTTGGCTTCTCAAATGATTTATTACCATTTCACATCAGTTCAAATATTCAAATCAAAACCATGAAATAAATCAAAAGACATTTCAGGTGTGTTATTGGATCATTTTACATGATTTTTAAAGTTAAAACATTTGCTTCTTATTTTTAAAGGAAAATGTTTTTAAATATTTAGTAGCTAAAAAATAAAATTACAAATACATAAGAAATAACAAATCATAGATATCCAAGTTCCCTGTATACCTTTCAAGCTCTCTGTGTAGACTTTTAAAATTCCTTAACCATTTTTAACCAAAACTAAATTTTCTCTATCCCTTGTTTTTCCTTGTAATTTTAGCTCATGTATTTGAATCCCTAAACATATTATTGTTTGGTTTACATGCTTGCAATAATATGTAAATTAAAAGATATGTATTTGTAACTTTTCCATTCAACGTCATGTTCCTGAGTTTTAACCATCTGCAGCACATAAATATAATTCATTAATTTATACTGTTTTTTATTATTTATTTGTTTGCTTGTTTGTTTATTTTCCATCACCATTTATCCCCTCTATGCCCCCTTCCACCTCCACCTATCCCCCTCCCTCCTCGCAATGAGCACACTGTTGTCCATGTCCATGAGTTCTCAGTTTATCCTGTTTTGTAGTGTCCCATTCAATGACATAATTTATTTGTCTCCTTCCACACTGATGGCTTTGGGGTGCTTCCAGTTTTTTGTTTTTTACTGTTACACATCATGCTGCTATGAACATTTTGAACATGTATAAGTGGAAATGTATAAAAATTTCTCTAGGGCAGTGCTTCTTAACCTAGACCAATTGGGCTCCCCAGGGAATATTTGTCAATGTGTGAAAATATTTTTGGTTTCAAAACTTGGGGGATGCTACTGGTTTCTAGCAGGTAGAGGCCAGGGATGCTCTAAAGGCCAGGACAGCCCCCACAACAAAGAATATCTGAACTGAAATGTCAATTGTGAAAGGTTGAGAAACTGCTCTAGAATATATACTTGAAAATGAAATTACTGGACACCGAGTGTGGAAAATTTCAAATTTATTAGATAATTCCTAACTGTTGTACAAAGTATCCATTTGACACCCTCTACCAAGAATGTAAAGATAAGTGTTCAAATAATGGTGCATTCTTGTTAGCACTTAATATTGTCAGATACTTCAATGTTTTCTTAAATCCATTTTGTGAATGTGAAATAAAACTTCTCATGGTTCCTATCATAGTCTTCCTAGTCATTTTAAAACTGGAATTACAAATAGAATCTCAGGTCTAGTGAGAATGTATTGGTGGACGGATCCCAAGGAAAGCTGATTCTGAAACTTCATTCCAGTTCTTAAACTTTCTAGGGGTCTACAAACCAGTAAAGTGCCTTTGATTATTTGAGTTGTCTCTGTAACTTACAACCAAAATGGTCCTGATAAGTACACTTTATAAGTAAAATTAAATTCTGAGATGCTTTCCCTGCATGCTGATAGTCATAGAAGGCAATGAATGAAAAAAATAACTTGAATACCTTTTCACCACATGGGAAGGGAACTGGAAAGAGCCCTCAGGTAAGTTCTTTTGAAGCCCTGCCTTGACCAGTTTGTACCTCTTCTTTCTGAATTATTCCCGAGGCAGGTCAATGTAAGAAGGATTCCCTAAGACTATTTCTTATGACAAGGTTTAGGACCACTAGTATTTAGACAATTAAACTTCTGGTGTTAAAGGGATTCTAGCAAGAAGCCCTTCCTGGGTATAATATTATTTCCCAATTACTTTCTACCTGAGATTTTGCATAACCTAAACAAAAGAGGAAGGAGCTGAAAGT
Organism: Myotis myotis; assembly: GCF_014108235.1. Lineage (NCBI taxonomy): Eukaryota > Metazoa > Chordata > Mammalia > Chiroptera > Vespertilionidae > Myotis > Myotis myotis. The sequence continues at coordinate 59,444,091 of NW_023416324.1, forward strand.
TAAGGGAAGAATATAAAAATTAGGGAGCATTTCATGCTCCGTTAAGGACCTGGCTGGTCCATTTTAATTTATTTACTAGTTAGGTATTATGGGCTGAGTTGGGTCCCCCTTCCGCCCCCCCAAATACATGTGTCAAAGTCCAAACACCCAAACCTCAGAATATGACTATAGTTGCAAATAGTATTTAGGGTTAAACAAGGTAATTGGAGTGAAACTAATCCTATATGGCTGGCGTCCTTATAAGAAGCGATTAAGACAACCTGAAACTAATACAAAATAATCATGAATGTAAACTGTAATTGAAAAAATTTAAAATTTTTCAAAAAGAAGAAGATATTAGAATAGATACACACAGAGGAAGACCATGTAAAGATAGAGGGTTAAGACCATCATCTATAAGCCAGGGAGAGAGTTCTCAGAGGAAACAACCCTGTCTGTCCAATCTACCCACAAAATGTCTCCCAAGTATCTGCTTTACTTTCTGTTCCCAGCATTACTACCTTAGTTTAGGCTTTGCTTTCCTTGCTTGAAATATACCAGTAACCAACCATCAGCTTTCTTCATTCTAAATCAAGTATTCATGGTCATGCCACTTGATTGTGAATTTGTTGACGACAAAGTCTTCTGTCTGCTCTTCTTATCCCCAGTGCACAGTCCATGGTTCCTAAGCCTGGCTGTGCACCGGAATTTTTGAGTGGCATACGTTTAATTCCAGATCTTCAGGTTCTAGAGCAGTGGTTCTCAACCTTGGCTGCACATTAGAATCACCTGGGAATCTTTTTAAAGTCCTGATTTCTGGGCCTCATCCTCCAGAAATTCTGTTTCTTTGTTACTAATGTTATGGCCTCACCCCATAACAAAGAAACAGAATTTCCGGAGGATGAGGCCCAGAAATCAGGATTTTAAAAAGATTCCCAGGTGATTCTAATGTGCAGCCAAGGTTGAGAACCACTGATCTAGACCTGTGGTCAGCAAACTGCTGCTCTTTGGTCCCTTGAGTGTGGTTCTTCCTAAGCCTTAGGAGTACCCTAATTAAGTTAATAACAATGTACCTACCTATATAGTTTAAGTTTAAAAAATTTGGCTCTCAAAAGAAATTTCAATCGTTGTACTGTTGATATTTGGCTCTGTTGACTAATGAGTTTGCTGACCACTGGGCCTCTAGACCATATCTGTTGAATAAGAATCTACAGGCAGGTAGGCTAGAAATTGGTATTTCCAATAGGTTCCTAAGTTGATCTTATGAATAGTGGACATCTGTTGCTTTAATTTGACCATCTTTTTATTAAAGGTCATGTGACAGTTTACCCAAAACTTCTGACTTTAGCTTTTTGTGCATATTTCTTACTGGCCTTCCGTGATCACAGTGTTTTAGGAATAATAAATCTAATTGCACTCCTTTGAGGTTGTGAGTCTTTTACATTCACAGTGTATTTCAAGAATGTTTTTGTCAAAGGTCCACATCTATTTTATGTTACAATATGTCTGTCTTTTGAGAAGCTACAAAAATACCATAAAGACACTCTAATATGTATAGTAGTAGCAATAAATGAAGCCTATCCAATCCGTTCACTATATGTAAAGTGTTTCAGCATGAGGACGTCCCTTTCACTACTGCCTCCAACTGCGAGCAAGGACTGGCAGCAGCATTACTTCTCTGGTAGTGGTTTTGTGGCCTGGCCCTGTACATACTGATACTAACTGTGTGGTAGGGTCACAAGTAAAAGGGGGTCTAGAGTTCACCTTAAAAAAGAAGGATGTAACATCTCAAATTCTACTATAATCCTTAATATTATAAATTCGATTTTATATACTCATCACTTGGCAAAAAATTGACAGCTTTATACCTTGAAAATAAAAATAATACTGCTCTTCTACTTTAAATAAAAAAGGCTTCCAGGCTGAAGCACTGGGTCTTTGTATCTATGCATAGATAGGAAACATAAATAACAACCCTAGACAAAAATAACAAATGATGGCAATCCTTAGAGAGAAACTCTGCTGTTAGTCTGTATTTGATATCGAAGGTGCTTTTCCAACCATAGTTGATATCAAAAGGAAAACTTGCCAAACTAAGTGATCCAGTCAGTATTTGCTTTGTGTCTATTATATCAAGCATTATATAATACTAGAGGCCTGGTGCACGGCTTCGTGCACTGGTGGGGTCCCTCGGCCTGGCCTGCAGGATCAGTGGACTTCTGCAGCCGCTGCAGTGGGGTGGGGGAGGTTGGAGGAGGGGGGTCGTGCAGGGGGAGTATCTGCGGGAGAGGCTTGTGCGCTCACCAGCCATGAGCCAGGCACCTGGTGCCCATTGGTCAGCTAAGTGGCGCTCCCCCTGTGCGAGCGCACAGACTACCAGGGGGCAGCTCCTGCGTTGAGCATCTGCCCCCTGGTGGTCAGTGTGCATCATAGCTACCGGCCAGTCATCTGGTTGCTTAGGGTTTTATATATATAGACTAGAGGCCCAGTGCACAAAAATTTGTGCACTCAGGGGGGGCGGGGTGGGGGGGTCCCTCAGCCCGGCCTGTGCCCTCTCACAGTCTGGGACCCCTCGGGAGATAATGACCTGCTGGCTTAGGCCTGCTCCCGGGTGGCAGAGGGCAGGCCCAATCCCTAGGTGCAGCCCCTGGTCGGGCTCAGAGCAGGGCCGATTGGGGAGTTGGGGCGCCACCCCCTGTCATGCACAGAGCAGGGCGGATTGGGAGGTTGTGATGCCACCCTCAGTCATGCTCAGGGTAGGGCCGATTGGGGGGTTGGGGCACCGCCCCCTGTCACACTCAAGGCAGAGTCGATGGGGAGGTTGTGGCGCCACCCCCTGTCACGCACAGAGCAGGGCCCATCAAGGGGTTGGGGAGCTCCCCCCTGTCACGCACAGAGCAGGGCCGATAGGGGAGTTGGCACACCGCCCCCTGTCACACACAGAGCAGGGCAGATCAGGGGGTTGGGGCTCCGCCCTCTATCACCCACAGAGCAGGGCCGATCAGGGGGTTGGGGCACCACCACTCTCACACTCAGGGCAGGGCCGATGGGGAGGTTATGGCTCTACCCCATCACACACAGAGCAGGGCCCGTGGGGTCAGGGGGTTGGGGCGCCGCACCCTGTCACACACAGAGCCACAGGGTGATCAGGGGTTTGGGGAGCTCCCCCCTATCAGGCACAGAGCAGGGCCAATCAGGGGGTTGGGGCGCCTTCACCTGTCAGGAACAGAGCAGGGCGGATAGGGAGGTTGTGGCCCCGCCCCCTGTCACACACAGAGCCACAGGGCGATCAGGGGGTTTGGGCGCTGCCCCCTGTCACGCTGATCCCGGTGCCGGGAGGCCTCGTGGCTCCACTGATCCCGGTGCTGGGAGGCATATTACCCTTTTACTATATAGGATAGAGGCCTGGTGCATGGGTGGGGCTGGCTGGTTTGCCCGGAAGGGTGTCCTGGATCAGGGTGGGGGTACCCACTGGGGTGCCTGGCCAGCCTGGATGAGAGGATGATGGCTGTTTGCAGCTGGTCACACACCCTTCAGGGTGGGGGTCCCCACTGGGGTGCCTGGCCAGTCTGGGTGAGGGGCTGAGGGCTGTTTTCAGGCTGGGACTGAAGCTCCCAACTGCTCCTTTTTTTCTTTTTTATTTTTTTTTATTCTGGGCCAGCTTTAGCTCTGAGGCTCCAGCTCTTAGGCCTCCGATCCTGAAAGCAGGTATCTGGTTTGTTTCGGTTCTATAATCGAAACTCTGTATCAACTCCAGCTCTGAGATCCCAGCCGTCTGAAAGCTGGTTTCTGGGGTTTTGTTTAGCATCTATATTTGTTACAATGTTTGAAACTGCCAGCTCAGAGGCCTGCAGCCGCAGGCGGGGAACGTTGGTTTCCTCCGTCACTGAAGCAAGCAAGCCTCATGTTAGTTTCAAGCTGCCTGGCTGCCGGCCGCCATCTTGGCTGGCAGTTAATTTGCATATGGCCCTGATTAGCCAATTTGAAGGGTAGCGGTCGTACGCCAATTACCATGTTTCTCTTTTATTAGATAGGATAGGAAGATTAAAATAATGACATGATTCCTGAATTTTTGAAGTTTTCAGTTTAGTCAAAGAAACTCCTAGTTAAAAAAAAATAATAAGTAGGATGCCTCCACAAGCCTGGAATGGAAGTAGAGAGGTAGAGTGTGTGAGTAGAGGTCTTGCCCAAATGACACTTCCTGGAGGGACCACTTACTTATTCTGTGCTCAGTTGTCAACAGCCAGAAGGACCCTGAAACTCGAATAAACAAATGAGCATGACCTCTTTCAGTAGAGTCTTTGCTCTCTGTGCATACTTTGTAAAAGGCTGTTAGAAAAACTAAATATGATCCATGGTCTCCTTTTCCTGTTTGAAATGTATACATTCAGGTACGCACTATACAAATATTTTATTAAAAGTACTTATAAGACAAGGCCCCTTAAGCAGACTGAAAGGGCTCAGCTTGAAGTGATATACAAGCCTTTTCTTTCAGTCTTTTCTCATATGAGAAAAAAACCTATGTTTTTTTTAAGTTCCTTTCCATTGTAGGCTGCTCAATACTGAAAATTTTGTAATCTTTCCATTCATAGCTTCCTTAAAACACTGTTCTCAGAACTGAATATGATCACTGAAACAACTTAAAATAAAGTCAGATTATGTCCTCCATTAATTTATGCAATCCTAGCCAATCACCTAGTCCTTGGGTTATTTCTTCCAGGCTGATATTTCTAACGTTGTGGAGTCTTTGGATTATAATTTTGACCACATAGTACAACAAGATTTTAGTGTTTCCAAACTTGGTTAGCATCTCCAGGCATAGCAAGCTCGCTGTTTGTTCTATCCAGATTTTGTATATTTGAAAATTCTGACTACAAGGGGCTCTGTTTTTAAATGGAAATGTGCCTCATCACACATCAAAAGCATCTTAATCCAGCTTCTTTGGGCCATTTGGAATAAAGTCAATCCCTCTCCCACTTAGTTTTTAACTCCGAAAATACAGGTGAGATTTTTATTAAGTTTTAGTGAAGGAGATTTGGAAAATTGGAAGAAGTAGGTAGAAGAAGGAAATAGCCATATTTCCAGTGCCCAAGGCAACCACACTTAACACTTTTATATATCTCTTTCTAGACTTTGTACTTTAAACAGTTTAGATGCACTATTATTTTACATAATTCATCACCACACATGTCAAGCGCGCGCACACACACACGCACACACACACACACATAACATAATCTTGTTTCCTTCTAGTGAGGGAAATCTGCTGTAGAGGATTCGTGGGCAGGCACTGAAGAAGACAGACCTGAGTTCAAAGTCAAGCATTGTTACTTGTCAGCTTTTATTGCCTTGGACGTGTTACTTAGTCTCTTTCAGCCTCAATTTCTAATCTGTAACCAGAACCCACTTCTTGCAGTCGTGGCTCACGTTAATCAATATAAAATGTTTATCACCTTGCTAGTAAATAGTAAATGCTAAATAATAATTAAAACTGTTATTTTTATGTTTATACTATTCTGATATAGCTAGCAAATATAACAATGTTTAGGCTAAGGTTCCTCAATTCTTTCAGTCTTTTCTCATAGGAGAAAAAAACCTATGTTTTTTTTTAAGTTCCTTTCCCATGCAGGCTGCTCAATACTGAAAGTTTTGTAATCTTTCCATTCATAGCTTCCTTAAAACGCTGTTCTCAGAACTGAATATGATCATTGAAACAACTTAAAATAAAGTCAGATTATGTCCTCCATTAACCTATGCAATCCTAAAGTTATTAATGCAGCTTAAAGTATGATTTTTCTTCTCCCTCCCCCTCCCCACCCCCTTCTTTCCTCTCCCTCCTGCTCCTTCTCCTGTCCCTGCCTCAGCTTCTGCTTCTCTTCTTCCTCTTCTTTTTTCTTCCTCTTTTTCTCCTTTTTTTCCTCCTCCTCCTCCATCTCTTCCTCCTCCTTCTTCTTCAAACCATGTCCTACCATTAATTCACTGCCAACTAAAGCTACTCTTTGTTCCCCATGAGTATTGTTGCTAAGTCACATATCCCTCAAATCAAATTTAGGCAGTTGATGTTTTGGACCTCATAATTATTCCAACCAAATCATGTATTGTTAGATTTTGTCCATGTTTTAGTTGTTAAGAGCTTTTAGATCCAGATCTTATAATCCAATGTATTTATTTACTCACCACCCCTACTGCATGTAGCCATTTTTAAATAGGCATGCCTTCTTATCACTACATCTCATTCATTGATAAATATGTTCACATCATACATGGCCAAGGACAAAGGCCTGTGGTGTATCACTTGTAAAACCTTTCTCCAGGCTGACAGACTCATTAACATTGCCATTGGGTACACTCATTCAGCCAGTTATGAAAACACATAATAGTACTATCCCTAAATTGATTATTTCTCTATCTGGCCCACAAGTATATAAAGAAAGATTGTATTAAATGATTTGCTAGAATCCAAATACATCTATTGCCCTGATATACTGGTTTATTAACTTTACAGAAACAAATCTATGTGATTGAGTTGAATAACTTATGTTACTGATCTTATACTTTTCCTAATAATCATTTTTAATGTGCACAAAATAGTCTTTTATAAATATAATCTAGGCTAACCCCACCCTCACCCCAGCAACATCAGTTTCATTGAAGAATCTGCAATTTTGTTTACAATAAAGTATTCATCTCATATCCCCGCTCCTTCATTTCTCAAAGATAATCAGTATATACTTCATAGTCTCATTTAGAAGGTCTCTGGTAGTAATTCATAGAGGTCAAGAAATATACTGATAGCTAGAACAGTCAGTTTCTCCCAGGATAGCATACAGCGGAAGTACTCAGACTATGGACTTAACTATGTTGGCTAAACTCCTAATTCTACACTTCTCTAGTTGTATGATGTGCAACAGATGATTTAACCAGATAATAATGCATGTTTTATAGGGTTGCTATAATGATTAAATGTGTGAATGCATATAAATACTTAATGCATGATACCTACTAGGTCCTCAATAAATGTTACCTATATTATAACCCTTTACCTATTTTGGCTTTCAATTTTTAACCAATGTCTAATAGTCTTGACTTCACTCATTCATTCAACAAATATTCATTGAGTAGTGTTTGGTACAGACAAGGCCTAGAGATACACTATGAAACAAATCAAATTCCCTGCACTCATAAAGCTTGTACCTCAATATAGGAGAACGAAAAATTTAAGTATATACAGTAATGGCAGCCAGTGATTTGGAGAATAAAAAAACATAAAGGTTAGAGAATGTCAGAGAGAATTATTTCAGAGAAGGTGGTTAGGGTCCTCTCTGAAGAGATGACATGCGAGCAGAGGTATTAATGAGCCAACAGGGAAGAAACATAAAGGAGTAAAGACGTTTTGCTTTCTCTCTTTCATGGATGAATTTTGTGTTTTCAATTTAAAAACTGGGCTTATTCCTGTATTGATCTTCTTCCTCATTTCATGCTAAGGAAATCATTTTTGGTTGTTCTTAGCATCTTTCACAAGCCCTAGCTTGTACTTGAGTCCTGCTGGTGTTATTTTTATAGGTCTTTGCTACCTTCATATATTTGTGCTTGATTATGTGTCCCCCTTTGCCATCTTCGGCGCACGCTGTTTTAAATTCAGAGCCTGTCGGGAGAGCCCTGTGCAGCCCACTGGCTTCTTCAGTTCCCTTCCCACTTTCTTGCTCATTAGAATCATTTGTGTTTGCATAGGCAGAACTCTGCTTAAATCAAACTCCAAGAGTGCACGCCTGCTTTTCCCCAAGGTTCCAATCATTTTCATTTTACCTACTGGTTTCTGTCAGAATTGGGTCCAGAGTAGGAGTTCCCCTTACTGCTTACTCTGCCTTCTGGGAAATGAAGTGATCAGCAAAGCTGGTCAAGAAATTGTCAGTGTTTCGCTTTTGAGGAATGGAAGTTTCTGCAAATACTTCAAAACGAAAGTCCCTCACACGAAGATATGTTGCTGCCCTGATAATTTTGTGGTCTGCACTGGAAACGCATCCTCTGGCAGGAACTTTGTAATGCGGTCACGTGGTGCTATCACTTCTCTGCCTCTCAACATATGTTCCTCTAGATTTGTCTCCAGTGTTCCTCCACCGGCAGGTTCTCCCATTTACATGTAGGTTCACAGCTTCTAAGCAGCACGGACTATTTACCTACCTTTTCACTGGCGTGGCCTACTTATAACTTAATGGAGATTGGATTTAAATTGTTGATCTGACCAAACTATGCCCAGGAAACCAGGAAGTTTCCCTACAGCTTACTATTAAGAAGCAGCATGAAATCCTAGAACGCTGTGGAATAGCAGGTGGATTCTATTCCTGACCACGCTACATACTAGCTTGCAAATTGATCACATCAAAACTAACGGGCTCTGACCCAGCTGGTGTGGCTCAGTGGTTGAGCATCAACCTGTGATTCAACCTGCCATCAGTCGTGGTTCCATTCCCAGTCAGGGCACGTGCCGGGTTGCAGACTCAATCCCCAGTGTGGGGCGTGCAGGAAGTAGCTGATCAATGATTCTCTCTCATCATTGATGTTTCCATCTCTCTCTCCCTCTCCCTTCCTTTCTGAAATCAATAAAATATATATTTAAAAAATAACTCTAACAGGTCCTTAATTTGAGGACAAAAGATCTGTAATCCTCTACTTCTAATAATGAGCAAATTGTGGCCTGAGAAGGTGAGTGGACTTGACCACAGTAAAACAGCTAGTTAGGGATACTCATTGCAAAAAAAGGTTGTTTCCCCGCCCTTAGGCCAGTAAATTTCTCCCCTTCCATGATTAGCCCAGAGACTTACTTTCCTCTTCTGTGAAATCCAGATAATATTATCTACCCTTTCAGTGCTTCATGTAGTTGTGAGAAGGGAGCCATAATAGGTATGTAATAATAGTGGTTGTGTAAGGTGGTATTATTACAATGATGATTTTAATGATTTAATCTGTAGGTTTCTCTGGGCTTTTCTCCCTTCTTACTTAAGTAATTTGCATTACAAGTTTAAGTCTGTGGTAAAATGTGCTTACTTTGCTAAAGATTTAAACAAATTGTAGGCTGCATCACACAGAAGAAAGAGGGGAGTTTTGGCATCGCTGAGACCAGGATGGTAATCTCCCTGTATTTTGTCCCTCAAGGGAAGCATGACATTCCTTCTCTGATTTTAGTTCTCTTGTCTGTTTAAGGGGCTGAACATTCCTATCTCCACAGCTGTGAGAAGTGAGATTGAAAGTCTCAGTATCACTGGTTGTTCTGATTTTATGTATTTTCTGTATTTTTCTCCTTCCTCTGACTGTGAGCTTCTTGATGGCAGAGACTGTTTGTTTATCTTTGTCTGGCACTCAGTAGCCACACAGTGTGTTTGTTGAATGAATTATTTACCAAGGTGAACAATACCGAATGGGTCTGAGCGTGGCAGCATTTTGTAAGTCAATGTTTCTCCAACTCTGCCCTTAAGAGCACAACACTGAATTTTCTAGAGGTGCTTTAGGAGCTGTTAAAAGTAGTGAGTAGTGAACTCCTGGCCTTCCTCTTGCTATAATCTGAGCAGATATACATGTTTCTTTTTAATATAGCGCTCTGACATCTAAGAATGTTTTCAGAAGAAAACGATTTTTAGCTCAAAGAAAGTTGAAACAAGATGTGTAGTTTTAAGAGTCTCCAAGACATCTTCTAATTCTCCTTTTACCATTAGGCACCTCAGGAAAGTTAACCTTTCTTTGTCACGATTTCCTCACTTATCACAGGACTTAGGGCACCTCAGGTTGGTTATAGATGGGCAGGAAGCTATTACATGCACACCTGCCATTTCCCAGTGTGGTTAGCCAAGAATAGCAAAGTGGAATCCATCTGGATCCAGGTGGCCATTTGTATCGGGAGCAGGTGCACACAGACACAGTGTACCTTGGCTTGGCTTCTCTCTTCCTCTGGTTCCCTATGGGCCACACAGCTGCCAGTGACACTACTGCCAGCGTTGAAAACACAATTTTTAAAACAAACTCTAGACGAATTTATACTTATGGCCCAGGCACTTACATGTAAGGAAAAAAATGCTTACAAACATCGGGCTCTCTCAGTTCTAGAACCAAATTAGCACAAGCAAGGAAACCTCCTCTAGGCAGGATGGGGAGGAGCAGGCAAAGTCAGTGCCAGGGGTCTCTCATTAGTATCCCTGCCTTCTCGCCTTCCTGGAGGTTTATTCTGAAGATGAAATATAGTAGGAGTAACACTAAAATATTTAGTAATGTGTAAACGGTTGGGCTTGGGCACCAATAGATCAGAACAGATGCTGGTCATAAACTATCAGCAAGCCTTGCCAGTACGTGCCAGCTGAATGCCAACCCTAAAATAAAGTAACACTAAAATGTCCTCATGATATCTGACACATAGATGGGGCTGGATTAATGTTCATCCCCTATCCTGATCCCCTCTTCCTCTTGAACAAAATCCACTAAAAACAAACCAACAAAAGCAAATCCAAGAAAACGTATCCCCAAATAACCTAAAAGGTCAAGTATTTTTCACTAGTATGATACATTAATGAAGGAAGAATTTCCAACACAAAAATTCATCCTGTGGTCTACAGTAAAATGAATATTCTTAAAAAATTAATTGTCAATTATTTCCTGAGTTAGAACCCGGCTGTTAGCTAACTGGTAATATATCTTAGTTACACCCACCGGGGACATTATTTCTCCTCTGAGGTCATAATTTGTCCTGCTAGGAAAGGTTAATTCATTAAATTTAGTTATAATGCATCATTTGCTTTACTAAATTGGCCGGCAAACTCATAGGTCAACAGAGCCAAATATCAACAGTACAACGATTGAAATTTCTTTTGAGAGCCAAATTTTTTAAACTTAAACCATATAGGTAGGTACCTTGTTATTAACTTAATTAGGGTACTCCTAAGGTTTAGGAAGAGCCACACTCAAGGGGCCAAAGAGCCGCATGTGGCCCGCGAGCCGCAGTTTGCCGACCACGGCTTTATGGCAATGTTTCCCAGGAGTTGGCACTGGAAATGGGGAACACGCTACCAAAGTCATCTAGCTTTCTCTCCCCACGCCCCCAAATCTTCAAGAGATTTGGATGCCTTCCTTCCTATTAAGAATCTGCCAGAATGAGCCATTGGAAGTATGTATAGAATTCCCCTGGTAACTTAGCTTAGAAAAAGAAAAGAGTTAAATTAACCTTTTGGGAGGTTTTGTTGCTTTGGAACTTCTGAGAAAAGGATGGATATTTTTGTTGCGGAGGATATTTTGTCACTGTATCAACTTCAGTACTGGACAAGGCAGGGTAGAGGACAGACAGCAGGGGAGAAAGGGTTGGAGGACAAGCAGTGACCAGCTTCACCATTCAGTCAGGGGTTCTCTCTGGTCTCGTCATTAGGCCATGCATTTGCTGGGCATTGGGAAACTTGTTATAGCCTTTCTCTTCGTGTGGCTCTTAGACTAAAGGCTGGCATACATTCAGTGCCTGTATGAACTTTTCTGGCTTTCCCACTCTTCAAATTCTCTCTTTGCCTGACCATTCTTCATTACTCTTATTACTTCTATTATTATTTGTTGATAAACGCCCTTAAATTCTCTTTGGAATGTGAAGGTTAAAAATTAATAAATAAAAGCTAGTGTGCCTATTGGATAACTGTCTTTAATTTTGTTTAGCTCTTTCAGAATATAATATGTTTAACATATATTCTTCTAATGTTATGGATTTAAGAAAAACTAAGCACTTTTGATTAAAAGGGAATTAAAATCATAAGCTGTGAATATAATAACAGCGAGTAGACTCTTCAAATTGCTAACTTAAAATAAGACAGTCAAAAATACCAGCAACAACACTGGCATGCAAGTAATTAATACATTTTTATGTCATCAATATAAAGCTGTATATTTCAAAATGTACTTTGAAATTTCTTTGCTATAATACAATCCAATATGTAAGAATATTCAAAATTGTTCCACATTAGCTCGTACAATTTGGGGCATTTATTCAGCAGTATTTTAAAGAATTCTCAACTATTTTATTAATGGTATCTAAATAATAGCAAATATTTAAAGACTTATTATGTGCCAGGTACTACCTGTACTGATTCATACAGCCCTCACAACAACACTATAAAATATGTGTAATTAGTACCCCCATTTTATAAGTGAAGAAAGAAAGTAACAATTAATTTAAAGATAAGCTTAAGGACACACAGCTTAAAAATGGTGGAGCTCAGGTCTGAACCCAGGTGGTCTGGTCCAAATTCTAACCTTTTAAATTATGTTGCTTTTCTAAAAAACAAAATAAAACAAAAAAAGTAGACACCTTAAATTTAACACGAACCAAAGTTAAATGAAGTTACACTTTACTTTATGAGGGCCTTTTCAGATCTTTTCAACAGTTCTTTTTTCAAGGTAAGGGAAAAGAAAAGGCTAATCTTCAAGATAGTTTTAATTTTTAAAAAGTAACATCTGTGGCTTTTTTGAAAGAATATGTCATGTGCTTCAGTGGTGGTGCTTCAAAACCTTTTGCAGAGCAAAGTGATTTAAAATGGTATTTACCAAATTCTCAACTGTACCAAATCGCAGAATTTTAAGTAAGAAGTGAATATAAATGATTTCAGCTAGGTATAGCTTCATTGGATGCTTATTAAGCATAAAGAAAAGGAATTTCACTTCTCAATGTATGTGTTCTGTTCAAAGTATGTTTCATATTTCATATAATAAGAATGTTTTATATTTTTGTATGGACATGAACTAAGTTAATTGGCCAAATTAATTATCCCCAATTTTTGTATTCAATCTTTTACCTTACTATTTGGCAGGAAAAGGGAAAAGGGAGAGAAGACACAACTTTTTAAAAATAAATACTATGATTACTAGAAGCTTGGTTTTATTTTTGTCATTTAGAAGAGCCTTGCTTAGTGAAAACTAGGAAAGACACTTCTAACATGAAGAGGATCCACTCATTTATGCCAACGTGTTTCTAGGTTACTTGGGAAATTATTTGTGATGTTTTCTTTTAAATGGAGGCTATCCCAACAGTTGACAGACATAATTGTTCTAATAACGTTGTTGTTGTTTTTTTTAAATATGATTTTGTTGATTTTAGAAAAAGGGGAAGGGAGAGGGAGAGAGAGATAGAAACATTGATCATTGATCGTCTGCCTCCTGCACATTCCCTATTGGGATCGGCCGAATCGGGCATGTGCCCTGCCAGGAATCCAACTGGGGACCATTTGGTGCTTAGGATGCTGCTCAACCAGCTGAACCACACAGGCCAGAGCTGAGCTGTTCTAATAAAGTTTTAATGGTGAAGTTGCTTAGATAATTCTTTAACAAATTAGGCAGGTGTTTGTGTGTTCTGAAAAGAACAGCTAGTTAAAAGTTTTGTAAAACTGGTAAATAAGGAGAACAGTATTTCAGTAAGACTACCACATTAAGTACAAACGGGCCTGACCAGTATGGCTCAGTGGTTGAGCGTCGACCTATGAAACCAGGATGAAACAGGAGGTCACAGTTCAATTCCTGGTCAGGACACATGCCGGGGTTGGGGGCCTGATTCCTGGTAGGGGGCATGAAGGAGGCAACTGATCAGTGATTCTCTGTCATCACTGATGTTTCTCTCTCTCTCTCCCTCTCCCTTCCTCTCTGAAATGAATAAAAATATATTTTAAAAATCAGCACAGTCTCTTCAGAAAATATGTACTATTCAAGATTTTTAAAAGATATAAAGGATATTTTGCAAACACTATAACATAAAAATTTTTTAAAACTAGCATGTATAATATAGGTGATTCTTTGTGAGGTAGTTCATTATGATCACATTATGTAAAACAGAGTTATCTTCCATGGAAAAATATTTTGACCTCTAATCATATTAAAATTTTGTATGTGAAAATATAAAATATAAAATCAAATTAGGAATAATGATAATACAAATAAGAGACACAGCATGGATTTGGGATAGTAACAACGATGTTCCTAACTCAGTTTCAGTCAATAATTTCAATTCTAAGTAAATACTCCCTTTTGAAAAGTATAATCTTAAGAAAGAATATTTTTGAACATATCTGAGACCATCAGTTATTTCTAGTACTTTTTAGTAAAGGCTTTGCCTGTTTGCCTTAAAGCATTTTATGTTTAGCTGTTTCTGCTATACAAGCATGTCTTAATTATTTGTTTAACTAATAGCCTTTAAACTAGGGTATTAATCCTTAAAAGGGTGTTTGTTCACATTTGTTTATAAGGCCGAAGAAGACTGAATCTTTCATTTGCTTCCCTTGGTGAACTATACTATGGGGTTTTAGGTGATACAAAAATAATCAAAGTCATGATTTGTTACTGCTGAGGTATCTTACCATGTCGAGAAACTGACAGAAAGAAAAGAAGGCAAGAGTAAATAACTGTTGAAAAGTGGTGTCAAGTGGGAAGAAAAAGAGAAAACTGGTAAATGTGAATATAAATAGAGGATTAAGCCAATGAGTAAGAATAACACGGGTACTATAACTTAAATATTGAGTTTTGTAGTTAAGTGCACAAATGAAATAGTTTATATGCAAATGATTTGGACACAGTAAAGCATTATTACTACAATCCAATACATTTCTTCATATCTTGCAATGAATATTGACAGCATAAGTCACACGTGCGTTCATATACACAGTACTGACCATTGGCACTCAAAGATTTAAATATTCATAGAAGCGAGGAAGAGAAAGTTAATGAGTGAAGGGCAGTTAGGAGTTGGTTGAATTACGTATTCCTCTTATCTATTTCAGACTTTATAGAGATAAAAGTGCAGATACATTTCACTTTCCGTGAAGGCCACTGTTAAAGTAGAACATAAAACATCACAAATTGGGCGATTCACTGTACAAGATAAGTTGCCTTGGTTGTGAAGGGGTAGTAAATAGGGCATGCTGGCGAATGTGGGTGAGTCAGAGAGTGCATGATTCGTTTAAAAAGGAAGGTCTCTCCTGCTAAATGTTGTTATGAGGTCATGTACACAAAATGTTGCCACATCATCCCATTTTTTTTTTCTAAAAGCTGTAAATCTCTATTTTAATTGAAACCTCCTAATTTTTAAAAGTTGACAAATAGTAAATTAAAAAAAAAAATACAGTGTGGGACCCACCTATGGGGCCAGTAAATTAAATTTGTTGTCTAGATTTTATACAGGCCAGCAGTTTGTGACCTCTGTTGTATACTGTGCTGAGAGGAGGGCATATGAAATTTAGTGAGATTTTAAGGAGCTTGTTGTCTTGTGGGGGAGGAATAAATCAATAAATACAATGATGTCTAATGTGTTATGATAATGAATGTTAATTTTGATAGTCCTTCAACACTGAGAAATTCTATGTCATCAAAGAAAGATAAAATGATATTTAGTATTACTTTCTTAGATAGAAAAGTGCTATACTAATATCTTTTGTAAATATTTTTAAAAAGATAGGAATTTAAATTTTAAAAAAGCATTTAAAGTATCAACAGGAAATCAGAACATCTTTCTTGGAAATTTTGATTAATTAATTTACTCCTTAAGAAAATACAAACTAAAATTTGCTAATGATTTGGCAGGAAAAAACTTAGTTAAAATCCGTTATGGCTCTTGGATGTAGGGTTCTAGTCTTTGAGTGCTTAGTGAATCATAAATGAGGTAAGATGAAAGTATGATACTTTTTACCATAATGTATAAAGTGTCAGATGTTTTGCCTTTGAATAAAACCAAAGTACCAGGGTGCAAATTATAATCCTTGAAAAGCTTCATGTAAATCCCATTGATTCTAATTTCTGAGGTTCCCTAGACACATCTTTATCTTATTTAAGTTGGGATGAAAAAGTAGAAGGGAGAAGGACTGTTCTATGTAAAATGGGTCAGTCACTTTTCAACTTCTCGGAATTCAAAACCTCAAATTAATTTCCGCCTTCCTTGAGTTATTTCCATCTTACACACACACACACACACACACACACACACACACACACTCAATGAGGTAATTCATAGTGCTAGAAACTCCTTGAACAATTTGTCTATATTTGCATTTCTATTTACTTGAAAGCACACACAAAAACAGTATTATTAAATTAATTTTTTGGAAAACACTCAAATTTTCACTGTAATCACTTAATTTGTGTGAATATTAAAATATTTACATGTGGCCTATGAAAATATTTCAGTAGCTTGACTAACCAATTTTGTTAATAAGTAAATTTATATATGCATTTATATTTACACTTGTGATAAATTTATTTGTATACAATTTTTTAGGTTATTTGACTTGTAATATCCAATGTGTTACAATACTTGGAAAGCAAGTAGCTTTATCATTGAACTAAATATTAAAATACTGTGCATTGTTATAGGATCCTAATTTATTTATTCCATAAATACTTTTCCACAAAGTACCACTCAGTCCCTTTGTAGACACTAAATAGGTCTCTGTTCTTCAAAACGCTGCGAGAAGGTGAAGTGTTTCAAAAATTATTTCGTCTGATGGGTGCATGCCATTCTGAGCAGTGTAATATCATTTCTTGTGTCAGACCACTTATAGCTATCTGGGGGCCATGTCAGCAGGGAGGGAGGAGCTTCCAGAAAGAAAGTTCCAAAAAGGAGTTTTAGGTATCTGGAGCTTTTTAAAGAAAGACTGTCTTCCCAAGAGTTCATGATGCTGCTTTGGCATATCAGGGACCTTCAAAGGCTATATTAGACTGTTGAGGGCCTCTCATGCTTCCTTGCTAAGGTTTGAATATGATGGGTAATGGGTATAACATGGTATACTGTAAATACCACAAACGGATTGAGATTTTAATATGCATACAATTAAAGCTAAAATAATTTGTTGAAAGGATGGGTCACACAATTAAAATAAAACCTGAATGAATCCACCAAAACCTAATATAATGGAGAAGGGAATAGTAGCCCAAAGGAAAAATTGTCCAAAAGAAAGACTAGAGGGTAAAAACTATATATATATATGGCATGTTTAAAAATAAAATTAATGACAACCTGTCATCATCATAATTTATTCAATAACTTTACCAATGTTGGGGGATTATTCAATAATTTTCATTGTTTTTTATGAATAATAATGAATCTTCAGGGGATAGAAAAGAACAATAAGATCTATTTGAGAGAAAATCTTGCAAAGCAATAGTCTGTGAAGAAATACTATATAGTTAAAATTCCCGAATGCCATGCATATTAAGCACATTATATAAATCTTTATGTCCTAATTAGTTTTGTGTGTTTGCTTATAAACTTTTGTGTATATTTTTTACTTTCCATGTGTATTTGCCCTCTGCTTCCACAGATGATTTATTTTTCTGGGGAGAGTATATGTTTACCACTTTGCAGTAGCACCTAGAGCACTGACTTGAGGAAAGCAGGTTTTCTAAGAGTCCTGAATAATTGCCTTTATTATCCTTACATTTTGAAAATTATTTCAGCCTACAATCTCGTTAAAAATGCAAAATTAAAAATGAGTTTAGAAAAGAATGTGCACGTTCCTTTGACATTAAATCACCGGTTATGCCAGAAGTAGCACAAATGGCCCTCTAACAGGGATCCTGTGCAGTCAGTGGGTGATCAAAGACCACAGCAGCAGCAACACCGAGTCCCACTGGTCGTGTCAAGGACAATGTATTCTGAATTCTATTTTGTGTGTCTTCTGTGAGAGCGTGCCAGAACACAAACATATAGACCCAGATATATACATATACACGTGCATATATATAGACTTTACAGAATTTAAATAATTCATTCAAATAAATTATTTATATGATTTAAAAATTCCTTTGTCAAACAGATTAATGGAACCTTGTTATTCAAAAGATAAATCATTTTATATGAAGTGGCAAAGACTTCAAGGGCTAATAAAGGTTTTATGAGAGATAAACTTTTAATGAATTAATACTTTTGCATGTACTTATTTTCCATATACGTAAATATACACACAAGTGCTTACAATAATATGTATATAAACATTTCTGACTAATTTTTAAGGAAACAGTGTTCAGTGTTTAAAATAAAGTATTTTTATAGATTTGATTTTTAGGAGCTGATCAGGGTTGTAATTCACCAAGCAAGCAGAAGGAGGTTTAAATAACAGTGCTTTAAATGTTATCATTTGTGTAATAAGATAAAAGAAATGTTTTTTTCTGTTTGTAATTTATATGAACCCATAATAACTAGTCCTGAAGAATTTTATATATGTTTTCAATGGTTTGAAATGTATTTAGCACTCAAGTCTTTTAGCTGTGTAGGTCTTAATTAGAAAGATATTTTGCTCTAGAAAATTATGGCGAACTAGTATTTTTATAACAAGACCTTAAGACCCTGGGAAAAATTTTAAGGATTTTTATGGAGCTCAGTACACATTCTTTAGCTAAATTTTGGCATAGTTTCAAATTGGGACTCCAGTGAAATTCAATTGGTTTATTTTATAATTAAAAACAAGAAAATCATAATAACAAAAAATATCTAATGTATAGCACTCGTGTTTATAATGGAAACATCCATAAAGAAAGAAACATGTTCTAACTTTTCTCATTACTCCAAAGGGAATTGCATCTTTAATCACACAAAGCACCAACTGCTTTCTAATTTTGTTTAAAGTGTTTCAATACTTACAAAAACCAGATCAGGTTATTGTAAATCTAGAGCAAATTAGAATCATTGGCCTCTGCTCAGCTCTATGTAAGGGTTCTATGTAAATCATAAATTTAATGGCATACTAAGACACACATCTGTTTCAGTTTTGTAGAAGTTAATAATCTAACTACAGAGTATTTAAACACTTCTTTCATTAACTGGAAAATTGAAGCAAAGATAGACTTTCCTCAGTTATAAGGTGTAATATTTTAGCTAAAAAGTTTGATAAACTATAAATATAACTAAGTAGTTAAAGATAGTTTTATAAACAATCAATCTAGTATGTATCTATTTTTGACATTACATGGTTTTCTATGTATAGAAATAATCAATATAAACAAACAGGCTGAATTATCATCTCAAATCCATACCTGCATAAAATTATATATATGCTAGTATATATATATAATTTAAAATCATTTTGCAACAGGGCACTGGAGAGTAAATTTTGAGTAATCATATAAAATGTCAAAATTCATTTAAAATATTTTTCAGATTCCTTATTTTATTACCTATAAGTTTATTTTAAAATGATAAATGATAGTCTTCTGGAGATCCATATTATGTGAAAAATAGTTTATATTCTTGGATTTCTTGAACATTTACATTTTATTGCTAACATTCTTACTCAGCTTTTCTGTAATGTTACTTTAACAAACTATAAATATTTTTCATGTTATTTCCATGACCTCTTTCTTTAAGACATGCCACTTCATATATAGCAGTAACCCAGTGTTATAATAAATAACTGTGTTTCAATTATCATTAGATAATAAACAGGAAATTAGTTTTTCTTGCAGTGTATTCTACGTTATCTGAACAATGAAATATATGTGGTTTGAATTTGGGTCATTAATTCAGGTAGTAAGGACATAGTACTAATTAAATTGGTATCATAAATTACATTCCCGTAATGAAGGGGAGCACTCTTTTAAAACACTAATAATCCTCTGTAGTTATATTGTAGATATGTGATTTCAGTAACCAGGACAGTTGGATAAGAGTGTAGATGGTTCAGTGCATGTCTCCATCACTCAAACAAAACCCTCCAAAGAATATATTATTGAGGTGATGGTCTGGCAACTTCTCTTCAATGTAGAGTAACTGGAGAGGTTATTTGTGTGTTTTTATTTTTTAACCTAAAACACATTTTCTTCATTGGGTATCACTCAACAGATCTTATCATTACGAAATTATTTCAGTATTCCTTTGAGAAGTAAGTGACATTTTAGTAGAATTCTAAATTTCGATGCTAATTTTCAAAGAAATGGACTCTTTTATAAAGTACTTCTACTTATCACAAAAATATCACTATTACATCATTGTTTGGTCTAGGACCTAAGTGATTGATTTCATAGTGACCTTAAGAATTCATTGTAAAGGGTTGCAATAAATTGAAAACTTAATTATAAAGATTTAAATTATTCTTGAAGACAAAGATAGCAACATTCTATTATCTTATCAAGATACTATGATGAGAGCTAGATTTAGAAGAAAATTATTTGCAAATTGCTGTTCT